>NC_140479.1:8699338-9414338 GCF_051167445.1 Perissodus microlepis
GCTGTATTCATTATCTCCCACGTCACGGTGATTCAGTGTCAGTGAAAGGCTTACCGTCTGTCAGAGGGCACAGAGCGCTGAGTCTCACTGTTATGTAAGGGGTTCACGCTTCTCTCTGACCTTAAGCTGCTGGAGCTTATCAAGTGGTAACAATGCAGCGCAGCAATAAACAGATGAGCGTCGGGTCTGCGGCTCTGCAACCGCAATGTCAAATGTCAGCGGCGTCGGTTTGGGCTAAAACGGAAAGACGTGACTCACCCTCATCCCGCAACATTATGCCAAAATAAAACATTGGTACAAAGGGGACAACTGTTCAAACAGGAAATGTTCAAGCGGGGAAACATTATGTGGAAACTCAGATGGGCAAAGCCGCTGGCTAACAGTAGCCATCAGTCTTTCGCTTTCCCGATCCTTTCCTCAGAGTACTCGCAGCCTATACATAGCAACAGGGTGCTTGCGATTCAGTAGCGGCCCAGTGCATCATCCGCTATCTCTGGCCCTGTCTGACGCTTGGCTGGCCAAGCGGTGCATCTGTGGAGGCTTCATGAATAAAAGTGTGGCAATAAACTTTGATTTCAATCAAAAACCCATGCAGACCTTAAATATGGTGAGTTTGCAGTGTGCAGTAATCACCAGCATCTCTAAGGTGCCATCATTTCAGAGAGCAGTGATTCATTTCTTTGCACTCGAGGCCCTTGATCATACAAGCAGGCCCTGGCTGACTAAAGAGAAAAGCCAGCAGACAAACTGCGTGAAATGAAGACGTTCTGCAAAGCAGACTTTACCAGTCTTGTTACAGTAATTGGTTCCTGTTGCTGAAAAGTTCACGGCTGACTGGGATTGAACCAGAGAGACGTTCCCACCTTTGTCCTCACGTGAAGCGAACAGAATAAAGAGGCAGAGACGGGGAAAGACATCCAGAGGCCAGAGTGAGGCCATGTTTGGACGTTTGGGAGGAAATGACGGCAGCAGCGTGAAGCGAGCACACACTCAGGGGAGAAGAAGACGAAGGCAGGAGAGACAAAAATAGAAGAGAGGAAACGAGACGTGTTCGGTGCCATGTTTTTCTGGTTTTGGTAACACAGACAGCGGTGAGATATTTAATCATAATTAGGATGTTCCAGTTTGCTATCTCGAGTTACAAAATGTGGACGATGAAGACAGCGAAGGAAAGAGAAGGAGCGAACGGGAGAGAGTCAGACAGCCTGCGAGCGATCATAATAATAATAAGGGCCCGGTGCCTCATTAAAGATCGTTTTCCCTCCTGAATCTAAATGTTAATGTTTGGTTAGAGCTGACACTGAATCTGACACAGCGCTCCACTTTAGAGTCTGGAATCCATGTTGTCACATGGATTCATAATACCCGAGTCAGTGTCAGCGTTCCTGTGGAGATCACAGACGGCACACGCTGAAATAAATAAGCACTTTGGAAGTAACGCAGAGAATTTCTGGTTATTTATTGATTACTGATTGCCTGCTTTAATAATCAACTGAAAAGTTATAGAGTTTGTGTGAAAGTGAAGCCTTAAAAGTCACTTCTTTAGAAAACAATTCACAGGGTGTCCTTCGTCTTGTTTGCCACTTTCCAAGACGTCAACTCTAATCGGGTCAAATGAGTCGTCCTGGGTGTTACTGGTATAGAAAAGTCACTGAAACATTATGGATTAAGTCCATCCATCTTCTGCTTATCCGGGCCGGGTCACGGGGGCAGCAGCCCAGACCTCCCTCTCCCCAGCCACCTCCTCCAGCTTGTCCGGGGGAACACCAAGGCGTTCCCAGGCCAGCAGAGAGATATAATCTCTCCGGCATGTCCTGGGAGTGTCCCGGGGCCTCCTCCCGGTGGGACATGCCCGGAACACCTCACCCAGGAGGCGCCCAGGAGGCATCCTCGTCAGATGCCCGAACCACCTCAACTGGCTCCTTTCGATGTGGAGGAGCAGCGGCTCTACTCTGAGCCCCTCCCCAATGGCCGAACTTCTCAGCCCAGCCACCCTTCGGAGGAAGCTCATTCCCGGGCTTGTATCCGCGATCTCGTTCTTTCGGTCACTACCCACAGCTTGTGGCCATAGGTGAGGGTAGGGATGTAGGTAGACCGGTAAATTAAGAGCTTTGCTTCGCTCCTTTCTCCCATCACTCGTGAACAAGACCCCGAGATACCTGAACTCCTCCACTTGGGGCAAGAACTCATCCCCGACCCGGAGTGGGCACTCCACCCTTTCCGGCTGAGGACCATGGCCCCAGATTAGGAGGTACTGATCCTTATTCCTGCCGCTTCACACTCGGCTGCGAACCGTTCCAAGGCGAGCTGGAGGCCACCACCCGATGAAGCCAACAGAACCACATCATCCACGAAAAGCAGAGATGAGATTCTGAGACTACCTAGGTGAAAGCCTCCACCTCTTGGCTACGCCTAGAAATCCTGTCCATAAAAATTCTGAACAGAATCGGTGACAAAGGGCAGCCCTGGGGGAGCCCATCACCCACCAGGAACGAGTCCAACTTATTGCCGGCTATGCAGACGAAGCTCTTGCAACGCTTGTACAGGGATCGAATGGCCCCTAGCAACGGGCTAGTCCTGCAGCACCTCCCACAGGACCCCCCGAGGCACACGGTCAATGCCTTCTCCAAGTCCACAAAACACATGCAGACTAGTTGGGCAAACAGGAAGTTTGAAAGTCATTCCTGAAATCATTTGGTCAGTGAATATTTAATAAGCTAAAAGAGGTGCTGAGGCTCTGTGTGGGTGTCAGCATGCCAAAATAAAAAGCTCAGTATGTGCCTCTGGCTAAACAGTCCAATTCTGCCTCTGTGTCAAAACCGACGGCATCTCACCCTCCTTTGGTGCCACTGCTGTGACGCACCAGGTTTGTCACTCCCCCCTTGTCTCATAAAAGACGCTTGTGTGTAATGTACTGTGTGAGCATCATTTTCCTTCTCGCAGGGTAACCATGTGAAGTGGGACATTTTAATCCAAGCCAGAGTCTTCTGAGACCGGGCCAAGCAAGTTTTAAGTGATTACAGAAACATAACCTAAATAAAAACGAAAAAAAAAAAACCCCACAAAGCAAATCCAGCCCCGTCACCCTACACGTGTGCACCGTTACCTCCGTGCCGTGCTTTCCACGGACGCTCTGCAAGTATCTCAGCGATGCCAGCGGCATCAGGGCTGTCGTTCTTTCCTGCTGACTGACAACCAAACACATTTTAACATCTCTGTGCTAATAAAACTTGCAGCCACACAAATCCACGTGACAGCTCTCAAGTTTGAATGAGAAACGAGATAAGCGAGACTCCAATCATGGTGAGCGCTTTCTGCAAATCCAGCCGGCCTGGCAGACCAGTCGGCAAACGACGCGGAGCGTTTAAACAATAACAAATAACGAGTCAACGCCACTTGAAACTGTCAAACCTTGTTAACGCCACTGTAAACCTCACAGTGTGTGGATATTAGATGGATTGGATTGGTGCATTTGCTCAAAAACAAAGTACGCAGCATGCATGTATTAGTCCTCACAGCTGCCGATAGCCTTCCTTTTACAGCAAGCATGAAACGGGAGCCGGATGATGCGGCGTGCGCCTGGATAAGTATTACAGCACCTCGTGGAAGCATTCCTTATAATGAGACTATTTGCATGCTGATGGTCAGGTGTTCTTGTTATCACCCTCAAAGTCCCATTAAACCACAGGAGCTACAGCAGAGTTATAAACAGAAATGAATCCAACACTATCATTCTCATTTTTAAACGCTGTACTCGGCCTTCGAAACATGATGTTTACGGATAACGATACAAATACTTAAAAGTGTATTCATTGTGAGGATTTCACTGGGAAAGTATTTGCTAACAAGCTGTAGCCGTGTGTGTTTTTACATGAGTTATAAATGGGAGCATTCACAGAAAAACACATGACACGAGGCTTTCCCTTCTGAGGTGCTTCAAACTTTCCCCTGTGTTTCTGCTGCTCATCAGTCTTTTGCCTGGAGTGATGTCAAGCTTTCCCCTCGCTGTCCCATGATTCTCTGAGCAAAACTACTCTGCGTGCAGACCCCTGCAGCTACTACCTGGACATCTGCACACACGGGACACGTGCACACCTGCAGATGCCGGCACACGCAGAACCTGAGTGTTGCGACGAATTGCTCTGATAGAAGAGTTCTTGCTGGCTCTCCCCGGTAACGCGTCTGTATCTTTGCGTTCTCATTATTTCAGCCACTGATTTTGGCATTCATGGGGACTCAGATGGAGACAGATCGATGGCGGCAGTTTGAGAAAGCTGTTCCCTTCAATCTTCTTAACAGATACATCCCCACACATTCTCCATGCCTGCACTCAAGCTGAAGCTAGATTAGATGGCATGTAATATCTGAGGGAGTGCCAGCAATGTGACACAACTTTCTCCTTGAAGCCTTCTTCATTATGTTTGCCTGATGAGATTTTATATGTCTCACACCCAGCTGCAAGGCTCTTTCTCTCTCGCCATTAAACATTTATTTCAAAATGTTGTGAATGTTAAGTGTAAAACTATCAAAGCTGCGGAGGACTGTGAATCTCTGCGTTTGGCTGTAACTCAAAAGGGGACGAGGGCTCGAGAAAGCAGAGAGAGCAACTTTGGTTACTTGCGATAAGCTCAAAGGATTGACTGCCTGCTGCACTTTTCCTCGGCGCCTGGCAAAGGAAGAAAAAAATTGCTTGCCGTTTAAATAGCATGTTTTGTAAATCCCTCTTCACTGGGCAGCTGCAGGCAATCTTCAGATGTTATATTTTTTCTTCCTCTCCCTGTTCCCTCCTTCTCCGTCTCTCTCAGATGCCTGTTAGTGACATAAAGCTGCTGCTTTGCCATCCTCTCAAACACTAAGCTGCTGAAACGTTGTGTCGCCTCCCGGGGCCGGGAACGGCGCTGCAATCTAATGCTGCCCTGTTGGCCGTCAGGCTCCTCGGCTTCCTGACTGTGTACAGTATTTATTTGGTGTAGGATTAAAGGGACGCCCTATTTAATTTTGGTAATTTCACTTATTGCAGGAAACCCAAACAACACATGCATTAAAAGGCTCTGACCAGAAATCTGAGGTTGCAATGCAAACTCTGTTTGCCAGCAACCAAGCTGCTCTCAGCATCAAAAGCGTCCAACCTAACGAAACATCTGGAAGTAAGCTCTTTAAAAAACTAACATTAGCCTACTGCAGCTACCTTGTTTTAGTTGTGGTAGCTGCCTGGGTTATGCGCCACTTCAGCATCTTCATGTACTACTGCTGTGTGATTTATTACTATTACTGAAGGCTGCATTACAACCTGCTAGCTGCAAATAATCATGTGCAGTTCTGAAAGCAGACAGAAAGAAAACATGTTACTGATACAGAAACAGTTTTCTATACGAGATCACTGCAGAAAGTGATCTATCACCCTACTGTTACTCATTTTATATTCAAATGTAAAAATCTAGTTGGTGTTGCTTTCAGAACTGCACATGATTATATGATTAATGCTTTCCATCAAGTCTAACAGTCTGCAGTCTATGAACTAACCTCAGCTAACGCCAGCTAACAGTGTTAGCTCAGTGGCTTCAGTAATAGTAATAAATCACACAGCAATAGTGCATTCATGTAGCTTTAAAAAGCAATGACAATATATGAAGTACTCCAAAGTATTCAGAATACGCTACTCACATTAAGTAACTTAACGGAATACGTAACAAACTACATTTTGGGACATGTAATCTGTAATCTGTAGCGGAATACATTTTAAAAGTAACCTTTCCAACACTGCAGGTGGGAGGCAACGTGTCTCCAAATAACCGAGGACAGACCCGCACTGATTGAACTATCTCCAAACAGCTGATTCATGAATGGAGACAGGCTGCTAACACGCTGCTATTAATCTGAGTCCGTCTGCACAAAATCCCTCTGCAGTGGACCGTCCTGCAGTTTCTATACAAAGGTGAGGTAGCTGAGCGCTCATGTCATGTTGCAGCTAAATTGCCATCCGGCAGCAACTACGTCAGTGTTTCAGGAGGACTTTCAGTGAGGCTCTGTCTGGACTCTGGATGTTAATGTGAACGTCTGTGTATGTAAACAGCAACAGAGTTGTGATGTGTGATGATTTATCTCAGTTAATCTCTGCATTGTAACAAACAAACTGCAAACTTGACCTCATTTAATCTCAAACTGATTCCATCATGTTGCCATTTTCTTGCTGTCTTGATGCTTCAAAGTCGCGTTGAAGATGACAGCTGACTGCGACTGGTCTCAGGCCAGGTTCCTGTTACCTCTGACCTAAATATGATATTTATTTATGACCATAATAGAGCAGCCATAGTGCCTAGAACAACAGAAAAGCATCAAAATACAAATGACTGTCTTGGGTGGTTCCCAATGACATTAGAAGTCTGGCATAGACTACAGGAATATTCATATATGTACTAATTGAAATCAGGACTTTATATGGATCATACTGGAAATCTGAAGTTAGTGGCAGGGTTATGTATCCTGAAATTGGAAGATTAATGTTAACTTGGTAAAGTTAACAGCTGTTCTGTACAGAGTTTTCCGTGCAGTAGTGAGGAGATTAAATTATGGGGGTAAGGGATAGGATAAGTATAAGCCATAAGGCTTCAGCCTATTCCTTTTTCGGTTTCTGTTTGAGTACTTTTATGTAAAATTATAATCTGTTGTTGTTGTTGTTGACTGAAATAAAATTTCAATTCAATTCAATTCAATTCAAATCTAAGGAATGTGTTTGCTGAACAGCGTACACTACTGACATGGTTGTCAGCACAGACATCTGGAGAACATTGCTAGTAAACCTTTACATTAATTCATTCAGTGATTACAATTTTGTGGAAAGACTAATTTTAGATAAAGGAGAAAGTCCAGGAGCAGAAGGTGCTCCTTATGAGGCTGCTGAGGCTCCGTGTTGTATGATGTGCAGCATCAGTACTCCCCTCACACCTACCAACAAGCTCCTTCTGTATTGGACACTGACCTTGGCCAGTGGTCTGGCACGCCGCACGTCCTATTTATCTGGCTAACATACAATGTAAGTGGCTTTGTGAACATTAAAAGGCACGTACGCTGCCCGCTCCAATACAGGACAGAGTTTGTGGGCACAGAAGGAGTACAGGAGCCTATCAGAGCACAATAATGTTACTGATAACGTAGATAACGTTGCTCTCCTGCAGGCTCATGGCTGAAGTTGTCCAACACAAAATTACACTAAAAGACATTCGTAGCGTTGATACGATGCAGTTAAGAATAAGACCCGAGAGCCTGATAATCCTTATTGCATTGACTAATGTAGCATGTAAAAAACTGGCTACCCAGAATGAATAATACATGATTTATCCACCAAACCGAACCTCGGATCGTGCAGTATCAGTTTGCAAATTTCCCTCTTTGTCTCTTTTTAAATTTATACACAAATAAAACGGTTTAATGGTTTCTTATTTATTTAAAATAATGAGATCATAAATGTGCAATCCAGCTTGAGGCAGCTCATGTGGGACTGTGGGCTGTTCAGTGTCAGGGTCCTGTGTTTCCATGTGCCCAACAACCTAATTACTAGAATTGCTACCCTGTAAAAACATAATCAAAGACACAATTAGGCATCACATCAAAACATGTAAAGAAAATAACAATTTATTAACAAAAAGTCCCAGAGGCGAGCCAGCCCACTCTCCCTTCTGCTTTTGATGTCTTTCTCTAACAGATGCGTGGCTTACCCTTCACCTCCCCCGTCCTCCTTCTGTCTCAACCATTTTCTTTCATTGTCTCCCTCACTGTGAAGTTCAGGGTCTGTGTGAAGGTCCGGTTAATGATGAAATGCTCCCTTTCACATTTGCTGTCAGTGAGCAAACTGCCACGCATCACCAATGCATCAGCTGAAGGACGGGGTTCTAATTTTGACTTGAAAACAGCTGTGTCTGTGCTTCCTTTGTCCCCGTGCTCAATATGAGACTCTGTGTTAGACCTTGGCGAGATGATTTGAATTTCCATTAACACCAGTAAGTGCTTCTCTTCATTCTCTAAGAAAGTGTCCTCCCTCTTGCTCTACGTCAGCTGTAAACGTCATGTTTTCTCTGGGCTGCACCACAGAGCTCTCTTATTTGGGTGCTTGGAGCCACGTCTTTGCGTATTTCATTGCAAATTTGTGGGCATCCTCTAATTTTCCCAGCAGCCAAAGAAAAAGCTCTAATTGGTGCATCTTTGATAAAAACTGAAGGAACAATACTTTGAGAGTTTGCACATTAAAAATAACCTAAACAAAGAAATATTCTGCATCAGTTTTTCTGCACGTTCACCGAGCAGCTGCGCTTGTTCTCGTGCCTGTTTCGCAGACTATAAAAAGAAATGTGTGGAACAGAGAGATGAAGAAAACTGCTGCATGATTATTTTTACTGACCAATTACTTACTTTTTTCATGTAGTGTACAATAAACAAACTGAAATTAAGACTTTATAACAAACATCTGACATGCTCTGCTACTGTACGGTTTCAGAGTGGGTCCAATCATTTTTTATGTGTTGGTGTGAGCTACATATTTATGAGATAAGGAGTTAAGGGTTCCAGTGGGATCTGTAGCCCCTGGCTCAGCATTCAGCTCAAACACAAGAGGACAAGATGTGCAAATGTGCATGTTTGCACTTCAATGTCTCTGTATCGCTCTTCCTCACATCACATGCCTGCTTTCTGCCCCTCTCCCGGGATTATCACCTGCAGGCGACGAAGCCTCGCCTGGCCTTGTAAATGCGCTAAATTCCTCTCTGACAATTCTCAGAGCAAACACACAAACACAGAGATAAGAGCTGCGTGTTTTAAGTAGGTTTAAAGTCTGGTGACCGGTATGAAACAAGACGAGTGCGCCAGGCAACAAACGACAAAGACAGTCATGTCTGTGCATTAAGGAATTTAAAACAGCAAAATATATTTTTTATTTAGGAATTATAGAAATATAAAAGCAGTTGTTCACCAAGAATCACCACGTCACACCGCAGCTCACACTCCCTCCTCTCAGGACTGAAACACAACAGAAATCAGATTTTTACAATCTGGGATTATAAGGCTCAGATGACTGATTTACATCAGTTCCTGTCCAGACCTTCACTTCTTCATTAGACATCTGTGGGAGTTCCTGTACCACTGCTTGAAGAAGGTGTCTTCCAGAAACTGGCAGTAGGACTGGGAGTTGAGCTTGACTCCATCCTCAACCCGAAAAGGCCCCACAAGCTCATCTTTGATGATACCAGCCCAAACCAGTACTCCACCTCCACCTTGCTGGCGTCTGAGTCGGACTGGAGCTCTCTGCCCTTTACCAATCCAGCCACGGGCCCATCCTTCTGGCCCATCAAGACTCACTCTCATTTCATCAGTCCATAAAACCTTAGAAAAATCAGTCTTGAGATAATTCTTGGCCCAGTCTTGACGTTTCAGCTTGTGTGTCTTGTTCAGTGGTGGTCGTCTTTCAGCCTTTCTTACCTTGGCCATGTCTCTGAGTATTGCACACCTTGTGCTTTTGGGCACTCCAGTGATGTTGCAGCTCTGAAATATGGCCAAACTGGTGGCAAGTGGCATCTTGGCAGCTGCACGCTTGACTTTTCTCAGTTCATGGGCAGTTATTTTGCGCCTTGGTTTTTCCACACGCTTCTTGCGACCCTGTTGACTATTTTTAATGAAACGCTTGATTGTTCGATGATCACGCTTCAGAAGCTTTGCAATTTTGAGACTGCTGCATCCCTCTGCGAGATATCTCACTATTTTTGACTTTTCTGAGCCTGTCAAGTCCTTCTTTTGACCCATTTTGCCAAAGGAAAGGACGTTGCCTAATAATTATGCACACCTGATATAGGGTGTTGATGTTATTAGACCACACCCCTTCTCATTACAGAGATGCACATCACCTAATATGCTTAATTGGTAGTAGGCTTTCGAGCCTATACAGCTTGGAGTAAGACAACATGCATGAAGAGGACGATGTGGACAAAATACTCATTTGCCTAATAATTCTGCACTCCCTGTACGTCCAAAAATGCTGCGTTAACTGTGCGTTCACACATGGTAATGTAAACAGAAGTGAATTTGTGTTTTAATTTGACTTTAAATATTTCAGCTTCATCAAACACACTGTGGTTTCTCTCCTGATGCCACCGACAATCACAAATGCAGGAAAAGAGGAGAAGGCTCATGAGTTCAGCTTGATTCCAGCAATCAGCTGAACTCCTCCTCCTCCTGTTGGCTGTTAGGGGCGAATAATCCTGGTTTTCCGACTGTTTATCCAAAACTTTGCTTTGCATTCCTTACATCTGATGTGTATGCATCATTACCGAACAGCTCTTAATGTGTTCTAAATGAAATCTACATATTAAAGAACTTTAACTAAAAAAATAAGTCCAAATGGGTCCAAAATGGGAAAAACCATAATAATAATGTAAGTAATCAAAGAATAAGCTCAGGAATCAAAGTGACCATTAAAAGCCGTTTCTCAACCAACCACACGGACGCTCCAGGGCTGGTTTCCCCTCCGGAGGTTCAACAGACACCATCCTGTGCAACATGAAGCAACAGCATGGGTGCCTCTGGAGCTCTTCTGCCCAGATCCACACACATTACTCCCACACACACACACACACACACACACACACACACACACACACACACACACACGTCGGGTATTCATATCTTGTGGGGACACCTAATTGACATAATGCTTTCACTAACCCAACTGTAACCCTGACACTAAAACCACATTTTGAGTCTCAAAAATCCGTTCAAACTTATGGGGACCAGGATTTTGGTCCCCATAAGTATAGTAAAATTCCAATTTTTGGTCCCCACAAAGATATGAATACACACTCACACTCACACAAACACACAAACAAACACTCACACAAACACACACACACTCCCTGTCCTTCCCTCAGGCCTCCCCTCCCGTCTTTGCTCGTCTCAGTGGGAAGGTCAGAAGAACACAGTTATCATGCTCGATTTGATTACGTCTTAATCCAATCAAGCAAAGCAGAGAGAGTAGCATTGATTTTTGAGACACAGAATAATGCTTATTGGGCTTAGAGGCACATGGCTGATTCCTGGACAAGGTTAAGTCCAGAGGGAAATATCATATCTGTCACCGAGCCCATCAGCGAGCATGCTCATTTCGAGGTTTACCCCTCTCACTGCAAGATGCAAAGCACTCTGAGCGCTTTCTATTCACCCATAATTTCCAGTCATTTTTGTTTAGAGAGACTGTTAGTAACAGCAAGCTACCAGATAAGACACCAGAACAAAACACACGGAGCGCAGCTGTGCAGAGACGGAGGGTCACCTCTCAGAAGTAACGCATGCAAAAAGGAGGTGATGGTTTTGGACAGGAGTGGAAGGAGACATATGGGAATGATGCAGGATGAGGAGGTGACAGGAGCTTGAAAAGACTTCTTAATCTAACGGCAGGCTCATGAACTAAGAAGATTCCAGGCATTGAAATACGCCACGAGCATGTTGCACACACACAAGCTCACAAATATGTCTTTGCTCAACTATGTGCGCAACATTGGATGAGATGTGAAGCAGAAACACTCGTGGTTAGTCATCGCTCCGAACATGTGCCCTTCAGCCTTCATGCTGTCAATTAGAGTATGTGCAAAAACATGGCTGCCTCTGGAGTTACATTGTGCGTACACACCCCAGCCTACACATGTGATACTTTGAAATTTGCAGCGCTGCTGTCGAAATGCTGCACGATAAATAAATAAAAACCAGGGAGCGCTATCTCACTCTGTGCAGTGCATTTTTTTGTCTTTTATTATTTTTGACACGGAACCTAAAACCTGCTCCACACCATTGCTTTGTTGAGATGAAGACTGAAGAACAGGGTGTCTGCAGCAAAGCCTCGCCCCCGCTCCGCTTCCCACCCTCCCCTAATGGCAAACAACAAGCTGGGAGATGACGATGACACGAGCATTTCGGGGAATGGCAAAGCCCACTCACCTTCTGGTTCACCACACAGTGTGCACTGTGATTCTAAACAAGGACCAAAGAGAGATAACAGGAGATTATTAACAGAGGCAACACATATGCGAGCATATATGCTTGAGCATGTGTGTGTGGGGACAAACATTAGCATCACCAGACATTAGGAAAAAATGGAGATTGAGCATCCCTCTGCTCTCTGTCACAAACAAATGAAACATTCAAAGTGAGCAAACAACAGAGAGCCACAAACATTTTCCGAGCTGCTGATGTCCTTGCAGGGCGGTACCCATGTGCAATACAATAGAAACCCAGCAACCATGCATAATACAACCGTGAGCCACACGCGGCCACATAAAAAGGGGAGAAAAAAGAAAGAGGATCATAATTCATCAGTGTCATGTGACAAAACTGCAAACACACACAGCATTAAATGAAACCCTGAAACAACATGAAATCATGACGATTCATTGCTATAATCATTTGAAAGAAGAGGGTATAAGGGTTAATATGCACCATGCATTTCAGGCTAAACCTAAATGACACATGCAGGTCATGCAAACCAATCGTCACCCAAACACACAGTACTACAAGTGCGTGAATCCCAAAACTCAGTTTAAGGGCATTAAAGTTATCGATCAATCCTTCCTATGAGCCGGGAAAGTGTTGGCAGCTTCCAGGAGTGCAGCGGGATTATTTTAAACAGCCCAGATTAGCAAATATGTTGCTTTGCAGAGGCAGACAGTGGGCTTAACAAGC
Source organism: Perissodus microlepis (assembly GCF_051167445.1). Lineage (NCBI taxonomy): Eukaryota > Metazoa > Chordata > Actinopteri > Cichliformes > Cichlidae > Perissodus > Perissodus microlepis. The sequence goes on from NC_140479.1 coordinate 8,712,053, forward strand.
AGAATGATGATGAAAATGTTGTGTCCTCGGGCCCTGCATTTCACAGATGGCCTCAAAGCAGCTGTGCTGTCTCTCTCTTTTCTCTAAAAGTGGCCAAAATAGGCCATGCATGCTTTTTGTTTTTGAAATTTTATTTTGCTGAAGTGCTTTGTCATCTATTCCTGACTAATTAGGGGCTTAATTAGACGACCAGCAACCTTCCATGACTCGTCTTATTTTGTAGTAATCGGTGAGGCCGGTTCAAATCCTTACATACACACTCAAACTAAAATTGCCCCCAAATGCTCAAAGCACTAAAGCACGACTGCCTTACTGCCTCGTTGTTCCCACATGAGCTGTCTCACAGGTGAAGAGGCTTACACAGAGCAGTGCTCTCTTTAAAGGTTTGTTGTTGCTGTCAGTCTGGTTGTAACACAGTCACAAAACTGCCCATAGCTTCTTGTCTGAGCACCGTGGCTGCAATTGGCTGTGCTAAAATTTTATTTACTCTTTCACAACACCTTCCCTGTAAAGCCAGTATGTCTCTTCGTTTATGCATAAGTGTAGATCAAAAAGCCAAACACAGAGAGAACTCCAGCGTGCACATGTCCCTGCGCTGTCAGTAGTGTTTGGGGTCTGTGGGGTTAAACCAGTCACAGTCAGTGCAGGGCTCCCAGCGAAGTGGCGGACAGCAGAAGCCCAGAGAGAATTTACTGGTTTAATTAGCCTTTTTTACTTCCCACTCCCTACAGTGTAATTCCACAGAGTCGAAGCAATTGGCTCTATTAGTTTGTCCTGCCTGTTTAAATTTAAAATGCTCTTGAATTTCCCCGTGTGGGGCCCGTATTGATCAAGGTCAGGCAGTTTTTACAGTATGGAACTGTTCTCGGGTAATTCTTATTTGCTTTCCAATTAGATGTGTAAAGTAGCTGCCAGCGTAGCATCAAGAGAAATGATCATGGCTCTGCTTCTCAGGTACAAGGATAAGACTCTGAGCTACGTTGGGTTAAAACGTGGACGATGGCCGTGACACTCAGCTTACATCCTACAGGCCACGTGACGCCCGCCACAGGGTGCCGGCCAGCCTGCAGACCCATACGTTTGATGAATGAGCTTCCAACTATGTTCAATATGGAAAAAGCACATCAAGGTATTGATTGGTGTTAAATCCAGTCACAGTAAAAATGCCAAAGGTGGTTCTACCCAATCGTGGCTTAGCTTTGGGTAAATTAATAATTTCTTTTTGTTTATCTGAGGTTTTATGTACCTAATATTACGTTGCGTTCCTTTCATTATGTCCTGACATGTAAAACTTAGATTAATTATTATTATTATAAGATAAATTATCGGACTTTGGGTCTTCCAGGTAAATAAATCCCCAAAAGTTGATTCTGTTCATTTGGATGTTTTCAGTGGCAGAAACGTTTCGTCACTCATCCAAAGGGATTTCTTCTTCTTCTACGTGAAAAGGGAAAGACCATCTCTGAATCGAAGAGGGGGCCTAATGGTACTTCTTTCGCCATCTTACATGCTGTGCTTGCAGCCATTCCCCAACTCTCTGTGAATGGTACTCACGGCCATTAATCCGTGGTTGTTGATCAATAGTCATGAGAATTTGCATAATTAAGATTAAGGAACTGACCTCCCAGCCCTTTGTTCCTTCTGTGGTGCTGGTTTCAGTCATTATGCAAATGTACTGATTATAAGTTTGGGGAAACCTGCAGTCAGCTGAGACTGAAGAAAACACAACGTCCAGATGAACAGAATCAACTTTTGGGGATTTGGGACTTTTGCTATTGATTCATTTTATCCATAAATATATTTAACTGACTCCCGAGTCACATTCATTTTAAAACCTGAAGAACAAATCATCACTAAGCTCACTGGCAGAGATCGCCACCACTTTGTGTCGGGCTGGGACAAAGGCCAGCATCCATCCAAATATAATACTGGGTGTGAAAAGTAACTGTGCATCCTGAAAACAATACAAAAAACACACCAGCAAAAAGCATTCATCTTATGGCTCTGTGTGGAAGTGAAACCACAAACAAAGTGAGAGTTTTTCCACTGAGATGCTGAGAAAAGGTTTTGGAGCCAAAGCCCAAACTGCACACTCAACCATGTGAGGAGGAAATATAAGCTACAGAGGAAGATGACATAACTGCAGCACTTTACAGGCCATGATCGTCGTCACATTTCAAGAACACAACTCCAAATGTAGCTAAATAACCAGCCATGTCTCATCATCTATACCCGGAGACACGTGAGCGTATTTCAGTGTGCCAGTCTGGGCTTGAATGCAGACTCCTCGCTGCTCTGGAGTAAGCCAACTCGCTGTTATTCACAGGGGTCTGCGGCGTCCCACGATAACGCCAAACACAACATACACGAAGAGCAAATCCTTAGCCTTGATCTGATAATGTATTCATCCATAATTAAAGACTTCATTTCCATATCAGCGCAGCTTGCTCACACCTTCCCCGGTGGCTGATCTCTCTTTTCCCCTCACTCCCTGCCTTCTCTCCGTTTCTCCCAATCATGTGATGTGTGAGAGATCCAGGTGCTAATTAGCTAGTTTTCTTTTTTAATACGAACGCTGTGTTTCTGAGAAAACACGCAGTTATATAAAGGAAGGTGAGATGGGGCATGAAAACTGTGCAGCACAGGTGTGAGGGTAAAGATAAGCATATTGGAGTTGGCGTGTTTTATCAATGACTCAGGATTTACTGGAAGGAACAGCCTATAAGCTCTGTTTGTTTGCTCTGAGTTGGGCCGCGCACTGATTGTGAGACACAAGCCAAATAAAGGCTTGTTTATTGGGGGCAGAGTCAATCGGCTGTCAATAAAAGGGAAGTGCACAGAAATGTACAGATCATACAGATGAACCCGCAGAACTGCACTGACAGGCTAAAGATAAACCACGTCCCACGTGCTCAGCTTGTACTCTCATCTGTGTATTCGGTTACCACTTTCAGTTTACTTTTCCCTTGAATGGCACGAGCCATCTTCAGCGGGGCCCCCTGCACACAGCAGCCTCCCCCCTGGAGCTGATCTAGCACTTCTCAGAGGAGAGCGTGAGACTGAAGGCCTCTCACTAAGCTCTGTCTGTGTCTGCAGGGGCTAATTACACTGGACTTCCACATGCTATGCTACTTAAATCATGCGATCTACATGAAAAAGGTTATAAGTAGGCATAGAGAAAGTGCTGATCATACTTTAATGGGTTGATACTTGTGTACACAGGCAATAATGTACCTCAACTTGCTCCTTTTGAATGTGCAGGAGCAGCAGCTCCACTTCGAGTCCCGCTCCTCCAGAGCTCAGCCACCCTTCATACGTGAGCTCTGATGGTTGCCAGGTTTGCTTCATTACGTCAAAGACATGAAACTGGCCGGTGATTTGAAAGTTTGTTTTTAGTGACAGCAAATAGAAGAAGAAAAAAAAATAGATGCAGTAAATGTCAAGGAATCAGAACCTCAACATTGTGCAATAATGAGGAGCTCATTTTCAAGAACACTCTTAATTTTCCCTCCTTAGAAGGAAAACAGCAGGTATCTGACATCAAACAGTTTGAAATCAGGCCTGCCGTCAGTGTTTGTGGATGAAGAACACTGTCAGAGCGCTACAAGCAGCTTTACTGGTGTGCGACTTTCAAAACAAGGTGCGTCGGAACAAATGGCTAAAAAAGAAGCTTTAAAGCTTTGAGTCCTCTCCTGTGGCTGTGCTGTGAAGAAGCAGTGGATGGTTCAGCGTGGCAGACACGCAGGGATCCAAGCACGACCTTCAGTTATAGGCAAACGCTGTCATTCTGTGGCGAGTAAAAAAACTGTCACATGTCAGGATGCATCGCTTGTCTGTTCGGCAGATCTCCGTGGGTACATGTGGTGCTATGAGGCCGCCGATGCTCGAGGCAAGCACATCTCCCTGCAATGAGAAATCCAAACCTCCGCTCCACCCATTTCTGATTTTTTCAAGTTTATTTCTGTACAACGAATACAAGACTAATATCCGGTACATGGTCTCGCTGACAGTTATTCCTGTATGTATATGTTTATGAGTCACAATCACCTCCTCCTGTGGAAGTCTTCACAGGGGTCTCTAGATTGTTAGGTAACAGTGACTGGGGACCAGTGGAGTACAGCAGACCTCCACTGGGATAAGGAAGCCATTCTCCTTCCTCTGTCACACTCACGCTTTCATCGTGTCAATGGGTGGATAAGTGACAGCGACATCATAAAAAATTCTCCCTGACTGTCACTGATTTGCAGCTTCTGTCCGTTTTTGTCTTGAGCCTGCAGCGCATTTGGTGTAAACTGAATCCAGTGTTGAATTTAGGCATTTTAAACACAGTGAACACCTGCAGCAGAGACAAACAGGAAGTCAGGGACAGAGCGGAGGGTGATGACATGCAGCAAAGGCTTTAGAGTGAAGACTAATCAGAGTTAAAAGGGGACGGCAACCTCCTCGCATTTTGGGAAAATTGGTGTTTGCTTAATGATTGCAGTAATTTCTTTGCTATTGATGATGGTGATGACCGATTGTAAAAAGTTGTTGTGGCCAAACTCTTCACCCAGAGGCTGAAGGTGCACTGTAATCACCACAAGACTGGCCAAAAAGCAAGTGATTGCTGCTTTGCAATAAGAAACTCGACTCAACAACGACTAAAAAAACGAGGTTACAACGTGTCAGTTGTACGTGTTTTGCAGTTAAATAACCGCCCTGCAGATATTACATCACTATTTGTGGAAGAATATATGAATTTTTATTTCAAACATATGACTGTGCTGAATGTAAAGAAGCAGTGTGACCTATTTAAAGTGAATTTCTGTGGATGTCAACAGCAAAAGATTTGCACTTTTTGTCATTTCATCACAGTTTCTGCCATTTGACCCCACTGACAGCAGACTAACTGCAGACTGACAGCCGACTGACTGCAGGCTGACTGCAGACTGACAGCAGGCTGACAGCCGACTGACAGCAGACTGACTGCAGACTGACAGCAGACTGACTGCAGACTGACAGCAGACTGACAGCCGACTGACTGCAGGCTGACAGCAGACTGACTGCAGACTGACAGCCGACTGACTGCAGACTGACAGCCGACTGACTGCAGACTGACAGCAGACTGACAGCCGGCTGACTGCAGACTGGCAGCCGACTAACTGCAGACTGGCAGCCGACTGACTGCAGACTGACTGCAGGCTGACTGCAGGCTGACTGCAGACTGACAGCAGACTGACAGCCGACTGACTGCAGGCTGACTGCAGACTGACTGCAGACTGACTGCAGGCTGACTGCAGACTGACAGCAGGCTGACTGCAGGCTGACAGCAGGCTGACTGCAGGCTGACTGCAGACTGACAGCAGACTGACAGCAGACTGACTGCAGGCTGACAGCAGGCTGACTGCAGACTGACTGCAGACTGACTGCAGACTGACAGCAGACTGACTGCAGGCTGACTGCAGACTGACAGCCGACTGACAGCCGACTGACAGCAGGCTGACTGCAGGCTGACAGCAGACTGACAGCAGGCTGACTGCAGGCTGACAGCAGACTGACAGCAGACTGACTGCAGGCTGACAGCAGACTGACTGCAGACTGACTGCAGACTGATGCTGTCTTCACACACCAAAGTCATTCTGAAGGTGGCAACTGCCTGCAAGCGGTTGCAGACCTGATCTCCGTCTTCCAAGCAACAATTTCAAAGGCAATGAGATTGCACGGTCATTGCACACGGTCGCAGTAATTTAAGTTGTGCTGCAGTCTTCAACCACATTTTCCCCTAATGCGACTACATAATTAACCATCAAACCATTGGGTTACTTCAGTTTTCAATACTTGTAAATGAGGTTCTGATTGACAAGCTCATATTAACAGGACATAAACATGTTTAACCTGACTGACCAAACGACCCGCCCCGAGGGTGTTAAGCTAAGGTTTAGTTGAAGTTTGCTGAGATTTTCAGATTTTATGTAAATGAGTGGGAGTCTGCAGGGCCTTTAATCTTTACATATATGCTGTGAGTGTGCAGTTTGTAACATGGATGCGTATCATGCATACGTATCATATGCAAGCATGCATGCTGTAGTGCAGTGTGTGTGGGTGGGTGGACACACCGTGTTGTCACAATGAGTGTTTGCACATTAGAAGCGACATTTCATTTTGCAGTTTTTTTCCCATGTTAGTCCCTGAGCCTCACACATAACAGCCTGACTGTGCCGATAAGATGCACACGCCAGACACACGGAGGTGGGAGGGTAGGAGGGATGGATTTGGTGCATGTAGGCAAGAGAAGGTTGGTTTGGAAAAACAGAAGCTAAAACGTCCCATCGTTTTTCTATCAACCCCCCAGGGTCCCGGGTCAGATTTATACGTGGTTTCTCTGAAGTCTCAGGAGGCGAAGGGAGACGAAAGGAAGAGGGAGATAAATATTTTAGGGAGCAGGAGAGGATTGAAGTATAAGGGTGAGACTTTATTTGAGTGATTTGCTGCCTCTAAACTGTGCTCAAGTGTGGATGATGGCAGGGAAAGAAAGGAAGACACGTGTGAAAGAGAAGGACAAGTGAGGTAGGAAAGATGGAAAATGATGGAAGGCCAAAGAGAGCGAGCGAGCTGTGCAGACAGACACAGACAGCGAGAGTCATGCAGAGAGGATATTGATGGCCTCCTTCACGCCCCAGCAGCCCTCTGTCTTACTAAAGCATCTATCAGGACGGCCGGGCCTCGTACATGGTCATATTGACACCTGCGGATGGAGGGGGGTGTAGCCATAAATGGCACATCACTTACTTAACTTTCCCTTCGCTTTGTCCTCTTTGCTCACTGTGTCCTCCCAGCTCATTCATCATCATGTCCTTTAAACTCTTCTTAAATTTTGTTTAGAGCCAAACTGAAAATGTCTGCTTGTTGTGGGAAATGAGCAGACATTTGGTGTTTTTCAGCCAATTTGAGGGCGACGGAGACCTGATGGGTCATATCACTGAAATACCTGCAAACTCGAGTCCTTTCAGGCAGAATCAGTATAAATCATGCAGAACCAAGTGTTATATCTGCACATCTGTGTATTACAACAGTCGTGAACCAAGAAAATTAAATGCTGGAGTCAATTAAGTTTTAATTTTACCCACAAAAATCTGCAGAAATTAAAAATAAATCTGAGAAACACTGCTGGGAATCTGCAGCCATCTTTCATTGCACCAACAGGGAAAGCTTAAAAAGCAGCAGAAGATAGAGATAAACTTTTGTGGATTTTACAGTAGCAGGCGGAGGAAAGGCAGAAAATGATTCTTTTTTCATTTTAACAAAGAATTAAAGTCAGTCTGTTTCTAAAGGAACACGGTCCACTCGTCAGAAACCCCCGCTGGGTTAAAGTGGACCAGCGGAGAGTTCTGGCGCCTTCACTTAACGAACAATTAAATCTGATTGGCGGGTGATGCACATCACTCTGGATTGAGTTAATTTTTGTGTGCTGGCATTGCTTCCAGCTGATGGCATGGACATGTGCAGCTCAGGTGCATCGTGTGAAATGCTTTTCAGAAATTCTTCAAAAAGCTCAAAAATATCAGGAAGCGCACAAACTGGTTGTGTGCGCTTTAATGACACCTAAAGGCGGGACAGGTAAGGACAGCTCACCGAGGTAACATCATTGATTTTAATCTACATGTGTGGCTGAATTATATTTGTGCAAAATATTACAAAACTACTATTCAGAGGTTGCGTGACAGTCTTGTAGGCAGTTTGTGCAGATTCCACTGGCTAGTTTGCAGAGAGAAGCCTGTGCTTTCATGGTCAATGTTACATCACAGGTAGCTGACATCGATTTATACTCATGCTGATGATGGTGGTTGGACTCCCTGAATTCTAGCTTTTATATTCACTTCATGGTGTCCAGGCTGGAAATCAGCTCACAAAGCATCAGCTAATGTTTTAGCTTGGTTAAAGTTATTTGGCTGAATCCAAAATAGCAGGAAATATTAGAGTAACAGCACAGGTCAGCTGATCACAGCCTGCACACACACACACACACACCTTGGGGTTCCCCCACCTGCCAAATCTCACTTTCACCCCCACCTTTACATCCCATGTACGCAGCCTTTTATACATCTAGCTAACGGTTCTTGTATTTACAGATTAAACCAACAACAGAGGAAGTTTAGAGAATATTTGGCACTAAATATTTAACATGTACATGTCCCACGGCCACTAGAGCCTTACCGAGCGTGCTAGCACATCAGAATCAGGCGACTCAATGTAAATAACAAAAAAAATGAACTTTCTGAAGTGACGTAAATAAAACTGAACTGATGCTGAACCTAAACAGCATCGCTGTTTGTTTTGTGTGTGATTTAGTGACTCATCATTTTAAAACCCCTCCGAATGTGAAAGACATTTTCCCACAGAGAAAGCTTTAAGAGCAAGTGGGAAGGATGGTGTGTGGAAAATCAGCCGCTGATGTCTTATGACTGTTATTGTTATAAATCAATAAATGTAATCACTGTCATGCTCTGTTGCAGCTCATTGCCCCCAACGTGTGCGCAGCATTGTGCTCAGTATCAGCAGACGAAGAAGCAGAAAAGAGTCTGTCGAGCATGAAAGCAATCAGCAAGGTCAGTGATGGCGGTACTCAAGCTACTGTCTGTTATTCTTATTCCTTTAGACATTTTTGTTTTGTAGATTCAAAGCAAACAAGACACCAGAAAAGATAAAAATGGGAGACGGGGAGAGAGCTGGGGGAATACTGCGTACTGGTTATCTGCAGGCGTGTCTTTATTCGTCTCCGAAACTACAGAAAAATATTGCTGTGTTTGTTTTCCGTGGAGTTTTTCTTGTTTCAATAATTTTCAATTAGGAAACGAGACAGAGCTGAGCAAATCGTTACGTTTGCATCCTGAAAATGAGTCTTGATTGAAGTCGGTAATTTGGTTCGAATTGGAAGCTCATCTCTGAGCACAGGCAGAATCTGTCAGCTGTTTGAGAAAACTCAGACCCAACTCTAGACAAAAGGAACTCATTAAAATGCAAGCTTTTTGCAGAACATACTCAGGCTGGGTGAACACAGATCTCAGGGGATACTGAGGATGTACAGTAGGTTGGCTGTGTGCCATTAATTTACTGACTAAAGTGTCTCCATTGGAGTTTGAGCGCATGCTAGCTGTCTGCGTGGCTTTTATTATACGTTCCAGGTGTGTGTCATCAACACGTTCACAGCGATGATGATTTAATCCTGATATTTAATGTCATAGTTTAGCACTGAACAGGACACACAGCAAGTGTGTGAGTGGACCAAAGTACTGGGCACACTTGAGAACAAGCAGTCCAAGCGTTATTTCACAGTAATGCCTCCAATATTTCTTGGCTCTTTCAAATGGAACCACAAATATTAACCACGCGGCAGGATACAGTCATCCTGTGAAACGGAAAAGTTTCAAAAGCTGGATTTTAGAGAAAAGAAACACGGCTTTTTCTAAATTACCTAATTTGAAATGCAAACTAGCTTGTTTGTAACGCATTTAACCAAATTCTAAGATACTGTTGAATCCTCGTGCATCGTCAGTCTGTCTTCACTTCATCATCTGCAATGTCACTCAGAGCTATGTCCAAAAAATGTTGCACAATCTGCAAATAAACAGCATCAAAGTTTGCCTCAGATCCTCGTCAGGCAGAAACGCTCAGCGCAGCTTCGCACGCTTTGGAGTGGAACCCGGCCATGTCCCCCTCAGCGACGCTGCTGGTTACTTTTCATCTTTAGCCTGCGGTGAAAACACCGCGTGGAACGTGATTAATCGATAGTTTCTTGTGAACCTGCTGGAGTTTCATCAATCAGCATCATCTCTAAACCACAATAAGTCCAAGATCATGAAAAATCAGCAAAGACCAATTAAATTTGATTTTTAATTTTAGGAACTTCAAAATAAATCAGTTGCACTTTAGCTACATTGTCACGTGGTGTTTCTCATACAGCAAGATCTACCTGTCATGGTACCACGTGGTATTTGACTATAATTATTTGGACACTGATGCTATTTTCTCATGTTGCCTCTGTACAGCACTACAGCGGATGTTTAAATCCAATAATCAGTATGTGAATGAAACGGAGCCTTTGAGCCACTCTAAGCCAGGTTTGATGCCAGCCATCCCAATGTGTTTTATGCTGTAAGGTATCAAACTCCAGCGATATGATGACCATGAGGACAAGTAAAGGTGAGTGTAATGAACTGAACACAGCTGCGCTCTGTTTGGATTTAATGTGATCAAACTGCGTGTCTGTCGTCTGTCTGTACTGTCTGTAGAAACAAGCTTTTAATGTATCACGGCTATAATAATATAAACTTACAGACAACTCGCTCGTGTTCCTCCACAAGAGAAAACCAGACATGCTGCATACTTTCTCATGTGTAAAGACTTGATAAAGAGGTGTGTGTGTGTGTGTGTGTGTGTATACGTGAATACATGACTGTGTGTCTGCCTTAGAACCAATGGCTCAGTGTCACTGCGCTCATCAATCTACCCGCCTTCCCCAAGGATGATGTCACTGGCACCAAGCCTGGCTGGTGGCCCACTGGACTGAGGGGATCGACTCTCATTATCTCCGGTCCAGATTTATAAGGCTGCTGTGCTCATATTTTACAGAGAGGGACATGGAGGAAGCAGAGGGAGGGGATGAGGGAGCGAAGAAAGGATGAGGACAGAGAGATGGAGAGAGTGGGACCGACTATCGGCTATTTAAAGAAAATTCTTCTGGCAATCAGCACTATGAGCAGCATAAGAAATCAAAACCTGTGTGCATGTGTGCATCACTCCTTAGATGCCATATGCTGTCACTGCAAATAGGAAGAGGCTTCACTGGAAGCTACTTGACAAAGCAGAGACATCCAAGATAAAGACAAGTTACTCGATTTCTGCTAATTTCCCTCTGTCTCACACACAACCAGCAGAGATCACCACCTGTGCAGATGAGCTATGAGTCGAGCTGTTTGGTATACAAAAACACACATGTGCTGCTTAGCATACGCCCAAGTGCAGGAGAAAAAATGACAAAAAAGAGCTGCAATCATAAAAAATGAAAGGAAGAAAAGAGGGAGCCAAATTCTCTGCATCTTGGAGGGAGACCGGTAAATTGGCATGGCTGGGAAACACCTCTCCTCACCCTCTCCCTCTTCTAGACTCCTTCCATTTCTCTCCGTGTGTCTCCATAATGTCACAACATTGTTTCATGTGATTGGGTGTCTGTGTAATGATGACAGATTGGCACCTGGTGTCTTCACAGAGCAGATTTGAGCAGCTACACACCTGCTGTCTTTGGCTCAGACCGCTCTGCCAGGGAACGTTCACGTACAGATGTCATAGCGCACGTGTGTGTTTATGTATCTGTGCGTGCGTGTGTGCTTTACGAGCGCTGCCTAGGGTATTGCATTATGCTTCATCTCCTGGAATGGACCTAATGGGCCGTGAGGAGAAAGCAGACGAAGCAAGCCCAGAGGCAGCGTACAATGTGTCTAACACCTGGTCAGCCATGTCACCGGGAGGCCATATTGGACTCGTTCCCCATCCTTCTGTCTCTTTGTTAACTAGTAAATGCATCTTGGGCCGTAGCCGGGGTAGCTTTGCTCACAGCTAATTATCCAAGCCAATCATATGCAGACAAGCAACGCGATTGGATTCAGCAGATGAGCTGACGGTCTAGTGGCAAGAATCAGAATAACGATGCATATTTTAATCTACCTACATTATCCATAATGCAACTCAACCACTGACAGCTCTCTCACCAGAGATTGTGGGGACTATATGAAGACGGCACAATGGGAATCGGTGGGTTGTGGGTGCAATCTGTAGCTTCAGGTCTTACCCTGAGATCATACTCGAGACCTTGTGACCACACTGGGATGAGAGGTTATCAGCTACACTATTAAGCTTGGGTAGCATGTGCTGTGGCATGAGGTAACACCGTAAACATGAGATGTCCAGGGCAGTGACTCCAATTAGAGTAAAACACAACTTTAAGGCTACATAAGGTTTAAACCATAGACACTTTATTAGCTGTACAGTCGGATGTTTAACATGGGAGTCTGACTCACTGCTGGAATCAGCCTCTAGTGGCCACTCAAAGAACTGCAGTTTTTGACACTTGTGGGCCGGCCTTATTTTTCAGCCCTGAAGGCTGCTGCTTGGTATCAGCTAACACGGCTCCCAGCAGCTGTCCTCGGGCTGATATGGGAAGCAGGCCACAGCAGCCTGATAAGCTTACTTCTTTCAAACTCCCAGATTTTAACATTTTTATTCCATTTCTAACTCTCACTTCTCAGCCATAGCAGGCGATGACAGAGGTGACATCCTTTCGGGCTGTTTATAAATCATCTCCTTCTGGAGCCACAAAAGGTTTAATACAACTCCTTTTCCCCCACACACTCGCCCCTCAAGATCTACAAATAGAGTTTGATGTGCAGGCTTCCTTTTAAGATCTGTTCATCTTTCTCTGTTTGGTTCATCTGACAACTTTAAGTTCAGCACTCATTCTGCGTTCAGCTCTTTTTTGCTTTTCCACCAACTCCTGAGTTAAATCTGTGCCAAATGCTGCACAGTGTTCACTGTTTTTGTCTCTTTGTTGTTTCGGCTCTTTGCAGTCGGTTTTTAAAGATGTCTTTCCTTAATTGCTTGCTGCTGGAAACAACATTATTAAGAGCAGGGAGAGTGAATTAGGTTCTTAAGCTGTGGGCTACAAAACCAAAACAGAGAAAATGGCAAAAAAACCCACTCCATAGACCTGAAGGCAACTGTAGCGCACAAACTTCATCCACTCACAACTCAAAAATAATACCACCCAGTAAGGAAACACATAAAAAGCATTTCTTAATAATGCAAATAGCAAATTAATTCAGCGTGCACTATTTTAGTTAATCTCAGCTGCAACAGCGCAGGCACCTCAAACGCCACATACAAATTTGCAAAAGATCGATATCAACTCACTAAAAGCCTCAGGCAGGTAGGGAAGATGCGATAAGGAACTACATCTGACTCACAGATGCATAAATAAATCATGCTGGTCCAGAGAAAGGTGCTTGCTTTGAGCATACTCAGTGAATAAGGATGTACATCTACACACTGACACCTGGGAATAAAGGTAAACACCATCACACTGTTCACTGGGCTTTTCCTATAGCGTGCTGTTACCTCAGCTGACCTTATGTCTCCTGGAATTAGTGGAGAATGAGTCTGCTTCACGACAGAAAATACAACTACTGTCTTGTGATGTAATGTACTTAGTCAAGATACACTTAACCACGTGTTCATATGCTGTGGCACTTTTTCTACCTCCAGTTTAGAACCTACAGTTAAGCTAAAATGTATGTGTTTAGACTATAAGAGCTATCAGGAGTAGGGATGGGTACCGGGTTCTGACATAAACGGTAGTAACCAGACCGAAAAGCAGCGCACATTTCGGTGCTTTATTTTCCCTGAGATGTCACACACCAATCATTTTACCTTTGCAAGCGTAGTAGGCGGGTCCAGGTACGTACGTTCTTTTAGAGCAGCGCTACAGATTAAAAATGCCCAAGGCAAAGCGGTCAAAGCTATGCACCTGGCGACGTATAGCATTTTGTTAAAAGCAGAGAAATGCACCGTATTTGATAGCTTGCTGCGAGACCTCACACCGAGCACATCTACTGCGGGTGGGTTGCCTGTTATCGGACCCGGAGTTAGCAACATCCCCCAAGAACCCGAAGCGGAGAGTCCTGGCCCCTAGCCCTGCCAGTGTAGCAGAAATGATGACGGATGATGATGGCAGCAGCAGCCGCTCTTCTCTGCGTGAGTAGCTTAATGTTGTTCGTGTGTAATTTACGTTGAGTAGGCTAACCACGTTATTACATTAATGCACGTAAGGTGAACTAGCAAACACCATCGTAGTTACATGCGGCTGTCTTCTTGTTTGATGGCAGATACTCCCTTCACCCTGGCCAAAAAGGCTAAAATGACCAAAGAAAAAGTGGAAAACAGTTAAACATGAGAGGTTTTTGGACAAAGTTTATGTTTTTTCCATTGATTAAGCACTGCTTCCAGCCAAGAGTGATACCATATATGCCCTATAGCTGCAGAAAAGGCTAACATTGTTATCTTTTTACAAAAAACAGCTAAACATGAGAGGTTTTTGGACAAAGTTGGTGTTCTCCATTCTTTAAGCACCGGTTCGAGCACCGTTTAAGCACCGGCACCGTTTCAAAAGTACCGGTTTGGCACCGGTATCGGATAAAACCTAAACGACACCCATCCCTAATCAGGATTATGCAGAGAAAACCCAAACAGGCATGCAAACTCCACAGGTGGGCCTTGAACCAGGTGCTGGGCTTTGTCAGTCTTGCTTTGTATTAGTTAGTTCTACTTCCTTTGTCTTGGCTTGATTAGTTTCAGCTATGTTCCCCACATTTCCACTAGCTCATTGCATTTTGTATTTACTGTCTCTCTTTGTCCTTTGCTGAGTTGTCCCACGTTTCTGTGTGTCCCCTAATGTTTCCCAGGGTCCTGCATAAAAACATGCACTCCATGGTTACCTCTGTCCCCTGTGTTCTGCATTTAGCTCTGCAAACAACAACTTTCCACACCGCTGACTGTGACAGCAGGAACCTTCTTGCTGTGAGGTGACACTGCTACCCACTCCACCACCATGGAGGCTTATACACATCTGAGAAACAGTCAAACAGGGTTTACTCTTCTGTTGCACGGTAGCGCCCATTCCTCTTCCATCCAGCTACCAGACCCCAGATCTCTCATTGCATAATAAATGCATAATAGAAGTGCAGCAGCTCAGTGCATGATTCGAGAAGCAGAAAGTAAGCTATAGCCAGCAGCAGTCAGGCAAGCTTTGTGATTAAATACCCAGTTTAACAGAGTGCCTGCTCAACATGCTACAACATGTTTTCTGTAGCTGTAAAACATGTGTGTGGTTAAGAAATGGTGTTCGGTCGTGTGCGTGTAATGATATGCTAATTACCTCTGCAAAGGAGGTTATGATAGGTTTTCTAAATGTTTGTGCGCTTGTTTGTTCGCAGGGTTCCTCATTAAGCTATGGGTGGAAAACTGTAGCAGTGATGGTCCAGTTAAATCTGGATCCAAGAGTTTGGGGAAAGTGTCTTGACCACAGGGCAGGGCAGCTCTGAATATTTTGTGTTTTATCTTCAGAAAACAGTTTCAGATCAAGATAAGAAAAATGAGGTAGGATCTCAACCAGATCACCAACTAATCTGAATCCAGATGTCCAGTCGGATTCAGCCTTGGCGGAGGGATACAGGATCCGCCGTGTGCATGTGTGGCAAAAAACAAAACAAATAAAACAAAAACGTTGCCCAGAAATTGAAGCATGAACCAAACTGTGGACTTTGAGTCGTTACACCCGTGCAAGAAAGCTGACGCTCGCTCATATGAATCCAGAAACACTGAAGAATAACCAGCACGTAGCAGACAAGCTTTTGTTTCTGGATTTGTTTAAAAAATGATGACATCAAAGCTCCTTAATGCTAAAGGCCATCTAATGTGACAATTCATAAAGGAGGAACTCTTCACAGATACTCCTTGTCCGTCTGTAGCCTAGCAACTAACAGACCACAGCACATTTTTCTTTTTTTTTGCTCTGCAGTGTTGTACGTTACAGGGAAGGAAACGCTGGGACTCTCCTGGAATTAGAAGACAGATGAAATGACACGCGAGAAGAGAAAAATCATCACCAAAGAGTGCAAACAACTCAGGACAAAGGAGGATCAAAGGAGCTCGCAGTAAGCAGCAAACAAGCCCCAAATCACTATTTTTGGTTTTTTTCACTTTATCGCACACATGTGCAAAAAGCCAGTCCACTGAGGAAGGATAAACACGGAAACCTTAAGTCTCCCATGTTTGAAAAAGCCCGTTGCCATAGTAATGGGCAGGGATGAGGAGGAGGTGGTGAGGTGTTTGTGGATTCTCCTTCCTGTATGCAAAGTGTTATCCCTCACACTCTGTCTTAGAGCATATGGATAAATATAAACCTGATCCACCGCCTGGCCGCTTCTATTCCAGACAGAAAGTTGCCCATGACGTGAGGAAGGACCTCCGCTGCCTGCTCGACCTGCGGCCCTCTCTAGGATCACTCGATTATACTTGAAGTCAGAGGCTGAGGCCTGGGGAAGGGTTACCTCTGACAGATAGATGAATATTACATGGTGTGAGGTCACCCTCAATAGATATGCATATGACTCATGCAGTTGTAGCAGAACTATATTTGAAAATGCGATAAATATTACATCAATGGGCTCTTTTATGTGCTCGTTACGACTTCACAGCCTTGGCCATCTATCACAGTGTGTTATTTCATTCATAGTCTGATGGCGAAAGAACTGCAGGGATTAAATCATTGGCTTATTCATGCAGCCATTTATTTGGTTTAATCTCTTTGATTCGAACAGTATGAGCTCCTCGCGAGGAGCGGTGGGCAAGTGATAAATGTGGGAATAGCATGCTGATGCAGAGTCTGCTCTCGAAAAATGACCACTGTTCCATCACATGTTCCCTAAGCATTGATCGGCAGGCCTTGTGGATGGACGAGCAGTGGTGCAACCAGGCATGGATTCCCAGACGACTCCCCCCCCCCCCCCCCCCCCATATTATAATATCAGCTGTAACACACTCTGAGTCATAGTGAATACACACACATAACAACATATGTAATCATTTCCACCCATGAGGTAAAGTGGTGCGGTCATGTAAACATTGAGGCTGTTTATCACCTACAGGTACACATAGCTCACATGACCTCCACACAGTTAATCTATTCAGGCGTACATTTGAATAGTGACAGGCTATTGTTTCAGCTATGCTCCTTAATTGGATGAGCGTGCTAAAAAATGACATCTGGGGTACATTAACCCTGACCTTGTGTTCAAAGTCCCTCGGTTAACAAGCTTTAACCAGTGGACTGACAGCACGGGAGTCCATCAGAACTGTCTTTAAGCAGCCATGACTAAGTGGTAACTGGCTGTGGGCGGGGCCAGCTCAGGTATTAGCAACACTCTGCATTTTCCACTTGAAAGAGGCAAAGAACTGCTGACAGAATGGAGTGAATGAAGTACTAAAATAAAGCACAGAAATATTCATCAGCGAGCAGCTTTCCAAAGTGTGGCTGACGTGGAGTCCAGCCTGCACAGAAATGTCAGATAACTCCAGCGAGCCACCGTGCCGCACGAGTATTAGCTGATGGTCAGCGTGGCATCACCGGCTCAGCAGCTGCAGCTTTTGTAGGTGGACACGCCGGCAGCCGGGTGTGTTCACACGTTTCTGCTTTGTTTTAAACCCACTGCCATGTTTTAGCAGGCGGCCACAGGGAGCTTGGAGAAAATCTAGGTTTTTTTATTCAAAATGAATTATACCTGATTTTTGAGGACCAGGGGAGCACTTGTTGAATCTGAGTACATTTAAAGCTTTTAAACGGTGGCACTTGAAAGCATCTGAGCTCAGCAACAAAGTCAGCTGATCCCTCTCCTCGTGTTTGCAGTGGACCGGCAGAACTAATCTCAAATAACTTTAGTGATTTGATTTTTCTAGTTTCTTGACTAAGCTCGAGGCAAATTTCATGCGCAACATTTCTTATGAAGCAAAGAAATGCATGGAATTGCTGCTGTCTTTATGGTCTGTGACACTAAATTACACGACATTTTGGCCATACTGGTGTCTGCAACAAGCTTTCCCTCCATTTTTATAGATTTAATAACAACCAAAACAACTGACTCAACAAGCGGGATTTCAAAAAGATTTAAAAAGATGAACGTTTTGGCCATTTTCTAAAATAACAATAACATACCTGGCTTATGTAACGTGATTTAAGACCCTTTAATAACACTTAGTAGCTCAGTCATCACTTTCAGCGGGAGAAAGAGATAAAAAATGTTGCGTTTCATCTCCATTAGTCAGTCGTCTGTTTGGAGACAGCAGAGAGAGATTGATGGCCTGGCGAGGATAAACAGCTAGAACTTATGGGAGCGGTCTGTCTATGTCAGAACAACCCTTGAATTCACAAGGATAAAAGTCAAGTCATGACTCGACGGGTTAAGGCCAAAGACATGGAGCGATACATCGAATTCACAAAGCGACCCGGTAACAGAGTATTAACTTGAGGACAAATCGGTAGAGCAATGATCATAACAAACACATGATGGGAATTTAAATGAATAAGAGGGGCGCCTGAGTGCAAAACCTTAATGCTTAGCATGTGAGATGCATGAATCTGCGTGAGATTAAAGCAAAGAGCTGCTCCGAGTCATAAAATATAGACCACGGCTGCAAAGAGACATGCAGTTTAAATCATGGTGACGGAGCGGTACCGAGTAACTCCTTCCTATCAAAGAACACTCGGGGGACAGGCGCACTTTGCTTAGGCATCATTTGCATTTTTCCCACAATGCCAGTGATTTATGCCCCTCAAATAAAAGCCATCATCCACTGGCGGTCTCTATCCCAGAGTGATTTAATTAATGGCAGGCACATCAACTCCCATATGTGGAACATGCCTGGGAGTTTGCTTGTCGATCAGCATCTGCCACCCCTGCAACAAAATATGATTCCAATCAATGCTGTAATGGTTTTGAGGCCGAGCATCTAATCAGCCTGGCAGGAGCCACAGCGATGGCAGGAATAATGGAACATTTGGTGTTTGTTATAGTGTGTGTGTGTGTGTTTCATAACAAGACGGCCTTTGCTGCTGCTGTAAAGCTCGACATCACACTGTAGGCCACAGTGCAGCAAGAGGTGGGAGATCAGGTGTGTGCTTCCGCCTGGAAAAGTAGAAAGTGCAGCTGAACCCGAGTAAGCTTTTTTCTATTGCTCAAAATGTTGCCTGTCAAATCTGGGCCACTAGATTACCCACAATGCAGAGCAACCACAGCGAGATCAAAACTTCACACTGAGTGCTCATAAGCTCACTTCTTTTCTAACATAGCACAGACAGTTTTTTGGCCTCAGCCACCACTGCAATTATTAAATGTCATGCAGCTCCCTCTGAAGTCAAAAGGCTTTATGACCCTTAAGATGTGTAAACAGAACGACGTGTAAAGTCTTCAACATTTCCTGTTTTAATTAGTCCCCACATCACCCTGCTATGCACCAGACGCTGCAGGACAACTTCAAGGATAAAGATTGAATGATATGATCAGCTAGACAGTTCCGAAACAATTCACCTTCCTGTCCCCGAGCAATAGCCAGCCGCTCTGTCACGGTCGGACGGTCCTCCCCGGACGACCTGCTTGTTTATTTGTGATGTGTGTGCGTCTTCCTCTCTTTCTCTCTCCCTCCCTATTCTGCGGGTCGGGCTATGCCTAGGAGCGGCGTCTCCGAGAGAGTAAGAAAGGCCGACCTCTGACCCGGAAGTGTAATCTTCAGCTCCAGCTGCCGCTAATCATTCTTCACTAAACGGAGGTATTTAACGGTGTATCCAGACGGCAGTCGACGCTGGATTGTACTCGGAGCTCGGTAGCTAAGTGTGCTCGTGATCTTGTAACCCGCATAGCAAGGCAAGCCTTCTTATCCGCTGTTGTGTTTGCTCGTCTCTCAGGTGGAGAAGTACGGGACGGAGGAGTGGAGGAAAGGATTCACTGGTGTTTTCGGGAGAAGGAATTCACACGGAAGGAGTGCACACCGACCTCACGGGGAAACTCACCTTCACCACTTTTGGGAATTGAGAGAAAGGACATTGTTGGATATCTCGCTGTTAAAGACTATATTTCAAGCACTGTAAATAAACGCACTGTCTGCTTCAACCCAGAGCTCCGTGCCTGAGTCCATACCGTTCATTAGCCCTGACACGCTCACCGATGTAAAAAAAAGTATGCTAGCGATGAGCTCGTAACCTCACGTACTCTCAAATGATTCAGGCTGGCACATCACAGCGAAGATCGATCTCGTCTCTGTTCTATTCATTAAGAAAATCAAGACGGATGCCCTGTGAGAGATCGACCTTTATAGGCTCTTGAAATCTTCATGTTAATGTGCAGCAGTGGACGTTATCCTTTGAATTCATTTGACACAAGTTCTAAAACAATGTTGGCACATTAGAGATAAGATGAAACAGGCCCTTATTGCCAGCCTGAATCATATCCTAAATGCAAGCTTTCTAAAGCCCAGTGGGCACATTGAGACTTTGCTTCATATGCCTGCTAATAAAAAAAAGACCAGCGCCCATCTGTACAGTGCATCTGTTCCCTGAAATCACTCAGACAGTTCAGGACGCTGACACAGCTTCCCCATTGTCATTGACAGAGCTGGTTTACACTTTGGCAAGCAAATCGAGAGCTGTCTTTGTCTAACAACTCTTAAATGACACCAACAGTTGTCTCATTTATCCAGTGGATCTGGATCAAATGAGTTCATCATTTCTCGCAACATGCAACAGCCAGATTGGAGCTCAGGAGACAGAGCAAACACAGACAGACCCAAACACGGGTCAAATCCAGCAATTACACGGGGCCCGGGCTGTCTGATATCCTCAGCATCTTCAGGTCACTATATCTTTCTTCAACATTAAAATTGCAGAATTTGAATTTTATTTTTAAGTCCTTCTGACTGTACTGAAAACGAGTTCCTGCTTCAGTACGTCTGCTCTGCAGGTTCTGCTGCTGTGGCTCTGAGGTTTCCTGCTCTTTATAGATTTATCCAACTGCATTCTCACATGGCTGCTTTCCAGAATAAAGTGCCACGAGTGACGAGAGCAACATCGGTTTACAAAAACCCACCAAGCTGTACACTACACTGGACCTAACCTAACAGGTGGCACATAAAACTAAGCTGGCATTATTCAGCTTTCAAACTTCTTACAGTTTATAATAATTGCCATTTTTAAAACAGACTTTGATCTTACCACATACAGTATTAACAATAATAACACGCTGTGACATAGAGCCAGGGCTCGATATCAGTAGTTAAGAGTAGGGATGGGTACCGGTATCCGGTGCCATCATGGCACCGGTTCTGACATAAACGGTAGTAACCAGACCGAAAAGCAGCGCACATTTCGGTGCTTTATTTCGGTGCTTTTTTTCCTGAGATGTCATACACTTTGAATTCTAGCCAATCATTTTACGTTTCCGAGGATAGTAGGCGGGTCCAGGTACGTACGTTCTTTTAGAGCAGAGCTACAGATTAAAAATGTCCAAGGCGAAGCGGTCAAAAGTCTGGCTGTACTTCACAGCAAAATATGCAAACTCAGCAGCCTGCAACAAGTGCTTTAAGGTGATACTGTGCAAAGGAGGTAACTCCTCAAATCCGATGAAACACCTGGCGACGCATAGTTTTTTTTTTTAAAGCCGAAAAATGCGCCGTATTTGATAGCTTGCTGCGAGACCTCACACCGAGCGCATCTACTGCGGGTGGGTTGCCTGTTATCGGACCCGGAGTTAGCAACATCCCCCAAAAACACGAAGAGGAGAGTCCTGGCCCCTAGCCCTGCCAGTGTAGCAGAAATGATGACGGATGATGATGGCAGCAGCAGCCGTTCTTCCCTGCGTGAGTAGCTTAATGTTGTCCGTGTGTAATTTACGTTGAGTAGGCTAACCACGTTATTATATTAATGCATGTAAGGTGAACTAGCAAACATCATCATAGCTACATGCGGCTGTCTTCTTGTTTGATGGCAGGTACTCCCTTCACCCTGGCCAAAAAGGCTAAAATGACCAAAGAAAAAGTGGAAAACAGTTAAACATGAAAGGTTTTTGGACCAATTTTGTGTTCTCCATTCTTTAAGCACCGGTTTGAGCACCGTTTAAGCACCGGCACCATTTCAAAAGTACCGGTTTGGCACCGGTATCGGATAAAACCTAAACAGTACCCATCCCTAGTTAAGAGTGACATTTGTCCATCTCTGTTTGAATCTTTATATTTGAAGTGAACACTTATTTGTGACAAGTCGTTCCTTCTGGCTAATACCAGCCTGGAGAGGAGAGCCTTCCACGGCACAACAGGTGAAGACCTGATTGCAGTTTACTGGAACAATGATTAATGATCCGAGTTGTGCTTATCTATAGTCGTGTCTGTAGGTGTTAATGCCAGACATGTGCTGCATAGCAGGTATCACAGCAGCACCACCTGGCCTAATGACCCTGCCTCTTACTAGTCAGCAGGTCTCTGGCTCCATCCTCTACAGATCAGCTGTGAGGAGGAGGAGGAGGGGGTGGGTCAGAGGGTTGACGGGGTGGCGGTTGTCGATGTGCTTTGCTCAGCTCACACCGACCTGGAAATGAAGGTGTTAGATCGCCACCGGATCGTCCCAGAGGTGTCACGTTCCTACAGAGCCCACGTGGAGAGGGCATAAATGTGAAAACTGTTTGTGTTTTTTTGTTGGACAATCAGATTTGATTTGTTCGGGTCATTGCCATCATTGCTCTTCTGTATTGTCGAATGCATTGATGATTTATCTGCAGCTATTAATAGGAGCTTTGGGGGAGTGGGTGTAATTGCATTCTTGTGATGACTGACTGTGAAGGCCAGGAGCAGCTGAAATAGATGGCACTAAAGTGACTCATATATTCTGCACTGCTGTAGCTCGTGGCAGCACATTTGGTCACTTTGTCGGGACAATTATCAACAACCTTCTCTCTAATGTGAGGAAAACAAACGGTGACAGTGGGCAGTCTTGGTCAGGGTTTAGAAATGTGACTTGTGGATGTTTTTCAACATCTCATTCATTGAAAAGGACTAAAAGACATATTTTGAACACCCTGGGTGGGGTAAAATCATCCTGCCTGTTGATATGTGTGCTCCTGTTGGAAATGAGCTTTCTGCTGCATCTGCACCCATGCACACAATCCATTATGAGGAGCCACACCATCAGTCTACCTGTATCTCATTTCTGCTCCAGTTATCTTCGTGTTTCACCAAATCACTTCTAGTCCAGAGGAAAAAGCTCTCCAAAGGGCTGGAAAGGACTTACTGGACCATTGACTGGAAATGAAAAGTTCAGCTACTGCAAGTGTTTGGCTTTTTACTTAAATCTTATTACTTATGAAAAGCTAATAATTACTATAATTACAAAGACTCCTGATTCGATACAAGTCCGTTTTTCCTTTTTGTTTTTAGAAATTTGTAGAAAACGTGAAACATCAGCAGCCTCACAAAGACCTGGAGGCGCATCCAACGATAACTTGGACCTGGTGAAGTGAGATTGCTCTCCAGAAGTCAAGGTACAGTAAAGATGCAGCATTTCAACTCACTTTAACTCTGAGAAAACATGAAGTCTTGAATGTAGGCTTACAGGTGCCCAGTGCTGGAAACTTCAGAGTCACAGGGCACACTTCTCTTTTCTTGGTAGGATTAATGCTGCCTCCTCCACAGAGCTAACCCGTGTTGGACCGGTGCAAAGCGTAATGCCTTAATGTAGCCATTACTGTAAAAAAGTGCCCATTAAACACGTGTTAGGTCTGGAGAAAAGGAACGGGCTATTTTAGCTTCATTTTCTCAGGTAAAATGCTGAAAGTGAGTAAAGTCTTTCTCCAGTGCCCTCAGGATGTAGAATGCCTTCCTAAATATATTTATTATGTATTTATCTATTATTACTGGGCTTCATTCTGGTTTAATACTCCTGAGACAGACCGGGGCATTTTCAGAGCCTCGGCCATGTCATTTATCTACTCTTCCTGCCTTGGTATAGTCATCTCATCCATTAGGACTGTCCTGCCATTCCTCTAACCCAATTGTCCTTGCTACTCTTAGAATTTAGATTCAATTTTGCCTTTACTTTAAATATCTTACAGTTTTCTCTCTGGGCTCTCTTTCCACCCTCCATAGTGGATTTGACCTTTTCACAATGGAGAAGACTGGGTCTGAGGTATTTCACAGCCCTCGGTGATGCTGACCACTTTTCCAGCTTTGACACTTTATGGAAGAAATATGATCTGGCCTGTTCTAATCTCTTCAGGTACCTTCAGATCTGTCACTTTATGCTGAAATGGTCAGAGGTGTTATAAGCGAGAAAGAAACCTCTCTAAGAACCCTGAATAGCAAGTATATGAACTGACTGTAGACTGCATGGTGTAGAGACTTTATTTTAGACCATTTTATTTTACTCATCATTGATTCTAAAACTTATGAAAAGATCCGTATGTTCTAGATAATAACTAGAAAGAACTAGAAACCATAAACTCTTTGGGAAACTGTCTAATGAGGTCATATAATTAATATCTATTAAACTAGGAAACATATAAACCAGTCATAATCGTATGCCCTCTTTGGCCTTCAGAACCTAATTCTTCAAAGCACAGATTCAGCAAGGGGCTGGAAACATTCCTCAGAGATTTTGGTCCATGCTGACATGACAGCATCTCACGGTTGGTGCAGAGATTTCAGCTGCATTCATGATGAGAATCTCCCGTTCCACCACATCTCAAAGGTGCCTCTAAGCTCTGGTAACTGTGGAGGCTGTTTGAGTACAGTGAACTCCTGCTCGAAGCATCAGAAGATGGTACACTGTGGTCATGAAGGGATAGGCATGATCAGCAACACTCAGGTGTGCTGTGTGTGCAGCTGGTACCAAGTGGCCTAAAATGTGCCAAGAAACGATCCCCCACCCACAGCACTAAACCACCAGCAGCCTGAACCGTTGGTACAAGGCAGAATGAATCCATGCTTTCACGTTGTTTACACCAAATTCTAACCCTACCATCTCAATGTCAAGACTCATCAGACAAGGCAGTGATTTTCCAGGCTCCTGTTGTCACCTTCTGGTGAGCCTCTGTGATTTGTAGCCTCTGTTTCCTGTTCTTAGCTGACAGGAGCGACGGCCGGTTTGGTTTCCCGTTGCTGCAGCCCATCATCTTCACGGTTTGACACGTTGTGCATTCAGAGATGCTCTTCTGCATACTTTGGTTATAACAAGTCATTACTGGGATTACTGTTGGTTTCCTATCAGATTCCAGTCTGGTCCATCTCCTCTGACCTCTGTGATCAGTCTATATGCCTAAGTGCACTGTTGATGCCACGTGATTAAGAAACAGTGAAACAGGCGTAACTAATGAATTACAATGTGATGCTAATACATCTGCAAACCTGCTGCATGCAGACTGCAAAGTGAACTGTGTAACTCTACACCCCCTTTAGCGTGGTCATGACAACATCACACAAACATAAATCAACTTTATTATTTGTTGGAATTTCAAACAGTTGATTTGCACATATTACATCCACCTAATTAGTCAGTTTATCACGTAGCTTAGTGATGTGACAGCAGCAACCGTTTGCTCATTAACAAACAGGCTAGATCACAATGTGGCACTTCATACAGCCCTTAGCTGGTCTCACATGCACCATCTGTGTGTTAATGTAAGGTTTATGAAGGCATGGACAGAGAGCGACACGAGCAGGGCTTCTGAGAGAACACTGAATTACCTTTGAAGAGATCTGGATGGTTGGTTTGTGCGATTTGATGTCTGTTGTATCAAAACTGCACACTTGCATTAAGTCCTTTCTTGGCCAAAAGTCAAAGGGAGACTTTCAGAAAGGATTTACAGGAGTAAATAATTTCCCAGGAAAAAAACAAAACCAAAAAAGCTTTGCCTATGCTGCTGAAAAACTCACTGAGTAAACAAGAGGAAGAGATACTCAGGACACAGAGGAAGAATATGTGCAGAGCTTTGTGGACGTGGGCAGATAAGAGAAAACATGTACAAAGTAAATGAGGAATAAAAAAAGTCTTCTAGACAGAGGACAAGCAGAAAGGTACTCCTACCAGTCTCCTGGGGACAGTCTAGCTCCAGAGGGTCAGTGTTCATAAACTATTTGGATGATGACCGCTTTCAGTGTTCATTAAAGTCAATGTTGGCATAATGTAAGCTGCTTACTTTGCTCCTGAATGTCGCTGCGTTCGAAGATAGACATACTTGCATCTTTGGGGTTCTTTGCCTTATGATTAGTTATCAATCTAAGCTAGTTAAATGCATGATGAAAGATGCTGGATTTGGTTTGGTTTAGCTATCAGTACGGTTAGTGTAAAAATGCTCTCTGCATTACAGCGTTCACAGCTGGAAATAGAAAACTTTTCAGTCAGTGGACTTTAACCTGGAAGACATCCCTGACCAGGCCCTTTGTTATCTCGACAGACGACAACACTCACACTTCCTTTGCTGCTCTCTGTCTCTTTAATTCTCAGATCCTAGCTATGATGACTTCATTTTCTCCATGAGTGTGCAGTTTCACCTTTGACCTACAGAATCTCCCCTGGCTGCCTGTCTATAGGGAACACAATGGGTCCTCAAATCAGAGTTCATACTGAAATGGTTGCCAGAGCTTAGTGTCTCAATTCAACACACAGAAAAAGACTGATAGCAATAAAAGAGCAGCAGCTTCAAAGGCACAGTAGTCCATCATGAAGGCTGCTATAAATTTAAAAGCCAATTTCAGTTCTTATGCACGACCAATTTTGACCGTTGGCCTTAACAAATGAGGACGATCAAAGCATAAAAATACACTCAATGCTTGTACAGTAATTGTACAATGTTATGAGACAGCAGTTTGTGTCCTGAGTGAAAGCATCGTTTTTGCCATCAGTTACATGTTTAAGTTCACTTCTACTCCCTGCTTGGTCTTTAGACACCAACTCTACAGCGTACCAACTGGACTTTGCTATATTTAGGAAAAGATCCGGCACACTGATAGTAAAAGATACCTGTAGTGCTCAGACATGAAGTCCTGATGATGCACCGCGTTTTGCCGTTGCAGATGCAATGAAAGAAAAGCAAAAGAGAGCATAGGGAGATGGGACAAAGCATATACTAGGGGAGAGAGAAGACAAATATTTAATGACACGCTGCAGTGGTATATGCAGTAAACACTGTATGGGCAGTGAAATGAAGTGAATAGAAGTAATGGTCAGTGCATTACATGAAGTCCCACTGTAGTCTGCACCAACTGCATCCCCTTTAAGATGCATTAAAATAAAGGGGAAGGGGTCACATCATGAAGAGCAACAAACACAGACAAATACAGATGGGAAGACACTGCTGTATATACACAAGAGGGCAATTAAGGAAAGTAGAGACAACTGGGTAATGAAACACAGGTGACAACAATCAAAGTCAACATGAGAGAAAGTAAAACTACAAATGACTACCAAAATAAAAAAGGTGATAAGCAGTAACTAAATAGGGAAATCCAGATAAAAGACTGAACTAAACAACAGGGGAACTGACAAAGAGAAAAAATAAACTCCAAGACAAAAGAAAATAAGGATTAAAGATTAAATACACTACTGAAAGTTAACAATATGCAAACTAAGAAGCAAACTAAAAGTCCATGAACTCGCAATAATAGATTAAAGACCCAGGACCATGAAATCCAGTCTAGAAGTTATAAAATGAACTAATATTTTTGGCATCACTCTGGGACAAAATGTTTCTGATTTTAGAGATATTGTGCAGATGTACGATAGCAGTCCTGCATATTTGAAGGACACATCCTGGTGAAAAATGACTCCAAGATTCCTCACAGCGTTCCTGGAATCCAAGGTAACACCATCCAGAATAAGTGTTTGGTTAGATACCATGTTATTAAGATGTTTAGGGCTGTGTAGTTTTATCTGAATTTAGAAGCAGAAAATTAGATGTAATCCAAGTCTTTATGTATTTAAGACATGCCTACACTTTAACTAATTGATTTGTGTGATCTGGCTTCATTGGATACATAAAGCGGTGTATCATCTGCATAGCAGTGAAAATATATGCAGTGCTTTCTAATAATACTGTCTAAGGGAACACTGTGTAATGTGAAAAGTACTGGACCCAGCACAGAGCCCTGTGGAACTCCATCACCAACTTCAATGTCCAAAGAAGACAAATTGGAGTCTATCATATATACACAATTCAAACCATTCCAGCATATTTCCTTTAATAGCACCAGTGTACTCTATTTAATATATTAAAATTTTATGATCAGCAGTATCCAATTCTGCACTGAGGTCTAGCAGGACAAGCACAGAGATGAGTCCACTGTCAGAGGCCATAAGAAGATCATTTGTAACCTTCACTAAAGCTGTTGCTGTGCTGTGATGAGCTTTGAAACCTGACTGAAACTCTTCAAATAAGCCTGCAGATGATCTGTTAGCTGTTTGATAACTACTCTTTCAAGGATTTTTAAGATTAAAGGAAGGTTGGAGATTGGCCTATAATAAACTAAGACAGCTGGGTCAAGTAAGTCTTTTTAAGTAGCAGTTTAATTACAATCCCCTGAAAGCCTGTGGTATGTATCCTTTTAATAGAGAGAAACTGATCATATATAAAATCCTAGTATTAATTCTCCAAAAGTTGATTCTGTTCATCTGGACGTAGCGTTTTGTGGGAGAAACGTTTCGTCACTCATCCAAGTGGCTTCTTCAGTCTCAGCTGACTGCAGGTTTCCCCAATCTTATAAACCAGCGGTCTCCAACCTTTTTTGCGCCACGGACTGGTTCATGCCCGACAATATTTTCACGGACCAGCTTTTAATGTGTCGTGGATAAATACAACAAAATAAAACTAGTACCGGTACCGAAAAAAAGAAGATTTATTCATAACACACGTGAAAAGACCCAAGAAAACAGAGTTAACGATAAAAACGATAACAAAATGACGCTGAAAACCGATAAAAACCCTGAAAAACGTACATTTCACACCTGAGCCTCAACTCTCGCGGCCCGGTACCAAACGACTCACGGACCGGTACCGGTCCGAGGCCCGGGGGTTGGGGACCGCTGTTATAAACAGTATACAGTATAAATATTGTAGTTCAGAAAGGCGTAAAGGAGAGGAGGACTGTAAATAAATATTATAGGTTATTAAAAATGATGTACTTAACATTATGTCTTACAATAGTCAGCTGTCCTTCTGAGGGCTTCTGAGTATTTCACAGATCAAATGAACAACAACATACCTTCACCAGCTTACACATTATCAGGTTTAAGGTGTGTTTTTGTGAATTATAGCAGGGACTCCATCCCCTCTCATTACCTGGTTTATTTTTAAAAGGAGCCGTGTACTGATATACTGGAAGTGCGTCAGTCCAACACAAACACAATAACAGGTATTTCTAAAGTGTTTGGCAGAAAGCCTAATCATTTCCAGTTTGTGCTGCTGCAATCTTCTGGAACAAGTACTGTGCCATCAAGGGACCCTGTCGTCCTGCACTTATAGACTACAGAGAGAAAACCAGCTCGTCTATTTTCATATGCATCTACCAAAGCGCCACAGCTATGGTCTCCATCTCTACATTAAATCACATGGTGGAATCACACACTACACTGTTGATCTTGTGACAAATCAAAATACAATAAACAAATGTATATATAAAAAATTAAGGGAAATGTCTTCAGTTTTAGTCAGTTTGGTATATTTTTATTTCTACACAACCAGCAGAACTAATGTGACTAATGTGTATTATTATTTTCTCTTCAGAACTTAAATCTGCTGCTAATCAATACCACCCACGTTTATTACAACAATAATGAAAGTAGCTGAACTAATGCTAAAACTAATAAAAGGAAAGGGAAATTAAACCATTAAAATTAACTCTTGGCTGCTCCCTTATTTCCCAAAGGGTTACCACAGCAGATGGATGAACACGTATAATTTGGCACAGATTTTACGCCGGATGTTGTTCTTCTCACAACCCTCCTATTTGTCTGTGCTTGTGTCCCCTGAGGCTGGGTTTTTATGACAGACCTTTCATGTGCTGGCAAATGTGTTAACCACTACACCATCGAGCCACTGAGTCCAAACCG
This sequence comes from Perissodus microlepis, assembly GCF_051167445.1. Lineage (NCBI taxonomy): Eukaryota > Metazoa > Chordata > Actinopteri > Cichliformes > Cichlidae > Perissodus > Perissodus microlepis. The sequence goes on from NC_140479.1 coordinate 8,741,775, forward strand.
AAAAGGCAAAAACAAAAACACTAAACTAAATCTACTGCAGGGCCAACGCGGAGGTCAGCCAGCCACTCACAATCACACCCGATTATGGCCGATTTAAAATGACCAGACAACCCAACATGCATGTCTTTGGATTGTGGGAGGTAGCTGGAGTGTCCAGAGAAAACCTATGCAGGCACGGGGAGCGCACGCAAACCCCACACTTGAAGACCTCACCCAAGCTCATAGATTCCAACCCAAGACCTTCCAGTGTTAACCACCACAGCACCACATTTACAGTGTTTTCATTTAAATTAACTATGAAATGTGTCCAACAGTGTCATCTGCTGACCAAAAGCAACAATGCATGCAAGACAATGCAACACAGAAGATTTCACTGTGCACATATTAAAAATATATGGCTGAAAGTCTCTTCAGACAACATGCAAACCTGGTAAGCCAGATTTGTCCTGCAGAAACATAATATTTTAACACATCGCATCTGATTAACACATCTCTCTTCAGTCATTCTCACGTCAGACTTGTAGTAGAAGAAGAAATCAGGCTGATCTGTCTTTCAGTAATGAATGTCAGGAAACAGCTGCAGCTTGTGAAAAAAAAAATTGGTCCTCTCCAAAAATTATTTGCATTAAGGGAAATAGTCTTATGGGACTAGTTTAAGCCGATGAAGGGAAGTCATTTCCTACTCACGAGTAACTGAATGAGCCCTTTTTATGCTGCGCTGTGCCATACATCAATATGTAGCCATTCCTCTCATAAAACAAGTCGTTACACTTTTCAGGAATCTAAAAACCACTGGAGTCATTATCAGCTTCTCATCCGCGACAAAATTGGAAGCGAGTTTGCATTTGGCATCATACCATATGAACCGGCTTGAAGTAATGCAGTGAGAAGCTCCCGTGAGGGGGCTGCAGGGATCAAACTGAAGGCAAAATAAGATGCACTGTTGCGGCATCCCTCCACCCACACAGTCACCGTGCTCACTCGCACGCGTGTACTCCAGTCATGGCTGCTGGGGGGCGTACGTGCACAGCTACTGTGTGTCTCATCAGCACGTATATGCCAGTGCACGTGCGTGGGTGCGTTTCCAGTGCACTCCATCATTCATTTCTCTCCTTGTCACTCTTTCGCCCCTTTTTTTGTGTTAATTTTCTCAATCCCTCCCACCTTGTTTTGATCTCTTTCTTCTTTTCTCTCCCACTCGCTCTCAGTCACAAAAACATGCACGTGCACCCATCTATCCACCCACGCACGCAGTTGGCACGGGCGAGTCCCCGAGAACCAGCACGGTTTGGCATGGGGTTATGCAAAGAAATACAAAAATTGTTGCGGCACCACTGCCTAATGGTGTCTCCATGGCAACTAAGGGAGCAAGGCCCTGCGTTGCGGTGTCAAACAAACACGGCAATTTAAACTTGAGCGAAGAAACGAGCTGGATGATGCTGTTGCATCATTACTGTATTTGACACACTTTAGGTGGCGGATATTTCACACTCATGAGTGCATGAGGTTTAGCATGGAGAAAGCAGCCTGTGCAGCACACAGTAATACGGTGACACTGACTGTGTAGCATTCAACTCTAACAGACAGCCTGTTATACACAGTTTTATTGTTTTTGAATTATACTGTGAGCATTTCCCCAATTAATCACATTTTCTATGTTTTGGGAACATGCTGGACACTCGTCTGTAATTTCAAAGTGAACTTTTTTGCTTCAAACAAAGGTTTTTGCACTGGATGACACATCTCCAGGACAGCAGGGGGACAAGAGGATAACGCAGAAGTGGCTCTCTGAAATATCAAAACTGTTCTCACATGAAGAAGAGCATTAGTCATTCTGGCAAATTCCCAAAAATGACATATTTTAATATTCACTGGAGTAATAATCACTCTGTTCTGTGCGGTGTAACCAGAGGGAGCCCAGGTGGATGGATGAGTCAATAAAACGTCACATAGTTGTTAATTTCTCAGCTTCGCGCTGACGCTGGTTATTATCATTGCCATGACAACGAAGTCTCCCCAATCGATGACAATGTGATGATGCAATACTACATTAAACTGCATTTAAGGTGCTTTACCCCCAGGCTGCCTAAATATAACCCAACCTCACCCATAATATATGATGGAAATATGTGAATGAAGGAGCAAAGACCCAAATCTTAGCTAAACCAGAGCTACAAAGTGAAGGCACTGGCATGACTGTGCATTAGTGTGGATTTAAAATAATTTTATATAAACTGGTTTTTCACGTTCTTTTCTAATAAGCTAGAAAGGTAGGAAGCCAAGTGTAATGAGTTCTGTGCAATAATCAGCTTAATACTGTATTGCACTTGTGATCTGCCCAAATTGCCTATTTAAACTCCGAGTACAGTATAGTCAGGTCGATTTACTTACAGGGCACATTTATTGAGTTTAGCAGAACAACAAGTGAACGCACCATCAGAGTGATCCATCTCAAGACGTCGTGTTAATGGTAATAGCGATAAACAGTAAGTTATTTTTATTTTCCACCTAATAATTCTAAAAAACAAAGAAAACAAAAACTGTAATTCATGTTTCTGTAAACACACACACACACAACTCAGTGCCCTTTGTGCTACCTCATCTTTGACTTTGAGGCACAAAGGTGTGTCAGCTAACTGTCGGTGCAGCTAAAGGGAGAAAGCATCGCAGTTGGAGCAGCTTATTCAGGTGAAACTTTTAAGAAGCAAGCCCAAGCAGTGCTTTCAAGTAGCAAAGAGCTTGTTCTGTTTCAGTGCATGAGTCATTTGGCTTTAATGCTTTACCTGTGGCTCAGAGGCTGGGCTCTGGCACGGACTCAGGATGCAGTGCAACCTATTGACTGCCCAGGGACAGAGAGAGAGAGAGATAAAAGCAGAGCTATAGTGGACTGAGAGCGCTGGTGAGTGACAGACACACAGAGAAGGAGAAGGGGGGAGAGATGCCAAGGCAGAAGAAGAACAGAAGGCTTTCTTCTTCTCTTATTTTTGTTTTTGGGCTCAGTTCAAGATTCTCTGTTGGGAGAGAAGCCTCCTCTGAAGAGGCGGCTGCTCAGAACCTCAATAGCATCCAGCCTGTGTTCTTATGTATGTGTGTTTTTGGGTAAGTGTTCCAAAATGAGAGCGCTGATGAAGTCAGCTGGACTCTGATTGGAGTCAAAACCATTATCCCAGCAAAGCCATTATCCCATTAGATAACACGCCTCACGCAAACACATTCACGACCAACAAAAAGGAAACAACTCATATCAGCGGCTCATCATCTGCAGCAAGTGGGATGCCCCGCACTGACTGGTGACTTATTGTCGGTGGTGGGCCACCATCTGTGCGTCAGTTCACACGTTCATCACTATCCTCAGCGACTATCCTAAGCACAGCCCGGCCACAGCTTTCATCCATGTCAGCTGCTGAAATGATGATCCATAACAAATGGAGTCTTCAGAGGAACGCATTCCTTTGCAGTAAAGTCCCAGAGGCTGCACCGCATTAAATGCATGCAACCACTTCTCTTCTCCTTCTCTGTCGTTCCAGTAACTGGTCACTATTAGACTGTGACAATATTTTTCCTTTTTGAAAATCAACCTCCAACCTTGAAATCTGGGCACTGCAAACTTGATTTGTTACTGTAGCATCAGTGTTTTCCAAAACCTGTCTGCAACCTTTGCAGGCGAATAATCATTTCAAGCTCCCTCGCTTCCTGTACAGCGTCTGACTGCCAGGCCTTTGCACAATTAAATTAAAAGCTCCTTGTTACAGCCATTATGGAGTTTCCTAATATGCAGTACAGTAGAAGGAAATGATTAGCATTACAATGTGCTGATGGTGATATTCCATACTGCTGCAGCTACATGTCAAGACAGAGAGATGATAGGCTGCAGGAATCCTCCCATGCTGTCATGTTCCCTCTGATTTGTTTACAGCCGGCGACTGTTTTCAGTGTTTGATTGTATCTGACGCGAACCGCCAAGAGCACTCAGAAGGCTTCTGTGCAATCTTTACTGCACTTATCATTTTGCATGTAAAATAATACCCACTGGTCCATTTTTCATTCTTTATTGGCTTCTTCTGGAAAACATTTGCTTAATTCATGCAGCCGCTTTGAGACGGTGCATCAAACAGAAGTGAAATGGCCAAACTAGCTAAGATAAAAAGACCTCAGCCCAAACACACATAGCAAGAACACAGGCCATGCCAATCATCCTCAGGAAACAGCATTATCATTTTGTAAAAAAATAAAAAACATTTTGTGCAATAAAATGGTTTTTGTGGGGCTAACAGCTGTATCTGTCTAATTCCTGCTTCATCCTAATTCCCTCTAAGGGTGCTGAAAGGGACAAGCCACACAGAGCAGTTATCTGACAAGACAATCTACTACACTCCGTGTAATTGTAAGCCAGGTGACATACTACAAACACGATTTCTCAAGTTTGGCGCTTGACGAAAACAAATTGGTACTGAATAAAGTAATGGCCCAGCAGCTTAGCAGAGCATGAGGCTGGTTTATACATGGGTGTTGTTATTAACATGCATGAACCTTTCAAAATATGGGAAATGATGGTGTCGTGGCAGGTGGTGGATCCACTTCTGATACTAAAGCAAAAGATCAGTGCAAACTGCTTCACATGCACACTGGCAGCTTGTGTTTCATTACTCAGGCTTTGTGCAAAAGAGTTTGTGAAGGTGATGAGTGGAAGTGCGTGTTTAAACACGTGTGCCAATCATGGAGGCACATTAAAGCGCATTAAGTAAATGAGAGGTAAGAGCAGATTGTGTCCTCCAAAAGGATAAATGCTTTCGGCATACATAAAAATCAAAGCCTTAATTGTGTTCCTTGAGGTTTGAAATCATAGCTGCACAGGCCACAGTTTAGAAGCTCCACTCTTAAAATTTGTACCGTGGACTGTAAAACCTGATGATAGTTTCTTAAGTGTTTAAAATAATTCCACAAAGTAATCTTCTCTGTAGTCACTGAGTTTGTTTAAAGAGTTTAAGAATGAGCTAATGTTCAATTTCTATTTACAGAATATGGAGTTAAATTTGTTTTTCTTTGGATACTGTTATAATTCTGCTGCTGCATTTTATTCTGGTCTAATAAATATGGCAAAAAGACACATTCCTTCATTATGGTTAGTAAGGAAACTTGTGACTTTGAAGTCTTCAAGCTTTGCATATGTGTGCTCAAGTACTCTACTGATCCATGAAGAAACTCAATTATTTATGGCTCTGGAACATGAACTGAAATTCACTGACACTTAAACTGGTTCCATGCATTGAGTCACTTGGTTGCTTTTTTTCCTGGTTTAACTGCAAAGGCTGAAAATCAAGCAGGTGAGCTGAGGGTGAATGCATACAGCTACAGTACAGTGACACTTCAGTGTGACATGCAGCAGGAGTCCTGATACATGCACACACAGCTTGCAGCATTATACACAGTAATAATATACAACAGAGTGCATGTGTGAGGAAAATCCTGTACAAGTAGTGAGCACTGCCCGGGGGGAGGGCATGGCAGACGAGCCAGAAGAAGCATTTAGTGTTTATAGTTCACACGTTTAGATTATGTCATTTAATTACTTAGCATAGTGGCATTATGTGCACAGTTGTACAATGGGTGATAATTCCCCGGGGATTGGTCCACCTGCATCTGCAAAAACACCACACAGCCTGCTGGATGTCACTTTGGATTACAACCATCTGTTTAAATACTGTGAAGTGATAGATAAAGAGCCTCTTTACTGAGCCCACGCTGTCTGTGGCTGAATAACATCGTGTCTCTAAGTAGATTCAGTGTGAGAGTCTGTCTGCAGTGCAGCAGTGAACATCCAAAGCATCTCCTCTAACTGGCTGCTGTGGCTCTGCGCTCCACCAAGCAGCTGATTTACACCAGTAGGTGAGAACCTGGGAACCCAGGTTGTAATTCGTCACCAAGTCACCACCCACAGCGGAACGCCACCCAATACCTGATGAGGAGACGGCGCTGCGCCGCGGACGAGTGTTTCCCAAAAGAGAGCGCGTGCCCTTACGTGTGAGGGCAAAACCACAGTGAGCGGAGCAGCGACAAACGATAGCGTTGAAAGGGAAACACACACGCAACAGTACAAACACGCACGCACACGCATGCATTCAGACTAAAAGCACTTCATTCACAAAAGCCGCACACATAGAGCCCAGCCCGCTGAAACTTTACATTAGACACATACAACTGCCCCACACCCACATGTACACTCTCCTCACAGCGCTGTCACAGAATCTCATTGTTATCATCCCTGCTGCACCGCACTGTGTATACACTACCTCTGCCACTGCTTCCCCTCCCCAAAAACCACAGTGAGGGACTCAAACACACATTTATGGAGCTACCGTCAGTCCACATCATTTATGGCTGCATGTGGAACGTGCAAACCATTTTACAGCACCAGGAGGTAAACAGAGCTGCCTCAGTCTTTGAACTAACAGTTTTAAGTTGCTGCAGGATTTTTTTTTGCACAGAAGCTCAGGTGGTCTATTATAAAAGCACAAAACTGGAGACAGGTGCACATATGTTACATACAGCCTGTGTTGGACTTGTGTTTGTACATAACTTCCACCAAAATATCTCCTCATGACAACATATCAGCCTCCTTCAGGGAGAAATGGGGAAACGGAGCTTCTCTGTAACCTGCCACAACAAACACATGATGAACATGAAGGAACATGAAGCCAGAGAAACAACTTACCTGGCACACAGTCTAAAAGCAGGAGGCATCTAGGACCACAAGCTTCTCTGTCATCTGGAGACAGCAGAAGATTAGACAGTCATAGTGCATGAGATGCGGGATTAAAGACTTCCTCAGCTCTCTCATCTATCCTATGACTTTTGCCTCACATTGATCCAAACCTTCTGAGAAAAGGTAAGGGGCTGGCAAAAGGAACAGCTAAAAAGGCAAAGAAGGGTGGCAAAACGACTGCGAGATGCTCAGATCTCCTCCACTAAGACGAGTTGCGAGCGCAACGTGAGGACCATCCACTGCAGCAGAGCAGAGTAGCGCGCAGCAAAGGAGGAGAGGGAGGGAGAGAGGAGCGAGGCAGGGAAAACAGGCATTTACTGCTGCTGGTTCCAAAAGCACGGCTGGAGCGAAAACCTGGGACTGGAGTCTGGATCCTGCTCTTTTGCTTTCATACAGATGGAGAGTTATGGAAAGAAGGGAGCACAGACAGAGCAGAGCATCGTTGTAGGACATGGTGAAAGGCTTATGTCTGCTGCACGATCTCCATCTAACTTCTCTTTTGCACGACATTTAATATTTTCCCCTTCTTGGCAACAAATATTGCATGTTTGCTATCATTCTCCAGCTTCTACAGAGTTGCTGTGGACAAACTATTGAATCATCTCTAACAACAGCTGTCATATTCTTTTGTTTCCTTACTTTATTTCTCTTTATTGTGCTGTCTCGGTCATTTTCCAGCTATATAAATCTGTACAGCGGAGATCCAAGGTGATGACAGACACTGCATTCCCACAGGAAGTCAAATGATGCACAAGGAGTATTCATTCTATTAACCGCACATGGATATTCATATTAAACTCTTTCTGACAATGTGGCACATTTTGCTATAATCTCTCTTATGGAGCAATTGGGCCACCTGGCTAAAGTGTCTCTTGCTTGCTGTACTGTAACAAGGGAACAGGCTTTTAGTTAGAGTCCTTCGGCCCCAGCAGGGCTCAAGGTCGCTTGGCAGAGCTGCCTGCCGGCAGCCGAAATCCTTCAATGATTAACAGCGGCAGACAGGATGGAAAAGCTGTCAATCCAAATCTATAGTCTTGGCCAAGAGAGCCGGCCAGCTAACCCACGTGCATTCTAACAGCGCTCGACCAGGTAGAGCGGGGAGATTTATGAACCCACAGAAAAAAGTCAATCCCCTCTCACCGAAAAGGTGGGTACATACAAAATGCTGATATTGTTCTGCAGCTCATCAGGGGACAAGACAAGGTCAGAATGGCTGTTTGTCTGGGTTTATAATGAGCTCAGGTCAGAGCAACGTTTGATCACATGTTACCTGGTGGATTCATGTTTTCACAGCTTCATTTGATCCTTTATTGTAAATCGGTTGTCAAAACACACAGCTGTGGGACGGCTGTTACACCCCGGAGAGATCACCAGCGTGACCAGAGAACTTGATTGCTTAACCCGTGCTTTATTAAAGTCTTTTGTTGGTGAGGCATTCAATGTAATAGAGGAGTTGTGCCTCACTTCTAGTTCTCTTGAATGTTTTCATAGCTAAGGATAAGGTTTGTTTCTGACTTCCTGAATTAGCGTTACAGGTTCGTCTGGCGTTTTCCTAGTTTCTTTGCCCTCTTAATTGAGTGAATTCTTTAGTTTCAATCGTCGCCAGGGTTTCCTTAGTTCCTTCTGATCTGTTGCATTGTGTAAATAAAACGCTGCTGTTGCATTTTCACTCCTCGCCTCCGGGTGGTATCTGCACTTGGGTCCACACCTTGTCTACAAGCCTGCTGGCCGTGGCACCAGGAGCTTCTTCCTGTGAGGTGACAGTGCTAGCCACCGTGTTAACAAACCAATACTGGACTTATGAACTTTATATTATGAATTTATCAAAGCTGATGACACGTTACAGTGACATCAGCACACATTATAAAAACATCAGTCTCATAAAATATAAAGGCATTGTTACATGTTACAAATATTGGCTTTCCGTGCTGACTTATTTGTGGTAAATAGAGCAGGGCGATATGACCAAAAATATTTATCATGATATACATTTGAAAATTTGCAATAACTATATAACTGACGATATAATTGACACTAGACAAAATACTTTACAACTCCACAACTTTATTAGTGCAAAAAACCCCATCAATGTATTTTCACTTAAACAAGCAGCTGTATTTATGTGCATTAAAGTAATATACAAATTTAACAGTGCAAATGCAAATTCCTTGCTGACAGTTTAACCAAAAGGCATTTCCAGTGGAAACTGGCCGACATATCCTCAGCATAACCATGTATAATATCCACAAAACTTAAAATGAGGTTATACACACACAATATGGTAAAATTATGTTGAAGCACATACATAAGGCACACGGGATTATAAGGGGCACTGTCGATTTTTAGAAAAATCAAAGGATTGATTTTAAGTGTGCCGTATTTTCCAAAAAACACGGTAATAACGACGGCCCGCTAGCATGCTCTACCAAAAATAGTGCTTTGTTGTGTATCTGACGGACGAAAGCTAAACCAGTTCCACATCACTGAAGTTGCAGCATTTTTACAAACCAGTTCTGGTTCATCCGTTTCATTCAACGATCTGCTTTCGCTCTTCTCATTCTGCGTTGCCGCCATGTGCGTATGTAAACAAAGGAACTGCGCATGCGCGTTTTACCCATATTCTATCGCGATATTTCATTTTCCTATCGTTGCCCAAAATTACACCGGTATTACCGTGAACGGCATGATATAGTCCAGCCCTAGTGGTAAAAATAACTGTTGTTGTTTCTCACTGCATAAATTAATGCTGTTTGACTCAAAATGATCTTTTTATTTTTTTTCTTCCCCAGTTTTAGCAAAAACACAGCACTGACTGCCAAGCTTAAGATTTCTTCAGATATTCTTCCTGCAAACCTTTCAAAAGTTTTAGTGGACTAAAAATATGTTTATTGATCATTTAATACTAAACTATAATAATTATATATAATTAGCATTAGCTTTTGCGTGGTTAAAGGTATAGTGTATAATTGTTCACAACTAGATGTCAGTAGATTGCAGTCAACTCAATTCTGCCCCCTGGCTGCTGTTATTTTTGGACGATGTCATTACACACTGTGCATTCCTTTATATGACTTTACTAGCAACAGGTCGAATATTTAAGTCCATCACTATCAACGAGAAAGCAGCAGCCTTATTTATATATAAGAACATTATATATAAAGGTGCTAATAAGCTCTACAACCTAAAATAACTCTTTGCATCATTAGAATGAAATAAGTCAGTCAAAGGATTTACAATTGCTTTTAAAATTAACACATTTTTACCATTAATTACAAATACTTAAACATCTTTATTGAATTTGGCCAGAAATAAAACACTGGAGTAAATTTTGATAAACAGCCATCAGATAAACTTTGATTTCTCAAAGTGTGAAATCAGGAAGGAAGAGTGTGACCTTGAAGCTCACAGTTCATCTGCTAACCAGCCGAGCATCTCGTGCTCCGACTGTGGCTGTTGCCTCCTCGTCAGAAAATCGCTTCTTTAGTTTGATTCAGTCCCTTTGCGCAGGAAAAAATTGGGAGCGAAATAAAGCGATTTGTTATATTTTACAAAGTCTGTTGAGAAACTGCAGCTCAGAAAAAATACTTACAATATGTGTAAGCGCTCATTAGCGTCCTCGCCGAAAGAAATTTTTCCAGGAGCAATTTGGTCCATGATAATGTAGCTCCTCTGACAAGTTACAACTCTAAACTGGTGCAACATGGAAAGACTGACAATGAAGACTGATTGTAAATATGTGCTTGTTTGGTTTCTACAAATTTACAAGATTTAAAAAAAAATCAATTCTCAATGTGAAGTAGGAAAAGAACGCGATCGATTACATCCGCCCTGGACTAATAACGCTGGTCTGCACGTGCATCCTGCTCGTTGCACTGCAACATTTAGTTTGCAATCTGCGATTTTGTTTTTCAAACTAGGAAAATGATAAAAAAAAAAACAACAAAAAAACAGCAGAGCGCAGTGTCACCAAACCCCCAACCCGCCTGCAGCCCCTTCATGGCCTGAACAAGCCATTCAGACACACAAGTCAATAATCTTAAATACTCGGTCAAGTCACCAAATATTTCATCATTATTTCTACTACCTGCTTTTTTTAAAAAAAAAAAAAAAATTCTCAATAAAGCATTTATAAATTATACATTGTATCTATTATTGCAAGTTTCAGTATTTAGAAGAATTTTTAAAAAATCAGTTCATTGCGTTTAATCACAGTGAGCTGTGGGCGCTTTTGTTTACAGCTTATTTTTGAATATGTTTTTAAAAAGAGTCTTTCTCTCTTCCAGAGAAAGACTAATGGAGCTCTCGTTCTCCTAAAAGCATATATATCTGAAGAGCAATTTTCTTATGAATAAATGTAGCGCTATTTTAAAATCACCACTGTTCATTAAGCAAGTCATTAGTTCACTCAGCTACTTTCACAAAGCATTTGCAGAAGAAAAAATTATGCAGAACACTTGACAGACTTGCACAATCTGCTACATCAGGTAGAAAAAGACAGCTTCAGATTCTCTGTGTAATCTTATGTAAGCCCAGTTTATTTCCTCCCATCTCTTCATCTTCTTCCTTTTTCGGAAGTATTGTCATTCTCCGAGCTCGACACGTCGTGAACGTACAATACCTCTACTCTCCTGTGTCGGCCGGGGAAGCGGGACTTCCTCTTTGTGTATAACAAATCTCATCTCACAAAAATATTCATTTCACGGGTCGCTGTCCCACACAAGCCAATACCCACAGAGGGAAAGGCATTAAGCATTACTCCTTTCTCTATTCAAATTCAAGACTGCAAAGTGCGCCTGTGCAAGAGATATCAGCCTCCCGCCGAACGTGGTTTGTCCTCGTAATGAGGTTTGCGGCCACATCTAACCATTCATTCAAGCCATTCACCAGCAGGCTTATCATTGCTCTCCAATGACTTTGGCTAAATGACGTGCAAAGGAGACACGTCTCACCTGTCTTGTTGCATTGGACTGATGTGCTCTGGGCAGTTTGTCATTGTTTGATGAAGCCCCATGAAGGCCACTCAGTGTTGAGGGAATTATGCATGGAAGGAAGGAGAAAAATGAAAATCTATTGCCTAATTTGAACCGTGTCCTCAAAATCAAATGATCTATATATATCTTACTGTTTCACATATTTTGAAACATGCTTGGTAAAGTGATAAAAGTAATAAAGTGACAGTGACACCAAAACAAACACAACAACAATCACCACCAAACACACATAAGAAATCTTATAAAATCTACAAAAATGACTTCAGTAAAAAAGAAAAGTAATGAAATTATATTAAAACAAAGCAAACAAATCCATAAACAACAGCAGCTGAAATGACCTTCGGATTAAGGCGAGGGAAGTTTTAGATTCTTCGGCATCTTATTCCAATTAAAACTGGACTTACCAAGCTCATTACAAACAGCAGCACCTGCATCGTAATTCAATCACCTGAAAGTGTTCGATACTTTCCAGATTGGAGTTGCAAAGGAATTAAATACTTGAAACATATATTGGAAGGAACAGACTTTATTTCGTTTGACAGACTAGTTACACAATATGGGATCAATAAGAAACGATTTTTGGAATATCAACAAATTAAATCCATAGTAAAAAAGAAATTTAATCCCAGTGAAGCTGAATTACAAACACCACCAAGTGTGGTACAATTTTTTAATCTAAAACCCCCCAAATTATTGTCTAAAATATACAGAACACTTTCTAAAATAGATGAATCAATATCCCTTCCTATTGCAAAATGGGAAGCAGATTTATCAATCAACTTAGACCCAAACCTTTGGTCTCAGATATGCTTAAAAACCTTTCAATGGATCAGAAATCCCAGTTTGCAATTAATACAATACAAAATATTACACAAAGTGCACTATACTGGTCATAGGATGTTCAAGATGGGCTATACGCCTTCCAACAACTGCTCACACTGCACAGCAAATACACCGGACAATTACATCCACGCTCTTTGGTTCTGTCCACCAGTTCAGAAATTTTGGCGTGAGATATGTGAAGACTTATCAAAGTGTCTGAAATGTAACATTCCAGCCTCCCCTTTAGTATGCTTGCTGGGCAACTTGGATGAGGTCACTGCAGAAATAAACACAGCCCACGTTGTTTTTACGGCCCTATGCATTGCCAAGAAAATGGTCCTCATTAACTGGAAAAATAAAAATAATCTTAATTCTAACCAATATAAAAACCATCTAATAGATCACATTAGTCTTGATACAACCTCTGCCATCACATTTGATCAATCCCTTTGGGCTCCTTTGATCGGCTTCATCACCTAGTGGGGGTGGGGGGGTCATGGTTTGGTCCTGCCTTTGCTATTGTGGTTGATGTGGGGGTAGGGACGGCCTTAGGGCGTCTGGGGAGTCCCTAGGGACGTTTCCCTGGAGGGCCTAACCTGGGGGATGTGGCCATGACCTGGTTAGAAGCTCTGGGGCTCTTGGATGGTGTTTTCCTTGTGGCTGTGTACAGCGGAGATGGGGGAGGGTCTGTGCTGGCGGACGTTGGTTACTGGCCTGGTAGCCTGGCTGCCCCTGGGAGGGTCCGAGATGGGCGTGGAGGCTTGGGGGTCTGGGGGTGCTCTGCCCCCTGGTCTGGGGTGCTGGCCGGGCCTTGGGTGCTTGGGTCCTGGCTGTTGTGTCGCCGGAGCAGTGGGCGGGTGGGTGCAGGGGGGCTCAGCCCCAGTGCGGGGGACCTCTGGTGCATCGGCCCAACTAGGGGGCTCTCTAACTGGTGGGGAGGTTGTTATACCTTTGCAGGTGGTCTCCTCACTACAGGAGCTCACTCTGCAGGTGGGGGGAGAGATATAGGAGAGGTGGAGAATGAACTCAACCTGGGTGTCTATTGTCTTGTGTAGTTTGGGAGATGATTGGATGATGGGGTGGGTGCAGTTTTCTCTGGGGTGGAGTCGGGTGGGCTGTCCCGGACTCTGTGGGGCTGGGCGGTGCTGCTGCTGCGGGCCCCGGTCCGGATGGGCCTGGGCCCCCTTGCCCTGGTGGGTTCCAGAGCGTGGGGGTGCCTACTGGGGTCAGCGGGGGAGCTGGCCCCAGGGAGGGGCCGCTTGCCCCTCCCTTTCTTCCCTCCCCATCCTCAGCTGCCTCCCTATTCCCGCTCTACCACACCCACCCACACACGCAGGGCTTGGGGTGCAGGTATGTCACCAGGGTGCAGGGGAGGCACTCCCCCTCTGTCCCCTTCTGGCCGCCTGTGCCTCAATTTTATTCTGCAACCTAGACATTCACATTACTCACACTCTCACATAACACATACATATAGGGCCTTGGGGGTGGGCACGTTTTACAGCATCCAGAGGATGGTCGTTGTACTCCAACCCACCTCTGGCGCTGGTGCCCTACCCTCAATTTTAAATGCATTTAGACACTGAGGGTTTTCGGGAGGAGCCGTACTGCTCTGAGAGGAAGCTAGTACCATGCTCTCCTGAGTTTTAAATGCACTTTAGAACAGCACACAGCAACACTACATATGAGCGGGCATAGGGAGGTTTGAGGTCTTCACTCACCCCGGTTCTGTTAGCCGTCAGGGCTGGGGGGCTGGGAGGAGGTGCTGGCCTTCAGACTGGGGTCTGGGATGCGGGGCCTCCCTGCTACTGCAGATAAGGAGGTGGTCCGCTTGCCTCCACCCCAGAGAGAAGGGTTACATCTCCTGGGTCTAGGTGCGGCTTGCCCCTCTGGGGGCGGGGGTACCTGGACCTGGGATATAGAGTATGTTTGGGGAGTGCGACTGTCTGTGCAGTGTCTATTTGTGTCTGTCTACACGTTGGGTGAGTGCCGAGTATTTGGTTGTGCATATGGGGGTGGGAATGCACGTCTGTGTCCGCGTGTGCCTGTTTGTCTGTGTCTATATGTCAGGTTGGGTCTTAGACTCAACCTCTCTGGGTACATCTCAGGCCCTCTAAAGTACGGAGGCCTATCTCCCCTCACCACACTCCCTGCCGGTGGCTGATGCCCTCAGACATTGGTGTGTTGGTGGTCCTTGTCGTCTGGGGCTGGGCGCTCATGTATGTACCGGCTCACTCCTGGTGGCCGATTGGCGGGGCCGGGCGCCTGCGGCCCGGCTGGGCTCCTTCCGGGGGGTGGGATGCCCTCAGGCCTCTGGCCTCTGGGCCTGAAGCTCGGTCCTCTCTGGCACAGCTGGCTGCCGGCAGAGCCCGCGGGCACGCCACTGCAACCCCCTCTGGCCTCTGCTCCGTAGCTGCGGGGTGACCTCTCGTTTGGGGCTCTACTCAGCTCTTCCCAGGAGGGTGGCACGGTTCCCCCCCCTTTGGTGGTCCTCCTCGGGTCCTTGTACTCTGGGGCCTCTGGATATCTGGGGCCTGGATCTCCTCCATACCTGCTTCATACCCTGGTGGACGGGGCTATGGCTCCCCACACTCCCTAGCAGATCGTTACATGGAGAAACCTTTGGAATACAAGCATGCTGATCCACACAGGTATGCACACAGGTGTACACACGGGTGTTCACAGACGCGGACTACACCTTTCTTGGCTGCTGCCTCAAAGCACATTGTGCGCTGTCTATCTTGCGTGCTGCACAATATCGTTTATTATTTAGTATCTACTGTTATCTACTGCTAGCTAGTTTATTGTGATGGTGCTGTTTTTATTATGTTGCTCTTTGTTGTTTGCTTTCTCTTCTGTTTTTTTTCTCCATACAGGTGATCCAGGTGTTTTGTTTGTTTGTTTGTTTGTTTTTTCCTTTCTTCCCCCCCTTCTCACCGTCTCTTCTCCCCTTTGGTTTTCTTTCTCTCCCTCTCTTTCTTTCTCCCTGTCCTATCCCCCAGTCATGTCTGTCCCGTTTGTAGCAACCGAAAATAAAATAAATTCATAATTATAATAAAGGTCAATCAAATGGACCAATATGGCAAGGCCATGATGATCCACTTGGTAAAATAAATCTGCTTGGCATCTTTCTTGGCCTTAAGACAACAATTCTGATGGCTAAAGATCCAAACGGGACACAAAAAAAAAAAAAAAGTGTTCGATAAGGCCCCACATTTAAGAACAGCAACAAAGTGGGCAAAAAACACAGGAAGGGTATTATTTAATGGGGAAATATCATCCACTTGGCATTTCTCTGACATTTTACTCTCAGATTTAATCCACACAGCTATAACGTTTATAACTGTGTAAAAAAAGCTAACAGAATTTATTTTCCCTGCACTAAACATACAACTTCCTGCTGCCCCACCACTGTTTATAAAACTTAAATTATAAACGTTACAGGGCCTGTGTAACATGGATTTAAGAAGACTATGCACTAAGCGCTGCACACAGCGCTGCACTAAGGGTGGCGCTCATAGCAGCATGCTCACAGCATCGAGCTAACATTTGGCAGGTATAATGGTTACCATGTAGCATATCACCCCACTGAGGCTAAAAGGTCGTTAGTTTTTCTTTAATTTTCTACCAAAAGTGTAATGACAAATTCAGTGTTAAGGCCTCGGTCACAGAGACCTATTGGTCTCTGTTGTTTGGCGAGTGGTTGCTGACTGTTGCTGGGTAAAGTTGGCCACAAAGCTGGTGATGGACCGTAAACCTCCTTGTGATTGCTTTGGTGCCTAGCAGTGTGTGGTGATCGTCCACAGCTTGCATGAAAGATGCAAACTTGTCTCCAAAGACTTGCTAACTAACCACCGAGCAGTAGGGAAATGTTCGATTAGCACGATGCAAACCAGAAACAAAAAATGCTCGCTTTCAAAGTAAAAGCTGTGACTGTTGAAACACGTTTAAAAAGGTGCGACTGCTGCTCTGTTTCCACTTTGTGTAACACTTGCCAGTCTGCTAGCAACCAAAGCAAATGCTAGGACGTTTTCAGTGCAACGCTATATTTCTCTGTGCAACCTGTTTCAGCTTGCAACAGCCAGGAAGTTCCGGCAAACCCTCAACAACCAGTAAAGGAATAGACAACTTGTGTCTAGGCTCGTGTGACTGGGGCCTAATAGAGTAGTGAAGAGACTTGTGTGAGCCTGGAGGAAGCATGAAATCAAAGGGTGAGTCAATGAAATGCAGCATAGTGGCAATGCTACAGGCTAACAACTATAGCTGTGGGCCTGCAGTTTTAGTTACTTGTTGTAGCCATGTTATAGTACTCAAGTCAAATGAGTTTTATTTACCCACGTATGGCTCCACAGACTAGTTAAAGCTACAAAATGTGTGACTTTTGCAACATAAGCTGAGGAGCCTGGCTTGCACATTTTTTGTCAGAACCTACAGGAGCTCCTCCAGAGCCACGGCCGACGCTCTGCAACTTTTTTCCTTCTGTAAGGTGGTCTTAGTAAATTAGCTTTGAATAAAATCACTCCAGTAAGTCAGCTTCACCTGGACTCACCGTTCTCAGTGCCTCACTGCCTTTAGAGCCCAACTATGAGCTGTTCACCTGTTAGGCATCACAAAATAACAATTTGTGAGTAACACAATTTAGTAGCCACTGTTTTCCAGTAAATATCCAACATCTGAATTTAACCAAGCCCACACACATGCATTACTGTGGCAAATTGTATACAGTAGACCATGCGTTACCTGCACAGCATCAAAACTTCTAAACTACCATGACATTAAATGTATCCAAGAGGAAATATCTATCAGACAAATCAAATCCAGATATAATTTAATACTGTGTCTGTATTCCTGGCATATCTGGCTCTGCTTGCAGCTGGAATGATGGCTCTCCTAGGCGATCTGCTTTCTCAGATCTCATTTGCTGCTAGTTTTGTTTGTGGCTTGTGTGTGTGTGTGTTATGTAACCACTGTACCCTCTGCTAAACACTGCTATAGTTGTTCAAGGTGATATCGTCCACAGTATTGAAAAGCATTTCTCACACAAACCTCACAACCTGGCAGTATGTCTGCATCACAGTGCAGATTGACACCACAGAATAAAGCAACTATGTAACAACTGAATCATTTACAGTAGATTTTAAAGATATAGGGGGTGGTGGTGTCTAGAGAGGCTCCATTAATATCAGTCCACACCTACTTCGAATTATATGAGGCGTTAACCAAAAGGAGGAATGTTACCTGCATTTTTCATGTTGCTCCCTAATTCTTATCGCCTGCCACCTGAGCATTGACTGGGTCAGCACAAAGCTTGATGAACGACACCTGGTTAGGCTCTAGGAAAAACAATGTGCTCAAAATGCCAAGTTGTTCTGTTTGCAGCTGAGGAATGCATAAGAAATGACTCCAAGCAGGTGATTACTTGACTGAATTTAAGTGGTGTGATGGATTTTCCCAAAGGTAATAACAAACCCAACAAAGACGAATGTGTGAGCAAAAGTCCTCCTACTGCAAGTGGATAATGAAGAGGTAAAACACACATGCCACGGTCGCACTCGATTTCTTAAACTGCAGTGCTACTTTACTTCCAGAAGTAGACAATAAATTGTTGCAGCTGAAGTTTTAGTTGGGGAATTCACCCGAAACCCTCAGAATGAGCTGAGACATGACACGTGTTAACGTTTTAATGTCTATAATCCTGAATACAAACAAATTAATCAAAGGAAACTTCTAAAAAGTCCTTTTTGGGTCCATTTTAAATGATCATATGACCGCGTGGGATAGGTCATCATCTAGCTTCTTTCCATTTGAAAATAATATTCAAATTCAGTCATTTTTAAGCATTTATGATTTTGGAGTCATCAGAAATATTGAATTATTAAGATGCATGTCTTCTTTCTAATCACCTAGAGCTATTGTAAAAGATGTTAGCCAAACACTGACCAGTGTTAACTTGTCGCTATAATTTCCTCTCCAGATATCTTGCTGGTTCAGAGCTTAGTTTGATCAGCCACTTGGGAGTTCCTTGGACTGCTTTCATGGATTCAAAATGTTCCTTCTACTTTGTCCTGCTGACATCATCATAATCGTTGCTACGTTCCTACATTTCCTTCACATACTGTCAACTTTTGCCGAGGATAATTTGTGCACACGTCTTTGTAATACCACCAACTCAAAGTATCCAATCACCATCGTGCACGGCCATCCATGTGATGCAAAATGACATGAATCAGATGACGAGGCCACCTTCTTCCTCTGATGGAATCTGTTATGATCTTTAGGGTAGCACGGTCGCACAGTGGTTAGCACCTCACAGCTAGAAGGTCCTGAGTTCAATTCCACCATCAGGTCGTTTCCAGGTACTCCGGCTTCCTCCCACAGTTCAAAGACATGCAGTTAGTGGGGTTAGGTTAACTGGAAACTCTAAATTGCCCAAAGGTGTGACTGTGAATCGTTGTCTGTGTGTTAAGCCCTGCGACAGACTGGCGATCTGTAGAGGGTGTACCATGCCTCTCGCCCTATGACAGCTGGGATAAGCGGAAGAGGATGGGTGGATGTTATGATGTTTATCTACATTTTAAAGTTAACCAACCTCCAGTGGTTGTGTGCAGAAGTGTTTGAAGCTAATGCTAAGACTCAATTTATGAGTTCAGAATTCAGGTATTAGCTTTGCTGTGGATTTAAAAGCAAATGGATTTGTCACCACTGAATAATACACCTTTCTCTTGTAAGCTTTCAAAAACATCTCCACATACCGCCTCTGAAAGAATTGTTATAAACAACACTGGAGCACAATGTCCATCTCACACCGACCCGCTATCCCAAGGCCTGCTTTCATGCAATCTTTGTAAATGATGTTTGCCTATTTAGAGTCCTGACTCAGCAGGGCACTTTGTGGCTGTGGCCCAATAGAAAGGAGACCTTCAGCAGTTTGTCTCTGATTCATCTAAATCATTAGTTCTTTAAAACACTGTGCTGGAGGGCGGATGTTTATGACCTGCGGACATCAAAGGTGTAAATCAGGGTTGGTGCTGGCTTCTCCTCAGAGGCATCATCAAAAATGTGATGAACAGTCAGCACAGTCAGGAAAACGTTTCATCTGATAACATTTTACCACATCACGAAAGCATGTGTGTGTAAAAGATGACATGAAATGAATCACTGCATACCTGCAAGTCCTTGTATTTCAATTACGAACAGCTGTATTACCTGTTTTTGCCAATTCTAGCTTTCAGTGGGCAAAAGCTTCCTGTAAACCTCATGTTACGTTTTCTTCGACTGTTAATAACACGTGTGAAGCAGGACTTTGTCAAACATGCTTCTATAATAGCTTGATGTGAATTGGAAGTGTATAAACTGTAGGAGTTTAGACCATGACCCCACATCTGTAGTTCATGCCTGACTTGGGGCATAAGCTCTCCTGTAAACGTCACAGCAGCTGACATGTGCAGCAGTCGAATGCAATTTTTTGTCTCTCGATTGTTGACCCTCTAATAAAAGCTTGAAAACTATCCAAGCAAAGCAAAACAAGGTCAAAATTACTAGGCTCATTCTTATTATTCCGAATAAGAATGATAATTCTCATCATACCGCCAACGTTGCACAATGTGTTTTAAAACAAAATGAACTCAAATCTGGTAAATTTACAAAATAAGCACATAGAAAATTGTATGCACAAGGTCACAATAGTAAATAACAAAGTTTACGCAAATGTGTGTACCTGTTGTAATGCGCCGTGACATGACAGCCATGACAGCATGGTGAACCAGGCCCAGCTGCACACATACAGGCCTACCTGCTGCTTTTATGGCTCTTCCTAATGCTCAGACGACCACATCTGTGAGTCCAGAAGCTCAAAATATGCATTCTCCGTGGCACAGTGTTAGCAATTCCTCCTCAATAATGTGACACAAGCCTTGGGAAAGGACACCCTGAGTCATGACAAAAATTCTCTCAGGATGTTGTTTTTTTCCAGAAAATGGTGACAGAGAGAAAAAAAATGTACACAGCATCAGGAAATGAGATGCATTCGAGATTGAGCAGCGGTGATTACTACACTGCCGGGGGAGGGGGTGGGGGGGGGACCCATCCACTAACCAGTGCTGGACTGAATAGAAAGAAGAAGAAGAAGAAGAGTTCTTGCACTGAAATGCTCACAGGCTGCGAGTCTGCACAACACTACGGCATATAGATTGTAAGGAGCGTGAATCACCTCACTCAGAGAGAAGACGACTAGTGAACTCAATAAAAACCAAATCAGGGAATTATGCACATGGGGACCGGCTATTACAGGTTTGAATCATTCCCACACTGGTCTCGACTCTATTATAACAGATAAAATGAACTCTGTGATTTGCAAACGTGATTGGCACTAATGTTAATCAAATAAGTCACAAAATTGAGAAATACTCCCCCAAAGGGTGATTGTCCAGTTTTAGCTTAGGAACCCTAATTAAGTGTGGCAGGCAAATGTCTTCTTTCTTTGTAAATGGTGGGAAAAAGTTCCCCCGAAGAGAAGATGTTCAAATGGCTTTTAAGTTATTTCCTTATTAAATTCAAGAGCAAATGTAAGGACTGGGTCTTTGCTGGGCTAACTGCAGACACCAGTTAGTTTACTCACTGTTACCAAAGGCCAGTGGTATTTCATGCTGAAAAAGCTCAGTTCACATGAATCATCCAATTTTTTAACAAATGTAGTTTGCGAAAGTTGACACAGATGAAAATATAGAAGCCTGAGATTTTCACCAATGCAACGTAAATGAGACTTCTCAAAAGATTCTTATGAGAAGTGACGTAGGATCCACATCATGGAGCAAAATCATTGGACCAATGAAAGAGCTCTCATAAACCGCTAAAAAAACAGTAAACAAGCAGGACTTAGCACACAGTCAACCTTACACTGGACATTTGAGCTACCGTCGTCATCATCTTCCTGATTATCGATAAAGTTATTGAGACTGTGGGCGGGGCCCCCTGGTCAGCTGTGAAGGTACATTTACAGTTATTTATGTGAATTTATTTACATTAAAAGTGAATTAAAACTGGTCACTGTGATATTACTCATTGCTCTCGCCTGATGTTACTGCTCTGTACTGTAGTCCCAATAGTAAGGCTACAGTAAAATATCTCCGTCCACATGTAAATGCCAAAAACGCAGTCAAACGTTGTCCAGAACATGCAAAACCCTACCTGTGTAGAAATGTCAGCCAATCAGAAGTCTAGAAGCATTCATCATTTCAAATGTTAATAAACAAAACAGTATTTTTGCCGGTGTAGACTCACAACTTAGGAATTAACTAAATGCATACAGCATGCATAAATTTAATTTAACTTTTTTTTTATTTATTCAAAACCAACGTCAGCATCGGGATTGTAGAAGTTCGATCTGACGCCTCTGTCTTTGTAAACAGAGGGACAGTAACTGCGTGTGTTTATGTAACCGTGTAAAAACTGCAGATATTCAGATTAACTGCCACAGCATTTTGTGTATATCTGCCATTGTAGAAATTTATCTCATGTAAACAATAACGTGGCGCACTTTGACATTTCTCACTTTGACGTTGCGTGACTAAATCTCCATTTTCCTCGCCCTCACGTACACACAAAAACAGAGTTTTTAAAAATCTCTGATCGAAAACGCCGTTTACGTGTGGACGAAAGGTGCAAACTCAGAAAAGTCTGCGTTTTCAAAAATACCCGTGTAGGTGTGGTTGTAGCCTAAGTCAGCCACACATTGGCCTTAACGCTTTGCATATGACTGAAGAGCATTATCAATCTATCCTGTGCTGCTTATGATTTTTAAATAAAACTTTGAATGGAACGCATCACCTCCTCTTGTTTCTGGATTAGAGGGAAGATTTAAGATTGGGCACTCCTGACGTTGGTAATGGCTGGTCTAGAAAATCTGGCCTGTGTTAGTTATGCCAAATTCTGATCCTAATATCTGGATGATTCCGGTGAATTCCAGTCTTCTATTGTTCAATTCTGGGGAGCCTGTGAGCATTGTAGCCTCATGTTCTCACTAACAGGAGTGGCGCCTGGTGTGGTAGCCCATCTGCCTCAAGGTTTCTTCCACAGCTTGTCTTTATCCTGTCTTCCTTCTCTCACCCCAACCAATCACAGCAGATGGCCCCGCCCCTCCCTGAGCCTGGTTCTGCTGGAGGTTTCTTCCTGTTAAAAGGGAGTTTTTCCTTCCCACTGTCGCCAAAGTGCTGCTCATAGGGGGTCATATGACTGTTGGGTGTTTCTCTGTATGTATTATTGTAGGGTCGACCTTACAATATAAAGCACCTTGAGGCGACTGTGATTTGATGCTGTATAAATAAAATAAAATTGAATTGTTCAAAGATTGGCTCTATGTGCAATTGAGTTTCTCCCATGCGACTGGATGATTCTGGATGTTTTGGAGATCTGTGTGTATACTGGGATTTGTTCTCACCTCCCTCAAAGCACAAATTAACTTCTTGTAATTAGCATGTGACTCATAGTCATTTCACAGGCCCTCTTGCAGAAAATTCTGTCTCCACATGTATAACCCTGCATCTGGTACAGCAGAAGAAAGACAGATTAGGGGTCATCTGCTGATGTTTGCTGAGGAAAATTAAAACAAAGTGCGCACCCGCTAAATTAACTTGACCCACTGCGGCAGAACTGCGCACATATGTGGTCGTTTTTCCCCGACGTGGAAGACAAAAACACACCAGCTGGCTCGGCGGCTACAGAGTGCGCACACGTGTTCTCCCATGAGCTGGATACGATGTGTATCTGTGTGTTTGCTGTTTATGGAATTAAGCTTTCTTTCAGCTTGTGACAAGGGAAATTAATTCTACTAAGTGGGAAAACAACATTATAACACCGGCCCCCTGTGCTAGTCATGAAACCTATTCATCTCACCAGGTGTGAAATATCACCGAGCAGAAAGCGTCAGGTTTAAAGAAACAAAGATCTCTATTATCAGCTGAAGACATGCCAGCAATATTTCAGGCAGTGACGGAAAAACCTGGAATATCCCTCGTATTCTCTCGGCTAAGCACATAATCCTGTGCTGTAATGTGTAAAAACTGCCCTTCCCCTATCAACATGGTAAATCTTGTGTATATTTGCCTGCTTATTGGATATTGCCAGCAACACAGCCCACAAACTGACACAAGGATCACACTGACTAACGTGGAACAGCATGTTATTTGATCTCTGACTGAGCTCAGACTGTACAAATCGAAATGGGGATGCTGTTCACTTTACTGTAGTGTGCACAGCTGATAACTGAAGTAGTACTTAGCAGCTTAAAGGTATATTTTGTTTTAACATGTTTTATTGTATTTTATTTCTTTTGTTATTTCTTTATCTTATTTTTTATTTTTATTATTTTTTGTTCTTACTTTGCCTATGCTATTTGTATATGTGCAGCACTTTGTGAACCCTGGTTTTATGTTAAAGTGCGTTACAAATAGAGCTGGTATGGTATATGCAGACTGATCATTCAAAAAAAAAAAAAAAAAAAAATAAGCATATTATTCAAAATATCTGATTTTCACTGTTAAAATTAGGGAATAAAAACTTTTTATAAAATGTCTTCATTCATTCATTGAGGTTTTTTAGACATTTGTTTATTCACAGCTTTGTTAATGTTGGTATTTCAGTGGACTTGACGTCTGGGCCTTTTCTTTTTCGGCCATTCAATTTAATTCAATTTTATTTATACAACACCAAATCACAACAACAGTCGCCTCAAGGCGCTTTATACTGTACAGTATATCCTACCAATAATATGACCCCCTATGAGAAAGCACTTTGGTAACAGTGGGAAGGAAAAACTCCCTTTTAACAGGAAGAAACCTCCGGCAGAACCAGGCTCGGGGAGGGGGCCATCTGCTGCGACCGGTTGGGCTGAGAGAAGGAAAACAGGATAAAGACATGCTGTGGAAGAGAGACAGAGATTAATAACAGATATGATTCAGCGCAGAGAGGTCTATTAACACACAGTGAGTGAGAAAGGTGACTGGAAAGGAAAAACTCAATGCATCATGGGAATCCCTGGCAGCCTACGTCTATTGCAGCATAACTAAGGGAGGATTCAGGGTCACCTGGTCCAGCCCTAACTATATGCTTTAGCAAAAAGGAAAGTTTTAAGCCTAATCTTAAAAGTAGAGATAGTTTCTGTCTCCCGAATCCAAACTGGAAGCTGGTTCCACAGAAGAGGGGCCTGAAAACTGAAGGCTCTGCCTCCCATTCTACTTTTAAATACTCTAGGAACAACAAGTAGGCCTGCAGTGTGAGAGCGAAGTGCTCTAATAGGGTGATATGGTACTACAAGGTCATTAAGATAAGATGGGGCCTGATTATTTAAGACCTTGTATGTGAGGAGCAGGATTTTGAATTCTGGATTTAACAGGAAGCCAATGAAGGAGAAATCTGCTCTCCTTCTAGTCCCTGTCAGTACTCTTGCTGCAGCATTTTGGATTAGCTGAAGGCTTTTCAGTGAGTTTTAGGACTTCCTGATAATAATGAATTACAGTAGTCCAGCCTGGAAGTAATAAATGCATGAACTAGTTTTTCAGCGTCACTCTGAGACAGGATATTTCTAACTTTAGAGATGTTGCGCAAATGGAAGAAAGCAGTCTTACATATTTGTTTATTATGTGCATTGAAGGACATGTCCTGGTCAAAAATGACTCCAGGGTTCCTCACAGCGTTACTGGAGGCCAAGGTAATGCCATCCAGAGTATGAATCTGGTTAGATACCATATTTCTAAGATTTTCAGGGCCGAGTACAATAACCTCAGTTTGATCTGAATTAAGAAGCAGAAAGTTAGCGGCCATCCAGGTCTTTATGTCTTTAAGACATTCCTGCAGTTTAACTAATTGGTGTGTGTTATCTGGCTTCATGGACAGATAGAGCTGGGTGTCATCTGCATAGCAGTGAAAATGTATGCTATGTCTTCTAATGATGCTGCCTAAGGGAAGCATGTATAATGTAAACAGAATTGGTCCTAGCACTGAACCCTGTGGAACTCCATAATTAACCTCAGTGTGTGAAGAGGACTCTCCATTTACATGCACAAATTGGAGTCTATTAGATAGATATGATACAAACCACTGCAGTGCAGTACCTGTAATACCTACAGCATGTTCTAATCGCTCTAATAGGATATTATGGTCAACAGTATCGAACGCTGCACTAAGGTCTAGCAGGACAAGCACAGAGATGAGTCCACTGTCAGAGGCCATAAGAAGATCATTTGTAACCTTCACTAAAGCTGTTGCTGTGCTGTGATGAGCTCTGAAACCTGACTGAAACTCTTCAAATAAACCATTCCTCTGCAGATGATCTGTTAGCTGTTTGACAACTACTCTTTCAAGGATTTTTGATATGAAAGGAAGGTTGGAGATTGGCCTATAATTAGCTAAGACTGCTGGGTCTAGAGATGGCTTTTTGAGTAAAGGTTTAACTACAGCCAGCTTGAAGGCCTGTGGTACATAGCCGATTATTAGAGATAGGTTGATCATATTTAAGATCGAAGCATTAATTAATGGCAGGACTTCTTTGAGCAGTTTTGTAGGAATGGGGTCTAAAAGACACATTGATGGTTTGGAGGAAGTAATTATTGAAGTTAACTCAGAAAGATCAATTGGAGAAAAAGAGTCTAACTTAACATCAATGGTACTAAGAGTAGCTGTAGATAATATTACATCTGTGGGATGATTACTGGTAATTTTTTCTCTAATGATAAAAATTTTATTTGTGAAGAAGTTCATGAAGTCATTACTAGTTAACGTTAAAGGGATGGTTGGCTCAACAGAGCTCTGACTGTTTGTCAGCCTGGCTACAGTGCTGAAGAGAAACCTGGGGTTGTTCTTATTTTCTTCAATCAGTGACGAATAGTAAGATGTTCTGGCTTTGCGGAGGGCTTTCTTATAAAGCAGCAAACTATTTCTCCAGGCTAAATGATGATCCTCTAAATTTGTGACACGCCATTTCCTCTCCAGCTTATGAGTCATCTGCTTTAGGCTACGTGTTTGAGAATTATACCACGGAGTCAGGTATAAGTCAGTTTTCACTGGAGCTACAGTATCCAGAGTCGTACGTAGTGAGGAGGTAAAATTATTAACCAGATGATCGACTTCTGATGGGGTAGCGTTCAGGTACTCAGGCATTCTGTTGGAGATGTTGGATGACCCGGTCTTGGCCAGGTTTGCCTCACATTCGACTCCAGAACACTTTGGTATACAGAGAAGTTCATGGTGGACTCAGTGACTCTGAGGTTCCCACATCATCATCATCCCTCCGCCGCCGTGCTGACGCTTGTCTGAGGTCTTCGGTTGCTGCTGTGCATTAAGCATTACTCTCCGTAGTCTTGTGGTTTGTTCAGATGCAGCTTTGCAAACCTAAGCTGTGCAGCCATGTTCTTTTTAGAAAAAAAAGAGGCTTTCTCCTGGCAGCTTTTCCAAACAGTCCACATTTGTTCAGTCTTTTTCTAATTTTACTGTCATGAACATTTAATATGCCACGTTGTAGCATTGTGTTACACAAACCTGAATGCCAACAAACTGACAAAACTTATGCTTTTATAGAGTTCCTGTGAACACTGTTTCTCACATTACTATAAATCAGCATCCAAACTTATTTTTAGAACAGTGTTGGTTTTTTTTATTCTTTCTGAGGTACACAGTGACCAGAAAACAGGGTCATGGGTAGCTTAGGCTCAGTGACACTCTGCAGAACTAATGTTCAGCACTGCAAACTTCAGTGTTTGCAATGACGGAGAGATTTCAGAACATAAAGTGCAGCTTGTTCTGAATCGGGCTGCATAGCTGCAAACCGGTCAGAGTGCCCATGCTGAGTGCATAGATCGCCTGCTCTGATGAATCGCATTTCATTCGCATCATTTACCAGGGGAAGAGATGGCAGAAGGATGCACAATGAGATGAAGGCAACAGAGGAAGTCTGATGCTTCTGACTGTATTGTGCTGCAAGTCGTGGCATTCATCGATGTTATTCAGACAAATATCACCGAGCTAAACATTTCTGAAGAGTTTAAATGATCAGGCTGATTGGTGTGTTTCACAGCAATATCACATATGAGCTAAGCAGGCTCATATACTAATTAAAGCCATGACAGTGATGAAGTAGTACACCTCTTGTGTTCATTATAATTGCCAGGACATCAGACAAGAAAATCATACAAGCTTCACTCACTGTGGTTGTTTCTTTGCTTGTGAGAATGACATATAAAAGGTGATTTTGCAGAAAAGCAAGCATGACAGGACATAAATACTTTGAAAGTGATATGACGGTAAATGTGTTGGTGTGTTGATGTGCAGCGTATGAACAGGGATGTCCCTGCTGCACCCACACGCTTACAAATGGACTCGCTGGTTGGAATTGACATTTAATTTCCAGCAGCAAACATCCCAGACCCTCCAAGACGGAGTCTGTTTGTGACGGATTTCCAAGCTTGCATTTTTTAATATGAGACATTTAGGCAGGTTTTATGAAAGAAAATTCACCTTTCAAAGCTCCAGATTCTCATTAGAAGTGGGACAGAAGATGACGCTCAGCGCTCTATTGAAAAAGGAAAAATTAAAATGAAAAAAATAATTGGGTGGGTGATAAGCTAGGGTTATGTAACGTGCATGTGTCAATCACTGATTGGAAGTCATACAATGCAATGCCCAAAGCTAACAAACACAAGTGCATTAAAATTAACCAACTTGTACTAATCTAAATGGCACTGTATGCCAATAAATGTTTTTAAAAAAGTGCTAAAATCCAGATTTTTGCAGACACATTTAAAAACGCATGGTTTGTCTCTCAACTGCAGGCAACCATTACTTTTATTTGTTTCTATAGCCTGGGATCTCTGGAGAAAAGAAGATCAGAAACAGAGTATGACTAGACCACTGTTCATTCATTATTTAACAGCAAACTGGCACAAAGTCTGTGATGGCTCCTATCTGAAATAAACTAAAGAGTGTGCGTTACACCCTTAATATCCATCCTTACGTCACATAAACAGAGAATAAATCTGTCTGGAAGTGAAACTGTCGTTACAAATGGTGCAGATATACCGCAGAGGGCGAGAAGAATCAAATCAAATAAAAATAAGACAATACAACATTACTGATGCTAAAACAGAAGCAGTGCTTTGTGACTGGGCCGTGGTTCAGAAGGCGGGCAGCATGAAATTGCCCTCCATGCTACTACCAGATATCAGTGCATTACCAGTGTGAGACTCAGCTGTGAGAAAGGTCAGTCTTCTCAATGGGGAAAGCCCCGTGAATTCACTCCAGGCTTTATCAATAATGCAGCGGGTGAATAAGAAAGAGAGAAAGAATCTACAGCGTCTGTGTCCTCAATGCCACGTTCAATATTCAAGCAAACCTTTTATTATAGTGTAAATATATACATTCCTATAGATTCGCTCTTCCAGGTTTGCTCAGATCCACGTCAGGGCCCAATTTGTATCAGCTGAGCAGATTTCACTTGACACTTTTTGCTGATAACAGATTTACAGACAGGAAGATGTTGAGCCACCATATGCTGCCAGAACAGCTTCAATTTAACGGAGGGATGCCACACCATTGTTCCAAAGAATATTTCCTCGCTGTGGGGAGATCTGTTTAACATGCTTGTCCAAGCCCTCCCTGAGGTGTTCAGCTGCTTTAAACCCGATGACTCTGGATGGCCTTGGAGTAAGCTGTAGTGGTTCCCTGGTGATTGCATAGATTTTTTTTTTGTGTTAAGATTAGATTAACTGCAAGTACCTGAGGCAACCGACTGATCACCCAGAGGTTGAGCATGCAATGCAATGCCACTCACTGCAGGAAGGTTTAACTTACTGTCACCTGTCTATATCTACATATATTGACTCAAAAAAGTACCAAGAAATAGGCACAAGTTTCTTTTATTGTTTTTTTCTACTGTTAGTTTTGAATGATACTACTTGGTTTGGTGACTTGTTTGTCTGAATATATAAGTTAGCAACCTTAAAACGTGCAGTGGTCATAATAAACTGACATAAGGGGCTGAAATACTACAAATACTTCACAGCTGAGTGGAGATTCTGGGCTCTGCACTCACTTTCTGTGACTATTTCTGAGTTCCCTTGTAATAACTTTTGCATTTCCCCCGACCAACAGCGAAGGCTGAGCTGTATTCTGATACGGTATCATGCATTATGTAGTAGGCTGCCACTGGTTGTGACTACAGTGAGTCAGTGCAGCCTTACTGTAGCTGTGGCTGTCAGGCACTAGCCTGTCCCGTTGCATTTAGAAAACAGCTGGAGGAGCTCTCTCACTGACTGCTGCGAGCACAGACTGCGGATCTCATTATGACTACAGCCCTGGGATGACATTGCTGTTTCTGTGACTGTAGCCATGGCTGTGCTTTGTTAAAGTTACAGCAGTGACACATTAGCTCTGGAGATACTGTAGTGTTGGTGACATAGAGGTCAGAAGCAGGAACAGTTGGTAATATCCATAGCACGAGGTTCATCCACATTATCCAGTCCAAACATCTGGCCACATCTGCATCCTCACAGGCAGAACATGCTACAGCTGGATGCTGTCAGGGACTGACCTTTCAAAAGGAATAACGGCCACCAAGTGTCACGTCATCTGTCCTTTCTGAGTTTTTCTCTTAAATATTCAGTAAGAGAAACAGGATTCAGGAAAAACATTCTTCACTTCACTTTTCAAGACACTTTGGGACTGCAGAAAAATTTCACTTTGTAAGACTGACATGATGATTAGAGTATAGAAAGAGGAGCATAAATCGAAGGTGGAAAGGTTGACATGTGCTTCTTAAAAGGCCATATAAAAATGCACGTTAGGCTACAATAGTTCCTAAAATATACGTGTTACATCTTTGTTTCATTTTTAGTGTTGAGTGTTAAAATTAGAATAAATTCTTTACAGACTGAAATAAAACAACCAATATATTTTTCCCCATTTGAATGTCCATGTCATGATTTTGTGACCTTAACAACAAAAATGCACCAATGACATTTACATTACTTTATGGTAACTTTACTTTATTACTCCTGAGTGCAACAGGAAACACGTTATAGCTGCAGAAGGCCCAGCGTGTATGTACACTGTAAGAAAATCCACTCACAAGAATAAATTACAGGTTTCTAATATTTTACTTTCCCCCTGGCCTTTTTATCACAGCCAATAGCACAACATTTTCTATACAGGTGTACATTTATTTAAACTGCAAATCCATGAATTGTTCCAGTGAGCTGCAAGGACCTGAAAGCCTAAAACTGAGCGATGCTTCTGTTATCAGTGGATCTCGGTTAGAGCCAGAATTTCTAGTTGTAGCTCAGATACTATATCAGGCTGTGTGAAAATCTGTGTTCATACATGTACCCTATCGAGTGCATCTCTCCGCTGCTGCTTACTCTTGTATCCGCCTGTTCTCCCAGCTACCGTCCAGCACAGAGGGCTGTGCTCGGGAGACCTGCCTTCCTCCACACAGTCTGTATTTGCCCGTTCTCCTCTTTCTTTGCAAATGCTCCGTCTCTCCCCCCTCCTGTGCTTTCATGCCGATCCGCCTGTTCATCTCAGCGCCCAAATGGCAACAGGCAAACCGAGCAGCATGACTCTGGCAAAAATGGTCCGTTAGTGTTGTAATATTGTCAGAGATCTGGCTGACTCTGATTTTAAGTGAAGGTTGTGGCTTTCGGCAGGTCTTGAAAATGGAGGGCAAAGGTTTGAGCTGCAGGACTGTACAGTAAACACAACACGAGGTGGTGTAGAAATATAGGTAGAAAATGTAAGTCTGCATGAAATTCACAGTACCAACAATTTGCAAAAAGACAAATTTCCCTTTGGCTGAGACAAAGGTCAGAGGAATGCTGAAATCCACAGAAGAGGAGAGGACAGCCACTCTACGAGGACTTACTATAATCCTTCAATTTCATATTTTAGCTGAGTGCGATAACGGGGCAGCACTATCTGCCACACGCTGCAGGTACTGTCAGAAAACAAAGACAGATGGTCAAAAGATCACTCGCCTGCAATTAAGATTTTCCTTCAAGGGTCAAATGTGGTAAACGTGAGTGAGTGCCAACGTGAGGCCGTGCGGTACAAATATAGGCACTGTATTCTGATGTTGCTTGGAATAAGAGATTAGAGCTCCCCCATGAGAAAAGAAGTTAAAATGACATGAAAGCAAAAGAACATTTAGAGAGACAAAGACGGAGACTCCGACATGCATCATGGCTGAATTTGAGTGCATACGTGGAGACGCAACAACAGTGTTTTAAATAGAGAAAAGGGAGAGCCGAGTGGCAGCATACATCTGAATCACGCAGGGAAGGAAAAACCCAACAGCGTGAGGAAAAGGAAGTGGTAGATAAGATGAAGCGCACAAGGGACGTTTGAAAAAAGCAACGATTTGAAAATAGGTTTCAGTCCAGGAGCATTACTGAGGTGTATCCCACTGTGAAAAGAGTCGTTACCAGCTGCAACAATGCTGCCACTATTGTTTTCACCATACCAGCAGTGTGTATGTGTGTGTATGTGTGTGTGTGTTTGTCATTGTGGCAAAATGTGGTTTTAGAGATACTCACAAAGGCAGTTAAATCTGTGTGTCTATGGACAGACTTCCTAACGTCACAGTGTGCAGTGAAGGGCAGAGTTCAACCACTGAATGCTGAGTACCGGACATGGGACAGGCACATGACACACTCCTCACCAACACGATGGCTGATTTTGTTTTCAGCTTGAGCCTGTGTGTGTCTGTGTTTACAGTCACATCATGAGGCTTTCTTTCCTTTAGTAGAACATGTTATTAGGTTTGGTACGGCCTCAGTCACACAGCCTTAGAGACCAGTTGGCATCCAAACAGTAACCATCAATTACAAGGGAAAAACATTTATATTCCCCAACCGGTTGGCGAGTGAATGCTGCAGGCAGCTGTGATTTGCTGTGAAATGAACCAATAAAACCCCATTTAAGTGGGTCTAAATACCTAAGGAAAACCCGTGCATTCATTGGCTGGTTGCCGAGTGGTCGCTGGAGGTTACCAGCAGTCACTAGCTGTGATTATCAGTAGTTTGCACAGTAGGCATAAACATGTCTGCAAATACTCACAAACTCCTGCAAACAGAAACAGACAGTGTTGGCCTTCAAAGTAAAAGCTGCACATTTTAATGATTGCAGTGGTAAGACACAACTTTTACTTTGAAGCCTAATCCTCTCCGTTTCTAGTTTGCAAACTTTTTCAAGTTCCTCCATCGCTCGGAGAGTAAATGCAGGTGTCTGCAGACACGTCGCCATGTTTCATGAAAACTATGGGTGACTGCGGCAATCTGCTAGTGAACAACAAAGCAAAGCAATCAGACTGAGGCTTTTGATGCAACACCTTCTTTGTGACCAACATTACAGATTTCACACACAGATTTGCTACCAACTAGTCTCTGGGCCTGTGTGCCTGAGGCCGAAGGTAAGGAAAGACAAATAATCCTGAATTTAAATGTATTGACAAAATTCATAATGAGAACAAAGGTTGGCTGTCACACCTGCCCCCAAGGAGCCAATCAACAGCTCCCTTCTGATTCATTTAAGGAGCATTTTCAAAATATTTGCCTAAATATCTGTCCAAAGGCAGGACCCTTAATAGCTACAGAGAGACTTTGGACAGCTCAAGTTTAGGTTTAATTTAGATAAGAGTCACAGTTCTGTCAGATAGTCCTTTAAAGTGTTTAAAAATGTAGTAATTACGAGAGTTTTGCACGTGTACTCAGCACGATGATGCGCCCTGTGGCTGATTTTAGCCCACCACAGGAAGGTCCTTTTTTTTAGTTCTCCCAGAAGAAATAGATTTACAGCCCCCAACCAGACACTTCTTCTTTTCCCTTACACACAGAAAAAAGCCACGCAGCCAAGCCAGCACTTTTCATCCTTGCACCCCTTCTCTCTGGGCCTCGGGCCAGCATGGATGAATGGCAGCTACAGTCATCTCTAGCATCCTCATGTTCCCCCTGCATGGAGGCTTGTTCCATTACAAAAACTGGCTGGAAATGATGTGAAAGTTCGTTTCTGCAAAGCACTCTTCCTAGAAAAAGTCTTTACACCTCAGCAATTTCCCAAATTCCAACACAACACCTGATTTCTACAGTGGGATGAATCTATGGGATTAAATCAGAAAGCATCCGTGCTTCTCTTATCAGCGAGAAAACAAAATGCATTTTGCAGAAAGGAAATGAGTAAAGGCTGCAAGCTGCAAAGACAGAAGACGCTGTGGGCTTGTACTCAGCCTCTGTCCTCTCATTATGCGCATCTTCTGCCTCTTTCTTTCTTTTTGCTGAGGAAATCCCCGGCTACAGGGCTTAGGCGTAAGACGGCCTATTAATAAAGTATTTAAATGGACTTTCATCAATATGTGCTGACTCAAGTCAATTCTTGGCACAGTTTAATGGTAATAAAGGGCGTCCCTACCATGATTAATAGCCTCAAATCTGCAAGTGGTATAGCTACAGCAGCAGAGTAAATTCGAACGTGTGGTCAAAACACTGTGAATAATAAACAGGGGACAATATAGAAGATTACTGAACATGAGAAAACATTATGACCTGTTAAAAATGATCTAAGAAGCCGTGACATTCGAAATGAGCCTGACATGAAATCAAATCCTTCCTGCCTGTCACTTCTGCCGCTTTACGTCGATCATTCCTCCGAACCTGCGCACGACCTGACAGCGTGCTTAAATTCACTCTTCTGCAGCGCTCGTGTTGACCTTGCAGTGTTTAGGCAGGCAACTAAAACCTCTTCAGGTAGCTGTCTGCGTGCAGCTGGTGGGGGGGCTGAGTTATGGAGCTGATGTGTAGTGATGGCACACAGGTGGAACGGTTCACAGCTCCTATATGCCGGTGCTTTTTCCTCCCCAGTGCTCTGTGCCACGAAAAAGTGATGTAAATCTATTGCAAAGGCCTGTTCGCTGCAGCCGGAGATTCACCCTCTTAGTCGTGCAGGCTAAAGATAAGCTGACTCACAGTGCACGATAGGTGAATGCTAAGCAGCATGGGTGAATCTTATTATGGGTCTGGGGGAAGAATTGGGTAAGAGAGGTTTTTGTCAGCAATGCAGGTCCACATATCCTCAGAGTCCTTCACCTGCAGCATGCGCCTATCTAGTTGGATCATATGCAGAAAAAACAGACAAGAATCCTGAAATCAAAAATATGTGTATCACTCAACTCGAGCTGGGGATCACTGACGTTATGTGCACCATGTGTTTCACCGTGATGACTTTTTCCCCAGTTTAGATGCATAGCACCATCTTATGGTCTTACACAGAAATTCATCTTTAATGAGAGAGCTGTAATGCAAACAGCCAAGAGTGACGCTCGTGTTTAACAGTCTCCTTCAAAACTGAACTCGCTAATGCCAACTTAGCTCCTCGAGTCAAGCTTTAATCTTTACAGGTCAAATTCAAGAGGTTAAAAGTTCCTCCAACAGCAGTTACACACACTTCTGTTCACCCTGCCATTACATCCCACTCTTTTACCATGTGAATACAATCCAGCATCTTTAAACAGTCTTTCAATATTTACAATACAATATTAAGAATCTTTTCGTCTGCCATCTCACAGACTTTGAAGCGCTATCAAAGCTGCCTGTGCTCGCGCTGCCATGCAGCAACCTCAGACACATACAGTAAAGACAAAAGCAATACGGAGAGCTAAATTATTCACTGCTGTGCCTAAAGTGAGGCAAGGACACAAAGTAATTTAAAAGCAGGAGGTTCAATCCGTCTCCGAGCTGAGGATGTGTCAGCTTGTGGAATTACATAATCTGCCCGGCGCAGCCTGGAAATACTGGCAAAGATAAGATGTCACCTTCTGATGAAAGTAGGCTTGAGTTAAACTTATAATAGTGTAGTAATGTATGGGTTGGTGGTGCAGAAAATTAAATAGATGTTGATGCAGCTTCTTGGGTAACGCGTGGACTGCAGACATGGAATATTTATGTAATGTTAAAAACCTAATTATAAAGGAGCACCATATTAGCTATAGGTGATGATTCTGTGACGTGCTCAGCGTGTGATCCAAATCGACATTCATCTCTTGACACTCTCCTGCTGTGAGTATGATGGCAGCTGTACGCCAGGCTGCCTGCTGTCTGTGCAGTCCAAAAAGAGAGCCGTCAATCCCACAGATTGGATGTCGACTGCAGACTCATTATAATGCACGAGCCACTTTCCCGTTACCGTTAACTTGGACGTATTTTGTGCATTCTTTACGCATCTACTTCCTCAAGATGTCAGTGCACCATTAGGAGAACACAGTGAGGTTTGAGCTGCATCGGAGCTTCATCTTCAGCATGCGGTAACGTAGAGCCGGTGAGTCTTTCCACTGATTAGCTGTGATGCAGCGCAGCAGACAAACCAAAGCTGTGAATCACCAATAGTGAACTCTCTTGCTCTAATCCCCAGCACATTCTGCTGAGGCAGGTGTGCGACGGTGAAACACCATTACTGTCGTCTTAATGAGAGTCCCGTGTGCGTTTCCCCATGTTTTGGTCCCAGCAGAGCTTTATCTGGGACCGCGCCGCTGGACACGCTAGACGGGAGAGATAACCTCCATCTGTCTTCATGACTGTCTGGGCTTTATTGCTTTAGAAGAAGTGCTGCTACAAGCTCTTCCTCTGCTTGGCCAAGAAAACCAATATTTGGTTTGTATCTGACCTTGCGCGATTTTTAACAGGAGAAGTTACATCATTTGAGTCACACACACACACACACACCTTTAACGTCCTCTCGCCTCATCATTATAGCACGCTGACCCAGGTCACACATTAACTACACGATGATTAAAAACATGCTTCAAAATGGTCTGTTGCCTTGTTTGTGACCAGAAACATGCACTCGCACATCAGTGAGGCTTTAGGCTGCTGTTTCAAACTTCCAGGTTATTGTACAGTTTGTTGATGTTACCTTTCAAATGGACATGCACATCTGTCAATGAAGGTCTTATAGCTTACATCTCTTTTTTTAGAGACATGGTCAGTCTCAGTGTCTGCTGGGTCTGACCGCTACCTCTGACCTGACCTGGACCTCTGACATGTTTGTGTTGATGTTTCTGAAGCATTTTTTATTAAAATGACCTGATAAATAATATGACTCGTAGTGCAGAATGGTAAATGGCCTGTATTTGTATACCGCTTTTCTAGTCCCTAAGGACCCCAAAGCGCTTTACACATCCAGTCATCCACCCATTCACACACACTGGTGATGGCAGCTACATTGTAGCCACAGCCACCCTGGGGCGCACTGACAGAGGCGAGGCTGCCGGACACTGGTGCCACCGCGCCCTCCGACCACCACCAGTAGGCAACAGGTGAAGTATCTTGCCCAAGGACAACGACCGAACCGGCAACCTTCTGATTACAAGGCGAACTCCCAACTCTTGAGCCACGATCGCCCCCTAACGGGAGGAACAGACTACAACTAAAGAATTGTGTTAGTTTCTTATTCAGCACCAATTAGCAGGTATCTGTTATTGTGCATTGCACATGAATGCAACTTTCTAATCAAGCTTGGTAGTGTTAGCTCACAATTCCCCCTGTCATTCAAATATGAGGCACAACTACAGCTTTAAGACAAATGCAGAGGCGTCTATGTTCTCTTTCCGTGCAGTCCACAGAGATCTGTCAGCTAACTGGCCAGTTGCTAATAAAGTGTGAGCGACGAAGTCTTTAGGGTTCACTCTTGTAGCTAACGGGAGAAGACCTGGTGCACTCTCGTTTTAGAGACCGGAGACAACTGTGCTGGGAAAATAACGGCAGGAATATCAAACTAGCAGCTGTGCAGATCTGCATTTCCCAGATCAATATCTCATCAGATTTAATAAAACTGTTAAAACACAACTTTCAATCTGTACCTTTTCATGTATATTTGAAAACTAACACAAACTATTTATAAGGTTTATTCAACAATTTAGGAGATTGTTATCAAATATAATAAATAAATCCAAATAGTTGGTGTTCCTACAGAATCTCTCCGTGGCCGCTGATGCTGGCTGAACGTTGTGAACGTGCGTCTTTTGAAAAAGGCTACAAAGACATGACTTCACTGTTCACATCACTCACACATTAAGACTCTTCTAATCAGATGACTCAACGGGCTGCATTAAATTAACAGCCCAACATAATATACTTTCACTTTCCCACAATTAATCTGTTGGTAAAAGCTCTGAAATTTTCCACAGACAGTAAAATGAAAACATCCAGCTTTTTTTCTCTTTTGAGCTGTTCCACCTGTTTGGCTAAAAGGGAGAAAGAGAGAGAAGAATCAAGGATAATGTAGAGTGACAGACAGAGTCTCATCTACATAACTTTGGGTCACATGTGCTAAATTTCTGCATTAATGCAGAGCAGGTTGTTTTTGAGAGCTAAATGATTAAGACAGACAGAAGAAAACAAAGTAAAGGAGATCCAGTAAATGACTGTTTGGATCGATGAAGTAATACTTTGCTCTTTCAGTGATGAGTGATACGTTGTAATGTTTGGATCTTTTTGGCCCATAACTGTCACGGCTGCAGCAGCAGGCGTGTGGAGCTGTAGAAGGACCCAAAATGCAGCCACTGGCTGAGATGCGAGTGAACTTTATTCCAGAAGCGGAGCTAGAACAATAATAATAATAATAATAATAATAATAATAATAATAATAATAACAATAATAACAACAATAATAACAACAATAATAATAATAATAATAATGGATTGCATTTATATAGCACTTTTCAAGGCACCCAAAGCGCTTTACAATACCACTATTCATTCACTCTCGCATTCACACACTGGTGGAGGCAAGCTACGGTTGTAGCCACAGACTGACAGAAGCAAGGCTGCCATATTGCACCATCGGCCCCTCTGGCCAACACCAGTAGGCGGTAGGGTAAAGTGTCTTGCCCAAGGACACAACGACCAGGACAGAGCCCAGGGATCGAACCAGCGACCTTCCGGTTACAGATACGCTTCCCAACCCCCTGAGCCACGGTCGCACCGACAGACAGAACAGAACTAAGAGCGACCTAGACTGGGGATAACTGACCAAACCAACCGGAAAACATAAAACGCAGAGAAACACGGGATGATAAGCAGACGATCCGACGACAAACAGAGGTAACCACACCCTAAATATACACACAAGGTAACAAGGAAACGGCGCACAGGAGGGAGACATGCCTGGACCTAATTAACATGAGAGGGAGGACGCAAAACAGAACACACGGACGTCAGACAACGCCCAGAAGAAAACAAAGATTAATAATAATAATACTACAAAAAGTCAAAACACTGGGTCACCGGCCCAGGACAATAACAACTGGAGATGTCTGTGAAGGTTCTCAGTCATCCAGTTTGACAACAACTGGAGATGTTGTTATAAGATTTTTCATTTGATATGGTAACTGTGACATTTACTTTGTGATAAAGAGACCATGCAGGTACATCATTCAATACATCACTGAAATATCCAATCATAGGTCTTGATGTATGCTCGGTCATCCCATACCCAGGAAGTTGATTCTGATCATGTGACTGAATCTCAAGAAGGTGATAAAAGATACCTTCAGATTAACAATCAGCTTTCTGGGATCCAGTGATAGAAATGATTAAGTAAAAAGTTTGGACAACTGCGTGTTTCATAGACATGTAAACACATTTCTGAACTGGAGGGCTTGTGCCAAGAAAACAGCAGCATTCAGTCACCATACAGGGAGTGCAGAATTATTAGGCAAATGAGTATTTTGTCCACATCATCCTCTTCATGCATGTTGTCTTACTCCAAGCTGTATAGGCTCGAAAGCCTACTACCAATTAAGCATATTAGGTGATGTGCATCTCTGTAATGAGAAGGGGTGTGGTCTAATGACATCAACACCCTATATCAGGTGTGCATAATTATTAGGCAACGTCCTTTCCTTTGGCAAAATGGGTCAAAAGAAGGACTTGACGGGCTCAGAAAAGTCAAAAATAGTGAGATATCTTGCAGAGGGATGCAGCAGTCTCAAAATTGCAAAGCTTCTGAAGCGTGATCATCGAACAATCAAGCGTTTCATTCAAAATAGTCAACAGGGTCGCAAGAAGCGTGTGGAAAAACCAAGGCGCAAAATAACTGCCCATGAACTGAGAAAAGTCAAGCGTGCAGCTGCCAAGATGCCACTTGCCACCAGTTTGGCCATGTTTCAGAGCTGCAACATCACTGGAGTGCCCAAAAGCACAAGGTGTGCAATACTCAG
Organism: Perissodus microlepis; assembly: GCF_051167445.1. Classification (NCBI taxonomy): domain Eukaryota; kingdom Metazoa; phylum Chordata; class Actinopteri; order Cichliformes; family Cichlidae; genus Perissodus; species Perissodus microlepis. Next base: position 8,781,595 of record NC_140479.1, read on the forward strand.
AGACATGGCCAAGGTAAGAAAGGCTGAAAGACGACCACCACTGAACAAGACACACAAGCTGAAACGTCAAGACTGGGCCAAGAAATATCTCAAGACTGGTTTTTCTAAGGTTTTATGGACTGATGAAATGAGAGTGAGTCTTGATGGGCCAGATGGATGGGCCCGTGGCTGGATTGGTAAAGGGCAGAGAGCTCCAGTCCGACTCAGACGCCAGCAAGGTGGAGGTGGAGTACTGGTTTGGGCTGGTATCATCAAAGATGAGCTTGTGGGGCCTTTTCGGGTTGAGGATGGAGTCAAGCTCAACTCCCAGTCCTACTGCCAGTTTCTGGAAGACACCTTCTTCAAGCAGTGGTACAGGAAGAAGTCTGCATCCTTCAAGAAAAACATGATTTTCATGCAGGACAATGCTCCATCACACGCGTCCAAGTACTCCACAGCGTGGCTGGCAAGAAAGGGTATAAAAGAAGAAAAACTAATGACATGGCCTCCTTGTTCACCTGATCTGAACCCCATTGAGAACCTGTGGTCCATCATCAAATGTGAGATTTACAAGGAGGGACAACAGTACACCTCTCTGAACAGTGCTGCTGTGGTTGCACGGCTGCTGAGGCTGTGGTTGCTGCTGCACGCAATGTTGATGGTGAACAGATCAAAACACTGACAGAATCCATGGATGGCAGGCTTCTGAGTGTCCTTGCAAAGAAAGGTGGCTATATTGGTCGCTGATTTGTTTTTGTTTTGTTTTTGAATGTCAGAAATGTATATTTGTGAATGTGGAGATGTTATATTGGTTTCACTGGTAAAAATAAATAATTGAAATGGGTATATATTTGTTTTTTGTTAAGTTGCCTAATAATTATGCACAGTAATAGTCACCTGCACACACAGATATCCCCCTAAAATAGCTAAAACTAAAAACAAACTAAAAACTACTTCCAAAAACATTCAGCTTTGATATTAATGAGTTTTTTGGGTTCATTGAGAACATGGTTGTTCAATAATAACATTATTCCTCAAAAATACAACTTGCCTAATAATTCTGCACTCCCTGTATGTGATCATGATGACTGCGTATATTCATCTCATTACGCTAACTGCAAAGATAGGAGTCAAAAATACAACTGTAGCTTTACTAGAAGTACCGACGCTTGTGTTGAACCATTCTCTGGTGAGTTTTTGACTTTTGTACTCAAAGTATAAAAGTAAAAAGCTCATTACTCAAATATTAATGTCATATGAATATAATGTGCAAATCAAATGAAACTTTATTTCAATTTCAGTTCTAATTCTAATGAATGTGCTCAGCTTGAACATCTGCCTTCACAAGTAGAGAAAAACGAGCAAACAGCTGCGTCTGTTGGTGTCTGCATCGTAGAGAAATGATTTTCCCTTCACACCTAAACAGAACAACGAGTACGGTCAGAGGATAAAGTGGTGCAAGTACGAATCACTTCAGAACCACGTCTGCTGTGGGCAGCAGGGTTAGAGTACACGCTGCATTTACGCACTGCAGCAAAACCGTTTCTATTCTAACAGTAAAAACTGACAAACGCTCAAATAGAAGCACAGATCCCTGAAAATTCTGCCTCTTACATCGTACTTTTCTACTCTGCTTGAACACTCAGAGTACTTTATATAACACGCCTCGTTCACCCATTCATGCAAACACAAACACTAAATGCTTTCGATCTAACACTCACACACAGTCGCACTTTAGCATGCACCTACTCCACCGCCTGAGCCTCAAACACCCCAGCTCTGAAGTCCAGCCCTACTACCTAGTTGTAGATCTGCTTTCAAACTTTCTTGGTGATTCCAGAACGAAACGTCATAACACCTACTCATTCACATGTCTGCGAAATGACAACATTCCTCCTGCTCCCGTCCTCCCAGATATTATTCTGGCCCTTACATATGCAGACATTGTATTCAGGAATGCCAAACTATAGGCTCTTCTTCTTTTGTCACACGCCTAAGCCATCGTGATATCAAAGCCTTCTCCGTGCATGTGTTCATGCTTTTTCATCCCTTCATCCTCTGATCTCAGCAGGGATCTATCACAGTGAGTCTCACAGAAGTTTGGATGGAGGGAAAGAAAGCCTGTTGTCAAACATCTGTCGCATCGCAGCAGCAAAGGAAGTGAATTTGCTGCTCCATAATCTTCTCCCCGTTATCTCTCCCAGAGCATTAATAAAGCATCAAGCGAGTACTCTAGCAGATTTACTTTCTAAAGCAATTTGATGAAGTTCAATGCGGCCTCTGAACTACTGAGAGCTTGAAAAGAGCAACTGCTGTCGGTCATCTCTTTGTCCTCAGCGGCGCTATAAAAAAAGTGCCAGATTATAAGCCTGACATTTAGCCCGTCCACTTTTAACGTCGACTTTGGTGATCCACATAACCGAAACAAGCTCTGGCACTTATATTAAGTGCCACTGAATTTTCTCTAGCACTCTATAATCATTTCACTTTCACTCCTTTAATAACGAGCACCAACGTATGTGTAGTTGTCCAGTTTGAAGTTGAAATTTTGGAATCTGATTTGGACGTCCGAATGTCAAGTTTTTATTTCGACTGAAGAACATTTTCGAGTCAAATACTTGAATCTCCCGTGTGGCGATGAGATTACAGAACATCAGTGCTTAATGAAAAATGTCAACACTAGTGTCTTGACGAGATAACGCTGCCGCTCGTCAGAAAAACAAAGACAACTTCAGCATTTGTCCTCTACGTGAGCATGTCTGAGCTTCTCCTCAATAAATCAATTATCAGAAACATTTAACTTCTGCTTTTCGACGGATTTAAAATAAAGTTGATTATGTTTGATGATGAATCTGGTGTCTATTTCAATCCCAAACTTCCTGCTGTCTCTCTGTTTGCTCCTCGTGCCACTTCTTCTCAAATACAGACTCAGCTTTAACCCTGAGCAGTGACTCATCGCGACAAGCTGTGGAACGAGGTCGTCTTTTATCATCTGGCCAGTTGGAGGTCTGACTCTGGCCTTAAGGCCTATCAGGCAGGCAGGACATCATTACAGAAAGAGAGGGTGATGATGCCGCCCAGTTATTCCTGACATCGCTCTGCTTCAGAGCTGAAGCACACACCTGTCCTCTCCTGTTTAACTTCCTGTCATCACTCTTTAAAGGAGCGTCACTGTAAGCTACAGCTTCACACCTTCCTCTTCATGTTGTTATATCGAGAATTTGTCAAGTAAGTCTGCTATTAGTTTTTATTGAAGTCCAAAAACATTCAATTAAATTACAAAGAAATGAGAAATGTCTCTATACTCTGTTGTGTCTGGACATTTTTATTTCTCTCTTAGCTGAAATAAACTGAGCCACTCACCCTGCAACCTTGAAAAAGGTATTTTCAGAGGATTTCTCCAAAGAAGCAAAAATGCTGATTTGCATGTGGAAACAGTTGGAAGATGCGGGGGATCACTACAGACAGAACGATTCTCCCACCTCCCTAATAAAGAGAAAGAAGAAGAAGTGATGACACGTCAAGAAAAATGTGAGGAAATCTTTGAATTGCAAAGCCGAGTCCGTCAGAACTTCAGCTGATGTCTTTCTTTCTGTGTCCTTGAAAACAACAAGTGTCTCTCCATGCGTGTTTCTCATTAGTGAACAAACAGCATCAGCTGAAGAAATGCTAATGAACAGTGTGAGGGATGATTTCCATGCTGTTTTCCTGATTATCATTTTCAAGGGGGAGCAGTAGAGGAATGGGCTCGATCTTCTGCTCCCTCTAGGCATAAGCACATTCAATTATCATCAACAAATGGCGTTTGGCTGGATGGATGAGGAGCGCCCCGATGGACTGACCCCAAGAAAACATTATGGTCAAAGAGTTAAGACAGGCAAGGAAGCAACAGAGAGTGGAGACTACAGATGGTAGACTCGAGGTGAATTTGGCTAAGAGTATTCTAGAAGGTCGATGAGAGACAAGAAGGGAACGAGAGAAAGTTTTAAATCCCATAAAATTCAAACACTGCAAGATATCAGCCATATTAAGACCACAAAATGTGGCAGGATACCTGGAAAATATCCAGATTTGATTCTGTCCATCTGGATGTTTCATCACAGGGTCGGTCTGAGTCTTCTTCCACTGAAAACACAACGTCCAGATGATCAGAATCATCTTACTGGGATTTCCTTATCCGGATGATCGAGCATGCATCAAAACACCAGGGTCCTACAGCAAGCTCGGACTGCCAGCATACAAAGGCTGATCAAGCAAACCAAAGGCGCTGATCATGTGAAACATGGAGACAATGGCAGAATCCCCAAAAAACTGGTAACGGGTGCCAGCCACGAGGGGTACCCACAGTTAAAATTCAAGGATGTATGTAAGCATGAAAGCATGCCACATCAACATGGATGCTGGGAAGAAGCAGCTTCTGATCGTGCAGAATGGTGGACTGTCAATAAAGCTGGCATGAAACCTGCAGAGGAGATAAGGACTAAAACAACACAGCAAAAGAGCGACAGCAGCAGAAGAGAGCAAGGCAAACCCGGTCGTCATTTGAGTGCATCTACCACAACTGCATGAAGGATGACCCTTCCAGGATAGGCCTACTTAGTCAAAGCAGCCATTGCAGAGTCCATCAGACAGGATGGATCACCAACTCATGAGACAGATGGATGTCAAGAAAACCATTTCTGCTGAAACTTGATCTTAGAGTTACAGAACGAAGCTGGTGGTGAAAGTGGAAATAATCCAGTCGTTAAGTCTGACGTCACTAGCCATGTCTGGGCCTAAACTCCGCTGCAGGTCCATATATCAAACTATCACTATGGCATTACTGAGAGTTGAAAAACTGTCTAAAGTCTTTCATCTTTAATAAAATGATCAGCGTTCTGCTCTACCAGGTGTAACAATTGAGTTTAACATCCAGGCATCCATGAAAACAGAATTTATGACATTTAACAGAGTTAGAAGTTAGCAGGAAGTTAGCTCGCTAGCTTCTATCTAAATACAATATAGCATGTCCTGACTGCGGGGTTTTGGAAACAATTGGTAACAGAGCTGTACGTTTTGTACAGCTCTGTTACCACTTCCAACATAAATGAAGACAGAAAACTAAACAGCAGTGACGTTTGTAGGGTTACTGAAGTTTGGCTAGCTGGTATATAATGATGTGCTACGTGACCGCTAGCGACACAGCTATGTTAGCATAATATAAACAAGCTAACTTTTTTTCCACTCGATAAAAGTTAATGTGAGTGTTCTCGGTGGTCAGGAACAAATGTAATCGCATGGCAGGATGCTGTAAAAGGACCAAACTTCAGCCAGGAGAACAACTGAGATAATCCATCCACAATACGAGGTTAGTCATTCATATACTGCTGCATGGGCTGGACTGTAGTTACATCCTAAGGTTTCAAAAACTGAGCTTAAATAAATGATTAGCGGTAATAAAAGCCGAGGGAGGTCAACAGTAATCACTGACTGTTTTAGGAGCTTTTTGAGATTAAATAGAAGAAAATACAAAACATTAAACATGTTAACAACACAAAAGCCATATTAAACGCAGACTACTTTAGGCCCAGAAGTAGGATTTGTCACGTCATCACTTAACGACCGGATAAGTTAGGAAACCAAAGGTTTGCTTTGTTGGCCTCTGTTTCAAAAACAACCTGAACTTTATTGATGGACAAAAACGTGTTTCATATACCAAATAGAAACATTTTATAACAAAACCAGGAAGAGAAAGAAGATTCACGGATGTAGTGAAGCAGGACATGTAGAGGGTTGGTGTGACAGAGGAGGATGACCTGCTGTGGAGAACTCTAAAGGAAGCAGTTTAAAGAAGCAGAAGAAGATAAATGTTCAAAAATAATTTGCTACAACTGCAGTACTGATGGTCTGTTACAAAATGAGAGACCAAAGAGCATTAACTACTGGATGGCACAACATTTATATCTACATTATATCCCAAAAGAAAGAACAATAGAAGAAACCAAACAAAAGCAAAGTTGTTCTATTTCGTAACACAAAAGTTCATCTATATTCAATTCTTCACTCATTTATTTTTAATACACACCAGAGAATTGAGGTCAGAACTGTGTAAGGTGTTGCTATTTGACTTCCTGCCTTCTATTTGTTGTGGCTGATAATCAAATCACAGCTCGCAGCCAGTTCACGCCCGCTGGCTACAACTCCTCCACACATAATGTGTGTCCTCTGAAAACAAACCGATGTTGCAGTCACTGCTATTTGTCACAGCAACAGCACAAAAAAATGTAATTTGAACTGTGGTAAAAAAGCAGAAAGATAAGAATGGTGGCCGACAGGCAGAGAAAATGTTTCTTTGGGTAAAAGTTAATAGAGTGAGTTATGAGTACCTGAACGCCTGACAGAGCACACGGTGAGACAAATGTTTGCATTGACATCGACCCGTGTAGCTTTAATATTTCACTTATTCTAGAGCGCTGGCAATGGTTGCACACACACATCAGCAAAGAGAGACAAGCGCTCATAAATGCAAAGAGACGAGACTAATAAAACACACTGTGCATAAACAGGAGAAATACAAGTGTTTGCCTGCAGCAGGTTCAGACAAACAGGTGGAGCTCGGTTAGACTCGCCAGGTGTCGGGGAGCTCCGGCCTGCCAAACGAGTGCCATCTATTCAGCATAGCCGCTGTGCTAATAATGAGGGCTGAAATGGATGGCGTTGCTTTGGTGTAATTGCAGCAGTGGGAGAAACATGTTCGGAACATTGGGTACAACAACAAGACGGGCAACAGGGGAACCAAAGAGACAGAAATAGAGGTGGAAAGCACAAACGGTGATTTTCGGTTTTCATCTAAGGCTGAACTAGGCAGCTGTTCAAGGCATAAACCTTCAATGACAAAGTAACTGGCAGAATATTTACAGTCCCATCTGGATGTTGTGGCGTGCAACTTTCTAGGCTACAGCTCAGTTTGTGCTGTAAAGAGGAGGTTCATCAAAATGTCCTTCTTTGTCTTCTGTCTCTGCTTTCAGAAATTATACCATACATGGCATATAAAAGAAAGTCGTTTCCCAGTCTAGAAAGGGAGGTACCTGAAACACGTATTCTTTATAATCACTGACCCCTCTCAACAGAGGCTTGATTGTACAGGACTCTGAGAAAATGGCACCAACGCTGACCTCAGCAAACACATCTCTCAGTCGCTGGATTTAAGTCTGTCTAGGTCCTGAGTCTGTGGACTCAGTGGTTTTGATTATTATTATCTTATGTTTCAGGTTCATGCTTGTTGCCTTGTTCTGTTTTGTATTTAAGCTCCCTCTGTTCTGTGTCGAGCCTGCGTCCCTATACCTGCCCACATGTTCCTTCCCTGTTGCCATGTCTGATGTGTTAGTGTTAAGCTGGTGTCTGTGTGTGCCTGTTGTATTTCCTGTTTTACTTTGAAGGTCCAGGTCTCATGTCTATGTGTTCTGTTTCGCTCTCCACGTCTTGTCTGTGTCATTAGTGTCAGTTGTGTCTCCCAACTGTTCACTTCTGTATTTAGTGTCTAATCTTTGTAAGGACAAGAAAGACATTGTGGACAAAACAGGACACCCCCCATAATCTTTAGTTACAATATTATAGTTAGTTAAATGGTCTGATTGTTCAAATATGTATTTTCTTTGATTGTTGTAAAATAATGTGTGCCCCAGTCTCCAAAAATGACATAGTGCAGGAAGGGTAGTTATTCCTCCGTTACACCACAAGAGGGAGTATCCCCTAAAATGAGCATCTCTAGCGGGAGTAAATAAGCCCAGCCACTAACCATAAGGCAGTGCGCCTATAAGAGTTGTGTGAGACTGCAAAAGTGTGTAACGTTGTGCTATGTCTACATATATATTTGCAGATACAGTAATGGCGAACTCACAAAGCCACACTGGTTTCGATTCATTTTAATCCAAGTGTGCAACATCTTCCTACTGCTCGGTGTCGTGTTGCACTCAGTTCGCTGTGTGCTCTCTCGTCATGTCCTAGTTGGTTTTTCCTAGCATGTGCCTGTTAGCTTCTGGTTCCTGTTCCCAGTCTAGTTTCTGCATTTGAGGTTTTGATTTGTTTTTGTAACATTTATTGTTTTTAAGAGTTTCCAGAATTAAGGTTAGTTACCAAGTTACTCCCTGTTTCTGAGTCCTGCATGTTGGGTTCTTCATCCTGCCCGCCTACCCACAGCCATGACACTGTCTAATGCAGAATAATGTTCATCTTGTAAAATGTGTTTCCATTTAGAGTCAAAGAGACGATATAAGAGCTTAACCATTGGTTTTAAATTGGCTGCAGGTAATGATGTGTGTCCATCTTTCTGTGACAGACTGGTATTCTGTCTGAGGTAGATTACATCTTTCCAATATGTATTTACACTGATCAGACACAAAATTATGACCAGTAACACTGATCATCTCTTCACCAGGGCACCTGTTAGCAGGTGGGATATATTAGTGAAGATTATATCGTCAAAGCTGGTGTTTTGGAAGCAGGAAAAATGGGTGACGCAAGGATTTGAGTGATCTGAGATTGTGATGTGTGGGGTGTTCCCAGTGTGCAGTGGTCAGTATCTACCAAACATGGAACAGTGGTGAACCAGCGACAGGGTCATGGGCAGCCTGGGCTAACTGATGTGCATGGGGAGCAAAGGCTTGACCCTGTTGTCCGATCCAACAGACGAACTTCTGTAGCTTAAACTGCAGAACAAGTTCGTGCTGGTTCTGACAGAAAGGTCAGATTACACAGAGCACCACAGTGTGCTGTGCACGGGGCTGCAGACCAGTCACTGTGCCCATGCTGACAGTTGTCAAGTGCCGAAAATGTCATCAGTGGGCATGTAAACATCAGAACCGGACCACGGAGCAACAGAAGAAGGTGGGAACACCTGGCACCAGGATGCACTATGGGAAGAAAGCGAATGATGCTTTGGTCAATGTTCTGCTGGGAAACTTTGGGTCCTGCCATCAACGTGGATGTTAGGTTGACACGTACCGCCTACCTAAGCACTGTTTCGGACCACGTACACCCTTTCATGGAAACAGCATTCACTGATGTGGGCTTGTCTCAGCAGGACAATGTGCCCTGACACAAAGCAAAAATGGTTCAGGAATGGTTTGAGGTGCACAACAACAAGTCTGAGATGTTGACTTGGCCTCCAAAGTCCCACATTTCAATTCAATCGAACAATCTGCGACATGTTGGATAAACAAGTCTGATCCATGGAGGTCCCACCTCGCAGATCACAGGATGCAGATAGCACAGCATATGGATGGATGGTCATCTCTATGTGTATATGTATGCATGGTTTCTCATTTTGGTGAAAATAAAAAATGCTGCCATAAACTGACAGTCAAGACTTCAAAATTCTGCTAGTTGTGTTTATCTTTTAGGTACAGTCTTTGAATATTTCTCATCTCAGCTACATTAAGCAGGCTCTGCTTCCGAGGAGAACTGAAGTTTTCTCTGTTTCTGCCCCACAATGTGATTTAAAATGATCAGGAAAGAGCCTTTTACATAAATCTTGTTAGGTTCTGCTAACCAAGGGTCATGGGTTTGGTTACAGTTAAGTGGAGAAATAATAAAACCTGATTTAATAATTTAAATTAATCTATGCCAGCTAGAAAATAATAAATTATGATGAAAGTAATTATTATACTTTCTATAATATTGTTAGTTTAGCAAAAAAAAATTCTGCATTATGTTGCACTAAGCAAATAATTGAGTCAATTAATTTGATGAATTACCTTTTTTCAGTGTCAACAGTGAACCTTTAAACTCAGCTAGAGAGAAAACGATGTCCTTGCAAACAGCAGAGAGGAAGTACCAACTCTAGGTCTTTATTATTTTAAAATGCCAGCCAATAGGAAACCTGCACATAATCAGAGACTACAGGACTCCACTGAGGAGAGAGCTGCACAGACAGACAGGGTGCTGGATGACACTACACATATGCTGTGAAACGTTCCATTAGAGCCCAGCCTGGCGGCTTGCTACTTCTCACTATCACCTCCGTGCACACACAGACTCTGGCCGACTTTCTTCGGATGATCTATCTGGTCAAGCACTACACAGATTTCTGATAAGCTTTTACAATCACCCCTCTGTCACCGTGTGACCCCAATTTTTTCTCAAGCTATTCCACGGAGACATGCAGGAAGTAGGCGGCAGCTTTTCCTAAAATTTCCTTATGGAATGAGAAATGTCTATAAGTGTTTTCTTTCTTCTTGCATATACAGTATTTGCCATGCTACCTGCACATTAAGCATGCAATGATCGCTAAGGCAGCATCAAAGTATCAGTAGTGTCACTTGTTTTATGCTTAATTATTCAGTTCATTCAGCTTCAGCAGGTATGAGTGGGAGATGCTCCCGTCTTACATAGCAACCAGTCTCCATGCAGAGTTAAAGGTATAACTCTGAGTGTCTGGATTAGGGGTGGGTTTTAAAAATCAATTCATCAATTAAAATCGATTCTGGCTTGGATAATGTGATATCGATTCATTAAAATCTTGAATCGATTTTTTAATATAAATGTATTTTGCCCGAAATTCCAGAATCTCAGGTGAAACGTCACAAAATTTTGACAACCACCAAACATTTAAAACAGTAAATGAGAGCAGGAACACGGCTTCTGCACAAGTTCTGATTCTGCACATAAACACAAAGCGTGGACCCGCCGACGGATCAGAATCAGTGAGATGTCGCCTTTCTCACCCGACGGCACGGACACGGTCGGGGCTGAAAGCCGACAGCTCGCTGATTCTGATGTTTCGGCGGGTCCGCGCTTTGTGTTCACGCCCTTTTTGCGCTGATTCTAAAGCTGTTAGTTTGATCTCTCTCCAAACAATATTGACCGAACCAGCAGCAAAAGAAGATCCAAACTACGCTTCACATAAACATCGTCATGGACTTTTGCTGTTTTGCTTCCACCAGGATAAAAATCACACTTCATGCACAGCTCTCTCTCTCTCTCTCTCCCCCCCCCCCCCTCTCTCTGTACTTCAAGAACAGTTTCCCGTCTAAAAATCTGTTTTCTGCATTATTCGCTTGCTTGTTACGCACAGGTCTACCGTTATTTACAGCGCTGTCGGCCGATGTTTTTTTTCCTTTTACTTACTTCCGAAAAGAAAACCTAATTTAGGCTTCTGAAAAAAATTTAAACTTTTTAAAATTATGCAAAATGCAAAACGCTTAGCTGTGTCTCTAATAAATCCGCTGTAACTTCAGAGGTAATGTTCATATGCTGGTAAATGGTTTTCTTTCGTTTTTGATGTACTGCAGAATATTTTTTATAAAATCCCAGGCCAGGAAAATCACCTTCATGTTTTTCTGTGTTTTATCTTCAGCTACTTTAACACAAAGGCATCTGCTGTGATGCTCACACCTTTGATAAAGTGTGGAAAGTGTCAGCTTCCTTTTTATTGATACAAAAATATGTAAATGTACTGATCTGAATTATAATATTTCTGACTGAGGCAAAATTTCCCAGATTCAAATCCAATTGAATTGAATCGATTCAGGACCTTGTGAATCGGAATCGAATCGATTCTAGAAATCAGTGACGATACCCAGCCCTAGTCTGGATAGAGTCGACAGCTCCATCTACGTCTCCCATTAGTTAGAATAAGGCTGTGAACTGATTGTCTGTTTGTGAGTGCAGTGTGTCATCATAAACTATGATTATGTGTGTGTGACTTCTGATTAAAAAGGCAAAGGAGGAATGAGAGTTTATTAAAAGAAATTAAAGGTTTGTCAGCACAGAAACAGAAATAGGGAGAACCTCCCACTTCCTTCACTTCCTGCCACCGTCATTCATCCATTAACGAGCAAGCTGGAAGTGAGTACTCAGCGTTAAATCAAAGCTTTCTCCCAGTTTGCTCATTATGTCAGGGACAAGCTGAGACAGACAGTCCACGTAGACCAGCTGTCCTCCAGTCATATACTATACAATTCAATGACAGGAGTCCCCACAGACAGATGCAGCACATACTGAAACAAATTCATGCCAGGTAAGTGGGCTGCACACAGCTACACACCGAGAGTGCAACACTGTCCAATGACACAACAAATAGTATTTTTTTTCCACCATGTACATGTTGTGAAAACACGAGAGGTACTGAATAGTCAACATTTTTATATATTTATCTTTTATTAGATTAGAAAAATAAGAATTAGAGTTTCCACAATTATGGTCTGCAAATCCAGTCCCATAGTCACAGCAATCGTCGTGCTTAGCTTGTGAAAGACATGCACTTCAGTGCAGTCATTGCTTGTAGAGAGTACACATTCCAGACAACAGTCAAGTTTTTGGCTCGCAGTTCCTCACACAGTTAAGTTGAGGTGAGTAGTAACAGCTGGAAGAACCTTCTGCCAGCACAGTTTGGGATTTTTACTGATTTTGTTTGAGATCCTTTAAAGAATCTGCAAGTGTGCCTGTGCACAGTCTGCAGGGTCACCCAGTGGGCACTTCCTGGTGACTGTGTGAGCTGATGCCAGGGTGAAGATGAAGTTAATAAGCTCCAATATGTGAGGTGACAACTGCCAGCACAAGCAGCATGAAGTTATCTGTAAATATTCAACACCAGAAGCAATCTCCCTGTTGCTATTACGAACACGTTTCCATAATGTGTGCATTCAGCGCCAACACACACACACACACACACACACACACACACACACACACACACACACACACAAAGAAACTATGGCCACAGTGTGCTGAACGGCATCTTGACCACAAGACACTGAAATGTTCCTGAACTCACAGGAACTTAAATTCAGAGTTTGCATAATGAATATTCAACTTGACCAGCATGTCCTACTTTGGAGATCTCTGACACCTCGTGGGAGACCTTCAAACAGTGGAGCCGAGTTTCCCTCTAATAAATTATGTTTCTGTGTCACATTTGTTTATGATCAACTTGCTGCACGGACCTGGAGGACGATGCCAGGAGCTACAGTCTACTCCTGTAACAGTTCAGTGGCTACGCTGGGGGGAGTGCAGAGCAGGAGAGAGGGAGGAGGCGAGTGTCGAGGGTCCGGACTAACAGTAGAAAGTGGGAAAAGCTGAGGAGGGGAGAGTGTAGGACTCATTATCATCTTGTTAAGGAATAAACATATATTGTTAGTGCTTATTTTCTGATTATATTGTTTTATGTATTTTAGTAATAAAGGCTTGTAAAGCAAGTGCTCAGCCAGACTGGAAAACAGGAAGTTAGTGTAGAGCTGTACAAGCATATAAATAAAAACAGGAACTAGTAACATATAAGGAGTTGTTTGTATCGAGGCTGTGTGTGACGTGTAAAGTACCAAAATAACACCTATGAGAGACACTTTTTTAGCTTCTAATGTCAGAGATTCTGCAACTGGCTTTGGGCTGTGCAGGGCTCTCGCTTCCCGAAGATGATTGAATAAAGAATTATAAATGTTTTGACCACTCTGAGTCGGGTTTTCTCTGTTCTATCATGGGGATCAAAGAATCGGGTTTAATAATCTATAGCAGCTGAGAGTTTAGCAGGCAAGAGAAAGCTGCTGATGTCCTCCAGCATGCGCACACACGCACTTTCATATCTTAGTGAGGACCTCTCATTGACATAATGCTTTCCCTAGCTACTCTAACCCTAAGTCCTAACCCTCAGCCTAAACCTAAATGTAACCCTGACACTAAAATCACATTTTGAGCCTTCAAAGTTGTGTGACGGGCGTTTTGTTACCATAAGTGACCGTTGGTCTCCACAAGTAAAGTAGCATGCTAGCATGCTACTTTTGTCCTCAGAAAGATGTCTAAACATGTGCACATGCACACACATGCCGTCAGCATTCACTTATTAGCTCCTTTCAAAATGCAGTATTTGTATTTTTTCCAAGTAATTTTCTCTGAGTTTCCTTCTGATGAGCAGGTGTGATATACAGACCTGCCATCGAGGTATCTGAGAGCCATCAGAAGGAGACAGGCTCTCCCTCGTTGTCTTGCTTTGCTGCAGATTGATATCAAGTGTGTTGAAGGACACCATGTGTGCAGCGGCCGGCTGTGCACATGTCCAATGTGTGTGTGCGCATTTAGGAAAACAGGCCGGGCACACTCACATGGAAAGGGACAGCCCGCCCGTTAATTACGAAAGCTAACAGAACAGCTGCTGATTCACTCCGGTGTCAGTGAGATTCACAGCAGGACGGAGAAGCTCAGGCGGGACAAGAAGCATTAAGATGGACATGTGACTCACATAAAGTGAAGAGTAATGCTATCAGCTCATGTAGTTCAGGGACTTTAGCTGTTTTAGACGGAGACGCATCAGAAACTTCTCATGCGGCGCAGATAGCTTGAACTTGAAATCTGCCTAATTTCAAGTGTACACGTGAATTTACTGCTTTAGAAACTTCTCTGCCAATCTAATAACATCTTGAGTCCAAAGCACTCAAAGCACCCAATCGTACACACATTGATACAGGTGCTGTTTGTCTTCATCTCTCTTGTACCTAGTCTGATATTTGAATACACATTCACACTCTGACGGATGCATCAGGGTTCAGTATCGTGCTCAACGATGCTTCGACATCCAGACTGGAAAAAGCTGGGAAATCGATCCTTCAACCTTCTGATTGGTAGATGACCGTACATCACCCATACATGTTTTTTGTTTTCCATCTCAACATAATACCTGCTGTAAAGTCTGTCTGAATTTTATACATGCCATGATAACAATGATTTCCCTTACTGTTCTCATACAAAATATGATGGGCTTGTGTGTGTTACTGCTATCAATTCATGCATTTAAAATTGTGTTTAATAAGGTAAGTGCACGTCTATATGTAGGAATATTTATTACTATTATTAACAGCTAATTTTCTACTAATAAAATGCAGAAGACTTGGGGTGAAAACTGAGAATGAGTAGTGGAAATGTGTGTTTCTGTGTGTGTGTGTGTGTGTGTGTGTGTGTGTGTGTGAGAGAGATACTGTTAGAGAGTCTCGTGAAGCTCGAGGAAACTAAATATGAATGAATGCAAAACATTAAGTGTCCAAACACTGCAAAGGCTGATAAAAAGTCACAACACACAAACGTCTATGTATATATATCCCAGAAAGAAAGCTTTGCACAAACCTCAGTGATTGTAAAATGTTTGAAAAAGAGAGAAAAGCGAGAGCAAAGCAAGACACCGTAAACATGCCATCTACAACAAAATCATCCTAAAACTCATTCAGTGGATGTGAAGATTGAACCAGTTTATGTACCAGTTGCTAAAGTCAAATATGGAGGTTTTATAGAGAATTACATAAATGGAGCGTTTAGTTACAATGCCAGAGTATGAATTGGCAAGTGTCTTTAAACCTGGGATAGTACGAGATGATAATAGGAGTACAGATATGAATGGTGAAACAGTCTCACGCTAATTAATGTCTATAAATAGGACAAATCTGTGAATGTGTGGCACAGAAATGCTGAGTGCTCATCAGGACAAGGGCTTCTGCTCATGGAGTACTGCAGGAGCAGAGGGACACGCTGATAACAGTGAGAGTCTAAGATTACGATAAGCCTCATCCTTCCAGCTTCTACGCACCGGCTTTCACCGAGCAGAAGCCGGGGACAGATGAGAAAAGTGTTTCTGAGGACGAGGTGGATTTCCACAAGGAGTGAAACCGCCCAGGAGAGGGCGCCCCTCGCTCAGTGAAGTATACCAGAGCTGAGCGCATGCACCAGGACATGAAAACACACATACACACTCACAGTGCAGCATCTGTGTTGGAGATATCAGTCTTTTTATGGGCATTACTTCCTCCTCGAAACATTCACCCTTCTTACTCTGTGCTCTCCTAATTCAAGCCCTACACCGAGTGTTTCCACTCACGCTGCTCCTCAGGCGGGCCCGACTCAGTACGGACGAACTCGCTGGAGAGCGTCCTCACTCAGTGCCTGTATTCATTTATGCCATCTGTTTAGCATATGCAATCACACTAGCACTACATCGTCCTGTCGCTAGAGAGATGACAAAATACAGTATCGTCTACTGGCACTCTGTGTTGCCATGGAAACAGGATGCCAAGGTAGACATTAATCTGCAAAAGCTCTGACTCGTATTTGAGATGGAACCTGTGGCTGAATGATCAGTGAACTTTGGTGGAGGTGCTTCTCAGAAAATCAGAGGTTTGTTGATGTGGCGCCGCTGAGGATTCAGGAGAAGCGCTCTGCACGGTGTCTTCTTGACAGCGCCATCTTTCTGAACGAAGACATTTGCAGAGAAAGGCAATGACTTTTTTTTCTGTGTGCATTTTGTTTTGTGTTTTTTATGAAATGGAGTTTGTGGGGGGAAAGTAATACTGCTGTCAAGGTACTATAGACACATAAACACAGATGCAAACATCATGAAATAAACTCTGCATTCCAGACAAGTGTCTCTGGAACCCTCAGTGGAAAGGTTTCAGAGATATCCATATTAATAAGGTTATTATACGGTTATTTTAATGTGTGCTCACTCTGTCAGAACACCTTGTTCTAAGACCAGCGCATAGGTGTGTCCTGGGGGTCCTCCAAGCAACTAACAGCAACTTATTAAGACGTGGACTCTTTTTAAAAAAAACATTTCCCCAATATAAAAAGAGGGCTGCCACATGCCTGCAAGCATCACCTATCTGGCATCCTTTGAGCAAGGAGATCCTGTGGATGAGAGTGGAACATTTATGCTCAGAATAAAACTACAACTAGTGGTTTACAGGTTTGTAAACTTCCTTATCTGCTTAAGTGCAGATAATCTTGTCTATATGGCCCATCAAACATTAATTTCACGCTGCGACAAATCACTCACAGCGATCAGCTATAACTCAGGCCATCAGCTGAAACTTGTACGTTGCCAGGTCTCTCTTTCCCCAAGGTTGCTGTGCCCTCGCTCTACTCTTAAGCACGTGTGTCCCACCTTGAAAAGTCGGGCAGGTAGCTTTCGAGCCATGTGTCAGACAAACAGAAGGTACAAAGTGCATAACAGCAGAGGGAGTTGATGTTAACGTGTCAAAATGTCCACGGTGCTGATAAATTCACATCAGAGTAGCACTAACGAGCTTTTGTTAGTGGGATGGATGGTGTGGGAGCCCATGTGCATGCAGTCTCGGTGCAGTCGAGACGTGGCAGAGCTGCCAAAGGAAAAACGCACAGAGGTAGAAGAAAAGTCATTATTGTGAAAGCTGCGGCCAGGTACCTGAGTATATCTCCCTGCTCTTCAATTTCATCAGCAACCTCTTCACACCTGCAACGATGTGAAGAAGCCCATCACCATCACACGTTCCAACAACTGCTCCCCCAACTTTTCCCTTCCCTCAGGCATGTAGGTAGAGAAAGTTAATCCACACAGAGAACCCCATCAGATCTGACACATGTTAATGTTGCTAGGGGTAGCAGTGAGGTGGGAAAGGAATAATTTAATGTAAGAAGGATAAAGTGAGCAGTTTGTGGCCAAACAGTGAGGTCAGGGCAGGTCAACACTATGTGAGAAACATGGTCAGCTCCGAGATGTAGAGCACGCAGACAAATATGACCCCCCCACTGAGTCTCCATTCCCCGGGATCACAGCCTGCTCATTACTCTCACAGACTGGCTCTCGCCTTCTATCTCAGCACTGTGTGTGAGTGGTGTCATTAGTGGAGAGGGGGACATCTGTTAGGTCCTTACCTGTGTTCCTGTCTGGTAAGATACAGCAATGCTTCTGCAGTATGCCTGGCAACACCTTCCAGGAAACAACAGAAGAAGAGCAGAAGAGATGGAAAAACGTTAATATCACAACAGCTCAAAGCAAATAAACAACTCCGGGCTCAGCGGAAATGCACTGAGCCATGCTGAGACCCACAATTACAGAGAAGCAACAGATACCCATTTCTCACATCATTAGCATCAAAAGGAGCAGCTCCCACCTTTATCTGCAACCTTTCTTCTGCAAACTGTGGGAGATTCATTTTAAGCTCTGAGTCAACAGTGGAGGTGCAGAAACATTAAGGTAAAGAGTGGCAGTGGGATCGGTGAATCCGACACAAATAGGAGCTCTGCTCCATTGACATCTGTTCCACAAAGTTTTAGCAGCCATTGCTATACAATAGCCAATTATTAGATTAGATAACAGCCTCAGGCTTTGGAGCAATCAATAATTTATGCCAACAATCTATTCTGTGAGGATGCACCACAAATTTAATCGATTCAGATTTTATCTGAACTTCGAATGTTTTGTTATCATCTCCCGTCCTCTGTCAGTGACCGTTTTGTTCTTGGGAAACGCTGCTGAATTATTTGTGTGCAGACCTGAAAAATCACTGGGTTTTGTAATAACAGCTTTGTTCAGCTGCGACACTGAATATCATTACAGGCATTATTATTGCATGATTTCTATCAAAAAAAAAAAAAAAAAAAAAAAAAAAAAAAAAACAGCTCTTGGATTGTAAACAAAACCTGAGATTCGGCGGTGACTCAGCAGGTCCCATCAGTCTCTTTTTGTCTTTGCATCTGACTGACAGGCTGATTGTTACCTGAAATGGCTTTAACAGTCGACAGGCCTCTTTATTTCTTCAGCTCTATTTTTTCCTTGTCATTATGTTAACATCCCTTTACATTTGCACTCACTCGTTATCTTGGGCTGCTCTGTCTCGCAGAGTTATTTCACTCAGATCAGATAAATGTTCTTTTTAATTAAATGGGGGAGCATATATAAAAGGTACTTGAAGAAAAGCGAGAAAAGCCTGAAAAATAGAAATGAACCCTTCTAGCTCATCTGTAGGAGACAGCAAGAAGACACTACATCATCCATCCAAGAGCAGGGCAGCAGACATACTCTTATTGTCACAGTCTGGCTGGGGCAGACTGTATGTGTTTGCAAAAGAGGACTCAAATGCAGACCAAAAACTGAACGTGGCGTGGATTTAACAAAAAGTGAGCCGTTTAATATGGCTGGTAAAAAAGGTACAAACAAAAGGGCAAGGCAAACTGAAGCAAAATTAACACAAACCTAAACTGGGAAATCTAAACAAACAATAAGAAAAACCTAGACAAGGAACTTGGAAGCATGGGAAACATGGCGTGGACAACAGACGACCTGACAATCACACACTGGAAACAGGGGACTTAAATACACAGGAGGTGATTAGGGGAAGTGGGAACACATGGAGGAACAGCTGACTGACATGAGCCTAATGAGGGGACAAGGGAAGTGAAACTAAATACAATGAACAAAGAACACATGACTCCTTCAAAATAAAACAGGAAACATGAGACAGACATGATAATACAAACTTGATAACATAAGACACGCAGCATGAAACACGAAGGGTGAGGGGAAACTTAAATACAGGGGAAGAAAACACAAGGAGTCTAATAACCAAATGAACTTAGATAACCTAATGAACAAAATAAACTTAAAACGCTGGGTCAAAAGACCCAGGATCATGACACTTATCTTGGAAATTCACTTACTGCTAGCAGAGCATAGTCCTAATTATCTGCATCATTACAAACACTTAATTTTGGATTTTCATTCAAAAACATTACTTTCTGAAATAACCTGAACATGTATCTCCAAAAATAAACATTTTCAGTCCACCAACACCAAAATTACTGTAATGTTCAGCGATTCTTCACACGAATTATTTAAAAACAGAAAAATGAACAGTTAACATGTGAGAACTGAGGTTTACATACAGTAGGCAGAATAAGTATTGAACACCAATTTTCTAAGGAAATATATTTCTAAAGGTGCTGTTATCATGAAACTGAATGTCAGTAACAACTCAAACAGTCCACACATGAAAAGAAACCAAACCATAGATAAAAATAAGAAATGGCACAGGGGGAAAGTGCTGAACACAAGAAGAAAGGGACATCATGAATTCTTTGAGCTATTAGATAACAATCCTGCCACTTAGTGCAAATGACTATAATCTGGTTCAGTCCTTAAAACAGGAGTTTCATTACCAAAAAACATCCCATGATGGGTAAAACCACTGAACTCTCTCAAGACCTTTGCAACTTTATTGGTAAAAAGCATACTGATGGCACTGGTTACTGGTTTCTAAACTACTGAAGGCTCCAGTGAGCACTGCTGGGGCCATAATCTGGAAGTGGAAAGAACATCATTTCACCTTAAACCGAGCACGAGCAGCAAGATTTCAAACAGAGTGAAAAGAATGATCAAGAGAGTCCAGGAGCCGGGGAGCACCTGTGGCTACGAAAAGACCTCAGTCAGCAGGTACAATTATTTCAAAGCAAAAAAAGAAGTAACACACTCAACCACCATGCCTGTACGCACACTCACTACACAAGACTCCACTGCTGAAAGGAAAGCATGCGTTTAACGTTTGCTGAACAACATTGCCTGAGAGCTTAGTCTGGTCAGATGAGACCACAACTGAACATTTAGATGCAACATGTTTGAAGGTGAAAGGGCGCTGAATACCACCCCAAAGCACCAACAGGAAAGCTTGAAGGTGGGGACATCATGGTGAGGGGCTGTTTTCCAGCATACAGCACTGGCACGCTGCGTATAATTGAAGGAAGGATGAATGCAAAAATGTACGGAGACATTCTTGATAAAAATCTGCTTCATCTAACAGGATGATGAAGATGAAACGAGGGTGGGTGTTTCAGCAAGACAGTGATCCGAAACACAGCCGAGGAAAAAAATGAAAATAAAGCTGCTGAAATGGGCGAGCCGATCACCCGACCTGACTCCAACTGAGAATCCATGGAGAACTGCAGCAACCTGCAGACTGTGTGGAAGAAGGAGCCAAAAATCACAGCTGAGCTGAATGTGAGTGACTCGTTACTCCTTACAGGAGGGGAAGCTGTTATGACCAACAAAGCCTTTTGTGCAAACACATAACTTCATTCATGGACATCTATGGTTTGATTTTTTTCTATGGATGTGGATTAGATGGGTTGTTACGGACATCTGGTGAGAATTTAATGTCAACATCAGCTTTAGAAATATATTTACTTAGAAAATTGGTGACGTGTTCAGATCGTACTTTACCCGTTGTATATGATGGATGAGGAATGATTCATCAAAGAACTATGACAGGGCTATAAACACACATGGTAATTAGGGAGATGGGAAACACCAGGGAATGCAGCTGCAACTAATCAGACAACAGAAGCAAATCCCAACCCAACAGACACATGAGGGACAATGCACAGGGAACACCGGGAGGCTGGGTAAACTGGAAGAATGTATACAATAAACACAACAAAAATAACTGAGCACCCAACAAAAAATGGAAGATATAAAAGACCAGACACAAATAATAATGCTGTCAAATAAAGCATAAGAACCTACAGAAGCACTACGAGAAATAACAAGAACTGAATAACCTGGAAACGAAATACTGGTAAACCAGGGATGAACTAAAATCCAGGACTTACAAACTGCTCATGACAGTTATTTTACTGTGTACATGCGACTGTAGTTTGTCCTGCTGAACATATATTCAGCTCAG
This sequence comes from Perissodus microlepis, assembly GCF_051167445.1. Taxonomy (NCBI): domain Eukaryota; kingdom Metazoa; phylum Chordata; class Actinopteri; order Cichliformes; family Cichlidae; genus Perissodus; species Perissodus microlepis. The sequence continues at coordinate 8,803,023 of NC_140479.1, forward strand.
TCTCCGTAATCCAGGTTCTGCACGTAAAAGTGGGAAAGAAAGTTCAGATATAAATGGACAGCTCTGCAGAGATTATGACAGAATTATTGGTTTGCATTACCCAAAACAGCTGCATGATGCACAGATTTAACTAATGCTGGGAGCTGGCTGCCTGGCAGAGACTCGCTCTGGAGGAGAGTGGAAAACAAGCTGTCAGGGACACTCTTGGTACTCGCTTCTCATTTACGCTTTAAAAGGATTGGAGTCGGGAAGCAAGTCATCGAATTTCACAAACCAAAACGTGTTAGGCATCTGTTTGTTTGTCTTTTTAAGCTTGTGTTGAGATGAACGCAAGAGAGGATTTATGTTTTAGGAAGACAGATTTACACACACCAGAACAATCCCACGGACACGTGTAACTGGGGCAGCTGCAAAAAACACACGATCGATAATCAGGTAAAGCAGACTTGCTTTCTAACGTACAAACATTTGAATAGCCGGTCTGAATTCATGCCAGCGCCAGACATACATTATAAAAATAACCTTAATTAGATAAAAGCCAGGTAATTATAATCACGTGTTACATCAATTATTTCATTTGTTTTACAGCTTGCTTCAGTCAGAGGAAAGACGCTGTCCTCAAGACTAAAGGCCTAATCCTGTGCATGAGTCCTCAGTCCCCACTGACACATAAAAAGCCTCAATTGGCTCGGTTTTTATAACAACCAGCTCTGTGGAGAAGATTTAAGCTCTAAAATCAGTCGATGCTTTCACTTGATCATTTTTTTCATAAAATCATCTAAAACTCCACGAGAGTGAATTTATAGACAGTAGAAATCATTCCTACAGAAACACACTGTGCATCTGTTCGTTTTGGGAGGTTTTTCTTTGGTGCGTGTCTGTTTGTTTTCATGTCTGCATGATGGGAAAAACAGAGCTTCTCTTTAAACCTCAAGCTTGTTGATTTAAATATAGTTTCACGTCTAGGACAAAGCAGACACAGAGCTACGTGCCTCCTCTTACAAAGGCATACTTTCCAGTGTTAAAGCACTGATGAGACAGTGGCAGAAGAAGAGAGAAATAACCAAATGCATGCTCATTAACTGAGATGAACAATCAAGTAGACCAACTCAGGTGAGTCACTCACCACCCAGCATCCGTGGAGAAACGTTCTTCTTTGATATCAGCTCTCTGTGAATGACCCCAGGACTTAAAAGTACCGTCATTTATCTGGGAGATTGTTTTGTCTGATGCTGATGGAGCCTACATCACGAGAACAGAGGATGTGAACTAGCTTTCATAACTGACTAAAAGTATAGTTATGAAATCAGAAAAGTTGACCTAAACAAGTCTTAATCTAGCCTGTGACCTGGATGACTCAGAACCTGCACAGACAAAAACAAGTCTGAGCTTCACCGCTGAACTTCTACTTTTCTCCTCCACACTGGGAGCCGTGTACCCTACAACCTGTCAGCTCACAGCGGCTGAACCGGGCTGGTGTACGTGCCTCCAAACAGGTCAGGCTCCAGCGCACCACTGTCATTTCATTCTTCTGCTCGTGATCTGAGGCTTACCATGTCAAAGAGCACTGAACTACTCTTAACCTAATGCTGCAAGACTCACTACCTTTAGTACAGGCAGTTATCACAAGTGGCAGTATATAACAGAAAATCTTGCCGCCTGCTGCTGAGGGACAGAGTGCAACCCATGGCGAGCTAATGGAGATCTGAGCAGATAGACGGGAAGCAGACTCACTCCAGCCCATTTCAAAGCTCTGCCTGAACACTGTCTGCTCGCTTTCCATCTGGTTAAATGCAGCGGTGCACAGGCTGAGCAGATGATAAGGTCTGCACCTCCCAGCAGTGGCTTTTAGGACACACACAAACATGCAGCATATTTAAGACTCCTTCCAGTGTAATGAAGTCCAAGTAAACAACACAATAAAGTCAGGTCACAGAGCTGAATCAACAGCAGTTTCAGCAGAAACGATTCGTTTTATAACAATAGTTTTATTAGAGGAGAGTGCGGCTGTTTGAACAAAGTATGAAAGTAGCTTCATTCTGCTGATGTTTTTTATCATTGGTGGTAGGATACATCAGATTTCATTATACATAAATAAAACATAATTTTCCTCTTGTTGAGCTAGTAATAATTCTTATTATATTATGATAATATATCTATTTATTACTACTATTATTATTATTATCTATTTGTTGTTATTATATGTTTAAGACAGGATTTACCACGGTTCAGAATATCTCTGCTTGTTTGCCCACAAACTCGTCCTACACCATCAGGAGCTGAGCTACCAAACTGGGCACACAGGTGCATCGTCTGCCTCTGACGGTTCTTATCTATAGCAGACATTATTACATCATCATTATGCCTAACAGCCACCTCCCTCTTCAGCTGCTCCCTTAAGGGGTCGCCACAGTGGATCACCTGCTTCCATCTCACACTATCTCTGGCACACCAACACTCCGCATGTCCTCCATCAACACATCCATGAATCTTCTCTGAGGCCTTCCTCTTCTCCACCTGTCTTGCAGCTCCATGTTTAATATCTCCACCAACCCTCCTCTGCATGTGTCCAACAATCACCTTCCAACAAGCTAAAATTACCTTTGAATTATGCATGACATCATCATGTTGCCTAGCAACCACCTAACAAATGGCCAAGTTATGTTAATTCATGTATTTAGCAGGTTACTTTGTCACTTCTATCCACACAAGCCTGATATGGTAGAAACTGTAAATATTATAGTTAAAAGCTCCCTGTGATCACATCAGTAGATATCACATGTATCATATCATACACTCAGATATTTCAGTCAAATTAACAATAAAGCACTGTTACAGCAAAGCGACCTTCACTTTGCTTCTTCAGGGTGAAGTTAGTGGCACCAGAGAGGAAAACATGTAAATGAAAAGTAAAAGGCAGGGCCAGAAAAACAGGCACCAACTGCAGGGATGTGTTTGCAGGGTCAGATGAAGGACAAAGCTTTACATAGATATATAAAACAGGCTTTGATACCTTTACGTGAAATGTAAATAAGTTGGTATACAAGAGCAGATGTATGGCAAAGACTTCTGATGTAAAAGCACAGAGTCAGCCTGTGGGTGTCAGAAAGCCCAACAGAAAGACGCCATACGAAATATCATAAAACTAATCTGACAAAAACAGATTATAGCTTTGCTTCTGCTTACTTTAAGTCCAGCTTAACTTACATGAGATGTTTCTCTTACTTTACACTATAAATTTCACTGTAAACATCAGACTAAACTTTTCTTAGCATTAATTTATCATTTAAGCACCGAGCCCCTGGAGAACAACTCTCCAGAGGTGGAAGCAACACGATGCACAGTAATCACGGCACGGATAGCCTACAGCATCCACTGCTCCTCTGTCTCGCTCTGTCTGCAGACCTGCGTTTGGAGTATTTACAGCAAAGCAACTTAAAAAGAAAATCTGAGCAGCCCGGGTTTAGAAACATATCCTAACAGCTTCACCACACAAAACTTTTTCTGGCTCTTAATCAAAATCCTTAAACTTTGTCCCAGTTAAAACTCGCTCTGCCTTGATTGTCCTTCATTAATGCCGGGTGCTTTTTTCCAGCTGATATATTCAAGTTCACTGCTCGGTGAAAAAAGGCCGATAAAGATTTGGTTGTAAAGAGCTTTGGCCAGCTGTAATGGTTCCACACTCCACAGACGAGACCAGTTGAAATGGGATGGTGTGATGCTCTTGCATTAGTGTGAGATTTTATATTTTGACAGAGTGTTAACACGAGAGGTCTTTGGGGACATATTTATAATTCCATTTAGAGCATGAGATGATTTACCTTTGTCTCTAGTCAAAGAGTTTCAAAGGCGCACAGCGGACAAGAGACACAGCCGCTCGACTCTCTGCTCGGCAAACTCTCAAAGGACAACCTTTAGAAATCGTCATCAGTGCTGATATCAAACTATTTCTATTTACCGCTAGAGAGAAAAGGTCACTCAGGACACCGGCTCGCCATGCCTGAGGGCTACACGTCGGTACAGTAGCACTGGGAGAATTCAGGGACGCCCGTCTGTACGCGTTATCCCACTACAGCACAAAGGTGATTAAATGACTGCGGCTGGTTTGCAGGTATGCACAGATATCCCCAGACACAAAGGACTCACACACACACACACAAACACACACTTGGATCTCATGCCTCATGTTTTATATTCATAAAGCAGCGTCTCATCCATCCCCTGCACTCACTCTGCATCCCTCTACTCAAGCCAAAACTATTACAGGTTCATTCACAAAATGAACTGAGGTATAAAAACTGAGGCAAACACATGGAAAGAAGTTGGATTTGTGTGCACGGGCTGGTAAGAGAAAGTCTTAAAGTGAGAGAAAATGCTGGGACATGCAGGGGGAAGCAGAAACACATCCGTCACAGAGAGCGGATGAATAAGAAAAGAACCTCCTGAATGTTTCAACGTTTACTTTCAGTCACACTGGTCTACATTCATCGCTGCTCTTCTGCCTCTGCGTTCACCAAAATGACATCACTGCATGCAGAAATGCAACGTTTGAAGTTTGTGCTGCATCTTCAAATAGATTATGAGAGCCTTATCGTGTCACTGCCAAGGAGCCAAAGTCCACATGAGCCACTCTTTTGTGTGGGCGCAGAAGCGAGTGCACGCTTGTGCATGCAAGCAAAAAAAGAAAAAGCGACCTTCAATTTTCAAAGTGCTTCTGGGAGGAAAACAGTGTCAGTTTCCAATTACTTTTTTAAAAAATGCAGGCAGTGGATTTTAATTAGGCACCCTGCTTTTTAAGTGAAGAAATTGCCTGTTAGGATGAGTAAAGATTTCTCAGTGAATCATCGAGCTCTCATTGAAGGGCTGAATTGTCGCTGGGTAAAGCAGAGGTGGCGGTGTGAATGGGGTAAAAGGTGGGGAAGTGACATGTCATTTTTCAGTCCAGGCCTTACAGCGGTGACCTTACATTTCTCATCTGCCACCAGCCAGGACGGACAGACGATATATGGTTATGGTTAGATACTGCGATCCACATGCAAATCTGCACACAAACAGATACTGACACTTGCATTTCATGCAGTTAGTTTGGTGTCAGACCGATTGCTGTTTTCAATGAGAGAACACGGGGGCGGTTTGCAAAGACCCCACATAAAACATTCAGAAATCACATTTTCCACATATGGCCTGCTATACTATGCAATGCACAGACCTTCAGCTCTATATCTTACACATCAGTGTCTCACCCAAGAAGCTGTGTCACTGAAGGAAGACTAGCTGACCGCTACTGTCTAAAAATAAGTGCTTTTGTATTATTGAGCAGGACAGGAGCGCAGCATCGAAGAGTATCCTGGTAAAACTTTTAGCCACTTGTGCGAACAGCAGTGACTCCATTGAGCTTCTGAAGCATTCCAATGAACACGGTCCCCTATTTTTAGCACCTCTGTGATTATGATGTCTGACTATGTGAGCGCTGGCAGCCAGCACTTTGTCACTCACAGCGCATGCTGAGTAGTCTGCATTTGCTATGGATTCAGCAGCAGTGTGGAAGCGGGCGTCCTATACAACTTTCCTTCTTTTTGTGCTGCTCAGTCAGTGGAATCTGTCAGAGCTAAGACGTCAATACTTGCGGCTGCACTGAGTCTTAAACAACATCATTTGTCAATGTACACCGAGAGTGATGACAAGCTTCTTTTTTTGCACAAACATGCAGTTAGCAAGTTCTTTTTTCAGCATGACCAGCGCTGTTAGAGGATGACTGCTACACCACGAGCAGCCTGCACCTCTTACTACTTGTTCATTAAGAGGGCTTGCAGGAGGTGTTTATGTGCTATTCAGTGTGTTGTTCACTGCAAGGAATTATGCAACATGTTTACCTAAATCAGCATAATTTACTACAGAGTAAACTCATCCATTGACTCGTTTTTTGCAAGCTTTTTGGAGCTTCACTCTCATTCAGGGTTGCCAGTGCCAGGCTTTGGCTCTGTCAGACACAGTCAGTGAAGCTCATCCACCCACAGAGACGGCAGTCAGCATGGCACATACAGTACTACGTGACAGTGCACAAAAGGAGGAGTCTGGTTGAGATCAAACCTGACACAATATCTGTTTGAGAAGTTATCCTAAGCTTTTCCTGCCTGAAGTGCTCTTCGTGCAAGCCTCCTCAGGGATAAATGCAAGTGGAATGACATGCGAGAGCTATAGCAGAGGAGCAGTGATCAGATTCCACATGCAAAGCATGCAGAAATCATATTATACTTGGGCAACTGTAATCAGTGGTCATGATTAAACAAACCAGCGCTGTGACACTTAATATACTTTAAAAATAAGAAGAAGAAAGAAAGCCAGCCGCTTAAAAGTCCCACACTTCTAAGAAAACCTTGCTACTGAACTGCTCACACACACACACCTATTTGTCACCAGTGCATCCTATTTACTGTAAGATGACTGTATGCCACGTTTGAATGCTGCACATTGTCACATTTCATGACTTCAATGTGTGCTGAAAGATTAAGAAAAGAGAGAGACAGGGAGGAAATACCTTTTTCAGAGCTGACATTCTAGGTGGATCCTCCTCCTGCAAAGCCCGTTCACATGCTGAGGTCCCAAGCCAAGTTTGATGGGTGCGCAAATCTGAACTCAGCCCGGTGCTGATGCTGAGCCATGAGGCGCCTGTTTAGTATTCTCATCTCGCCTGCACCCCGTCCTACAGCTGGCTTGGTGTGCGCACGCCCAAGCCGCTGTTATTACAGCTTTCAAACGCAGGGGACGCTGTAGCCCATTGGAAAGAATAAAAGTGGACATTAAAAAAAACGTATGTTGCTCTGGTAGTATGATACACCTGCTCAGATAACCAATAATGGTTTTTATAATCATTTTAGCTGGAGTCATTGTTCGCTCTACAAATCCAGACCTTCTTGAGTCTTTGTCCTTGAAATACGCAAGGCTAATGAATATTATACTATAAACGAGGTTGATTCGTCTGCCGATGTGAAGAATAGATTCGAGTAATCCCGTAAATACATATCATTAAGTATATACAGAGAGCATGTGTTTGTGAGGACTACGTGCATTTTAAATTGGCCGGATTTTGAATAGAAGTTGGCGCAAAAGGAAGCGAAGTCTCTCTGTCATCACAGTGCGCGTGTGGTAGCCGGTGAAGTGCGCGGTTCAGCAGTTTTGCGCATTACTCTGGGTTAGTGGGCTTTGCTGAAGAAGCTGGAGCTCTGTGGCGATGATACTGACAGACGAATATCTCTGATCTTTAAGTTGAGCGGGACGTGCGCGTCAAGCTAGCTCATTTAAAAAGCTGCTGTAGCATACTTGCTAGCTAACTCGGCTAGCTTGATAGCATAGTAACTTCCTAGCTGACTGCAGAGTTGGAATTCATGTTTTCTTTGCTTCGACTGAGGTGGATGTTTGAATATGGCACATAGGAAAGAAGGTAAGCACCGCCAGAAATAACTCAGCTCATACAAATACACACAGAGCTCGTAACTCTTTAGCTCGCTAACGTAGCTAAATAACGTGGCTAGCTAAATCTCGCGTTAAGTTGGTTTCTGTGTTGTAAACAAAAGCACGTGTTCCTCTGTCAAGCCCTAAAAACACTCGTTGACTTTGGAAGACGTACCTGAGAAGACAGGAGGTTTTGTTTTTTGGTGATTCATATTTGATCAGCTTTTATTAGTTTTTATGTGGTCACGATCGTGTGGACATCTCAGTCCTCTATGTTCTGAATAAACGTACTCACTGACCTTTCCTTCTTGTTTTGACGGTTTAGGAAAGTGACAAAGACTAAAACTAAAGACTGACAGTGTACTCAAAGTTTATCTTAACTGTTTGGCATCACAATAAGTTTGTAAACACAGTGTTCATTGTTAGGCTGTGTTATTGCAGTCACAAACAGCATGAACATCACCTGTTTCAGTTTCACAGTCAGCGGGTTACATCCTGTTTTCATGCTTCATTCCCACATGGACTAGATCACATGTAGCCTGAATATGCGTAGTTAACACAGCTTGTCTTTGTGTCACTCAGTGTTCCAGTCAAAAGTTCTCCAGAAGCTTTACCCTGCCATCCAAGAGGTGGTGACGGAACAGAGCCCACCACATATTGTAGAAGCTCTAGGCAAAAAGAAACATCTGAAAAGCAAAGCTCCTGGAGAGGACACGGCCTCAGGTAAAGTCATGATAATTACTAACACGTTCCTCCCTCCTTTGTGTTTCAGTGCCTTACTTTATTTGCCTTGTGTGTCTCAGGAGATGCAGTGAAGAGACAGAGCGCAGCCAAACCAGGCAGGCGGATGTACACGGTCCTTCCTCCTCCTGCAGACTATGATATACATTCAGAGGAATCTGTCTCACTACAGCAGCTAAAAAGCATAAATAGCGTGGAGGAACCAGCTGGTACGTCACCCATAATCTTACATTTATGGACTTGGCGCTGTGCACCATAAAGCTAGGAGAGATTTATGTCATGGGCCTCCTCCAGGTTGGCGCTCTGTAGTAATAAAGTTACTCTTTCTGATTGTCTCTGCCACTGTTGTTGGGGAAACAGACAGTGAAAATCAGTCGTGTTCTTTAACTGAGGAGAACTTGTGCAGGTGGTGAGTGAGCCTGGGTGGCTCTGTTTTCACTCCGATAGGCCGATTAAATGTGCTTGTCGGGGCAAACTTGCATAATTTATAAAGGAGATATTTAACTATTATTAATAACATGTTGGAGGCTGAGTTGTGAGCTGATTTATGCCGAGCTAAAATCTTCTTGACCTGCGATGAGTCGAGCTGTCTGGCAGCGGTATTCAAGGATGAGTCACATGCTCTGAATTTGATATGGATCATTTAAAGACTGTTTGTTTTATCTCCTCTCTCTATTGTCATGAAGTACCAAAGTGATGAGGCTGTAATAAAAGCGCTGGCTCGTTACACCTCTGTACTCATCATCTTCTGTAACTCAGACCGTCGTTTAGCTGAAGAGCTTCTGCTTTACCTCAGTGAAAAAAGTGATTTGCTGGCTTACACAGACCATCGTCTGAGGGTGGCCGCTGGAATGACTGACAAGGTTAAGTTTGATTAATTGCACTCGTAAGTGTAACAGTTCCTAATTGAACACATTTTCGATTTAGTGGGTAGCGAGCCTTCAAGGGAACTGCAACCCAGAGAGCTGTTTAAGGTCAACTAGAGTTTGGGTTCTGCGGAGGTTCATAAAGGCTTCAGTGTAATATTTTACAAAGAGGAGAGTTGATGTAGTTGATGTGGTGTATGTCTGTGAAGGTTCTCAGTCATCCAGGTCATCGTAGTCAAAGGAGCTTGCAAAGAAAAGCGTCTGGACTTCTTTAAGTTTACTTGAAGACGTTTCACCTCTCATCCGAGAAGCTTCTTCAGTTCTAAGGTCAAATGGTGGAGAGTCCCAGATATAAACCTAGTGGGAGTATCCCCCCACAGAGGGACAAAAGGACCCCCTGATGATCTTCTAATCGCCTGAGCCAAGGTGTGAAACTGGGTGTGGGTCCCAATCAGCCAGAGTTTCGGGTGTGTTCATTGTGAAACCTGGCCCCACCTTATCATGCGAATTCCTGAGGTCAGATGGCCCAGGATGTGAGTGGGCGTTAAGGCGTCTGGGAAGGGATCTCAAAACTGGATTATAGATGGCAGAGAGTTGGTGTCGTAAACCACCGCCTCTGTTCAAAGATGGTCGCTCACAGTGGACATAGATGGCTTCTTTCACTCCTCTTTCAAACCATCTGTCCTCTCTGTCCAAAATGTGAACATTGGCATCCTCGAAAGAGTGTCCTTTATCCTTAAGATGCAGATGGACTGCTGAGTCTTGTCCTGTGGAGGTGGCTCTTCTGTGTTGTGCCATGCGCTTGTGAAGTGGCTGTTTGGTCTCTCCAATGTAGAGGTCTGGGCATTCCTCGCTGCACTGTACAGCATACACCACATTGTTAAGTCTGTGTTTTGGCGTTTTGTCTTTCGGGTGAACCAGTTTTTGTCTGAGCGTGTTGCTGGGTCTGAAATGCACTGGGATGTCATGCTTGGAGAAAACTCTCCTAAGTTTTTCTGATACACCGGCTACATAGGGGATGACAATGTTGTTGCGTCTGTCCTTCTTATCCTCCCTCGTTGGTGTCTGGTCTTCTTTTCTGTGCCTCTTTGCTGACTTTAAGAACGCCCATTTAGGATAGCCGCACGTTTTGAGTGCTTCCTTTACATGTGTGTGTTCCTTCTTTTTTCCTTCAGGCTTAGAGGGAACATGTTCTGCCCGGTGGTGTAGGGTCCTAATTACTCCAAGTTTGTGTTCCAAAGGGTGATGGGAGTCAAAGAGGAGTCCAGGAAAGGCAAACAGTTGTCCTTTGTGTCTTCCCTGTCCCAAAGGACAACTGTTTGCCTTTCCTGGACTGCGCTGTGCACATTGAAGAGAACGGCAAACTCAACATCGAAGTTTACCGGAAGCCCACACACACGGACCAGTACCTCCTCTTTGACTCCCATCACCCTTTGGAACACAAACTTGGAGTAATTAGGACCCTACACCACCGGGCAGAACATGTTCCCTCTAAGCCTGAAGGAAAAAAGAAGGAACACACACATGTAAAGGAAGCACTCAAAACGTGCGGCTATCCTAAATGGGCGTTCTTAAAGTCAGCAAAGAGGCACAGAAAAGAAGACCAGACACCAACGAGGGAGGATAAGAAGGACAGACGCAACAACATTGTCATCCCCTATGTAGCCGGTGTATCAGAAAAACTTAGGAGAGTTTTCTCCAAGCATGACATCCCAGTGCATTTCAGACCCAGCAACACGCTCAGACAAAAACTGGTTCACCCGAAAGACAAAACGCCAAAACACAGACTTAACAATGTGGTGTATGCTGTACAGTGCAGCGAGGAATGCCCAGACCTCTACATTGGAGAGACCAAACAGCCACTTCACAAGCGCATGGCACAACACAGAAGAGCCACCTCCACAGGACAAGACTCAGCTGTCCATCTGCATCTTAAGGATAAAGGACACTCTTTCGAGGATGCCAATGTTCACATTTTGGACAGAGAGGACAGATGGTTTGAAAGAGGAGTGAAAGAAGCCATCTATGTCCACTGTGAGCGACCATCTTTGAACAGAGGCGGGGGTTTACGACACCAACTCTCTGCCATCTATAATCCAGTTTTGAGATCCCTTCCCAGACGCCTTAACGCCCACTCACATCCTGGGCCATCTGACCTCAGGAATTCGCATGATAAGGTGGGGCCAGGTTTCACAATGAACACACCCGAAACTCTGGCTGATTGGGACCCACACCCAGTTTCATACCTTGGCTCAGGCGATTAGAAGATCATCAGGGGGTCCTTTTGTCCCTCTGTGGGGGGATACTCCCACTAGGTTTATATCTGGGACTCTCCACCATTTGACCTTAGAACTGAAGAAGCTTCTCGGATGAGAGGTGAAACGTCTTCAAGTAAACTTAAAGAAGTCCAGACGCTTTTCTTTGCAAGCTCCTTTGACTTGATGTGGTGTAGAAAGAGAAAAGCTGTCCTAGTCTTGAATGAACAGATCTCTCTTCACATTCACTTTAGCTGCAAAATGTAGAACCGTATTTCTACATGTTTTGAGAAACGGACATCTATTTTAGTTCATCTGATTTTGGGTTTCCTTTGGATCCTCGAGAAAATCTTGTTTCTGAACAATCAAAAGGAAAGTTTATCTTAACCTGTTATTTTCATTTAATTGCATCAAATTCTTGGACTCTGTAGAGTAGCTTGCCGTTGTCATCCTTCAGTCCATCCTGAAACTAGCAGTTTTAAATCTTCTTCTTAAGCCAGTCACTTTCTGATTGGTTAACTGTCACAAACAGAGGTTTGAACAGCACATGGGTGGTGCTGCTATGCTCACAGACAGAGCAGTGTGCCTAAGGTGATTATATTAGGATATTCATTATCTCTGACATCAGACTCATCCAAAACTGGAAAGAAAAGAAGCATTGAGATGATTGTGACTCGCAGGGATTACTTGTGCATACAGTGATCTGATTGTTTGACACACACATATATATATATAAATTCCCCTCTCGCCCTGCGAGCAGTTTATCCTCCAAGAGTTGAGGCTCGGGTGTGAAATTTAGGGTTTTTTATCATTAACTCTGTTTCCCTGGGTCTTTTCCCGGGTTGTAGTTGTGTCTTATTTTGAAAGAAATATTTACACATTACCATAGCGACCAGAGAGCATTAAGGGGTAGAGAGGAGGATGTTACTCTCAATGTTGTTGGTGCATTTCATTTTATTTTGTTGTATTTATCTGCGACACCTTAAAGGCCGTTCCGTGAAAATATTGTGTGACATTAAACCGCTCCGTGGCGCAAAAAAGGTTGGGGGCCGCTGCTCTACCAGAGGCCTGGGAGCTTGAGGGTCCTGCGCAGTTTCTTAGCTGTTCCTAGGACTGTGCTCTTCTTGACAGAGATCTCCGATGTTGTTTCTGGGATCTGCTGGAGCCGCTCGCCGAGCTTGGGAGTCACCGCACCTAGTGCTCCGCATCCTATTCATGTAACCTCTTCCACTGGGGTTACTTGCGTAGTAGCATCCCAACAACACCCTGTTTTTGTGTCTTGCCCACCGATGCCTTCTTGTTCCAGTAGCCCACTTCTCGTCAGGGAGCCCGGGTCCTCAACACCTGACGCAGACCTTGTTGATCTGGGCGGCGTCCGAGCCGGCCTGACTTCATCTGTCTCGCTCATGTCTGCGGTTGGCTGGCTTTTAAATATATTTATATAACAAAAAACATAATGACTTAAAGTAGTCTATCATTTTAATCTGTCACAAAATAATAATTTAAAATGTTTCTAAATTAAAAAAATGGATAAATGGAGTATTTGCATGTCTGATATGAGCAGTAGCTTCCTTGGTTTGTATTTTCATTGCACTGTGTCGGTCAGTTCTGCACTGCCACTGTCACTTCTGCTGCTTTGTGTTCTGGCTCCAGTCCACCGCTCACAAACGGGTCGCTGAGAAGTCAGCGCGAGCTCGCTTCTTTGACCTCTCTGTGCTTCGTGGGTTTTTAAGTAAAGGGGAGATGTGGCAAGCTAGAGAAGATCCAAGACTGCTGTTTGTAGACGGGTTCTCTTTTGAGGTTTAGTCATTCGGTATTGTGACAGCGGAGAGATTTTAGCAACGTGATAATCGCAAAAGAGAAAAGCTGAAAAATGGAAAGCCCAATGAAGCTGCTAAACTAAAGGATGATTTCCATAAGGTGGGAGGAATGTGTTAATGTTCTTTCACTGTAAAAGCTCGTGCATCACCCGAGCACTGTTCTGTTAAATGTTCCCTTTTATTTAATGGAACATCTCAGAATGAGCGATGGTCGTACTTGCAGATTTGACCATGTCTTTTCAATCAGAGGCCACACCAGATGATTTTGCTGATTGAACTGCAATCAGTGAAAAAGAGGGAACATCTAATTAGTGGAATTAGATTGTGCAGTGATTGGCTGAAAGGAAAGCAGCCGTCTCCCAGCTTTCACCATAATGGACGATGCCCACCTCCTGTTTTAGCCATTAGGCCCAGAGTGCAGGTGGATACACCATTCATACTTTAACAATGTGAACACAATCTGACCTTTTAAAATCCGATCTGTCCGGATCACGGGATCGTGAAGTCACTGCCATGGATTCAGTTAAAGACTGTTTTTAAAACTAATGAAGAGTTTAATCTGTTGTTGCTTATAGAGGGGAACAACCACGAGAGCGACAAAGTGCTGGATGAAGAGCAAGAGGCAGAGGAACAACGGAGGAGGAGGAAAAGGAAGAAGAAAGCAACCGTTTGTCAAGACTCTGGGAATGACGAGGCAACTCCAGGGAGCGAGTCCGGCACAGGTCAGAGTCAGATGGCGGGGGATGAGCGAATTAGCAGGAACAAGAAGCGAAAGCTGAAGAAGAAACGGCACAAACAGAAGCTGCTCTCCATGGGTCTGATGCCTCGGGCCGCTGCGCTGGAGTTCACGTACCAAAAAGATGGAGAGGAGGAGGAGGAGGGGCAGGAGGAAGACGAGAGGAGAGCAGCTGAGGTGTCAGACTTCCTCAGGACAACGATGGAAATGTATTTGTCAGATTGTAAGTAGGGACCACTTGTACTTGCCTTCTTGGATGAAGCTCATGTTCTCAGTGTTACACCTTGTAGGCATTCCTAATGCTCATGGTGATTTTAGTTTCTAATGTTTTGTTTATTTGGATATATTTTGGATGCTAATGTGCAAAAAATCCTACACTGCATTGTTAAATGCCCATTACTGAGAAATGAACATGTTTTCAGTGAAAATGAAAGCCTTCCATACATGTTAGAAAAGCACTAAAAATGAGAGAAACTAGTAACAAAGTTATTTTTTAATGTAAATAAAGTTGAAGAGTCTTCTTTATATTTGGTCAGTGCATGAGTCACCGTGTATACATTAAAGAAATAGGCATTTATTGGTCCTTTTGATGTTTTATAAAATGCTTAATTTGATGTTGAAGGCTTCTTTTTAACAGACCACTTGTCCTTCCTCAGCCTCGTCGCATGCTTCCACGATCCCTGACCTGTCTGCTACAGTGGACGGCCTTCTGGGCGGCATAGACGGCGGAAGCAAACCTAACTCGGTCCTGAAGCAGCTGTACAGTCTCAAGACACTTGTTCAGCAAACGGATACAGAAAAGCTAGAAAAAGCTCTGAAGGAGCTCTGCAGCAACTCCTCCTGCATGTCTGCAGGTCAGTAAAAACTCACAAATAAAGAGCTTTTTTCCTTTGAATGACAGGCCTGTGTTTATTGTTGTCTCGCTGGTTCATGCATCCACGCCTACAGTAGGCTCTTCTTGCTGGAACCTGCCCCGAGCGCTTCGTCGGGCCCGTCCCTGCAGGTTAACGCTCGCCTCCCAGTGTTAGGGGGCAAACGCCGTTTAGGATTGTTTGCCGGTTACCTGCCCTGACTTGTCTCATTCAGCCTTCACCTGTGCGTACCTGCCCCTGACTTACTCGAGCTGACCGTGAGTAACTAACATGTTTTAACTCGCCTCGACTCTCTCAACAGTCAAAATAGCTCCTACGTCCCCCGACGGGGTTTCATCTGCCGCTGGCTGCATAATAGGATCAGCAGGGACTTTTCTGCTGTCACGCGCACAAGTGCAGGCATGTGAGAATGAGACCGAGAGACGAGCCAGGGGATTCAGGCCAATGCCATGTCGGCGGCCACAAAGTGACGCTTGTCTGCCCCTTCCCCGTAACCCTGACGACGCTGTGTAAAAACCAGTTTGCTAGAGTCCACCATAGATCCTGCCGTCCCCTCTCCATACAGCTGCTCCACAGCTGCCTGAAAGCTTTTCTAACCCCCCCCCCCCCCGTACTCCCAGCTCTCTCATAATGAGTCATGCTTCAGTTCACTGTTTTTAAATGCTGCTGTTTTTAATTCCGGCGTGCCAGCAGATCGTGTCGGAGCAGACGAGTGTTTGTCGAGCTAAACAGCAGGCGCACTTTTGATTCGGCTGCTATGGGTCAATTCCACTCAGCTTATCTGAGTGTTGGAGGCAAAGGCCCCGGCCTTTCTGCTGCATCTCGCTTCACATTTATCAGTCCCCACAGTATGGAAATTTAAAATAATTAAACTTCTTAATAACATCCACCTTGTTCAGGGATTACTTGGTATTTTAAAGTAACCTACATTCAGTGACTTGCAGGAGCTAATCCATGTGCATGCGTGCTTTTAAAGCCCCTCAGGTGAATTCACTAAAGCTCTCCTCACTCTGTCTACCCTTGTAGTGGCAATCAATTGGCTGCAGGAGCAGCTCTAAAGCAGATTTCCCTTAAGCATATTTTGCTGCACCCTGGAGTTTCTCACAAATGATATTGGATTGACTGCTCCGCCTTTTGTATTGTCCATTTTGCTTTCTGCAAAGGCTAAATATATTCTTCTAACAGTAGCGAGTAAAAGGAAAGAATTTGTCTTGTTAGGGGTTTGGATACGTACATGCGGGGGGAAGGAAGCAGATTTTGATGCATTATGCCAAAAATACACCAGCAAGTGAATCTCTTTTGTGAAAATACTGAGTGTTCCTGTGGTTTTGTGTTGTCAGCAGTAACTGAAATGTTTCGCTCTGTCTCCTTGTGTTTGTAGAGGAAACCACGGCAGTCGTTACACTCTTCCAATACTGGATCACAGACATTCTTCCCATGCAGGGAGACAAGAAGACTCGTGCTTTCTCCAACACACCCATGAGACTGCCAGTCGAACAGACGCAGAGACACTACTGAAGAATCATTTCTACCAAGAATTTTCTTTTTGCTCATACACAGCGTTTGTAAATGATGGACTTCCTTTCAATGCATGAAATGTTTTATTAAATTCTAAATATGTCAGTTTTGGTTCTGTGCCCAGTCTATTCTTACACCCGTCTCCTCCGTTTGCAAGAGGAAAACAAAGCCGGTTAATCCTGAGCCAGACAAATCCTTCCGCCCATCGTTAGTAAGGCCAAAGTTGTCTTTATCAACCAAACTTTTACTTTGCTACGCTTGTTTAGCATTTCTGTATGCATTTTAAATAAATGAAACATTTTATTGGTGTTAGCCTGACAACCCCCCCATCACATCTTACCCCCTAATTGCCAGAAGAGCAAATGTCAGTTCTACCTCGAGCATCAGTATTGTTTGCAGATGTTATGACATTTAAATCCAGCCCGTTAACCTAACAGCTCCTCAATTATCTCCAGTACACTCCCCACCAATCCATTACTGCTCAGCTGTGCCGTGCACCTCTTCATATTTGCACTTCTGGATAACTACACTGAAATGATGGTCTTCAGGGCAGTTCTACTAATGGGGTGTATGCATATATTCATTATGCTGGTGAATGATAAGGGACAGTAATTAGTGCAATTTCATAATCCCCAAAGCTACTCTCCTTTATCTAACTATATGCTAAATATGCCAGCACATTGTTGTTGATGGACCTTTTAAACCAGTACCACCTAGGGAGTCGGTAGCTTAACCTTCTGCATCACAATACCCGTCTGCAGCTCAGGTAGCCTATTTTAATGCATTAACCCATCATGCAATGCCAAGGGATGAGTTCAGGAAAAGGACAAAGATTTATCTCAGCTGGACAGTGACATTTTGATGGCATGAGGGAGAGCTGTCTGCCGTGTTCCGGCTTTAGAGGAACAATTGCTCCAAACCGGGAATGCACCAGTAGACACCGACAGGTTATATCATACACTGTGATACACACCCTGAGTGTATGCGTGTATGACTGAACAATTAGCACGAGGGCTGCCATCTGTGGCCTCCATTCATGGATGGATGCACCAGGTGCTGCATCTGATGGGAGCTCATGGGCTCATTATGCAGACATTAGCCAGAGGAGAGAATAAGGGCACACATGCTTAATATAACAGTGATCATTCAGAGATTAGTGCATTTCTTCAGCCATGCTTAATGGCTCCAGTCTGCAGTCCAGACCCAAACGTCTCAAAGACTGTAAGGTGGATTGTTTTTAAGTTCAGCTCAGTATAAATCCTAACATCTTTGATAATCCCCAAGGATTTCCTGCACTTCTGAAAGCAGGTTACTTTTTCCACACATCCACAGAAAAGTTTAAACTTCTAAAGAATTGAGAGATATCCCTGGATTTGAGACAGCGAGGCTTACCGTTTGTCTATCCTCTCAAAAGTGGCCCGTGAGCCAGTTGCAGACCTTTTAAGGGAGTTTTTGTGAAGGTTGCGTGTGTAGCTACTCAAAACAAGACTGAGGTAACATTTGGGATGTAGTCATCAAAGCAGAGCTAACCTTAATAATATTCATAAATGCAGCTGATGTGAAGAAAATGGGAAGAGCAGGACATCTGCTAATCAGAAGGTTGGTAGTTTGATCCGTAGTTGCTCCAGTCTGCATCCTCCTTTTCCCCAGATTTGAAGGATGGGTCGGGTGTATCCTTCGTGGCCCAACCTTTCCCAGAATTCAGCCAATTCCAATGGTGGCAGCTACTTAGTTTTAATATTAATCTTTCTGGGTCACAAAATAAACTTTTAAGATATTTTCAGGTGAGAATGTAGCTGTGTAAACTTCAAATATCTGCTCAATTTATCAAGACATCACATATTTGCAAAAGTGCTCCGACGTTTTTGGAGACGTCTGCTACCCATCAGCTCGATAGCTGACAGGGAGGTCGAGGCTCATTAGAGCCCGTGAGAACAGCGGACTCCCGGCACATCGTTTTCAAACCCCCCGCGGTCTTTCGCTACTCAGGTTAAACATGATATATGAGTCACTTAGATAACTTTAAAAAGTTATTGTTTGGCTTTTTCCAGTGTTTTATTTGTTCCTGAGTAAATCAGTTTGGTGAGATTAAGGTTATAGTTTTTACACATCTGAATAAACATCAAACAGAAAACTGATTAGACAGAAATTTGAGATGGTCGAGAGTTTACTCCAGTGTCCTGATATATTTTAGATAGCAAGGAGCAGATGGCTGAGTTTATCAAACTCCACCAAGACAATCTGCAAATTTCATTAAAAGTATAATAAACTATCATCTTGTCTTTATTTTCAGTTAGCAGTCCTGGTTTAACCCCATCCTGACATTCATATTTGAGGTTTCCTGGGAAATGTCTCTAAACTCTTTTAAATATTCAATAGAATATCAGTTTGTGATTTGACATTTTCTCACACAGCATTTTAAGTGGTATATTGTCTCTGTGCTTAAAGCCCAGTGGGCATCACAAGTTTCCATGACATCATGACTTTGCAGTATTATTGCCAGAGTTTGAGATTATTCGTGGATGTGTGAGTCAGGAGGCACAATTGGTTCCTGTTACTAGAGATGGGAAGAAGGTCATTGTTGGTAACTCTCTCCGGAGAGAAATCCCCCCATCCACCGACAGCGACGTTATCAGCACAGCTACCTCATTATAAGACCTCGCTCTGCACCCGGGACCCCGAAGCCAGGAAGGATATTAAAGCTTAAAGAAAGTTGCTGACACAGCTGGAGAGGCCACTTTCAACATCAACACACAAAAAACATTCAAATCAACTAGCTTGGCAGACTTAAATGGGCTCTGGACTGTAAATGACTTCACCTCTTCAGTGTGGGCCTTGTAAAGGAAATGTAAAGGAAGTCAGAAGTCCTTTACACCTGATGCTAATGTGCCTGCATAATCAACAAGTTCTTATTCATCATTTTTGACTTTGTTTTGGCATCAAACTGGAAACAACTCTGAAATTATCCATACATATTCTGCATATAATTCAGACACACATCACTACACTCTTGATACATTTTAAAAAAAACCTCGATTATGTTTATAGTTTGATTGAGGTGCAGAAATATGCAAAACAATCGCACATATTTAAATATGATTTCGCTCAGTTTGTATTCTTTGGCAAAAGAAGAAGCGAGGATCACCTTTCCCTACACGTCCACCCTTCCTTCTGTGTAGTCTGACTTCTTTGTCCCTGTGTGCCAGCTCATGTAATCCCCTTAGGCTCACCACCTGCAGCTGTCCTATTATGTAAAGTCAGGAAGGAGACGTTATAAGGGCTGACCAGACTGTCCTGCCTCAGACAGCTGAGCTTAGGTGTGCGAACACCCGGACAAACCCTCTATCTCAGTGGGTTTCCCGTCCTGGGAGTCCAGGGAGAGGAGCTTGAGATAGAGCCTGCCAAGAGTCATCTGGCCTTTAATTCATCTGATTTAGCAGGAAGACCAGCGTGGGAAGCTCAGATGTTTTTCAGGCTCCCAAGACTCACTCCTGGCTACATCAGGCTGCTGCAGGTGAGTGCGAGCCTTTGGTAGGTTCTAAAGGTTTCAGGTGAATATTTAAGAAAATACGTTTTTCTTTTCTTAGATTTTAAGTTTTACTGACAAATGCAAGACCTTTAAAATAAAAAGTAGTGCTTTAGTCTGGGATTCATACAGGGGTTAGCATGCTCTGTCTCTGCTGAACCACTCCAGAGGGAGGCTGATGATCTGGGAGCAACTGCTGATAAAATGTTTGCAAGGTGCTGTTTTTATGGGTACGTGCAGAGTTTTATTGACAGTTACAAAATCATACAGCACGCTTGTTTCGCTAAGCCTCGTGCTGCTATTGTGCAGCCATTTTTCTGTGCATTGTCTCAATAGATTCGGTTGTGACAAGATGATGAAACACAGTGCTATCTTATTATATACGCACAGACCGCAATATTTCCAGGCTGCTGTTCCAGTAATTGTAGAACGGCTTATATTTTAGCTCAATAGTAGTAGTGTTTATCACAAACAATAGAGAAATCCAAGCCTGCGACAGTCCATTGCATTGTAAGTGGAAATGGGAACTGGTTGAGCAAGCTGCAGGAATGGCTTCTTAACTGCCTGGGACACAGCTCCATTAGAAACTATGAAGTTTCTATTATTTGCTCCTCCACGTGCT
This sequence comes from Perissodus microlepis, assembly GCF_051167445.1. Taxonomy (NCBI): domain Eukaryota; kingdom Metazoa; phylum Chordata; class Actinopteri; order Cichliformes; family Cichlidae; genus Perissodus; species Perissodus microlepis. The sequence continues at coordinate 8,823,431 of NC_140479.1, forward strand.
TTATAATTGTCAAGGGCCCACGGAGGAAATTGTCCATGTCGCAAAATAGATGAGCTTTTCGTTTGTCAACAGAGACGGGCCACAATTTAGTAAATGAGAAAAGATGGGGTTTTAATCTCTCCAGGATTGCTGGGAGCACCAGCTGGAGCTGAGGTGTGCATGTTGTGCCTCGCTTATCGCATTTGTTACTTTTCTTTCAGACGCAGGCCTACCATAATGTGGCCGTGACGCCTCCGGCGGAGAAGACCGTGCCTGGTATGGCTATGCTGCTGGGAGCTGTTGGGATCGGGATGTGTGGCTACAGCTCCAAGCAGTTGGCCCTCTACCATCGGCCCTCTTCCCGTGTCCTGCAGTGGATCGGCACGCACACTGATGCCAGTGCAGTGCCACACAGGATCCCCGTCCTGGATGTGACTCGCCGGGCCGGTGCCTGCCAGGGGATCCCACCTCCCTCGTTCGTTGGCGACAAAGTTCCCTCAAATTAGTCTGTGGTGATAGTTTGGCCGCACCGTAGGTTGCGTTCCGGTAACTACGCTCGGTCATGTCTAAGATTGCAGCTATGCCGGCCCATTGCACCAATGCGGCCCATGTGCTCTCTGAAGACATGCTGCTGTGGATATCTGACTGAACCTATGTGTTGGCGCAAAATAAGAAACTATCATAGAGATATGGAGTTCAGTAACAATAGTTCACATTCTACTGGATTGGTTCACTTATTCACTAATAACTAGGCCATTTAATGCGCAGAGAGGGCTCTAAGCAGCATGAATGATGGGATGAGTACGTAACTGGTGCTGGAACTTCCCAGAAACTGTGGCTGAATGTGGCTTGAATGAGCTAGCATGACTAATTTGGAGGCATTGTGTGTCTTTTCGAGTACTGAGGTAAAAAGAGAGTGATGCTTGGCAGAGCTCCTCTGTACACAGATGGTTGGCATCTCTCTCTCTCTGACCTCCTTTCCATCTTTTCCCAGGCAGAAAGCCATGTGTAAGTGCTTGAGCAGCCCATCCTTGCCCATGACTTCAATTGATTTCCTCTGAGGAGGAGCAGGTGCCATCCATCAACAAGCCTTGGCATCTTTTGGTGTAGTCTGCATTGGCTGTCAATCGAAAGAGAGCGGTCGAAGACATAGGTTGGCTTTGTGGCTGAGTCGAAACCGGTGCGTCTATTCTGAGGACGTTAAATTCTCTGAGGATTCGGTCAGAGTGGTAAAGCAGAGGATGCTTTTGTGGCTTGAAAACAGCTCTTTTATCAGAAGAAAGTGGATCTGTTATCAAAGCGTGGGCCGTGTAAACAACAATTGCACAAATACACTTTGATGAGACACCGCAGGTGGCGGGTAAGCAAGGTAAAGTGGTGATTTCTGCAGGATAAGTCTGTGCCCTCCGTGGGGATTAACCCTGGTGGAAAACCATTCCTGGTGCACACACTCATTAACCTAATCTGGTATTAGAGGGTCAAGGACCCGTAAACAGTTCCTGTGCGTCCAAATATTGTGCCATTCCCCCTGCAGTGTCCACCGTTTGTCTCGCTGTCAGATATGGATGGACGAGTCTAGAGGTGGTGTTTTCATTCGTGTTAACACCAAAAAAATGTACCAGAGAGAGCGGAGCTGAGACTCGGCGAGACACTGAGCGTGGTTGAGAATGCGCGCTGTGCCTTATGGATTGCACAAGGCTATACTGTCGTCATTGACCGGCTATTAAATTGAGCCAGTATACTTGAGATTTAGCAGATATGGAGATGGTACAAGGCAGGCAACAGAGGGAGGAGGACGCTCCCTGGCATTCTCCAAAGGAGGATGTAAGAAAGTTTAGTGTTTCGTCAGTTAGAGGTCAGCCAGACCTTGCAGTCCACGTTCTCATAGCCAAAAAGCCGTCCTTGTCGCTCTGCCAAATTGGACAAGTGGCTAGTTGTGGCAGGTTGGGAGTTTATAATGCCCCAGTAGTGACCCACCAGTATTCCAGCACAGAGGGTCACCAACAAAATGGTCGTAATCCACTCAGGAGCGGGCTAATGGCTCCAACTGGCATCGGATGTTGGACAGTTGCTCACCTTATTCTGGACTGAGGCTGACACCTATAAACAATTTCATAATTGGGTTATAAGGAGCAGGAATGCTCTGGAGGAAACCAAACAGATAGCGCTCAGAATTACAGACACGTTTGACTAAAATGTTTTTCACCTGTTTGAAAATTCGGATCTGAAATAATTGGCCGTTCTTTCACTGAACTGCAGACTGCGGTCGCATTCAGGCATTGCCCTCCTGGGAGTTTCAGAATCAATGTGGACATGGGCTGGAAGCTGTGTAATGCACCTAGCTGCTTTTGATGGATCCTCTTTATACTGCAACAGTGCACAGTGAGCACAGAGAACTGCGAAAACCTATTGATCTCAATAAGAGAGTGAAGGAGGAGAGCTTGTCTCCTCGCTGCAGCCGGTTCCTGTTTCACTCGGCATTGTGCAGTTTATGAGGAGAAACTGCCGAGATAGTGCACTGAATAATGGGGATGCTCGAAAACACGTTAGCTCTCGGATTAAAAATGCAAGGGATGTTTGAAAGCACAGTATTCATCTGTCAGCGTGCTGGATGTCACACGTCAGCGCTCATCCATTAGCGTCTGTGAAGCTCTACAAACTTGACTTTAGCTGTGCCCATTAAAGGAGACTTTTGTTCTGTTAGTAAAGTCATTAATATTTAATGAAAAGATTTTGGACTAGATTCATGAAATAAAAGCACTTTAGTCACAGCTGTGGCTCAGATTGTTTCTGTACAATTATGTGAGATGAAATTGTTCTTTTTGTACCAAGAAATAAATGTTTTAGTCAAGATTCAATTCATGCTGTTTTGGTGTAATTATGCTTCAAGAGATGTGACAGAATTTTACCACAGGAATCACGGCCCTGATGACCTAATCACAAGATAAACTTGTAAGACTGCAGAGAGAGGACGGACGCTGATATCTTGGTACTGTGACAGACACAAGGTGCAGTGCAAGACCAGAGGCTGTAGACAGACTCGCACCGACCAGCACATGCTGCTTTTAAATATTTTAGTCAAACACTTGTGCAGATACGTCACAGGGGCTCAACCTGCAACACAGCCGTATTAAATATCTGATGAAGCCAGGCTCTTCCTCCTGTTTCATCTTCACAAACTTTATTTGGAGAGAATTGTTGTTTTTGACTAAACACTGAAGCAAACTTGTCATCAGTGTGTGGTGGATTTTGGGGATTCTGCTAAACAACTAAGATCAGTGATGTTACCCCCCTGGCAGTGAGAGAAGGGTTACCAACAGAGATCTCAACAATGTCATTTCATGTGGAGTCACGATAAAAGTCAAACTATAGTTGGCCTTAAAAGCAGCTACGACCTACTTACAGATTATACAAATATCACTTTTTTTATTATTAATGCAACAGTTTATCAGTGGGGCTCATAGCCCGTCCACGTTTACATGCCACATTGTAGCATCAGTGTTGTGCAGGCTGAATGTTCAATAATGTGATAAAGAGGTTTTTTTTAAATCATAAAGAGTTCTTTGTTTTTCTGTCACCGCAGGGGGAAAGTGACAAAAAATGAATAAATGAATACAAAAACAAATAAATAATCAGCTAAACTTCCATTTAAAAAAGTAGCATCAGCTCAGAATTTCAGTCTTTGTATCTCTGCTTACTATGAATGAGCCCATCTAAGCACATGCTGCTTACATGTGTTTGCCCAGCATCTGTAGTTGTGGTCAGAAGTTTGCATGCCCTCGTTAGCATAAATTTCATGGTAATTTGGGGGCTTTTAATGATTTCTTTGAATTATCCTTTTTCCACGGTGGAACGACTGTACAGCAACTTTCATGAGTTAAAAAAAAACAATAATTAAGTGCACAAGTTTGAGTTTATTTGGGATTTTTTCTGATCCACAAAACCTCAAATATATAAGTACACCCCACTGATAATATTTGGTTAAATGCCTCTTAGCAAGGTTGACACAGGTTAATTTAATTTGAAATATATATATATATTTCAAAATGTATAGCTTCAAAGATTTGGCCATGTGGGCGATTAGTTTAATTAGTAATCTCCTGTGTGTATGCCAGCTTTTAAATAAAAATGTCCAGACCAGAGCTGCTGTGTCTACATATGTGACCTTTTAATGTTTTTGTCACTAATGTTTATGCGTAACTTTAGTTTTGCGTAACTGTGGTTTATTTCTTATTGTGTGCATGAGTTAGTCAGAATTAAACTATAAAAAATGACTGCATTAGTGCAAAAGCGTAACCAGGAAATAGTTTGAAACACTCAGAACTGAATCATCCCAGGACTCACCGGAGTTATGTGGGAGCTAAACTCTCACCGGGACCGCGTGAATAGTTGGAGAAATATTGGTATGTAAAGTCGGTTCACTGTTCAGCCCGGGGCTGTATGGCACAGCGGGTCAGTGGGTCAGCCGCTCGAAGCAGTGAGCGGACAGAAACCAACACATCCCAGAGGCGACAGCAACAGGTTTGTCCTTTCACAGCCTAACTGTGCCCTCCAGTGGACACGTCCGGTGGATATCGGAGACATTGGTCATCTGCGGTCAGAGTTCACTTCGACTCTTTCTGAGGACTAAAGCCACACGTCTTTGCTTCTTTATCGAGAAGCTCCCAGGAGTAAAATGTTGCTTGGACCTGACTTTGTCCAACAGCTGCTGCTTTTGCGTTTGTCCATCTGCCCTCGGCGCCTCTCCGTGAAGGAACAGCGGGGCAGTGCGCTTGGCTAAGCAGCGCTGGAGAAAGCGGATCGTGGAGAAGAAGAAGAAGAAGCAGAGTTTCCCAAACGCAGAACCGGACGATCTGGGATTGATTCTAATCTGTCCAAGGTTTGTACCCACTATTGTTGCCTTTTCACATTGAAGATTACTTTTGACTGACTTTTTTCCACTCTCAGTGAAGAACTTAAATCGAGTTTGTGGCTGAAAGTTTTTCTCGCGCGTCTGTGGCGCAAACCTGTGACTCTAGAAGAACGATGTTACGTCTTAGTGAACCTCACTGGTTTAACTGCCAGTTTAAACTCGTGGGTGCTTCTCGGTGACTCGGTTTGCAGTTTCTGTGGGTCTGGGGCGCGTTTCTCGTCCTTTTCCACTCACCGAGCACTTACACCGACGTGCCAACAGCTTTCTGCCTCATGTGGCCACACTGTAGCGTCCTGCCTGTACGTCTGATCTCACTCTGGTGTTTCAGCCTCATTATGTAAAGGTACTGATTTTACTATCATTCAAATGAGCCTCCATGTAAACTTCCTCAGTCCGCCATCAGTGTGAGTGAGGTTGTGTTCACTGGATTATTTCTCAGCTGGATAAAAGTGCATGACTTCACCCTTTGCTGGATGTACTCACTCTCTCTCTCTGTGTGTGTAGGTCACCTCCTCTCTATCTCTTTGGTCTGGTCTGAGTGAAAGTGCAACAAGCACCTGCAGGGCCACATCACTGGCCCCAAACCTATTACTGCAGAATGGGCAACTTTTCCACCAAGGACAGCCACGGACCCACAGGTAGGTCATCCCTCAAACACACACACACACACACACACACACACACACACACACACACACACACTTAATTTACTTTCTTTAAACCAGCTCTGGCAGAATCAGCTCCCTTGAACTTTCCATGCTGTGTCTGAAAGGTTTGGCAGTGCGCACAGATGGCTGTGTTGTGTTGGCCTCGTGTTTTGAATTGTGTTGAGAAATTTCCAGGAAATCGCAAACATCTGATTCATGAGGTACACGGAAGTCGGAAGCATGATACCAGAAAAGTGCACGTACTAGAATTCCCAAAAAGTGAAGGTGGATGAAGTGTAATCATGAAACTGAAGGTAGCAGAGAGAAGCAAGTGGAAAAGCTGTAGGTGTGTGAATGTGTGTGTGCTGAGTTGCAGCAGGAATCTTGGCAGCTCTCCTGTGTTGCTCAGTGAGTGGTCATTCTCCTCGCGTCCCCGTGTGATTCGTTCTGGCCCTGCCGGGCCAGCTGTGATGAATCGGCAGAATTCCCCAGCTCAGCACAAGGGCAGCGGATTAATCATAGGAAGTCTAATGCCATCTGACACACACACACACACACACACACACACATCCACTCTCATTCAGTCAACTTGCCACCCATGCACATGGTTGGACGAGTGCATTAAGGTCTGGAATGAAGAAATAAAGAGAAGGGTTGGCTTGAGAGTCCTATTAGACAGTCCTGTCATTCTTTCTCGGTGACTTGGCCGTGCAGCAGGTGGTGCATAACTTTGCAAATGTTCAAGTGCTGATCTTACATCACTAAAGAAAGAAAACGAAGGAACAAAAAACATTCATTTTGTTCATAGTGAAGCTTTTGTCCAAACAAGGAAAATGAGCGGGGAAGAGAAGGAAACGCTGCCTACGGGTTCCCACAGCCTCTGGAGTTCTTAACGCTGGCATGCTGTGACAGGCGGGGAATGCCAAAAAGTGGAACTCATCATGTGTCAAGTCTGAAAATGAATCGGTAACGGAGTGCTGCAAACACGTGAGAATTGTATGTCCTGTGTCTGCATGTGTTCCTGAATCGGGAGCAGTGGTATGGATGAGCAGCGCTAGAGGAATGCTTGTATTACAGCATTCATCGTCAGGGGCACGGCCCGGGCATTGTGCTGGTCAGCGAAGGTCGTGTTGTTCAGTCAACTCGCTAGATGATGTTTTCAGCGTCAGCATGCCTGACTGCTGACGACTGACTGCTTTCTTACTTCGTTCTGTGTCCACTTCAGTTGTTCAGTGTATTCCTTCAGTCTGTGTGAGTCACAGATGGAGGCGGTTATTCTGTCACACGTGTATGCGATGACTGCTCATGGTCAGAGTTTCAGATACGGAGGTCATCGTATGTGCAAATACTCTCTAAGAGCTCTAAACTGCTGTAAACACCCAGCCTTGGACTTGCGTGATGTGAAGAGATCATGATGTGAGGACGTGTGCTCCACCCACCTGTTCTTCTAACCTTCTGTTCACAATCAGGAGCAAAGTGTCTTAAAGAAAGAGGAGCTAAAACTACTTCTTTCAGATAGCGGTGAGCTAAGCGGCTGCACCAAGGCTCAGCATAAGAAAAGTGGACTATTTTAAACAAAGTTATTTCAGTACGGTCCAAAAATAAAAGTCGGGCCTGGAAATGAGCACAAACTTTAAAGTCCTGCTCCACTCATGAAGTTAAAACCAGAGACCAGGATATGAAATTATTTCAAGAATTGTTCTTAAATTGATGTCTTGTGTGGAAAACGTCTGACAGAAATTATGATTCAGCTCAGTTTTTCCCGTTTTTCCCATATTTAGATGCAGTCTTCAAACACAATTTGCTTTTCTCATTTTCTCTCAAATCTGTTTTTTTTTCTAGGGGCTCAGGTGGACAGTTTTCACACTCCACCTACTACTCCACAGAACGACGGTGCTGTTTTCACAACCAGTGCTCCCCAGCTTCCGTCTTCCCCTACGATCTCAGTTTCGTCTCTACCTCCAGTACCGGTCACCACTGGCAAGAAATCGCAGCATGGCACGCCAACTACTCCCAGCGCTCGCAGTCCCCCTCCGGATTGGAAGCCTCGTCCGCCGGTCAGCGCAAACAGCTCCATGGTTAGCGCTGGAGTTAACCCAGTGAACAGCAAGCCAGCCGGCGCTGTGGCAGTGAGTGAGAAAGCTACTGTAGGGAGGAATGGTGGTCCTCCTACTTCTACACCCAGGATTCCTGTCACCCCAGAGAAGAGTGTGCCTGTCAGTCCTATAAAGAGCCCCTCGTCTCTGTCTAGTGCCTCACCTGTGGTGGGCAGCTCTTTGGGGCAAAACTGGAGAGAAAGGGACAGTGGTCTGAGTCAGTCTCTGCCGCAGTGTCAGGAACCGAAGGATGGCCAAAGCGAGGAACTGGAGAAGTTGCTGGAGGAGTGTAAGCTAGCTCTGGGAATCACTGCCAGTGAGGACGGGAGCACAAACACAGCAGGTGAGAGTGAAATCAGTCTTATTATTATAGTACTAGTATTTGAAATTTCAAAATATCCCCTCCCTAAATAAGCACTGCAATAACACCCCCAGCAGGCTTGTTGTTTGAGTGCTACAACTCTGCATTTCAATGTGGGCCAAACGTTTGTCTGTTTTAAGAAGGGCAAGTCAATTTCCTTGACATTTTTTTGTGTTTTATATGCATGTGATGCTGCCTGACATTTCTGTGACCTTCCCTCAGAGATACTGAAGCATCTGCTGACAGAAGTGAAGAGTCTGAAGAGTACATTAGAGGTGAGATGAGCTTGAAAGTTTTGTTCTCGGACACCGACCGTGCACTTAACTCTTCCCCCCAAAGAGACGTTATCCAGTCATTCTCTATAAACTAAAGTTTGCATATGAATATGGCAACATTTTGGAGTGAGGAGCTTTGGTACTGGATGCCTTCTAGTCGTAATGACCAGGTTCCAGTCCCTGTGAAGGATGCGTTTGCCTAAACCCCAATAAATGGACTTTTTAAAATTCTTGTATGATGACAGGAAGTCTTTGCTTTGATATACACCGGCTAGATTGTAAGCTGTGACCGTAAACGTTACATCTGGGGTCTTGTGTTGTTTAAAGCCTCTTTTTTTCATCAAACTTCATCCTGTAATTAGTCCTGTGTTTTTATATACACGACGCACCTTTGTTGCAGCATAACTGAACGAGTAAAGTACATGCATTTGTAAACAGGAAGTGATGTACAGGTCAGTGTAATATGACCTGTGAGCCGAGAGGTAACACTAACACATACTGTACCATCACAGCCCACACTTTGCTCCCCTTTAGCAACAACAGAGTCTTCAAGTGGAGTCTGCTTCACCCCCTGGGGGCTGCAGCTGTGCTAATGAAGGTCTTCCTGTCCTTCCACAGGAGGAAAGTCGTTGAGATCATTTTCTGTCCAACAAGATAGTTTATCAAGGACGCTCGCCTTTGATATCAGAGGCAGCTGCACATGACTGTTGGTCCTTCTGATGAGACAACATGCGACTGTTGTCCGTGCTGTGTAAATAAAAATGAACTGAACTGAATGGCAAACACAAAAGGGTTAATAATAATGAAGAAGTGACTTTCAACCTGAAAGGTGGTGCTTGTTCACGAGACTCTCCGGGTATGTTCGATATGGATAAAATCAAATTCTGTAGCACTTCTTTAGTTCATTTTCTCCTTCATTCTGCGATCTTACGAGGACGGTGATATTCTGGAGTAATTTCCTGTCAGTTATTCGTTCCGATTCCTGACCCTCCCTTATGAGGATTGTAGCCAGAGGCTTCCAGCTTCCTCTAGATCTGCCACAGATTACGACAGCTGGACTATGACAGAATGGCGCCCCTCCCCGTCCCCATCGCCTTTTCTTCTCTTTCTTCTATCCTCCCCGTCCTCTCGTCTGCTCTTTTATTTTTCTCATGTATTTGAATTATTTTAATTGAACTGCGACTGACGCACGTCATCCGTTTTTACCTTCCAGCTCGTCTATTCCGCGCCTCCTTGATGTCAGCTCTGCCAATTTAATATTCAAACTGTCCAAACACTCCTTTCTTTACTTTGTCTTTCTTCCACTTTCCCACATCCTTGTAAACGACCTAGAAATATAAGCCTCGCACGGTCCAGCTGAAGCTCAGAGGGACTGTGGTATAACGCAGCGAGAGGGCTCAGTGTTATGGAAATCATGGCAATCCAAACCCATGTTTACATGAGCCCTCTGTAGGACGATATAAGCTAGCCAGAGCTCAGCTTTATGAACCCTCCCTGCCTGCTCTGCAGTGCCGAGATCCTTTGTGTGGAGAGCCGGAGAAGGGGAGTGCAGGGCGGAGGAGGGGGTTCACATTCGGCTGTTTCCAAGACAAAACTTGTTTTGTTTTGTGCTGTGGTGAGGTAGAAGGGCTGCAGCTTGCAGTGACCCACTGGCCATGTTTTGTGCGTGTGCACACGAAACAAAAGACTTACAAACACATGCACCAAGAATTCTTCAGAGGCCTCCCCCCTCCCCTCAGCCCCCAGCCGGGCCTGTTGACCGCTCCACCCCGAGCACAAGACTGAAATGAGCGATGGCTCTCCCTCTCTCTCTCATCTCTTCCTTCCTCTGGATGCCTTCAGCCCCCCCTCTCCTCTATTCTGCATTCACCATCCATCTTTTCGTCTGACCCCACCTTGCTTAAGCCGTTTCCTCTTCAGATCTGACCCCATTTTTGACCCCTTTTTTCTTGTAATTTAAGTAGCTGTTATTTTTCCAGTCACACTCAGACAGATAAGCCTCCCTGATGTGCTTTCTTCATCTGTCCTCAGCACTGCTTTTCCTAATGCTCCTTATCTCCTTGTCTCTGTCTACCCGGCAGCAATAATGTATTTTCCATTTCTTTGTAGTTAAACTGAATTCTAAAGAAAGCCACATGATTGCCCATTGTGCAATGAACTGCTAAGGATGTTATCAAATGTACCATCTGTTTGTGCTTATGAGCATGACAAGCTTTCAGTTTTCTTAACCAGCAAAAATGAAAATACTCCAATCGTGGCTGTGTTGTGGGGGTGGATGGTCAGATTTGTGTTCCCTGCTGGAGTCGATCTCAAAGCATTTGGAATCAGTTCCAGGTGAACACTGGCCGAGATTTCCTGAAATGATCTCCAGGTTCTCTCTGTTCACTTTGCTCCTTGACAGTCTGCTGCAGTGAAACAGGCCGTGCATTTGGAAGCCACGGATCACATGTAGACTGATGGGAGAAGGCTTCCCGACTGCATTGGGAAGCTTTTCTTAAATATGCAACTCTCTTGTTAGGTTATGGTTATGTTTGAGCATCATTTGCAGAGTTTTTTGGCCATTTTGCACTGCACATCTGGGAGGGAAATGTGTCTTAATAAATATATTTGAATTCACACCACAGCTTGGAGAGAGCAGTAATCACTGAGTTGGGATGATTCCCCAAGTTAGAGTGGGCGTGGAGGTGAAGTAGGGACACATAGTAGTAAACACAGCACAAATCTTCAAGTGTGCTGAACTCTTTCCAGGAATTGTCAGGAAAGCAGATTTGCATCTAGAGTATAGACGTGTATGCATGCCTGTACTACATCTGGTCCTGCAGCGGGGCATGAGGCCGGGTCCTGGGGGAGCGAGCGAGCGTTTGCGTTTTAGTCCTGACAGTCCACACCCTTATCTCAGTGTCAACTGAGGAGCACCCCTTCCTGTTTCCTTAAACAGACACGCTCCAGTTGGTGTCCACATCTAGATAACAAAGACTCTGCAAAGACAAGATTCTTTAAGCCCACGCGGGTGTTTTTAATAATCCTAAATATAGACTCTGAGAACTCCAAACAGGATTCACTATCCTGCTGATTTCCAAGGAGAGTGTGCTTCGGCTTAACCTGAGTGTATGTATACGTGTTGGAGAATGAAACGGTGTGGTTTGATGTTGATGTGAAAGAACAGGGGAGGTGTGTGTCTGTGGGAGAGAGGAAAGCAACGTGATATGCATGTGTACGTGTGCGCGCATGCATCCAGAGTAATCAGGTCCAGCTGTGGTCTTGAGTCAGTGGTCAGATGAGGGAACGGCTTGGCTCAGACTCGCCTCCTCCTCCACATCTTCATCCATTCTTCATCTAATTACCACCCTTCCCAATCCCTCCACTCCTCCACACTCTCGCAGTTCCCCAGCTTACATTTCTCCACAGTCTGTGAACTCCCTTTCCTTAAATCTGTGTGTGATTCCAACAACTTCTATTGTCCTCCCTGTCTTCTCTGACGTTTTTCCACATCCCTCTGTTTTTCTTTTATGATGTTGGTCGCTTAACATTTTTTAATAGTCTGGTATCGTTTACCTCTTGGCTTCATTGGCTCCGAGTGCCTGTTTTGATGTCTGGGGGTAGTGTTTGTGCATGTCTGCTGCTACAGGACTTTAAGAATGAAAGCTGGAAGCGTTTTTTTACATCACGAAGATATGAAACTGAATCCGAGTTGGGATTTAGTTTTCCCATGTCAAAAAAAACCAGTTTTTGGATCACAGCCACACCGATGGTGTCGCAGAAGGCAGTTTCACAATGTAATCTTTGGTCCGGCTCCCAAAACGTTGCTTACATTTGCTTTGTTTTTCTGTTTGTGTCGGAGCTTGTTCGGCTTCGAGTCGTTTTTTTTCCCTCCAAGAATGATTTTAAAAACGAGCAGACCACTTTTTGTTCTCATGATCGAGTTTTGCCTCATTTGAGTTGGCTTACCAGCTCCACTCCCCCCCCCCCCCCCCCCCGAGGCCTGCTGCTCGCTTCAGCTCAACTTGTCGTCTAATGAGGGCCAAATGGATATTTGATAGTTTATTTGATTGCAGTCATTCTGAGGAAAGCTGAGCTGTTTCTTTTTGTCTGTCTGATTAACTTAAAGCCAACTTTAATCATCTGGATTTTTATGGCATTGTTGTGAAAATAATTTTGATTGCGTGGATGATCCGTTACATTTTTATTATATTTCTCTCAGTCCTGATCAAAAGTTTAAGGCCACTTGAAAGATGGCAAAAAAACCCATATTTTGCATGGTTGGATCTTAACAAGGTTCAAGCTTCAACATACAACAAGAAGAAAGAGTGAGACAAAACATTTTGTTGAGCATGTAATTTATTGAAACTAAAACAGGCTGTTTTACAGCTGCTCAAAAGTTTAGGGCTACGTGCCTTTAAAGGGCCAAATCTGTGCAAAAATGTGGATTTATTGTCATTTTCTGTCATGACATTCTGATGGCAAAGGCAAAAAATCTTTCCCTTAACCTCCCCCCTGTGGTTTGAACTTTTGATCGGGACTGTATGACAGATTATTTGCAGCTTCTGCTGCACTTGTGTTTAGCTTACCAGTCAGCTGTGCTAGCGTATGCCCACACAGAACATGGGTGCTGTTTCTTAAATTAGTTGGACAAACTGAGATTTTCCTGCTAATAAAGTACCCTCTGTTTGCTTTCCAGTCAGAGCGTGGCGAATGGCTGCAGTTCCAGGGTGACCTGCAGGTGGCGGTGGCGGTGGCAGATCGCCTGAGAGCTGAGGCAGAAGAGGAGTTGACGGCGCTCCGAACAGCCCACAAAGACATTGAGAGGGAGCTGTCTGCTGCCCAGCAGAGACAGAAAGAGGCTGATGTGCAGCTGGTTACTCTGAGGGAAGAGTTGAAGGAGAGCAGGCAAAAACTGGCTAATCTCACCAAGGTCCAGGGCAAAAGTGAAGCCCAGGAACCTTGTCGTGAACCTGAGAAGCCAAATGGAGAATCTAACAAGTCTGAGAGCAAGGAGGAAAGCCACAGAGGCAGGGAGAGGGCGGTGTACAGGTTAGGAAGAGAAGGGCTGGAAAGTAAGAGTCAGAAGGAGGTGGTGAAGAATGTCGCTGACGAAGAGGCGAAAACAGACTGTAAAGATGTGACTAAGCGCTACCTGAGAAATGTGACCAATGAGGACAGGAACAGAGAGGGGGTGCGATCCAGTGAAACACGCAGGATGGTGACTACAGAGAGGTCAAGGTGAGAAAACGGTTCAAGCCTAAGCGTACGTCTGTGGAGCTGCACAGAGATTTGAAAACAAACCCTCTCTGCTCCACATCATCTCTGCTAACAATCACCAAACTCGGTCAGGACTGCGGCTGTGCTTTCTCTATAACGTACTGCATTAAGTCGACCACTTGAAAAGAATTTAAACAGTCCAATCTACAAGTGGAGCGTGAAGCAGCTGTCTCAGGAGAGTTGATTTGGTTTGTTTTATCCATTCTTTGCTGCAGAAGCCTGTCCAGATTACCCAGCTCCTCAGAATCCAACACCATGCTGAATGGAACCTCCCAGCCCAGTTCTGCTGCAACAGCTGCTGCTGCAAACAAGGTGAGACTCATACACAGGAAGTGGCTTCATTAGGGTCTGCTTGTTAATGAAGACATGCATACTGTATGCACACACAGCTATACCTAATTAGATACTTTTTTTTCTTTAAAAGAACTTGTTGCAATTAAGAGGTCGAAATCTGGACTGGCAGGACGGCAGGTCGAGCAGTGACGCAGGTGAGCCCACCCACGCCTCATACTACTAAGGAGCAATGTTTTTAACCATAGTCTCCATGTAGACGATGGGATTCAACCTCATTTTGTTAATTCATTCATAATTTTTAGAGCCAAAAGTGACCATATTTAGATTATTTACCCCTTACATGGTTATGAGCAAAGACTGGAGGCCAAAAGCTTTTTGTGTCGTACTGTAAACATGTTTAGTTTCTGATGTAAATTTGGGCGTCTTAGAGATCTGAGAGCGAGCCTGAAGTAGTGACTCTAGCTGTTTTGGTTGTCGAGGTTTGGTTTGGGAAAATAAAGGCGGCGCTGATGTGCTGCATAGTGTTGTGGTACAAACTAATGACATGAAAGTACAGCCCTGTTGTTGTTTCTTTTCAGCTGATATCTCTTCCACACAATAGATTTATGTGTAAGTCATAGCTGTTCTTTCTTCATATTCTAATTATGGCTTTAGGTCGTTTTAAAAGGTTTTAAATTACTTTTAAATACACACATTTACAAAAAGAGCCTTTAACCGTGTAGATGTTTGTGTTAAGTTAAAGTGTGTTGTGCTGTGACTACGCCTTCCTGCACTGGATGCTCATAGCTTGCTGGTGTGTAACTCAGGGTTGTTTCTTGTCTGTGCAGGAAAATGTGAGGAGTCTTTAAACAAGTACAATTCAGCCCTCACCGAGTTGCCGCCCACCAAGTGAGTCCACAGCGACGCTCTGTGAACAGTCACATCCTTTATAAATCGAACGACTTGTTTGGACTGAAGCAAAATAGATCGTGAAGCTTAAGTAGAGGAAACACTTCTCGTGCGACGTTCAGTTTGCTCTACTGTAACTGACTCGAGCGTGCGTGCACGTTTTCAGGTCTCAGGATGGATTCAACCTGCTGCTGCGTCGCCATGGAGGCTCAAAGAGAAACTCGCTGCTCCGCTGGTGTCAGAGTCGAACCCAAGGCTACAAGGTGACCCTCAAGATGCTGTTATATGTAGTTCAGTTTACAGGTGTGTGTGGGGGTTCGTGGTCATAATCTCTAAATCTCCACCACGTATTCCAAACTCTGAGTCCTTTTTTTAAACATTCAAGAAACCTGGAAGGCTGCACCTGTGCTCCCACTCCACAAAGACGGGGACCCGAGTGATTTAAATTATTACTGCCCGTCTCAAATTGTCCTCCCCTTGCTAAAATATTAGAGCTCCAGCTGACACTGGTTCTGGAATCAACTTTTACCCTCAGGATTAAATCATGTGACAGATCAACAGCTCCATTGAGTGTTTCCAGTAATATAACTGAAACTCTCGGTAACCATTAGTATTGAACCTGTCAAAAGCATCTGATCTTGTCATTTTAGTAGAAAAAGTGTTTTTAGATTTTAGATTATCTCTCTGGTAGAACTACAGAGGTGTCATGTAAACTCTGCTCGCTGTTTGCAGAGGTGTTCCACAGGGGTCCATCCTTGGGCCCTTTGAATTCACTCTGTATACAAACAATATTATATCTGCCCCTCATAAAAGCTTTGTATACATTCACTAGTGAAAAGATCATTGTAATAATTCATAATTTTTGCACACTTAAATATGGTGATATTCTTGATATGCATCTTTCTTCATCTGCCTTGAAGCCTCGTGATTCTGTGAAAAGTGAATGGCTCGCCTTAGGTGAGAGACGAGAGCTGAACTGTATGTTTATCTACAGCTTACTAACTTCTGACTACAGTTAAATACATGTTTACAGTATCAGGTCACATACACGTTAACATTAGCTGGTCCTTTTAGTCACACTGAACTTGAAAAACCTATTTAAATAAGGGACGAGCTGCCAAAACCTATGAGACTACCCTCTCTGGTTTCAGACATTTTGCTTTTCTTATAATAATCTGTGAACATGTGTAATGTGTCTGAGCTTTTGCACATTTGTTTGTAGACCTGTTTAAATAAAGGACTTAATAACAGTGGTAGTTTAACACTGAACTAATGAACATAATAGATTTTTGTATCCTCTCCTCTTCATGCAGAACATTGACATCACCAACTTCAGCAGCAGCTGGGCCGACGGCCTGGCGTTCTGTGCCGTCTACCACACCTACCTCCCCTCACATATCCCTTACAGCACCCTCGGCCCCGAGAACAAGGTAGTGCCGGCTTCTGTGTGACTGATGGGACGAAGCGACTCGTTTGTGTTAAACTTATCGATTTTACTTTCTTCGTTGTAGAAAGAGAATCTCAGTCTAGCGTTCAAAACAGGAGAGGGCGTTGGGATTGCGCAGTCTCTGGTAAGACTTTGTGTTTTAACCAATTTCCCATTTTACACACACACGAAACAGATTTTTGTTGTGCTCATAAATGTGTCTCTTTAACAGACAGTGGAGGAGATGCTGAGGGCGGGCGGTCCTGACTGGCAGCGGGTTCTGAGCTACGTGGAGAGCATGTACCGCCACTTTGAGATGTAACTGCTGGAGGTACTGTCAAACGGTCCCGCCACAGACGACACTTCAGAAACGCTGTCAAAGAAGCATAGTTCATCATAATTGTTCCCTGAATACTACTTTTGCTGGGTGGTTAAAAGCGGATGACTTTCAAAGCTACAGATTGTAACTGAAATAGACTCAGAAACAGCTGTGACAAAAGCCTGTAACCAAAGGATGTAAGCACAGATGGGTGTGAGCTGCGTGCACTCGTTTCTGTTCAGACAATAAAACGGACATGCAAAAGTCACATTTTAGCTGTTAAAGTGGATATTATCGTGACCGCCTTCTGGAAATTCTGGTTATGTGGAACCTTTTTAGCATCTTTCTGTTAAAGTGTGTACACGAGTTGCTGTAAATGTCTCCACACTGGTACTTTACAGTCAGAAAGTACTGTATTAGGTCTTCCATGAAATCTATAATCTTTGGCTTTTATATGTGATGCTTTGCAAGGATTCCACATCTGTTTGGACATTTGAGCACTGTGTAAATACGCACTTTTGTCAGCACTTTGATGTCAGAATGTAATGTGCAGTAGTTTTGTAAAGGCTGTGTGGGCATTCAGCTGCAAGGCCTCAGTCCAGGCAGAAACGTGTCTGATGATTTATCTTAGATAAAGTTTCCGTTTTTGAGTAAAAGTTGGCGTTTCCTCACATAAAACACATGTAGTCAAAATTTCAAAGCGCTTCCGTGGTACTAACGAGACAGCCGGTGCTGTTAAGTTGCTCAGGGATGTGCGTTACAGAAGCGACACAGCTAAAGCAAATACAAGCCTCCACAAGATTGCACATCCGGTTTCAACATCATCTCGCATCACACCTGCATCCTCGCTGATGCGCATCTGGTATTTTTACGACATGTTGAGAAGTGTTGACAAAGTTGTACGTGCCAAAATGAATCAAGTGCTCCTTACATTGTAAGATATGTTTGTATTTAACTAGTGTGAAGAATTATACCAAAGAAATAAACACTTTATTTGGATGAAGTGGCGCCGTGAGTCTTGTTTACTAACCCCACTGTTAGGATTGAAAAGAACGGACACAAAAATCCATTTATGGGCTTTTGGCTCAACATTCTCATCTCTTCTGTTTTGAACTGGGAGGAGCTCGTGTTTGAAATTGGCTTAACCTTGGCTTTACTGCCACCTGCTGGTGAATATAAGGTTATGCATGCTTCTGTTTGCCTGCATCATGCTGTTATTCCTCAGTAAAAAAATTTAATTGCCACTTAGTGGCTACAGCACGGTCAGTGTTGCACCCATCATGTCAACTCATAATCACCGCGATGCTATTTTTACCTCGTTTTCTTTGTCCAACCTGTATTTATGTCTATAAACTTCTAAACAAGCAATTATAAAGACAAAACTCATTTGTGTGAAAGCGCCTGAGATCAGCGGAGAGGGAGGGTTTCAGACAACTGTCAGATCAGTCTCATCACTTCCTCCAGAGACGCAACACCCACTGCCAGCCTGTCGTCCTTTGTTGTCACGGGATAATTAAAATGTCAAGCCTGTTTATTACATAGCTGAATTGTGCTAATATGGCTTTGTATTCAATTAGTAGCCCACAGAGTCCTGTAATGTAGCGAAATATTTCCTAAAACAATAGAGATTTGATTGGTGGTCTCCGTTTTCAAATAATATGGTCGTTTTGTGTCTAATACACATGCAGTTTTCTGTTCCTTGTGACATTTAAGATGATCTCTCCTTGTTATGGATACAATAACACCTCGGTGTGTGTCTTTCCGGGCTTTGGAAGTGGATTGGAATTGTCTCCACAGACAAATGATGCTGGTCTCTCCCCAGGCAAAGGTGTCGAGTGTATGAACACCCCCCTGCTATGCTTTATGTGTGCTGCGTGTGATATGCTTCCTAATCTTCCTATGCGTGTGAGAGCAGCCCCCTGGGGCCCTGGCAGGAGGACAGGAGGAGGAGCTTGGTCACTCAGGTACAGGTAAAGTGAAGCGTTTGCTGTCAGTTTGGGGTCAGAAGCAAACATTCGAAGCGTGACTGTGAACATGAACGCGATCTGGACCCTAGCTGTTTGTTTCAAAGTTGTGAGTTTTGCCGTTTCTGGTCGGACGCAGAATTCATCCGGGTAAGTGGTGGAATTTGGTATGAAGGGAGTCGCGTTCGTTTCCTGAACGAGAACGCCTGCATTCGTGAATGAATTGATGGCGCACAACCACCTCCGTTCATCAGTAACACACCTTTCTTTCCTCTGTGCCAGTGCTACGTTGTATCTGATCTCCGGTCCAGAGGTGGTGCACGCTGGCACGCCGACTCCTCTGGCCGTCACAGTGTTCGGAGACTTCCCGGGCACGGTGACGGCTGAACTGGGACGTGGAAGCACCAAAGTATCGCTGACCAAAGACTTCCAAGAAGGTGATGTGCAGACACAAGCCGATTCAAGCTTGAATTAGTTTCTTTTAACTTTCGGGAGGGTTAAAAGGTCATTCTGTTTTAAAGGTTTGACGAGTGTCCTCACGCTTCCTCCTGTAAGTATAGTTTTTATTTCTTCTCACGGCAGTAGAGGGAAAAACAAAGTCTTTCTGACTGGGATCACAGTGTTAACACTTATGTCATCGCTCCAGATTCCTGACTCCTTAACCCAGAATTCCCTCTTAAACCTGACGGTGCGGGGCTACAAAGGAAACAGTGTCATTTTCACCAACACCACCACCCTAACCTTCAGTCCCAGGAATGTGTTCACCTTCATCCAAACTGACAGATCCTGCTACCATCCAGGGGACACAGTCAAAGTCAGAGCCATGTGTGTTCAGCTGGATAACCATCCATACAAGGACAGAGTGGATCTCTCTGTACGGGTGTGTCTCTATTGTCTGTGTGAAAGAACAAAGCCACAGGAACTCTGTTCTTTTTTTTCATTGCTCACTGGGACCTTCACTGATATTCCTTTCTTACATGCAGGATCCCAGTGGGAATATCATTGACAGGTGGGAGTCCACGGCCAATCTGGGAATCGTGTTGCGAGAATTCCCTTTGTCCCAGACGGCTGCTCTTGGACGCTGGGTGATCGCAGCTACTGTGAATGTAGGGTTGTTGTTGTTGTTTTCCCCTCTGCACGCTGTGATGGAATAAGAAGTAATATCTTCTCATCCGAGCTTCCCTCTTCTTACATGCAGGGTGTGACTGACGAGAAGCAGTTTGTTGTGGAGCTTCATGGTAACGTGCATATCGATTTATTCCAATATAATGGTGATGGTTTATGTTTGATCGGTCAGTTTGAGGATAGACGGCACTGGTTGACCTGAACAACATCAGTGGTTCAGAGTGAATCATTCTGACAACAGCTGGATGGATTCCTATTACATTTAATGCCTAGGATTTATCCAAATCCTTTCGCGATGCCTTGACTTTCCCTCTAAAACGGGAATGTCAAACTCATTTTGCATTGTGAGCCACAAACAGCCCCTGAAGTGGGCCGGACCAGTGAAACTCCCCTTTCTGTCGGTGTAAAGAAGTTTGACTGCACATTTGATCCCTGAAATATTTTGATATGGGAAAAAAAGACATGCAGTTTCAACTACATGCTGCTGTAGTAAATGAAGGAAATCTGTCAGCCTGATTCTTTGGGCTTAAATTGATGCCCTCTTTCATATTTTCCATCCTGTCGGGTCAACTGTAGTCTTCGACGGGCCGATTCTGGCCCCCAGGCTTTATATTTGACACCCCTGCTGCAGAATCGCCACGTACTTCAGCTCTACATTTTCTAAATGATTTAAAGTCACAGTTCCCAAATGGCAACGTCTGTTCCCTTTGGCGATCTTCCTGTCACGCCACTCGCTGACATTTTTGTTTTGACGGATCTTCTAATCTTCTTGTTGAATCTCAGGTCAGCTTGTAATTTTCCCAGCGTCCACTTCTGCAGTGCTTTGTTCTTGGTGTCGAAACTAGGATTAAACTGAGATCTACCAAAATGACCATCCTGTCTCACAGAGCGCCCACACTTTGACGTTCTGATCAAGACGCCGTCACACATCCTTGCTGGAGATGACGTCTCAGGATCAGTGAGAGCACTGTGAGCTCATCTGGATCATTTCAGCAAATATCATATTTTCATACATATAAGTGAAGCAAGTGAAGCAGTATTAGTGTGTTTTTCCATTTAGGTACCCCGGTGGACGACCCTTAGGTGGAACATTAGTTGTTTCTCTGGAGTCTGCAATGAGCAACACGACCTCTGCTATGCAAACTAAAGAGGTGAAGTTCTTCGTGTCCCCGTTTCTTCAGTTTTTCATATCTTTAGTCATAACCTGAAACAGGAATAGAAACTATAAGAGACACTGTCTGTCATTTTTAACCTTCTCTTTCAGTTCTACGGATCAACACAGTTTTTCTTCAGCAACGATCAACTCCAGGCTCTGCATACTTCATCAGTTAGCAGCGACGGTCGTCCCACTGTGCACGTTACTGTCTCTGTTAACGACAGCACCACAGGTATGACGCATTTTAATAAACCAGCGTTGCTGCAAGTATAATAACTTTAACTTCACCAAACAACATAATATTCTTTGTTAAGGGTTTAAAGTGAACAAAACCGTGAAAGTCCACCTGATGCAGAATGTATTCCAGCTCACATTCCACGATTTTCCACCCACACTAAAGCCGTCGTTACACTTCTCTACAAACGTGAGTTGTTATTATTATTATCATAACTCACATGTCAGAGCCTTTTGGACACAGTATTAGTGCCTCCTCTGTTTCACAGCTCAGGATCTCAAGATACGACAGGAAGCCGCTCAGCTCAGTGGATCTAAAGCACTCTGCTGTGGTTCAAATCAATCAGATAACGTCTGTGAAAAACGCAGAACCCACAGCTCTGATACTCCGTGTGTCTGAGGACGGGGACGTCCGCATCAGGTCTAAATTACAGGCTCAAGTTGTGACGCTCTTTATTCAGGTCAGTAATGTAATTCTCCAACACGCAAAGGTGGACTTGCAGAACAATCACAGTTCTGTACTTTTGTTGCTTGTAAGCTGAAGAGTTTCAGTAGCGTAAAAGATGACATTAAATTTAAGAGAAAGGACTTAAAACATCAGAGGTCGTGTTTTTAATTTATGTTTTCAGAAGAACAAAGAAAGATGGAGAACATCAGTTCATAAGTGCACATTTTCTTTATCTTACTGCTATAAATACTGATTTTTAGGCCAGATTTCAGTCCAGTGAGGAGACTCTGAAGATTTCCAACAACTTCTCCTCTCCAAGCGACTCGTATGTTCAGATCGCCCCCGGCAACACATCTGCACAGGTATTATATACAAAGTTAATATTTTTAATATATCACAGCTGCATGTATCCAAAATGTAACTATATTTATTTAATTTCCAGATTGGATTGCCTCTGCAGATAAATGTAGAGAGCACCTTTAACCTGACCAAGCTTCACTTTGTGGTATGTTTGGTTAAATACACAGTGTGTGCATTTTATTTTCTGCATCTTTTCTGCATTAAGGACAACATGCAACATATTGTAAAGTAAAATTAATCTTATGAATTGCAAGAAAATCTTACAGTGGCCAGCACGTAAGTGTCTAAGCTTCTAACTGTAAATCATTTCTGTGGCTTTCTTGTGTTACACACCATTACTCATTAATGCAGAGTACTATGTGTGTGTTTAAACACCGTTACGGGAAGTTGTGCACCTGTCCGTGACACTTCTTCAACCCAACAATGATTTAGTAATGTATGTATTTTGTAGGTGAGCTCTAAAGGTCAGGTGGTAGCTGCTGGGACCCAAAACTCCTCGTCCTTCTCTCTGACCCCAGCGCTGTCCTGGGCTCCTGCGGCCTGTGTCACCGTTTACTGCATCCTGTCTGACGGCGAGATTATCAGCGACGCGGCACAAATATGCATCAGTCAAGACAGCTATGTACAGGATCTCGTTTTATTATATTGCTCTAATGAATTCCCAACAGTAATCCTCTTCATCCTGTGCCGTACTCTGTGTTCGTGCTTCCCTCAGGTGTCGTTAAACTGGAGCAGTGAAAGGGCCCAGCCAGGTGAGCAGGTATCGCTGACTGTGACCGGTCTTGAATCCAGGTCTCAGCTGGCAGTCACGGTAATGGGGACACACGATGACGCCCTGCAGCCTGATCTGAACTTTAAAGGGGAAGGGGTATGACCGCAGTAACCATGCTTCCTTCTGTATAAATGCTGATTATGTCTGCAGACAAAAGCTTAAAATTCATCTGTGAAACATGAGCTCCTGCGAACCTTCGTCAGAAAGTCGCCTGTTTTAGATACCGCAGGATTTCCTTCATTTTGTTCTCCCAGTCACCTCAGTCCCCCAGCACACTGTTCCCAGTTAGATACTGCACGGAAATTGAAAAAGTGATCACTAAACCGGCTCGTCCAGATATAACATATCTGTCTGCTTTGTTAGGAGGTGACTCCTGTTTCTAAGAGCTGGTAACCTTAGTGCTCTGGATTCAGGACCTGAGGCTTATGGATCGCTGCAATAGAGGAAACAAAGCGTCACCTTTTCTCACCTCCAAAGCTCTGACAGCCTGTAGAGTGTGTGTGTGTGTGAGAGTGTAGGTGTGAGTGTGTGTGTGTGTGTGTGTGTGTGTGAGAGTGTAGGTGTGTGTGTGTGGTAGAATAGATCATTTAAAAACTGCGATCCCCTCAGATTTCTATAAAGACGCTTAGACTTTACATCACACCTGACTTCTAACTCATGTGGTGATCTGACAACGATCCATCTAAAAACTTTCTCACCCAAACAGATTCACTGTTACCCATTTTTCCTCTTCCTGTCCCACCACAGGACCGTGATCTTAAGATCCTGACCAATACGAGATTATACAGGAAAAACCAGCCTGGACCTAAAAATGGTAAAATGGCTGTTTTTTTTTTTTGTAGTTACGATACTGACTTGACTTTGCATCTTCAGTGCTATAAATACAATCTCATGGCTTTCAGAAGGACATGCCCCAGAGGTGCACAAGGACTGGCACCACTGGATGGATGGTGCTGAAGCTTTGCTGTGGTTGGACACTAATGTTAGGTAAGGGCTGAGAGGGGAAGGTGATTCATCTGATCCATTAGTTCACTGAATATTGCTGCTTTTTCCTTTCTCTCAGGAATAGGACTTGGACAAGTGAGAAAATACTCGTTCCAGATGGCATTACTGCTATGGGAGCTTTAGCACTGGTGATGTCGGAGAACCTGGGCTTGGGCTTCACTCCTGTGCTGCAAAAGGTAACAAAACACTCTTCACATTTCTGGTATTCGTGTTTCCTTCTTTACGAACTGAGATGCTGAGGAGTTATCTTCCCCGACCTTCTTAATAACTCTCGCTTATGTTGTTTCATCGACAGCTGACTGTCTCCAAAGATTTTTCCTTGTCTCTGGGCGCCCCATCACTCCTCATCAGAGGAGAGGAGATTGTGTTGGAAGTGAAGATCATCAACCATTTGGAGCAGGAGATGGATGTATGTAGGACGCACTTTGTGGTACATTGTAGCTGAATAAGGCCGAGTTTGGTAAATAATCTGACATCTATCGACAGAGATCCGAGTCTCTCCCTGTCGCATGAATTATTGCTCACTTCCATCATTTCTGGCGCGGCATATTTTCCCTGTTTTTAAAGATTGCGCTTTGCTGTCATACATTTCTCTGCATATGTAGGTCATCGTGCTGCTAGCACAGAGCAAGTCCTTTGAGTTTGTTCTGACACACCGAAAAGATGCATCTGTTATCAATGCTCAGAAAGTCACCGTAGAGAGTCACGGCTCTGCTTCAGCTCTGTTCCCTGTGAGGCCTTTGGCTCTGGGTGAGGTGGAGATATCCGTGGATGCCGTGTCTGCAGAGGCCTCAGACAGTCTTGTTTGGAGAGTGATGGTGAAGGTATGATAAAGCAAGGAGATGTCTGAGCATAGGACGGTGCCTGCAACATGATGTCGCTACAAGATGTGCTTTTGAACTTATGCGGCACAGTTATTCTTATCATAACACTGAAATGCTTCCATGTTCCTGAAGCCCGAGGGAGTTGAACAGTACTTCTCTCAGACGCTGTTCCTGGAGATGGAACCGGAGAAACGGAACAAATCCACAGCCCTCTCCTTCTCCTTCCCCCCAAATGTGGTGCCCGGCAGTCAGAGGGCCCGTGTGGTACTGGCTGGTAAGTCTGCCGTTTGTCCTCTTACTGTTTGTGGATGCAGTTTGTTTACTTTGAGTCATTTAGGCATGTATCATTAGCAGAAAAGCAAGCGTCGGGATTTTCCTCAGCTATAGATTTCAGGTTCGGCGCTTGTCTTGATAGTCAGCTGCAGGATAAACGTTTCATCTTGCAGAACTGCGGCTTCCTGCTCAGTGAGGCTGTTTTTTTTCCATCCTTCTGTAACGTGTCATTTAAGCCACTTCCCCGACTTTCAAGGTGCCCATTTAAAAAAAAATACTCTTTATATTCCATTCAAAAGTTACCTTATTTGAACCCTCGTCTGGTGAAACAGACACTTTCTGTTCCCATTCCGGTCTCACCTTCCAGCTCAAATTGCTCAAAAACAAACATGTTGTTCATCCGTTAAATCTTTCCATCCTCTGTCCTGCTGCTTCTCGCAGGCGATATCCTGGCTTTGACCATCAACAACTTGGGTTCACCGGTTCAGCTGCCGCTTGGATGTGGGGAACAGAACATGATCCACTTTGCTCCAAGTGTATATGTTATCCAGTACCTGGACACTTCAAACCAGGATGACCAAGAGCTCAGGAGCAAGGCTCAAGCTTACATGATGGAAGGTTAGATGGACCTTGGTCACTCATAAAGATCACTGACCTGGAGAACTAGTTATCACAATATATAAGAACGTCTTCTGAGTGTTAAATTTAAGGTTCTCTGAGCCCATTAAGGGGTTTGTCACAAGCCTTTTTGCTTTTTTGCTGTAAGGTTATCAGAAACAGTTGTCCTACCAGAGAGAAGACGGTTCCTTCAGTGCTTTTGGAAACAGCGACACCTCTGGCAGCACATGGTAAGGTCACCCGTGTGGTCTATTTTCATACATGTTTTCTCTAAAATCGCAAATTTGCTGATGCTCCTTCTTCTCTCGCCTCTCGTCTTTCTCTGGATCCAGGCTGACGGCCTTTGTGCTGCGCTGCTTCCTCCAGGCTCAGCCCTACGTGAAGATAGACCAGAACGTCCTGGACAGGGCTGTGTCTTGGCTCTTAAAACGCCAGGGCCCCCAAGGAGAGTTCAGTGAGGTGGGCAGACTGATCCACACCGAGATGCAGGGAGGGCTGGATAAGGGCCCGGTGGCGCTGACGGCTTATGTCCTGATTGCACTTTTGCAGGATGAAATCTACACAGTGAGTTAGGGCAGAAATCTATTTTTAAGCTTTCTAGAAGCTGATATTTAAATGGACAGGATGTCTGCGGATGCTAATAATACTGTATTGGTTTCTCTGTATGAAGGAGATACACGAAGCCAGTGTGTCTCTGGCCAGAAAGTACCTGGAGGACAAAGTGTCCAGTGAAGTGATCAGTAACTACAGCCTGTGTCTGACGGCTTACGCTTTAGCTTTGGTCAACAGCCCCGTCTCTTTCACCGCACTGACTCAGCTCAGCAAGAGAGCGGACTACATCGGTGACTCAGCCTTTTTTCTATCTGAAGCTTTTATAAAAACAGCAACATCCCATCCTTTACTTACCAACTTACACAGTGGCCGTGTCAGTTAGCCTGTGGTTATTCTCTTAGATGGAGTGATGATGTGGAGCTCGTCTGCAGGCCTGAGGTCACGTAACCAGAAGCTGCCCTCAGCACAGATCGAGATGGCCTCGTATGTGCTGCTAGCTCACATCAACCGTGGCTCACTCTTTGATGGCATTACACAAATGAAGTGGTTAAGCACACAGAGAAACCATCTAGGAGGCTACGGAACAACACAGGTGAGACAAACCTCTTTTCCTCTTACTGATTCTCACCTGTGTATAGATATACAGCATTTTTCAGCTCCGCCATGGATTCTCACAAATATTCCCACATTCTGCCCCTAAAGTCGATATTTATCCACGATGGCTGCATTTTCCGTTCCCTTCCTCAGGACACAGTAGTAGCTCTCCAGGCTCTGGCTTCCTACGCAGCGTTCAGCGGCGCCAATGCCATCAACCTCATGGTCAGTGTGTCTTCTCCAGAATCTTCATCACAGTTTCGAATCAACGCCACCAACTATCGAACATATCAAAGCCAAGAGGTGCATCCGTTACCTGGCGTTAGATGGTTGATATGTACAGTAACTGAAATTTATTTAATCTCCAATTTTCATTTCATGTTTCTCAGATTCCTGCTGAAAACGATCTGCATCTAAAAATATACATGGAAGGCAGAGGCTTTGCCACATTTCAGGTGCAGTTGTACGGCTTCTCTGTTTCTGTGTACCGCCGTGGTTCCATTTCAGGAATTATTTGTAAGGTACAGATTTGATGAGAAACTGGAAGTAGCCCTTACACATCAGGAATGTTTCCTCCATCGTGTTGAGCTCGACAGACGGTTTAACCACCAGCGCACGAGCAGCATAAACTGCAGCAGCAGCTGTGCGCGATAGCTTCTCTTAGCACAACGTTGTGCATCATAAATGCTAAATAAATGAAAATGCTGCATCATAATGGAGCCCAAGCAATTAACATCAGACAGCATCCGTCTGCACTGCAGATAAAATCGCTGAGAGGAGAACTGAGGTGAAAGGTTAATCTCTCCGTTGTGCTGTTAGTTTTTGTATGAGACGTGTTTTTTCTTTTAACTGTATACTTCAGCTTTTAATCGATAATCAAACATTTGTAACTGTTTCCATGACTACAGCTGAACGTCTTTTACCACTTGGAGAGGGAAACTTTTGCAGAGAACCACCAGCAAGCTGCGGACGAGGAAGCTTTCTCATTACGAATCGATGCTGCTGATGGCAGCGACCGCAATCACATGATGTTGTCTGTATGCACAAGGTGAGCGGTTCACACATGGACAGTACGTTTCTATGTACTGTATTTATCTTTATTTGGTTAACCCAGCCTGAAAGGATGGATTAGAAATGAGTAGATCAGAGGGACGGATCGGATTTTGCTCTTCTGAGTTACAGGGAGTGCAGAATTATTAGGCAAATGAGTATTTTGTCCACTTCATCCTCTTCATGCATGTTGTCTTACTCCAAGCTGTATAGGCTCGAAAGCCTACTACCAATTAAGCATATTAGGTGATGTGCATCTCTGTAATGAGAAGGGGTGTGGTCTAATGACATCAACACCCTATATCAGGTGTGCATAATTATTAGGCAACGTCCTTTCCTTTGGCAAAATGGGTCAAAAGAAGGACTTGACGGGCTCAGAAAAGTCAAAAATAGTGAGATATCTTGCAGAGGGATGCAGCAGTCTCAAAATTGCAAAGCTTCTGAAGCGTGATCATCGAACAATCAAGCGTTTCATTCAAAATAGTCAACAGGGTCGCAAGAAGCGTGTGGAAAAACCAAGGCGCAAAATAACTGCCCATGAACTGAGAAAAGTCAAGCGTGCAGCTGCCAAGATGCCACTTGCCACCAGTTTGGCCATATTTCAGAGCTGCAACATCACTGGAGTGCCCAAAAGCACAAGGTGTGCAATACTCAGAGACATGGCCAAGGTAAGAAAGGCTGAAAGACGACCACCACTGAACAAGACACACAAGCTGAAACGTCAAGACTGGGCCAAGAAATATCTCAAGACTGATTTTTCTAAGGTTTTATGGACTGATGAAATGAGAGTGAGTCTTGATGGGCCAGATGGATGGGCCCGTGGCTGGATTGGTAAAGGGCAGAGAGCTCCAGTCCGACTCAGACGCCAGCAAGGTGGAGGTGGAGTACTGGTTTGGGCTGGTATCATCAAAGATGAGCTTGTGGGGCCTTTTCGGGTTGAGGATGGAGTCAAGCTCAACTCCCAGTCCTACTGCCAGTTTCTGGAAGACACCTTCTTCAAGCAGTGGTACAGGAAGAAGTCTGCATCCTTCAAGAAAAACATGATTTTCATGCAGGACAATGCTCCATCACACGCGTCCAAGTACTCCACAGCGTGGCTGGCAAGAAAGGGTATAAAAGAAGAAAAACTAATGACATGGCCTCCTTGTTCACCTGATCTGAACCCCATTGAGAACCTGTGGTCCATCATCAAATGTGAGATTTACAAGGAGGGAAAACAGTACACCTCTCTGAACAGTGTCTGGGAGGATGTGGTTACTGCTGCACGCAATGTTGATGGTGAACAGATCAAAACACTGACAGAATCCATGGATGGCAGGCTTTTGAGTGTCCTTGCAAAGAAAGGTGGCTATATTGGTCGCTGATTTGTTTTTGTTTTGTTTTTGAATGTCAGAAATGTATATTTGTGAATGTGGAGATGTTATATTGGTTTCACTGGTAAAAATAAATAATTGAAATGGGTATATATTTGTTTTTTGTTAAGTTGCCTAATAATTATGCACAGTAATAGTCACCTGCACACACAGATATCCCCCTAAAATAGCTAAAACTAAAAACAAACTAAAAACTACTTCCAGAAACATTCAGCTTTAATATTAATGAGTTTTTTGGGTTCATTGAGAACATGGTTGTTGTTCAATAATAAAATTATTCCTCAAAAATACAACTTGCCTAATAATTCTGCACTCCCTGTAAAGTCAGAAAGGCACAGCTGAGATGGTTTGGACACGTGCAGAGGAGGGATGGTGGACGATGGAAGACCTCACAGAATATTCATGAATGTAGTGAAGGAGGCCATGCAGAGGGTTAGTGTGACGGGGAGGATGCTGGGACAGGGGAAGATGGAGGCCGATGATCTGCTGTGGCCACCCCTAAAGGGAGCGGGTAAAAGAAGATGATTTATCCAAGGAGCTTTAAAACAAAATCAAGTTTCTTGAAGACGTTTTGAGGTGAAACATCCATTACTATGAGCTGGATGACTGAGAACCTACGCAGACAAAAAGATTTATCATCATTTGGTTACTATGCATGTTAAACACTCTGAAAAATTTGTCCTCTCCAGATTAAAGGACAGTCAGCTGATACCTCACACAGGTATGGTTATATTGGATGTAGGCCTGCTCAGCGGGTTCACACTCTCTCCTGAGGCTGCTGTCCAATCAGCTGTTATCAGGAAGGTGGAGACGGCACCTGAGAAAGTCATCCTGTACCTGGATTCAGTAAGTGTTTGAAGCAGCCTAACGGGAATCAGCGTGAAGCTTTAAAACCCGCTCTAAGCGTATTATTTGGGTGTGATATTAACCCCTTGTCAGGTCATCGGCACCAACACGCCCGCGTTAAAATTCAAATTGTAGGGAAGCAGTTTCTGTTACTTTGGAGCAGGAAACATGTTTTGTTTCTTCAAACATTTGCCCTGCAATGCTTCACCAGCACTGGTTTCCTATATTAAATGAAAATGCATGTTGATAAAATAGCAGGAATCCGATTACATCACGTGCGTAGTGACATTATTCTGGTGTCATTTGCAGCTCAACAAGTCAGAGGTTTGTATCAACCTTCCCCTCGTCAGAAACTACAAAGTGGCCCGCGTGCACGAAGCTGTGGCACGCGTTTACGACTACTATGAGCCAAGTGAGTACGACTGTGAATAGTGTAGTTTTTAAAAAAATATATAATGTGAATGATCATATTTTTAATTTCAGCGAGAAACGCGATGAGCACGTACAATTCGCAAGGTCTGCCCGGCATGGACTCCTGCTTCTTCTGTGGTGCAAACTGTGATCTCTGCAGGCCTGGAATCACCATCACCATGTCCGCTCAGTCGATGGCTGCCTACAGCTTCAGCTGCCTGTTTCTCGGACTCACTGTTTTTCTTGTTTTAGTCGGTTAGATGGACTTGGATGCACACATTCATATGCACTGGATATATATGTGTCTTTTATACAAAACTCATTTTGGCCTCGTTCTATCTAGTTGACTGTTCCTTTGTTTAGTGCTCTCTGCTGTTAACAACGTCTCCTTTTTTGTAAAGATGTGAATATGAAATGACTGGTTGTGGAAACGTGTTACATTTCTTTTTATCTAACACATACCATCTAAAACAGACGCATTTCCATTTAAAGCTTCTTTAAAGTTTAAAGCTTAAATGAACCATTAAATGAAGGAGTGCTGTAGCCGATAGTAGCAAACAGAAAAATTAAGGTGACGTTTTTCCCTCATTTGCACACATGCCCTGTTGTGTCTCTGTTGGCAGGAAATGCAGATGTACTGAGCTGCCCAGAGTCATATAAATGCTAAAAAGGATTATTGTACAGCTCTGCAGACTTCCAGCAAGTGTCTGACTTGTAGCTTTAATGTTTTTAATCCCTGTTGGTATTGAGTTGAATAACCTGCTGGAGTGAAGCAGCACTCACCCCACTGAGTTTGCAGGTACACTGAAAAAGGGGAAGTAACCAGGTTTGACGTTACTGATGGTATCATTAAAATAATTGTTACTGTATCTCAGAACAAATGCATGTTTAGGTTTGCACAACATAAACTGTCTAATAAACTTTCTGCTGATCTGTTTTATAGTGGCAATAATTCACACCACTTTAACATTTACTGGGTTGCATAAAATCTGAAGCTGAACATGACCTTTGACCTCACACTTGGTGACTTGTTCTTTCTTTTAATAAGCTATCAGAGTTTTTTGCATTTTAATGGAAATGCACGTCTGGTTTTTATGTAAAATATTTTTTGAAAGGCTCATTGGCAAAGTGGTTTCCCTCCAGGGACAATGAAGCTTTTCGGTTCATAAGTAAAAGCAGACATGGAAAGCAGAACATTAGATGTTCCACAAAAAGGAAACCGACTCACATCTGGACCTTCAGCTTTTGGCTGTGCAGCCTGTGAGAAGATCTCATAAATTATTTCCTTGCCTTAATTCCTCCCAAGCTAAAGGTAAAGCTCCTGTCGTTCCATTTTTGTGCAGTACATACATATCCTTAGTGTCTGCATGCTCTTGTGCTTATCCCACCGGCTCCTCCCCCTAATGCTCACATATGTTGCTGTTTTTAGTCATTATATAATCCAAAATTACTGAAGTGTGGCAGCACACCAGGAGCTTTCAGCAGTTTAACCTAAACTTACGTAAACCTCACCAGTTACCATCACGTTAACCTGAAAGCTGTTCCAAGAAAAGCGCCAAAGCTGCAGTTGTGAATGTCAAACACTAGATGGCAGTCTTGGTATCATAATAAAGATGGTCTCAAAGTTCAGGCTGGAGCCATAAAAGCTACATTTGTCTTGTTTCTTTAACATTTAATATTGCCAATAAAGTCAGCAGTTATCATGATACAGAGAGGTGATATTAGAAATAAAACTGCTCTGCTTAGAATAAATGCACCCGTGAGCATTTTAACAAAGTTACAGGATGAAATGTTGATGCATCGAAATGAAAAAGCTGCCATTTTAATAACTTCTTGTTAATGCATTTTTTACTGCATGTTTTAACCGTGCCTGGGAAAACTCCACACACATAAAGGTCGTAGTAAATGACCCTCGCTGACCCTGCTGTGTCGTGGGTCACGCTATGAAAACAGACGATCGGGAGCGCATGCGGTGCCCATGATGTCATGCACTAACTATGCGTCAGGCCTGACGAGTGTCTAATGTCCTTAACTGACAGACAGCTTAGGATCAGCAAAGCATTCGGTTTTACATTAGCTGGGAGGAAAGAAGCACTTGGTATGGGAGAGAGCTAAGAGGATTTATAGCTTTAGGAGAATTTCCCCACACCTGGTTGTGAGCAGAAGCAGAAGATTAAAAAGCACACCTTTCCCCCTGAAATCCCTCCTGTCTGCTTTTGCAGAAGTTTCTGGAATCCATATTTTGGTCTTATCATACCCAGGTCAACATCGAGCCCCAGACTCATAAATCAGATTCGTGATGATTCCTTCCCCTCAGTGTGGCTGTACAGAGGTATAACGCTGGCTACGCGCCTCGGAGATGCAGATGGGTTAAACTCAGTGAAGGAGATGGTTATTTATGAGCTCCATCTCCTGATGGGAGCTAATGCAGCTGCTGCTGGACAGAAGCTGAGTGTAGCTCCGATCAGCGACAGATTTTTTGCGTATGAATCTTTTTTGTTTAACTGAAATCTGCCGCTTGATGAACTTGATCAAACTCTCCCATCAAAGTGGAAAAGTTAGATGACAGGGACACACATATTTAAGTGCAGTAACCATGTTGCTTTGTATACTCAGCAGCGGTTGTTATATGATATACTATAATATTATAATGATAAATTACACGATAACCGGTGCTTTTGTGACCGCAGTTATTCACTTTGGGATGGCGCGGTTAGGAATCGCATCTGGTGAGTTTGATGCTTTAATCCGGCGCAAGTTTTCTTCCAAAAACAGGCAGATAATTGCTCCCCGTGGTCCAGCTCCAGATGACATCAGCAGGAAACAATTGCCATCCAAACAAACAACGGCATCATATGGAAAATCGCTGCTGTGGGTGTTGTGACAGAAATTCGCGGTGGAAGCAACAACAAAGATGAATGGAAGCTTGGTGTCCCTGGTGATGCTACCTCAGTGATTCCCCGTCTGCGCGGAGAGGGGGATGCTGCGTTTGTTTGGCAAGGAATGCTTCATTCACCAGAGTAAGTCATGGAAAATCCCTCGGAGCTTTCTTCCCACCCGTAGCGAGTGAATATTTACACAACCCCCACGCGACCCCGAACAGTCCAGCTCAGACAGACAAATCCATGCAAGAGCGTGCAGGAGAGGTGGGGGGATCCCGGGCAGCAGAGCAGAGGTCCACTTAGTCAGCCTGCCCGTGGCCTAGTCTGATCATACCAGCATGATATGATCCAGGTAAAGATGATATCAGACATCAGAGGAGTCTGGTTCATACTTTGTCACCACCAAAGATTATGTTTGGCTACTCACTCATGTGAATCATTGTCTGTTGATGTTTGTGTCTGCAATTCACTCTTATTTGTACAAGTATGAGCTGCTACAAGCCCAGTGAAGCCACAAGCTATTGCCCAAATCTGGGGCTGTGGATGCATGTCTGGGCATTCTGCAAGTCTAATAAAAATTTCTTAATAAAAACAAATCTTGAAGCAACTGACCGGAGGGTAGAAAGATTAAAAAAATGTTTAAAATATGTGCACAATGACAAAAGATAATCAGTTCCATTCTTTTTATGTATCTTTAATAAGACACAGAAACAATTCTCAGTGAGCTGCTCATTTGATGACATTGGGGAGAAAAACATTCCTGAAAGAGAGAAACGTCCAGCAGAACCAAACAGGGAAGGAAACCATCTGTCTGGTGTGGGTGAAGAGAAAGTGGAGATAGAAAAGATGAGAAACAACAGACAGACCAGGCAGATTAAAGCCAGAGCTGCGTTACTCGCACCAGGAAAAAGGAGACAGAGTTAATGACTGCTGCCTCGTGAATAAGCAGACTTTTAGTGTCTCTGGACATCCAGAGGAATTAAAGGTAGGAGTGTTGAGTGTTGGCTGGACTGAAAGGCCGAAGTGATGGGATGCTTAAGCGGACGGGATCAGGAAGGGTGAAAATGATAATGAATGATGCTGAAACTGTGACTAAGGTGTGAAGAAAGTGGGTCGATTTTGGAACCACTGATTTACATTTCTTTACTCTGACTGTGAGAGAATAACCTCTTCAGCTGGTTCCAGACCTTTTAATATCAAATTATGCTACAAAAGTAGTATTTTTTCTTATTGTGGTGAAAGAGCATCATCGGGAAACGCTTCAACAAGACTAGCTTCTGGATTATCAGTTATTGATTCAGTCTGGCTCACAATGACTTCTTGACTCATCTCCGGACTTCTGTTAACTCTTTGCGTGTGAGCTAAAGAGGCATTATGAGAGAACAAATGATTCAAATTAAAAGTCAGACATAACTTAACCAGTCATGCACACATGCAAGTGAAGCAAACCCAAACTGCAGATGCTGGTGTGACCTCAGGCTCTCGGGTTTTTAACTCAGTTTTCACCAGGCTCGGTTTAGCTACCCTGAATTCAACTGTCGCACATATACTCAAACTCTCTGCCCAATTAGAGTAATCAGAAGCAGATGGATTCAGGTTTCCACCTCGGCTCCTGTATGTGCGTGGGCTAGTGCCTTTGTATTCTCTGTGGACGTGAAGGAGAGCCGGACAGAAGTAAAGTCAAAGCAGTATGTGTATAGTACAAATGTATGTAAAAGCCCCTAGAAAGCAGCACTGTGTTTGCACAGACATATCTAACTGACACGGGTTATTTATGTGTCTAACCCACAGAAAGAGCGGGAGTTCCTGCAGTCTGATGAGGAACCAAACACTGTCTGACTGAGACGTCTGAATCTGCGCGATAAACTGCTGTGATTACTTCACACCGAGGACACACACATGCACACCGGCCGTGCATCCCTCAGCTAAACACATGTGCACACATGCGCATGTTCCTGCAGAAGCAGGGATCATGGGACCGACGAACGGCACGAGCTGAGAAAACCCCCACTCCTGCTGTTTTTTCACTCACATACGACACGATGATAATGAACGCTGGAAATGCTGCTGGAAATACTCCAGTCAGAGTTGAGATGGAGTGTACAGAGTCTGATACGAGCTTCTGTGTTTCGTCGTCTGACAGCGCCTCATTAACTGCACTTTGAGTGATGCAACCTCACTATTCTCTCAGTTATAAATCACTGATTAAAGTCAGCCTCACTGAAGGATGGAAAGGGACTAATGTCTTTATCTGACATATTTCTACTTTTAATTTACTGTAGTGAGGATGTGCTGTGGGAGAAATCTATACATATATACTCTTTTAAGCAGATTTCAGAGGTATTGCTGTACTTTAGCCTGCAGGAAGGTGCAAAGGTGACAAAACATGTGTCAGACTTGTTCCTTTGTCCATAATAATCCACGATGCACTTTTTACCCCTGTTTTTGGAGTCTGCCATCTTCTTGTTTTGTAGCTGCCCACAAAAATGCTGCTATCAGAGTGATGCACTAAGCCCAATAAGCAAGAAAGAGCTGAAACTCAAAGCTGTTTACGGCTTAAAACATATGGAAAGGTGCTTCAGCCCAAAGATACTTGTGATTGATAAACCGCAGCAGCTACCCCACAGTTTTTATAATATTACCTCTAAGGGTTTCCATATTATTAATACATGGCCTGGACAATATTTTTAAAAGTCAAAAACTGGAGTTTCTTGAGGGTCTACCTAAAGTTAGCTCCAAGTATAATTTCCCATAGATTCCCACATTAAAATGTTCACCTGTAAGGAGCACCAGTTCAGCTTGCTGGGTTGACGAGTCGATGCATGTTTGGTTACTTGATGATTCTAAACTGGCTGCAGATATTTGGCGGATAAACTGCTTTGTGTAGAGAATAAAATGGTGACTTTTAGTCTAAAGTGTTTAAGTGGTCATTAAAGAAAAGGAATATGTAAGTACAATGTAACAACAATTATTGGGGGTTTGGCCACTTTTAGTCACATTGGTGCCCCCGGTGGTTGCTTTGAGAGAGTAAAAGTGTTTTACCATCTTTTTTTATATGTTGGTGCTAATCAGTAGGGATCTGTTGGTGTTGGCATCACTGCACACTGTGACTGAACTCTATGCACCGTTAGAGAGAACATCATCCTACCTCTACAAGTACAGCAAAGCAGAAATGCAACTTTGGGAGACATCAGTCAACTCCCATTTGCATATTCCCAAACTGCCTCAAAACTTTGGAAACTTTATCTTTTGTGGTTGTGCAACTGATTCTTACACGACAGAAAGCCCAAAAATCCCCCCTTAAGATCTCTCTGTTGTCTTTTTGTGTCAGAAAAGCTAACAGAAAATGTCAAACTCTGCCTACTACAGGGAGTGCAGAATTATTAGGCAAGTTGTATTTTTGAGGAATAATTTTATTATTGAACAACAACCATGTTCTCAATGAACCCAAAAAACTCATTAATATCAAAGCTGAATGTTTTTGGAAGTAGTTTTTAGTTTTTAGCTATTTTAGGGGGATATCTGTGTGTGCAGGTGTTACACCCCTGAAAACAGGGGGAAAAGAATCACGAGAGTGATTATGACTTGCGTCTCTCATGCAGTAGTTTATTGCAGTGAGGAGAACGCGCGAAAGCCCCCTAGTGGAGAATAGAGACACTACTAATCGATCCCAGAAAAGGCTTACTAGCCGATCACTGATGTATAGATTGCAGTTCTCTTAAATAACATGAAAGCCATTAATATAACATGAAAAATAATAAACTCTTAACCATTTTCTTACCATATTTACATTATTTTCATCCTTATATCAACTGATATGAATTAGCATTAACTGAACAGTTTTATATGCAGTAGTCCTTCAACCTGTCACACTCTCCCCCACTCAAAAAATGTCGTCCCGACATTATACCAACAAGATGCTTTTCAGTCTATATTCTCTTGTAGTCAGGACATCAACAGTAGAGTGAACCAATGTCCTCAATTCTGTGGGTTTAACACCTGTTTCACCACAGTCCATCACTGGTGACTGAAGACAAAGTCTATAACCAGTCCATATGTGAGTCTTCACAAAGTCTATTGTCTATGGTTATAATCCACAGATGGGGAAAAGTTCATGTCTTTTTCTCGATGACAGTCTGTAAGTACAGTTCTCAAGTCATCAGTGAAAAAGTGTCAACTTACATTTGCTGGAGTCCATACAAACCAATGGGCTGGGTGCAGTATGACTGCACAGCTGGAAACCATGGAACCAGGCCCGGGTACACAGGAAGCAGTTGCGGTGCTGGCTGAACACTGTAGCAAGATGGGGTGCCCAGTTGGTCATACGTCATCCGTCTTGGCGGGTGTCTCTCTCGCTGTGGCCGCTGAGGTGTCTCCTCCTCAAGTCTCTCGAGTACAACAGGTGGAGGAGGGGCAGGTATGTCACCTGCAGTGGGCTCTGCCTCCTCACAAGTTGTCTCCACGGCAGCTGGGTCAGGCGCCTCCAGATGGTCTCCAGCAAGAGGCTCTGGTGTTGGTGCAAGAGCAGGGACTGAAGCTGCGGGCTGAGACGTTGCTGTGAGAAGTTCTTGTTCTGGTGGCTGGGACACAGGTTGAGGTGGTGCGTAATGACAGCGGTATTCAACAACACTGCCCTCATCATCAGAGTCTGGCACAACAGCGACGGGTTTATCAGTCTTTTTCTGTTCATATCTTGTACGATTATCTTTTTCAGGCACTTTTTCAAAAGGTAAGTGGTCACATGACATAAGCAAGTTTCTGTGAAGCACTCTAGAGCGTCCTCTACCTCTCTCCGGTCTTACCTCATAGATAGGGAGGTCAGGCCCCATTTGTCTGACTACTGTGTGAACAGTGTCCTCCCAATAGTCTCTCAGTTTCCCTGGGCCTCCTCTAGGTGTCAGGTTTTTGACCAGAACTCTCTCGCCAGGTTGTAACACAGAACTCCTTACTTTTGTGTCGTAGTGTCTTTTGCCCTTTTCAGCAGCTTTCTTTGCATTCTCATTTGCTATAGAGTATGCTTGTTCCATGCCCTTTCTCCATTTTTCAACATAGTCTCTGTGGTCACTAAAATCTGTTTCTGAGTACAGTCCAAAGAGCATATCTACTGGTAGCCTGGGTGACCGTCCAAACAGTAGGTAAAATGGGGAGTAGCCAGTGGCTTCACAACGTGTGCAATTATATGCATACATTAACTTGTTGATAGATTCCTTCCAGTTTGACTTTTGTGTTTCAGTTAGCGTTCTAAGCATTTGCAACAATGTCCTGTTCATACGTTCAACTTGACCGTTCCCCATTGGGTGATAGGGTGTTGTCCTAGAACCGGCCATGCCACACAGTTTCTTGAGCTGACTGAATAGCTGATTTTCAAATTCACCTCCTTGGTCATGGTGAATGCGACAGGGGAAGCCAAACTTTAGGGCATAGTCATTGAATATCAGGTTTGCAGCAGTTTTGCCTGACTTTGAAGTGGTGGCATAGGCTTGGGCAAAACGTGTGAAGTGGTCAGTTATCACTAGAATATATTCATAACCGCCTTTGCATTTTTCAAGATGGAGAAAGTCTATACACACCAGCTCAAAGGGCTGCGTAGTTACGATGTTTGTTAAAGGAGCTCTTGTTTCATGGCTGGGCTTTTTCTGCTTTACACAGGAACAAACGTTGGTCACATAATGCTCGATGTCTGCCTGCATGTGTGGCCAAAAGAAGCGTTCACGTATCAAAGACACTGTGCGATCAACACCTTGATGGCCCATGTTATCGTGCAGCTCTTCAAGTACAGTCTTTTTGAACTGATCTGGCAGGACTAGCTGTTTCCGGGCAGAAGTAAGTCTGTACAAGATGCCATTGTTATCTAGTCTTAACTTGCCCCACTCTCTGAATAAGCATTTTGTCTTAGGGTCAAATGTTCTTAACTCTTTGGGCAGTGGTTTTGAATCCGTCTGTTTACACTGTAATACAGGGCTTATAACAGGATCAGACTTTTGCGCTTCATTAAGCTGTTCTTTTGGTATGGGTGTGAATGTTGCTTCTGCTGGCTCACCTTCTGCTGTGACTGACATTACTACAGCTGAGAGTGTCCATGCAGCAGGTGTGTCTTTCTGTACCTCAATGGCCTGGATAGCAGCTGCGATAGTGTCCGGTGGCACTTCCTCAGAGCAGTCTCTCATTAAGGTTTCTACATCAAGTGGCATTCTTGATAAAGCATCTGCATCACTGTTTTCCTTCCCTGGTTTGTACTTAATGGTGAAGTGAAAATCAGCGAGCTCAGCAACCCATCTTGATGTGGTGGCATTCAGTTTGGCTGTTGACAGAATGTACGTTAGCGGGTTGTTATCGCTATAGACAGTAAATGTTGGGGCATAGTACAAAT
This sequence comes from Perissodus microlepis, assembly GCF_051167445.1. NCBI lineage: Eukaryota > Metazoa > Chordata > Actinopteri > Cichliformes > Cichlidae > Perissodus > Perissodus microlepis. The sequence continues at coordinate 8,862,744 of NC_140479.1, forward strand.
AGTCTCTGAATTTGTCAGTGATAGCCCACTTCAATGCTAAAAATTCTAGTTTTCCTGCATGGAAGTGGTAGTTTTTTTCAGCCGCTGTTAGGGTACGGGAGCCATAGGCAATAACTCGCAGCTTACCATCTTGTCTCTGGTACAACACTGCGCCTAGCCCTTTGTGTGAGGCGTCTGTGTGTACGATGAACGGCTGTGTGAAATCTGGGAACCCCAGCACTGGTGGGTGGAGCAAACAGTCTATTAGTTCTTCAAGCGCACTTTGATGCTGGCCAGTCCACACGATTTGTTTTGAGGAGGGCACAACTTGACTGGCTCTCTTTGGTCTTGCCCTTGGCCCTTTTGTGGTGTCTGAGTTCTCTGTGGTTTTGTCAGCTTTTAACAGTTCATACAAACAACCTGCTTTTCTGGAGAAGTCTTTTATGTATTGTCTGTAGTAGGAGAGAAGGCCTAACATTTTTCTGAGCTGACCAACATTTTGTGGTTTTATACCTTTGAGTGCTTTGACTGCTTCAAAGTCTGCAGGATCCACTTTACTGCCCTCTGCAGACACTATTCTGCCCAAATAGCGCACCTCAGACTTAAACATGTCACACTTACTTGGCTTAAGCTTTATACCAAAGCCTCTCAATCTCTGGAGCACTTTTCTCACGTCCTCCAAGTGATCTTTGAACGTTTTGCTGTAAACTAATGTGTCATCCAGATAGGGGATGCAGATGTTGTCGCGAAGCCCATCCAGGCACTCTTCCATACAGCGCTGAAATGCTGCAGGGGCATTCATAAGTCCAAAGGGGATGCGAATCCACTCATATAATCCCCAGGGGGTCACAAAAGCAGTGAGTGGACGACTTTCTTCTGACATGAATCCCTGGTGGTACGCTTTCCCCTGATCTAAAAGCGAAAACCAGGAGTTTCCACCCAAACTGTCCATAATGTCCTGGACGCGTGGGATGGGCTGGCGATCAGGATGGGTTTTCCGATTCAGGTCTCTGTAGTCTATGCACAGTCTTAAAGTACCATCTTTTTTTCTAACACAAACAACTGGTGAGGAGTATGACGAGTCTGACTTCCTGACCCAGCCTTGTGCTATTAAATCATGCAGGTAACTTTTCATCTCTTGGTAGAGCGGCCGTGGCACAGACAGGTATGTGCGTTTGACTGGTTCGTTGTCTTTGAGTGATATGGTCATTTTCAGTTTTTCAATACAGCCTATATCATTGTCTGTTTTAGAGAAAGACTGGCATTCCTCTCTGAGCATCTGTTTCGCTAATACTCTCTGCTCTTCACCCAGGTGGCTAAGATCTACAGGTGGGTCCCACTCTTCACTAGCGCTACACTGGGCTTGTGTATTTGTCTGGTTAACAGTAGCTACAGATGTGGCTTTTTCAAACACCTGGGCAGGTAAAACAGCTGTAATAGTCTGAACCGAGCCAACTAATGTACGGCCTGGTATGACAATTTCATGGTCAGTTGGATTAGAGACACCTAGTGTTATGACGGGTAAAGTACCCTTCTTAACTTTAACCAAAGTGTCAAAAAACTCAAGATTGTCTGGCCACTGGGGGTTTAAGTCTGGCTCAAATATCATGACCATGTCTTGTTTAAATGGCCCTGCTGCTATACGACCCTCAACATGTATGTGGCTTTTTTTAGGTACAGTAATACAGTCTTTCTTTGTCATCACTTTGTACTCGTCAACTGCATCTGCACTAACAGCCTGTATAAAAGCTTTCACCTTGTGTCTTTTGAGGCTGGGAAATGATTTTCTCACTGTGCTGTACAGTTTAGCTTGGTCAGTCTTATTTACAATGTATTCAATGACATTGTAGCCTATAATAGGGCATGTGAGCTGAAAACCTTTCATTACCAACATGGGGATGGTCAATTTCTCAGTTTGTTCAGTTCCGGAAACAAGTTGGAAGGTTGTCTCAACCCACCCAAGATATGGCATGTTGGTCCCATTTGCTGCGGTCAGGGTGAGTTCAGATGTGTCCATAATATCTGCTACATCTCTCAGCTCTGTGTGTGGCAGATAGTCCTTTTTCCACTTCTCATCGATGATTGATACCTGTGAGCCTGAGTCCCATAGAGCTTGAAGCCTGTGGCCGTCCAGGAAACACTCAACCAGACATTGCCTGCCCACCAGAGATGTGACTTTGTGAGGGGAATTTACATGAGCTGGCGACAGTGGTACCTGAACAGTCTCATTTTCTTTCTTAGTCTTTAAGCCAGTGCATTGTCTCTTATGTTTTCTCCAGTGTTGTTTCTGGCATGTTCTTGAACAATAAAGTGCGTTTTTACATGCTGAACACTGTCTCATGCCTGACTTTTCTTGTTTACAGTTGGAGCAATGTTGGGACTTGTGGATGATGGGCATGGTTAACACTCGTCCCTCGGTGGTAACCATTGCTGGTTTAAATATTTGTCTTTATATGGTCTCATACCTCTGCTTCTACATCCAGCCTGAAAGTGTTCTCTACTCCCACAGAGGTAGCAGTGGGTGCAGCGCTCGTTGACTCCATTCTGCTGGCAGATGTGGCATCTCCTCTCACGGCGGGCTGGACTACCTGTGTAGTGCTGTACAGGATACTGAGGGGGTGGTGGTCTTTGACGGGGGCCCTGGAAGCTATAATACTGCTGGTCCCTATCATACTGCATAACTGGTGGTGGGGCATATGACTGAGGACCAGGCACCGGCTGCTGTAGAGTCTCTTTAATCTGAGCTATCTCTGCACTGAGACCTTTCAGGGAGGCTACACCTGTCTTAAGCTCCGCTAACTCAGTTAAAAGCTCGGGTGGTAACTTAGCTTTAACTTCTTTCACAGGGTTCTTAGCCGGTGACACATCATCTGACTGCACTGCACTCACACTTGTAGCAGTCTGTGATGCTAAACATCTCTTCTTGTTTTTCCTTTCTGCCTCATTGGCACAAGCCATATTTAACCTCTCTAACAGGAGTTCATCAGGTGTCTTACAGTCTAACAGGAGTGGCTGCATATCTATCCTGACACTGTCACTCTGGAAGCCTGTGAGTATGGTGTGCAAACACATACGCTGGACTAAAGCTGGGTCGTATTTGAGTCCTGACTCTGATTCTTGGGAAGCAAATAAGACTTTCTGCTTTAGATCTAAAACTCTCATCAGGAAGCTTTGAGCAGTCTCTTTTGGGGTCTGTACCTCAGAGGCAAGTTGTTTATACAGTTCGGTGGCGCTCTTCTCCTGGAAATGGGAGCGCAGTATGCGGCGTAGCGTCGGAAGGGTGAGTTGAGCTTTTCCCTCCAAATAGCTGCGTAGTTGTAGACCTGGCAAGATAGCTCTGATGACAGCATCTACAATGTCAAGCTCTGAGTAGCCTCTGCTCAGTCCATTTTCGATCTGGTGAGCAAGACTGGAAAATGTCAGTTTATCTTTTTGACCTGGTTCGCCAATCTGGCCTGATATTTTGAAATCTTTCTGCCAGTAAGGGCTTGGTCGTTGGGGGGTACTTGACACAGATGAGTTAGGGACAAAGCGATTACCTTGAGAGTGAGAAATAACCGCTGTGTTAACTGCATTAGCTGTCTCTGTCACCAGTGAGGTTGCAGTGTTTGGTTGCTCTCCGTGCCCTGAATCATCCCCTTCATTTGCATTTGGTTCAGTCTCAACAATTGTCTCTTTCATTACTTCAGCAACCTTATCATTAAGCAACAACAGTTCTGACATTCCTTCATCCTCAAGTACTGTTATACCTTCTCTCTCAATGTGTATTTGGATGTGTGTTAGCAGTGACAGTCGTGTTTTTCTGCTAACATCTATTTTCTCTGCAATGCCAAGGAACTCGCAGATTGACACTAGTTGATCTTTGGACAGAGTGTGCATTTCACGCACAACCTCTTCTCGCAGCTCTTCCACCGAAGACATTGTGGCAGTAGGCAGGAAGAATTTTACATGTACAGGTGACGCTGAGCTGAGTCGTTTTTGCAGCCCCTGATGATCTCTGGCTGGCCTCAGGAAACATGCGCTAAAACACAGCTACCAGTTCGCCTCGACAGCAACACCTTCCTCACTGCGGTCTGCCTGGGTTGTAGTGGGGGGATTTAGCTGGCTTGGACTGCGATGTGCAGATTGTGGACACCGGACATCTAAGCAGCTATCCCAGCGGTGCCTCCAAATGTTACACCCCTGAAAACAGGGGGAAAAGAATCACGAGAGTGATTATGACTTGCGTCTCTCATGCAGTAGTTTATTGCAGTGAGGAGAACGCGCGAAAGCCCCCTAGTGGAGAATAGAGACACTACTAATCGATCCCAGAAAAGGCTTACTAGCCGATCACTGATGTATAGATTGCAGTTCTCTTAAATAACATGAAAGCCATTAATATAACATGAAAAATAATAAACTCTTAACCATTTTCTTACCATATTTACATTATTTTCATCCTTATATCAACTGATATGAATTAGCATTAACTGAACAGTTTTATATGCAGTAGTCCTTCAACCTGTCACACAGGTGACTATTACTGTGCATAATTATTAGGCAACTCAACAAAAAACAAATATATACCAATTTCAATGATTTATTTTTACCAGTAAAACCAATATAACATCCCCACATTCACAAATATACATTTCTGACATTCAAAAACAAAACAAAAACAAATCAGCGACCAATATAGCCACCTTTCTTTGCAAGGACACTCAAAAGCCTGCCATCCATGGATTCTGTCAGTGTTTTGATCTGTTCACCATCAACATTGCGTGCAGCAGCAACCACAGCCTCCCAGACACTGTTCAGAGAGGTGTACTGTTTTCCCTCCTTGTAAATCTCACATTTGATGATGGACCACAGGTTCTCAATGGGGTTCAGATCAGGTGAACAAGGAGGCCATGTCATTAGTTTTTCTTCTTTTATACCCTTTCTTGCCAGCCACGCTGTGGAGTACTTGGACGCGTGTGATGGAGCATTGTCCTGCATGAAAATCATGTTTTTCTTGAAGGATGCAGACTTCTTCCTGTACCACTGCTTGAAGAAGGTGTCTTCCAGAAACTGGCAGTAGGACTGGGAGTTGAGCTTGACTCCATCCTCAACCCGAAAAGGCCCCACAAGCTCATCTTTGATGATACCAGCCCAAACCAGTACTCCACCTTGCTGGCGTCTGAGTCGGACTGGAGCTCTCTGCCCTTTACCAATCCAGCCACGGGCCCATCCATCTGGCCCATCAAGACTCACTCTCATTTCATCAGTCCATAAAACCTTAGAAAAATCAGTCTTGAGATATTTCTTGGCCCAGTCTTGACGTTTCAGCTTGTGTGTCTTGTTCAGTGGTGGTCGTCTTTCAGCCTTTCTTACCTTGGCCATGTCTCTGAGTATTGCACACCTTGTGCTTTTGGGCACTCCAGTGATGTTGCAGCTCTGAAATATGGCCAAACTGGTGGCAAGTGGCATCTTGGCAACTGCACGCTTGACTTTTCTCAGTTCATGGGCAGTTATTTTGCGCCTTGGTTTTTCCACACGCTTCTTGCGACCCTGTTGACTATTTTGAATGAAACGCTTGATTGTTCGATGATCACGCTTCAGAAGCTTTGCAATTTTGAGACTGCTGCATCCCTCTGCAAGATATCTCACTATTTTTGACTTTTCTGAGCCTGTCAAGTCCTTCTTTTGACCCATTTTGCCAAAGGAAAGGACGTTGCCTAATAATTATGCACACCTGATATAGGGTGTTGATGTCATTAGACCACACCCCTTCTCATTACAGAGATGCACATCACCTAATATGCTTAATTGGTAGTAGGCTTTCGAGCCTATACAGCTTGGAGTAAGACAACATGCATGAAGAGGATGATGTGGACAAAATACTCATTTGCCTAATAATTCTGCACTCCCTGTATGTGTAAACTCTGCTGCAGACTTGGCTGGTCAGTACCAAGGAAAACATTCTTATGATTTCATAATGTAGCAGCCCACAAACTACTGTGCAGTGTCCACAGCTCTGTCTGGTCTCACTGGGGCTGTGATTTCACCAGAGCTGATCTCGTTGTCTAAATATTTCCTGTCAGTTTAAAGACGTTTCCTGCAGGGCAGACGGTATAAAAGTCAGACCCCGAGCGCCGTGCCCCCACAGTATAACAGTCAGTCACAGCGTTACGGGGAGGCCTCCTGAGCTGACAGACACGATAAGAAAAACAGACTCTTTAAAGTGTAAAATGTTACCACTCCACTGCGATTAATGAGCGTGGACAGACTTGGGTGTAGATGTTATTAGGCAGTGGCACTCAGACACTTTGTCAGCAGGTCATAAAGGGCATGAAGTCCAGACACATCTCAGGTCTTTGCGAGTCTGCTTGCCTGAAATGAACGGAGCTCCAACATTATCTTCAGGCTGGAATCGCCGAGGTCCACATTCAGAGTCAGGGGTTCATAAATTTTACAGCCTGGCCTGAGACCTCATTGCTGAGGCCACACCGCAGCTTTAGCCATGTGGCGGTCCAGGAAAACAGCAGGAAAGGAGAAAAGGAGATTATGTGACAACCACCGGCGTTATGATCTAAAGTGCGCGTCCATATTTTTCTCTTTACAACCCTAATGGAGCATGTAATGACAGTCCTCGCTCACCTCTACTCTTACGTCCCATTAAAATGTATTTATTGGAGATAAAACACAGATTCTGGCTGATCTCGGGTGCAGAATTTGCTGCTTCCTACGGCTAAATTGAGGAAAATGTTTTTCTCATTGTTCTACTGGTAATACAAGCTGATACAGTCAGTCTCTGCTTGATAACTACTGTCTGGGGTGTTGTTTTTGAATCTCACTGACTATCTGTGATATTCAGCCTGGAGCAGCTGAGCAGTAAAGAGTCATATAGGAATAACTAAGCAAATCATTACTCTGTTCTTCTGCTTTGAAACGTAATATTTGTTCCCTTTAGCCGCAGACAGCATGTGTGTGTACATGTACGAATGAATGAGTAAAGGAAAACTCCACCCATGTGGACGCTGCTGACACATCAAACACCTTAGAGGTAAAGATCACACCCAATCTCATTTTTTATTCCTCCTTTGTTTTTGTTGTGCTGCTTGGAGACGAGCTGAGCTCCGGCTGTGACAGACAGCCCAGGAATGTCTGTCAGGACAACATATGGGAGCAGCTGGAAGGACACCAGGCTGGGGGCCAGCACACCAAAATTAGAAGCCTCGAATTCCTGTTTCGGAGTATTCCTGCACTCAGGTTTGAAGCACACATTCCAAATAACAGGATTTATGTGACGCGTGCTATATAAATGTCACAATATATGAAAGTTCCTGTCATGTAAAAATACTATTCAGCTGCCTTTAAAGGGCCACACCAGTGTGTCTGCAAGCAGTTTGTCTTCAATTAATAGAAAACATGTTCCCAGTACACATTTTGCTGACCCGTTTGAGTGCATTCAGTGCACTTTTACGATGCTGGTTTTATTCTTCCCCACATTCAACAGACTCTCGCATTTCCAGCTGTGTGATTGAAAATCAGCCCTGCATTAGCTGCTGTCTGCATTACAGGAGCTTTGTGTGGAGCCCATTTATTCTTAGACGCTGAAAATGTGCACTGCATGACATTTATGATATTGATCTAATAACACGGGAGGAAATAAAGTTTGGAGCAGTGGGGAAAATACAGAAAATTGTCAGTTTATAAGACGATAAACAACAGATAGGTTCAAATGTAGTGTTTCCCAGACTCTTTTTCCACCATCAGCAATTAAAAGTAACACAATAGGCACCGTGATAGACGTCTTAAAGCCACAATTGCCACTGTGGCTGCATGCACGCTTGTTAACCGTGTTAGTGCAGTGCCCAGACTCTCAGTCTGAAGCTCCTGGGTTGTGTTGACAGGTACAGCCTGCACTTAAATCTCTGTATTTCCAGGATGGATGGTCCCAAGTTTACAATAAGACTCTGACCTCTACGTGCCCGCATCCTCCACATCTGAAGTAGCCTGTCTGCTGAAGTCTTCACTTCAGATGTCAGAAGTCCCTGTCAGAAGTCCCTGCTGACTCCTTGTGATCTGCTGCATTGCTGGCTGGTGTTGTGGAATTTTACTTTTTCAAACATCTGAAGTCCACATGAAGCCGTCCGCTGCCGTGGCTCTTCTCCAAAACTGCGTTTCTATAGATGCCTACGTAGCTGGAAACACTCGTGTTGTGCATGCACGCTTGACTTGTGCGCATGAAAGCACACTTGGAGGATATTTCTTTTGGAATAAGCACGATGGAATCATTACAGTCGACTGCTTCGGCACAAGGTATCCAAAATGGGATGCTAGCACCGTGACAAATTGCAGCAAGTGATGATTTCTTGTGATTATGAGCTCAGCCGTAAAAGTAAATAATTTGTCATCGAACAAATATAACTAGGCTGTGTTATGTTAACGATGTCATTTCCGTCCAAGCAGTCAAAAATGAAAAATCTGCATGTAAGAACTGTGCTCTTACCTGTTGCTGAAGCATCTAATTTACCCTAAGATTCTTTAAGCTAGTTGTGCATACTGAGCCAACCTTTAATGCTTAAAACTTTTTCATTTCTGTGTTGTACCACTGTCCTGCTTGTTTCCTTTAAACAATTTTTCATGCAAAATATAGAAACATCTACTGGATGGAGACAAATGGAGTCGGGGTGCTCGGAGCCCCTTAAATTGCCGAGACAAAGAACAAGGCTTGAAATGTAATAGGTCTGACCTAAATAGATTTTACAGTCGCTCCGTTTGAGCTCGGGGAGCTGACATGTGCAAAAAACATCGAGCAGAGGTAAGAGGCACGGCACATTATCTTCCTCCTCCTTTACATAGCCTCCTGTGAAATATAGTTGGGCTAAGTTCAATGCCATGCAGGCTGCAGCCTGTGGAGACCAGGTGGGAGCTGTGAAACGCAGTCATGCAAAGTCTTACATAACCCTGCACAGACGGGCTGTATTTCAGCTTGCACAAACCGAAAGCCCAGCTCTTTTCATCCAGATAACTTTGTAAAAAACAAAGAATGTGCAGAAGGTAACTGTGAGAGAGACGGTAAATTACAGATGAAGTGATGGAAAGTGAGAAAGCTCAAAGGGGAAGAGCGAACAAAAAAGGTGAGGATGTATGGGAGAGGAACGTGAGGCTGGAGAAGATGAAAAAAGTCTGAGCATCGTTTATCCTCACTGAAGCAGGAGAATTTATGTTGTCTAGAGATGTATGATGAACCACCAAACCCCGGGGAAGTGGGATGCGCATCCATCTATGTCAGAAACCACCATCTCCCTCTCTCGGGCCTCTTTCCAGGAGACGCTGCGGAGCCTCCATGGTGAACACCAGAAGCTGCTGAGATTACGTCATGGAAAATGCGGGACCCCAAAGTTTGTAATTGCTTAATTGTATAGCCTCTCTCTCCCCTCCACTATTCCTCGAGCTGCTCTCTATCACTGATGCGAGTATGAACTAGAAGGCTCTGCCTGAGAGGTGTGCATGCATACATGTGCCTGCACATGAATCCTAGCAGTGATTGTTGGAAGTGAGCTGTAGCCCGCCTGTGACTGGCGGTTCTCTGATTTAGAGCCATTTTTCCACTTCAAACCACAGGACTCACATTCTGGTGGGTTGTTATACAGCCGGTGGGGGTGGAGTTGTGTGTGTGTGTGTGTGTAGGGAGTGATTCGTATGTTTTCTCTGGTGTGTAACACATCCAGCTTCTCTGCACACTGACAAGAACAAATGTGCAAAGAGCAGCTCCATCAGCACAGGTTTGGTTGTCAGTTCTCAGTTGCAGTGACTTTATTTGCCGTGAGCAATAAAAGTCGGTTTTATTGCCTTGTAAAGCTGTCAAATTATCATTCTTGAGTAGACTTTAATTATTTTTCATATGCCAGTGTGGCGTTTAAATGATTTTTAAACATTCTTTGGCTTTTATAAACCCACAGAGATGCTCAGCCTCACAGGAGCCCACCACACACTTTGGCCATGATCACAGTTATCAGAGGGAAACGCCCAGGTGAGCATCTGCGTTTGCCAGGTTTTCATGCCATCTGAGCCCTGGATGGCTGTGAAAGTCAGCACTCCCTGGAGTGTAGTCCAGCAGAACTGCAAAGAAATGAGAAGTATTCATGTTCGCTGGCCTGTGAGATCTCATGATACATACGATTGCTTGTTCTCAAAGACCGAGGCTCGCCAGGAGGAGTGTTTTTTAAATCAATCTCCCGTCAGTGTCTTAATGTCTGAAGGAAGATGAATTCTTTAATAATAATCAGCCTTCTGTGACTGTTGGGACTCTGCTGGGCTCATGAAACGATTAGAGGGCCTTAGCTGTCTTATAACACAAGAACATCCTCGCTCATGCACCGTGCAGGCTCTGAGCTATTAAACAGATGCACGAAGGATTTCCTCTCGTCCAAAATTTCCGCCATCCCTGTCAGTTCGGACAAGAGTTATGATGACACACGTCGCTGCTGATGTCATGATTGTGTAAAGATTCCAGCAGCAGATTGAAATACCTGCTGCAGACAAACAGCTGGGCTTACCAAGAACGCATGACTTAATTTCATAGAATAATATTTACTCTGACTGTGCTCTTCACTTAAATGCAACCTGCGGGCTTTTTTAACATGCTTCAGCCCACACGCCAACCAATTACAATCACTCTTTTTATTAAAAGCACAGATCATGTAACTGCTGGATGAACCGTGATGGGCTCTGAAGTACCAATAAAATCACAGCTACTCTCAAAGCTGCTCTGCTAACAGTGATAATAAGCTTTTGGGCTTCAATTAAGCAACGACAAGTTTAATGCCATCATGCTGCAGATTGTAAAATGGAGAATTTTCCTCTGCACAAAAGCCAAGGCAACATTATTTTTGGTATAACAGTGTCGGGATGCATTTCCAGCGTTTCCACAGTGAAACGATGCAGTCAGCTTCATCGCAGACAGATTAACATCTCTTCTGGGAAACAAGGTGTCAAACCTATCAGCATCGACATGTGGAGTAAAAGCAAACAGCCTGAGAAGGAGCTAACAGCACGGTGATTTTTACGAAAGAATAACGTGAACATTCAACACTTGTGTTCACGTGTGGTCCCGCTTTTAGGAGCTGCGGGTCATCGTCTTCTGAACAGACTAAACAGAAACAGCTCAATAACATCAGAGACAAACAGGAAGTTTGAATCACATGAGCATTTATTCAAGTGTGTTTGTGTAAGTGTGCGAGAGGAATTACTCACTCCCTGGGAATAAATGCACTAAGCACAGATGTTCGTACCAGTAGTTTCACTTTCATATTGAGGGTTTTCTCATGACTGATTTTTTTATTGGATTGGAGTAATATGAGAGGATGAAGGGGCAGGATGTGATGAGCCGGAAACACTGCAGACCGTGGTGCAAATCACCTTTAGTCTGACGGTTTATTATCCCCGACTGGTGTACATGTTACCCTGGTTCATGTTTCAGATTTGCTCCAAACCAACATTTTATGGTGTGATTTAGTGCTTTTTGTGCTTGCAGAGCTGGTAGTGTTACGATTGACTAAACACAGCCTTCTCCTCAACAGGAAATATAATATCTTCTTAAATGACAGCAGGTATTAAAACTGCATAAAATGCTACATGCGTTGCATATCAGCAAAGGGCAACATTTTTAATACACTTTCCAGACTCGTGGTGCAGTTTCCAGGCCTCAACATCTGGAAACAGTCCATCTATTTTCCACATTTCACCTTTCAGGCCAGTCAGGAAAATTCTTGAGTTCAGCATTAGCTTGTAGCACAAATGGCTGTTTATCATTTAGGTTAAGAACCACAGTCAGACAGACGTGTAGGAAAAAGATCTCTTTCAGGAGATCCTATGTAGGCCTGTGAAAAACTTCTCACTGCTTACACAGAGATTAAGAGGTTCATTAGCAGCGAGCATCGTTAATCGACTGTTCTTCATTAACTGATCATCATCAGTGTGAGACCTCTGCATTTATGTGCATTAACACAATCCTACAATCTTCTCAACTATCAAAGTCAATCACTTGAGAAGTTGTGAGCTCTTTCAGGAGAGGGCGTAACAGCAAATTCAAATTGTAGAAGATGGCAGCGTGGTTTAGATTTGTGGAGATGTTTGTCCATAAGGCTCATCACCATCAGCCTGAGGTGGCTGATGATTTTCCAGCTGTCAGCACGGTGGTGTTTACAGCTGGCTGATGATTTGGGCTTCTTGCAGCCACTGAGTGGACCGTGAGCTCCTCTCTATACCAAAGTATACTGAGGCCATCTGTCCCACAGCTAAAGCTCGGCATAAACTGGGTCACAGCAGAAGAAGAACAAGGTGCAGAGCTGAACCCGGCTAAAATGCTGTGATGGGACCTTCAGAGAGCTGTGCATGTGATGTGAAGCAGCACTAACACTGAAGGAGACTGGACCAGAATCCACAGCGATGTGAGAGACTGACAGTCACACAGAAACCGTTACTCACTATTGAAAGGCAGCAACCACTTTAAAACACAATATATTCACTATAAAATTCTAATTATTATACTCAAACCTTTAAAGCTGTGCTGCATGTTTGAGAAGTAGCAACAGAGAAAGTTACGGAGCAGTAAATAGTTTCAGGGTTTAATTTGCTGTTAGCGACAGCTGATGCTTATCTGAGTGCAGCCCGGCAGCCTTAATGTGATAATGAGTTTAACAGGCTGGTGTTTTCTCTGCACAGGAAAGTATGCAGGGGTGGGAAAAAGGTGAAATCATGATGTCAGCCTGACGGAGTCTGCCACATTAACGGTCTTTGCTTCTGACACAATCCGTCTGCTGAAACAGTGACCTCATACCTAATTTAACACATGGTGCACAAACCTAAACGGAAGGTGCCGATAGCACCGGCGCAGATGATAAAATGGCCTTTTCCAAAGCAAAGTGATGAATTGATGCCACTCGGTGAGGTCACGTCACCATTTCTTTCTTCGTGCATGTGCAGAAACTTGTGTTGAAAGCAGTTTATCTTGGAAATCTGACACCGTGCCGACTACAGACAGCACAGAGATCCTGTGTTTCCAGCGCCCACCAGGCTTCGTGATTACTTTCCAAGCCTTTCATGCATGCAAATTCAGCTCCCAGGCTTCACTTTCCGCTCATTAAAAGCGGGCCCTCAAACTCAGGTTGAGAACGACAAATCTCTCCGGTCATCACATTTCTCCGCTAAAACAATACTGCAGTGTGTCGACTCAGCACTTCCTCCTCTTCCCACATTTGGGGCAGGAGCGGGCCTCGCGGTTCTCGTGCTGGGACGTTTTATTGACTGTTGGACAAAAAAGTTTGGAGGTGTCTGCGTGCTGCAGGTGGGGATTCAAGTGCAAACACACACACGGGAACACATTACATCACAGCCGGATGCTCATACTCTTGAGGTCGGGTTACCCGGTGTTGCCCTCGTTAAAGGTTCTCCTCTTTTTCCAGATTAAAACCAGATTGTGGCGTTTTCGGCTTCGTTTCTCAGTTACGGTGACCTTTACAGAGGTCAACTCAAAACCTGGACACAACATGGCTGTGAGACTGTTTTGTGTCCATCAACAGCAGCGAGTGAAAGTGTAGCCATAACCACCACGCAGCATGAACTGAAAATGGCGTTGCATGAAGTGGGTTTAGAGGCATGACCTAATTTGGTTGTAGCCAGCCAGCGAAGGATTGCCTCATTGGAGTAAAGTTCAGGCCGCCATTAAGAGCTCATAAAATGACTCGTATGAGTTTTTTGCACACCCTGAAGCACCAGGTCACCACAAATAAAGAGTGTATGTCCCACTGCCCCATTTCTTCTTTTTTCAACTCCAATAACGTCTGAAGATGCAGACTGGTTCAGCCGAGAGAGAAGAGCTGTTTATACAGGGTGTGAGTTCAGTGGTTCTGAGGTTTACATGTGCTGACCCGAAATAGTGATGACAAGAAACTTGCTGTTCATCCTCGCTCATTTCAGCCAGGATGTAATTAGATTACATTGTGTACACGGCACAGTTTTTCCTCTGATTGGTTCATGAAAACAGAAACGCCGCCTCGCTCATGCTCGTGTTTTTGTTGTGAATGATTACACCACGTATTTCAGAGTCAAACCCAGAGGGTCAAATGACTGACGTGCAGGGAGGACGCAGGAGGAAATGATCACTTCAGAACAGGAACTGCTGAAAAACAAAGAAGCAGGCCTCAACATTGACGAGCTAATTTGGGGACAGTTTCATGATCCTGCGTTTCAGATTTTCAGTTTCTGTTGAATGTTCTCTGTTTGCGTTCTTGTTCATATTCTGTGTTCGTAGTTCTCATTGTTAGCTATGTTGCAGGCTTGTTCCTGTGTTCCCTGCTTCTAGTCTGTGTCTGTTTGGTCTCCCATGTTTACTTCCTGCCTGTGTCACGTTTGTGCGTCTCAGTTTCTGTCTCAGTGTTTGCTTCTTGCCTCTCGTGCCGCGTGCATCGTGCTGGGCTTTGTTTCCTCTGTCTCGTTGGTCAGATTTTGCTCACCTGTGTTCCCTGGTGTGTGTCATCTCGCTGATTACCTCATGTGTGTTTAAACCTTATTGTTCTTTTTCACATGGTTTGTTTTGTTGCTCTGTCTGAAACTCAGTTTCCATTTGCACTGCGGCTTTAATGCTGGTGCTCAAAATAAAGCAGTTTTTTTTTCAGTTTATCTATTTTACCTCAAAGTCTGCAATTTGGGTCCACTTCCTGCTTAATTATGACGGGTAGGACGACGTCCTAAAGACAGAGAACAGTAGAAAGCAGAAGAAAACAGGGAGACTAACGATAGTAACAATAAAATGAGGGCAAAATGACCCTGAATGAGAATAACCATAAAGTAAAAACATCTCAAAATACTCGATAATATCACAAGAAATATATTTGCCCAATAATATAATTCAAAAAGGAAAAAACCATAAAACCATGGCGACACATTTGCTTCTTTAGGCTGCCTGTGACGAGGTCCTGGAGCTGCTCTACAAACAGCGATACTGTGCTGTGTTAAAGGTCCGTCTGCAGTCGATAGATTGTGTTACACGTCTGCAGGACTGACACAGCTGTTAGCATGTGTCGTGTATCGATGATGAGCTAACCTGCCGAAGGCTTTAGTTCTGATGATCTTGTTAGCGGTGGCACGGTCCTGCAGTGATCGAGCATTTGTGGAGTTACTGTTTCCATCTGTGTGTGATTCAGACCCAGGAAGCCAAAGATATGTAAAACGATAGATAAATTAAAGGCAGTAAACAAACACGGCCTGATTTGTATTAAAAAGCCACATTATTTCTTTTTTTGGATTATTAAATTGTACTATGCTCTGTTCTTGTTTTTTTGCATCTAATTCAAAGTTACAGAAAGTGCCTAAAGAGGGTCCACGGCATCTGGAATGTCTTATGTGGAAACAAAGTGTGCACACAAAGTTTGTGTTTTTTTTTCTGATTTCATTGACTGGATTTCAGTTAGTGTGGTGCTGATATGATGATGAGAACCTGGTGCAGGGACTGTTCTCATTTCTATGCTGATACACTTCACGCTGCCACGTCATTTGTTGTAGATTTGCAAAAGCAAGGAAAGCAATGAGCATCACTGAGCCACGCTGTGTATTCACTATAATTTCAGCTGTCAGGTTGAGCTGTAAGCAGTGACCGGAGGCTGAGGCAGAGATGTTGGTGCTGAGCTCTTTATTCTCTCTATGGCAGGATGTCAGTAAACTCATAGAAACGTTGGAGGCATTTCATGAAGAAACAAGTTAACCACAGCACCGCTGGGCGTGTTCTCAGGGTGGCCGGACAATTGATTTGTTATTCTTTGCTTCTCCAACTTTTTGAAGGGGTCATGGGTCAAAGTGAGAGCCTGGGGAGAGATGCAGCCTGCTGATTAGATAAACAGTGTGGTGGCAGGATCAGGTAAGCTCTGAGAGATGGAGAGATGTTGCAGACTCCTCAGAGGAGGAGGTGGGGGGAACCAAGGTCTGGTAATGGGATCCAGAGTGGTGATGTCATGAAGAAAGGCAGGCTGGCAGCCATGTGCATCAGTGTGTGGATGGATATGTGAAGACACAGCAACTCGGGGAAGATGATCACATTTAACCCTCTAACACTCTGCTGCAGCTTTAATCCTGTTATTGCTAAAACACGCTGGGTGAGGTCTGTTACAGAGTAAGAGGGTTCACACAGAAGCACTCATATTTCTGCTTCTTTAACCGACCTCAGCAGCTAAAGTGGTGGAGCAGTTCTTCTCATTCTTTAAGGTTTTTACTGAAGTTATTAAAAGCCGTGTACGTTTTATTTGATCATAAGCACAGACTGAGTCTGAGGAGTTTTGGGGGAGTGTAAACATTTAGCCAGCAGGTGTCACTGTTCACCTGCAGCGCCTCTGTCACAGTCTCAGTGCGTAGCTGTGCCCTGTCCAGAAGATCTTGCGAGAACTACCCCCTCAGGCAAGGTACAGAGGTCAGCGCTTTCATTTTTCACTTTCACCCTCATTTTTCTTCTCTACATTTCCTCGGTGATGAGAGATGACAGGTGACAAGAAAGCCTTACTCTTAAATTGAAATCTAGGGTTTGAAAGGAAGGGTCATCTAAGGGGCAGAGGGCCAGCTTTGTTGGAAGACGCTACAATATTTCAAATTTGAGGGAAAAGGAGCAAACATTGTGAAAGCAGATGCACATAAAACTGACTAAACACGTGGATATTCGTCACACTGAGCAGCAGGCTCGCTCGTCTCCCTCCAATGACATCACTGATGATAGTTTTCTATATCACAAGAGCAGCGGTGTGGTACAGCTGGCACAGTGTCCAACTTTTCCAGCATTTCTAAAGCAGTTATGTCATTTGGTTTTATTTGAATTCAAGCTGACCGCATTTTATTAGACACACAATAAAATAAAAAGCATTAAGGACTCGTCAACCGAATGCTGCGTAGCCAACCGCTTTGAAACTGCACTGTGAAAATTATAGTAAAATCCAAGTAAATGCTTTTCAGATGACGTGTGAATACTCAACAAAAGGCAGTCTTTAGTGTTAATTTCATTACGGTAGGAATTAAATTCTGGAAAAAGAGCGGAGAGGTTTTCTGCCATTACATTTCACAATCTTACACTTTGATCTGACCCACCGTGAAATCTGGGTCAGGATGGTTATTGAAAAAATGACTGTTTAAAAGCCAACTGCAAAAAGAGTTTCACACAACTGTTGGAGGATTTCTTTATAACCAGTAGATGATGATGGCCGCTTAATTTGGAAAGACTGTTGCTGTGGAGAAGACTATTCCAGATGTGATCACCTTGCATTTGAATGAATCATTTGCCTCATTACTTGGACCCCTGGGAGGCCGGGGAGCATTTTGGACCATTTATATGCAAAGACTTCCAGTCACACAATCTTTTGAACTCACGTTGAGGCTGTACACTCACGCATTGTTTCCTATGAGTGTCTGGTTGTTTCTGGGATAGTAAGCCTCCTTCATTCCTCTAGCTTCTAGTTATTTTTCCAAAGTAATGGGCCTCTGCTCTCTATGCTGGATAACTGTTCTAACACAGCTTATGATTAACCTGCTGCGTTCTTAAGTTGTGCGTGCTCTCAAACATATCGTAGCTGATGGGGGCTGAAAGCGTGACGACATGAACTGCAGAATGAGATGGATGTTGTGTTCTATTTATACACAACTGAGTGACATCACATACTACGTGTGGGTGGGCTGTATAGTGGCTCTCTCATCAGCTTTACAGGTCACATGAAGGTTTGGGCATCCGGATGCTGCAGGATACACTTACACACATTTTGGCACCAGTTTGACACACCTATACTTAAAGATGCTTCTAGAGTTTAAAATGTGGATTCTTAATAAAGTTAAGCAGCTAAAGCTAAGACGAGGAGCTCAGCTCAGGTTATTGATTTGCATCTCACACCTGCCTCAGTCTTATTTACCCTCACTATTCCCTGAACCTCTCATTCTAAAATAAAAACCAGACAATCACCTTTCACTTCCTGTACCATAATAAAACTTCAATAGGAAACATCTGTGTTCTCACATCTGCCTGCATTCCTCTGTGTTTGGGATATAACTGCTGTTTTTTATTTTTTACGTTACGTCTCATACTCAATTCTATCATCGTCACTTTGATCCAGTGCTTTTCTTTCTCGCTCTCTGTCATCTTCTCCTCCAGCACCAGTCTTTGGATTCTGGGAGTCCCGTCCTGTTTCCCACATTCACCGGCCAAATGATGTATCACGAAAACTCTGTACACCCATGAATAGAGTTTGCTACTTGAAACTGATCTCTCCTTACTGACGTAAAAGTTTATTTGAAATTTTATGATCGTTAGTCTCACAGTTTGTTTTAGCAGCATCATGATGACCAATCTTGCATCTGTGTGATCAATAATTACAGAAACACTTCAACGAGCTTGGCATTTGCCTACTTCTCGTGTCGAATAATTGCAGGAGGCACAGATACAGAACATGTCTTTAAAAACAATTTCCAAATCCAAAGGAGCTCATCCCAGTAAGGAAAGAACACAAGAAAGCAAAACCAGGAACATACACAGACAACACGACAAAGTACACACACTCTGGAGGCTAATTAGGGTTAGACACAGGAGGGAAACAACGCACAGGTGAACACAGTCAGGAGACGACAGACAGGAAGCACGACTAACACATAAAAGGAAACGACTAAAACACAGATACGACTGCAAGCACTTTACAAAGCATCACCATGGACATGAGACATGGACATGAGACATGGACAGGGGAGGGAGGGACAAACAGAAGCGCTAATATTAATAAATATAATGACTGGTGAGAACTGAAACATAGAGTTAGAGTTAGCAGAAAATTCCCTGTAAAAAACAAACCTGCTTATATTTGGATGTGGCCCAAGAAATAAGAACGAGAAAACTGAAAACCAGATGAACACAAAATCACAACCTTAAACATAAAACAATAAAACACAAATCTTATATATAACGCATGAGTCAAATGTGTTAATTAAAAATCGAAAACAACAATCGGAAGTCAAAAGAAACTACGACACAACCAAAAGACCAGAAACACTTTTATCTAAACATCGACATCATTCTCACGTTTGTCTCAACATCCAAGAAATCCAAAAGCAAACTGTTGACCACACAGTTTAGGGGCTGACGTTAAGGTTAAGGTGCAGTTAAAATGTGTAAAATGTTTGTAAATATTCAGCATAATTAACAGTCCCTGGCTTGGTATGTCATTATTTTTGATGCAGCATGGGAGAAGATGGCCAAAGATGCAGAATCCCAGCTGTTCACAGAAACAGGACAGCGATGATGGGATCAGGAACAACCAGACTGGAACGTTTGTCGTTTAACTTCAGCGTCTGCAAATAATTTCTCACTGTTTCTGCAAAGAAGAGACCAAATCTGAATCCATCCCCTTTGAGACTTTTCCATCTTCAGCCTGCTGTGATAATACGCCGTGGATTCATGTCATTCGATGGTTTTCTCTAAGCCTAGCACAGGTTTTATGACAGCAAACAGGCTTTGAGCATTTCTTCGTTGCTAAAATGGAAAAATTGACAATTTCACATATTCAAGTTAAAAATTGACAAAAAATAAACAGAAATGAAAATGAAATCAGTTTTTTGCGCTGCAAATGAAACCAAAAACAGACCCTGTTATTTATCATTTTTCTGTACTTGCATAAATGTGTAAAAAAGCATTGGTATTTCTAAGAACAGATCAGTGAAATGTAGATAATTCTGTAATTAAAAAAGAAAAAATAATCTTTTCCTCGAGTATCCTGTTGGAAATTTACCTTTAGGTTACAACGTGATCTTTGGCACACGGGCTGGTTTAAATCTGCCCAAAGGGAGAACATTCCTTCGTTTCAGATTCCCAACATACCAGAGGTCGGATAACCCCAGCACAATACCCCATTATGGGTTTAAAGACTTGTAATGGCTTGTAATGGTCCATCTCTTTGAGTCGGGGCATGCCAGAGGGCTGATCAGAATGTGCAGGACTCTAGCAGTCGCATGCAGAAACTTGCATGGAAACCAGCACATTGGTTCATGTTTGTACACAGCTACAACACTCAGTTTATTTGGCTGACTTCTCAGGCTTTCATCACAGCGGCCACAGATCTCCTCGATGCTATTTGGGTGATAAACAATATGAAGAAGGTCTAATTAATCCTTGTCAAACAATCATGAGAAAAGAGATAAGTAGGCTATTAGAATGTAATTAAGTAATCAAATGTTTAATGTTGTAACATTTTCCAGAAGCTCTCCGAGGAAGACAAGTTGTATTTTTTGTTCTTTTCCCCAGAGAGTAAAAGAAAAGTAAAAGTTTGAACCGGATGATCCCCAGAAAGCATGTTGAAGAGGAAGGGTAATACCAGAGGTCGTCTGTGCACCGATTCCCATGGCAGCGTTTCACTGTTTAGTCATGGAACTGCTATAAAGCCACAATGGCCTCAATGCTGACTTATTATACCAGTAAGCAAACACCAGTGCTACAGTATTCAGTGTTACGCCCACTATTTACCAATCTAAATGGAAACCCCGACTCTCTGCGGCCCTGCTTCAGTGGCTTCTATATAGGGGACATCAATCCATACCAGCAACCAAACCAAAGGGGATTTGTGGCCTTCCAGCTCTTAGTTGTGGCAGCGGAACGGGTTTTAAATGATCCCTCATCCACAAACCCTGAAATTTGCACCATGTAGGCCTCTCCTTTTCTGTCTGCTTAGCATTTTTCTAACTGTTGCAGATGCTCAAAGGGCAGCAGAGCCGAATCCATTTGGCTTCCAGCTGCCAGTCTATAAATTAGCGTTCTTTGCATTCTGTTAATTTATCGAATAGACAGAAGTTGTTTCTCTAGACTGCTCCTAGATCCCCTTCTGCATGTTCATTCATCAGGACTGTGGTCTGGATGGAGCACACGCACACCCTTTGTATCAAACAAGGACAACTGGAGGTGGGGGATTCGGGCCGAGCGTGAGGCTTGGCTCGTTGAAAGACATTTTCCATTCCTCTGGATACGCAGGTCCGGCTTTTGCCTGCTTTGTATAGTCGGCACCAACACACACAAAAGCTGAGTTTGTTCTCACAAATCCCACATATCCTGGAGTTAAACACTCAAATGTTTTATGTGAGGACCATTTATGATGTCAAAGCAAACGTCTAAATTTAGCTGCTTGCTCTATTTAAAGATAATGTGCTGTTTATAAGAACAATAGACACTTTATAGCTGGTTTATAGCTGTGATTTTGTGACATAATTACTGATTAGAGCTTATCATTTAGAACCTACTTTTGAAAACAGTTAAAAGGTAAATCTGCTGTAATTCATAACTTTCTGCTCCCATATATCTCATGACTACACAAGCAGATTATTGTTACCTACTTATCGCGTTTGCCTCAGGCTCTCAGAGCATTTAAGCATCTTGTAAAGTCTTAAACTTCTCTTACTGTTGCTTTATCTGCAAACGGAGCTATTTTTACATTGAAAAACTATGATAACTCTGCTGTAGCTCACATGGCAGACAGATGTATGATCTCAGGCGTCCAGTCATCCTCCAGCTCTCTTTCACAACACTGGCACAGCCAACGCTGCTAATTTGTTTTCAACTCTAAATGATGAGGGTAATCAATAGGGGTGGGGGAAAAAATCGATACTGTGTAGTATCGTGATATTTTGTTTGCTAATAATGTATCGATACAGGGACAGCAGAAATCGATATTTTGTTACAAAAAAGGTTTTTGTGCTCTGACTTCAGAGCATGTTGATCCTTTTTCTGAGCAAGAATCCTGACATTCCTTCACTGTCCAAATGTGTTTAACTTTTTTTTGGCAGCAATAAACATGACAGTTTACTTATTTTAATTTAAGACATGTTTTATTTTAATTAAGTTTAAAACTTTTTTATTTAATGTAAAATTATATTTTGTTTTAATTTACTTTCAAATTCTTCAGTTGCTGAAGGGGCTGCATAGTTTTCACAAATTGCATAGTTCAGAATAGCTATAATTGTACCAGATGGTTGCATTCAGTTAAGTTGGACTAGACTGTAATACAAACCGTTCAGTTTGTCAACAATAAAACTGACTGAAATGAGAGAAAGACTGAGTGCGAGACTTTGATATTAGATAAAATGAATATTGATAAAGTTTACCTTTATGTACAGAATCTGAATATCGCAAAATATTTTAAAAAATTGCAATAATATCGTATCGTGCGTTAAGTATTGTGATAATATCGTATCGTGGGATGTATGGTGATTCCCACCTCTAGTAATCAAGCATACTGCAAAAAACTAACAAGCCTGAGTATAGTGTGATGTTAGCAGTCAGATAGCCAGCAAGCAGATGATCTGGCTATTTCTAATGCTGCACATTTTTGTTAGAAATAAGGTTTCTGAGAGTTCACAAACTGAAGACACCTAACTGACAATGACCTGTCATCCTCTGGATAGATGCAGCAGAACTGTGGGTCTAAAAGCACAGCACCACTGGAGCTTCCTCCTCACTAAGCTCTGTTCACCCTGTGTGCTCCATCAAACCACCAGAGCTGACCTTAGAGCAGATTGTGTTGTACTTCTTTCTGCTTAAGCTGGGCAAACACTGTGCAATTATTTCAGTCCCGTTATTCAGCTCCTGCTCAAACTGTACAATTGACTCGCAGGGGTTAGAAGTTCATAGGTCACGATGCGACCTGAGTGCTCACACTGTGTCCATAACATGAAGCTTATAACACAAAGTCTGTCTCTCCCTCTCTGTCTTTCACAGACACACACCACCACCATCAACCTTTCTAAATTGCTAATGAAAAACATTGACCGGGTAGCTGAGATTGAGCAGCAGTGTCCATCCAACTCTTTTCATGGTTGTTGCGGTCGTGATAATTTTGTGAGGCCACATTAAAAAGGTTCGGATGAGCCAAAGTTCTACAAGTTGTGCCTCCATGGCTTGTGTCCAGATCACACGCCGCACAGCCGTGCTGCTCCGTCTTTTTCACTTTCATTTCTGTTTGCGTGTGCGCAGCGTGAGAGATTACGTTGATAGCCTCACGAGGGGCGACATGATTTCAAACAGGTTTGATTTTCTTGCGACCATATGATTGATGATCACGAGCTTGTCGTGAGGTGTTAATCGCTTCTCGTTACCGCACGTATACGACACGATGCACGACTCATGATTAAGGCGAAACTTGGGTCGATCCCCGACTGAAAACTCGTCTCAAAATGGGCCAAAAATCGCACCGTGTATGCCCAGCATTACACGTGCACTCATGTGATCTGGTCTGATGGGACCTGGGACTGGCTAAAGTCTCCAAAACCTGAAAACAGGTGGGGTGCAGGTGTCCCCTGGAAATGACCAAATGACAGCAAGAGTTCTCAGATATATTAGAAATCGTTTCATTTTGGTCTTTGCTAAAAACAGAGCCGTTGCAGAAAGATGCCGTTCCCTGGTTTGTGGAATACGATGTCTGCAAACACCGACAAATCTTACGCCAACATTTTCCCTTTGACGTCAGGAATGTTATATTATATATCGGTAATCATGGCTTTTGCACACAAGCTAACAAAACCGTCAGCTCTTCAAGTGGAATTAATCAAGCAACAATTATCCAACACTCCCCATAATCATTCAGCTCTAAATATTGAAGATTTAAAGTTTACTTAATCTCAAAATTTAATTTCCATGCCTTCTTATTCCTGTATATACTGGAGTAACACAATGGAACTAATGTATTGACTATAGGGATGAATAACAACTGACAACGTGCTCACACGATTGGCTCCAAGTGTTTCTCAAGGTCTCCAGAAATGTTTCTGCACTGCAAAGAGGATTTACTGCTTGCTATAGAAAATAAGTGGTGGTCTTTGTGTAAATAACAGAGCAATGACTCAGAGGCCTCGGCCTATTCCCTTACATTAACTTACTGTTTCACAATGGTGCACTGTCTCTGCAGCTATCGGGCCACGTTTCGTGTAAATAAAGTATATTGTTATTGCTCACAGTGTTGCAGCATTAATGAATATTAACACACTGCGAGCCCATGGGAGCTGTTATCCTTTATTGCAAAATCAAGAGATAAATAAAGTGGTTTGCTATAAGGACAAGCTCTTTGCAGCAGAACAATAAACTTTATTTATTGTGATCAGTTACATCTGGTCAAACGGGCGGGTGAAAGTCGGCAAAGCTGCTGGATTAGTGCAATCACTCAGCAGATAATACAACTGTCATGTTGTAATCCCAGACACTGTGAAGTTTGAGCCCTGAAGCTGAAATGCACCCAATATTTGGAGTTGTGGAGCCAATCGACAATCAATCTGCCACTCAAAGCCATGGCTGCTGATCACAGCAGGAGCAGCTCTCCTCACTTCAGCCGCGGACACGTGGCACACAGAAGAGGACGGTCTTGGACAGCAGAGATCGGCCTTTTGCAAGCTATGACTTCCTTAAAATTCATGAAAGCTAAAGACTAAATCTGCAAGTGTTTAAGCTGAAATAATCAAGTCATCGACTTAATATTTCTCCTTAAAAAAAAGCACAAATTGATCTTTATATGCAGTAACCTGGTGGTAAGACACCAGTTTGCAGAGCAGATGCGAAGCCTTTGCATAGATTTTACCGTGTGACCAGAACATTTGGCTTGCATTAAAAAGAGTCACTTGAGGCGAGTCTTTATGGAAAGATGATACAGTAATTGTCAGTTTAAATATCTCTGCTGCTCCCCCCCCACAATTCACCTTCAGACGTTCACCGCTGCTGGCAGCAAAGCACAGAGCTTTTCCCGGTTCCTCTCCTTAAAACTCCAAACCTGAGGGAACATTTCTTGCCTGGAGTTTCTGGCACAATAGTTATATTTGTGAACACAATATAACACAGTGGCAGGACGTGCATTTAATCCAGCATGTCAAAACTCGTGAGTGAACGGAGGAGCTGCCGTGTTTAACGCTTTGCCCATGTTCTCTGTTTGACATGTGAAGCAAGCGCTGCGAATCATTCCCCTGTTACAGGACTGGAAGTGAGTAATCCGCCTCATGTTTTCTTTAGTCAATCAAAGTGAGACATTTCCAAAACTTTTCAACTTAAATTAGTTAATGGAGAAGGTTCTACAAGCTCTTGACAATAATTGGTGTGTAAAGTAATTTTCTCACTAATGACTGTATCAGAGGGAATCATTAAAACGTCAAAAAACAAAAACTGATTCAGTTTTAAAATACTTGTTATTTTCATTACGATTATAATCCAGTCACTCATACGGTGCATTCACAGAGAGGAAGTTTTAGTGTGCAGCACATGTTTCTACAGCGCAGTAGCTACAGATACAGCGTGTGAACATTCTCAGTCAAAATAGCATCGTCTTCTTTTCTGTTCCATGGTGTAGCTGCAGGGTCACGGGAAAAAGAAAGTACCCCCCGCCTTTTAATCACCTGAGTCACATTTCTAAACTGGGACGGCAGCAATGCTGTGGAGTTCTCTATCGTTGTCTTCACGCTGTGCAGACTCTTTTAAAAAGCAGCTGAAGACTTTTCTATACAAACAAACTTTTGATTAGTTAAAATCGTTTTATATTATTTTTTAATTTCTATTTCTGGTTTTATTGTGAAACACTTTGTGATATTATCCATGAAACTGCAATAAAAATACATTTTACTTACTTACTTCCCTTTTTCGAGGGTAAATAAATCATCTGGTTCTTGACAGGTCTTAAATTATGCAAACACACAACTTATTACATTTACTTACTGTGTAATTATTTATTTATTGAATGGTTTAATGGTTTAATTATTTATATAGCACATTTAATTACAACAGGAGCGTTGACCAAAGTGCTGTACAAGAATACAACATACATAATAAAATAACAAATAACTCTCATGCTGTAAATAAAAGCCAGTAAATAAAAAAGCGTTTTAAGATAAGATTTAAAAAGATTGACAGTGGGAGCCTGTCTGGTGTATAGGGGTAAATTATACCACAGCTTAGGCGCTACGACTGCAAATGCTCGATCGCCTCTATGAACCAGCCTCGACCTTGGTACAGCTAAAAGCAAAAGATCACTTGATCTAAGAGATCTAAAGGCTGCAAGAGGTCAGACAAATACCCGGGAGCCTGTCCATTCAGGGCTTTGTAGGTCAACAATAAAATTTTAAAGTTAATTCTGAAGCGGACAGGGAGCCAATGAAGAGAGGCGAGCACCGGGGAAATGTGTTCACGTCCTTTAGTACATGTCAGAAGACGAGCTGCATCATTCTGGACCAACTGAAGTCTTGCCAGGCAGGTCTGAACCTGCAAAACAAAATGCTGAAGCGCTGTGTGGAAAACTAAGTACACTCCATGACTGATCACCTTATAGATAATATCTTCTCCCACAGTCTCCCACAGCGTTATGTTGCACGTGCTGCTTCAGGTTATTGAGGTTTGTGAACACTTGATGATCCCTCTACAGCAGAGGTCTGGGGTTTGGTTGGGCTGTTGCAGCACATTGACTCCCTCCTTGATCCTTTCTCTAGTAGATTTGCGGCTACGCTCGGTTCATAGGTCACGATGCGACCTGAGTGCTCACACTGTGTCCATAACATGAAGCTTATAACACAAAGTCTGTCTCTCCCTCTCTGTCTTTCACAGACACACACCACCACCATCAACCTTTCTAAATTGCTAATGAAAAACATTGACCGGGCAGCTGAGATTGAGCAGCAGTGTCCATCCAACTCTTTTCATGGTTGTTGCAGTCGTGATAATTTTGTGAGGCCACATTAAAAAGGCTCGGATGAGCCAAAGTTCTACAAGTTGTGCCTCCATGGCTTGTGTCCAGATCACACTTGATGATGTGGCACACAGAGGAACTCTTGGTTTTTGCAGTCTGACCTTTGGGTGAATTTGCTGGGATGTCCACTGACAAATTGCTGAATGCTTTGCACTTCAGATGGTCTGAAAGCCGTGCCCAGACTGATGGGCAGCAAAATAAAATCACTCCTGATGTCGGCTCTGCACACACCTGAATCCTCCAGACATGCAAACTACCAAAGCATCTGCTTTTATTAGATGATCATCTAATAAATAACAGTCATAAGCTGCAGGTACACACGGTTTCACATTGTCTATTGTCGTGACAACATGATAGGCATGGAGGTCTTCGTACCCCAGGACCAGATGCAGAACAATTTATTTAAAGCAACACTGCATGAGGCATTTTTTTAAATATGAGTTTTTCTGTTTAAACTTAACGGCAGGGACATTTAGCAAGTTCACCATTGGGAGCGTTGGCTTCATGACTGTTCACACTGTTGCACTACATGTGAACAGTATCTAATTCTGCCCCCGAAGGCTTTATATTTGAAGTCGCTTCAAAAAGTCCAGATGCTCCCCACATGCAAATCTTGCCATAATGAATTAACGGTTATTTATTTTTCCTGCATAGATCCTGCTGTAATTGTCCTTTTTAAGAAGACAAAGATGTTTGGAACACAGAGTATCAGTGCTGAACATCAACCAAGAGCCTTCAGTGATGCATTTTTGTAATGAAACAAAAGAGAATTCTGTTCAAGTCAGACTGAGTAAACATAATAATCAGAAACCTTCAGATCCTGTGCACGCAGCTTTTTAGAATGATGGCCAGCACTCTTATTAAGGCTCCAAATTTAGTCACTGAGTAACTTACGATATCCAGAGAGAAGACGATGGATGTCGAGGGAATTCTTGGAGCCTTGAGGAGACTTCAACCTTCAGGACCAGAGTTTGAATAAGTAACTCTCTCATCCTCTGCTTTGTTTAAGTCTGATGATTTAAGGTTGCCAGCAATAAAAACATGCCAGTTAATGGATGCTGTGATTATTTGGTTGTTAATTGATGACGTATGGACCCTGCTTCCAGGTCCAAACTACTCTCTTTATTAAGGCTGTTGTGTTTTTAACACATTTTAATGCTTTGTATTTTGTTCTATTTAATATGAACAAGCCCCCAAAACAGTCAGTGATCCCTGTCGGCCTCTCTCAGTTTTTATTACCACTGTTCATTTTAAAGCTCAGTTTTTAAAACCTTACGATGTAACTACAGCCCAGCCCCTGCAGCAGTACATTAATGACTAACCTCGTATTGTGGATGGATTATCTCAGTTGTTCTCCTGACTGAAGTTTGGTCCGTTTACAGCAGGGGTGTTGAACTCCAGGCCTCGAGGGCCGGTGTCCTGCAGGTTTTAGATGTATACTTGATCCAGCACAGCTGATTTAAATGGCTAAATGACTTCCTTAACATGTCCTGAAGTTCTCCAGAGGCCTGGTAATAAACTAATCATCAGGTGTGCTGACCCAGGGTGAGATCTAAAACCTGCAGGACACCTGCCGTCGAGGCCTGGAGTTCCCCACCCCTGGTTTACAGCATCCTGCCATGCGATTGCAAGTGAAAAAAGGTTAGCGTTCACTTTTGGTTTCACTTTGGAATTATTCTACATATGATGCATCTCTATAGACTGACGGGTTTGTGTCATGTGACGTAATATTTTTGTACTGCTGCTACATTTATCTACAAGAGTCATTGCTCTGCTAATATCATTTCTCCCGTCCTTCATACAAACACCTGTGTGTATTTTTATTGTCCTTCGACCATAATTCATTTAAAAACTGACTCATTACCCCCAGTGTGCTCCTGCCTCCTTTTCAATTCTGACAGTTGCACACAATTGTTTCCTGTGATTAATCTGAAAAACTGAGATGTCAAAGAAAGTTTTCACATTTAAAAACAAACCAAGCTATGGTTGAGTTTCATTCCAAGTACCGGCTGTTTGGTTATTTGGCCGTGCCTGTGGTTCGAAGCAGACACGTTGTGTGTAAAAACACCGTGAATTATCATTTTTCTCCTCTCCTCTGTCCTGATACTTTTTTCTATGATTTTAAAACTGCCGTTCAAACGCTGTGGGTAAGCTATTAATCAATTCATAACTATGCCGAAGAAAAACAAACACAGAGTCCAGTTATGAATCTTCATGGCAGACCAACCACATTCACTGCACTGCAGATTTATGGAGTAATTAAGGTCTGCACAATTTCTCTGAATGGAAAATGTATGAAGTATTGTGCTGTGCTCTTTAGCTGAACACGCTGTTAACTAAAGAGGTAAGTGCTTCCTTAAGATCATTATTATCTTCAGAAGTTGGTTTATTTTACAGGATGAAATTGTGATATTCTAAGAAGAGCAAAACCAGCAGTAAAACTCTGTCTGCATAACCAGGACCTGAAATATCACATTTCCATGTGACCCAGATCTTTATAGCTGTAGCTGTCAGTAGCTGGTGTCACGAAATTAATATATTGTTAGTGCTTATTTAGTGCATATTGTTACTTGTTTTTAATATAGTCTAAAAGGGCCAGCTCTGAGTCTGAGCCCAGAAGTACTGACAGGAAACTGCATGCTTTTGCAGAGCATATGAGGTGCAGACAGAAAGTGAAAAACGTGTTTGATCGAAACTTAATGTGTGCGCGAAATATGGAGAAATATTCATTGGAGTCCGTCCACATCACAAAGCCCAAGTTGGTGTCAGGATGTCAAAGTGGTCTTTGGAAAAATATTTTTCTTACTTCTAAGTTTTTGGACCTCTCCTGTCGATTATTTCAACTCACTGTTTTATGTACAAATGCACATTAACTGCTGGAATATACCATTGATTCCAGTTTGAACAGTGTTTGCTAAAAACTACAGCAACACTTTATAACACAGGCCGTGACTAAGAGCATCATTCTCCTGAAATGAAAATTAATTTTGATGTAATTACATTTACATATATATTTGTAGTATTTTACCTACAAACATTTACAGTAGGCACTAGAATAAAGGTGCAGCAAATCAGGTCTTTACGGGAAATAAAGAAATAATTATACTCTAAGTAAATTTTAGTAAGTAGTAACTAACTTTTAGTGTGGCAAAACAAACACTATCTCCCCCATGTTACATATTAAATACACTGTGCTTTTGGGGCCGGGGATTCATCTTTACTTTTAAGATCTTTACGTTAAAAATCAAAACATCACAATTTTGCAGTGACCTTAGAATGATGGAACCAATCATATTTGAACAATCACAGTTCAAATATAACATTCAAATGGTGTATTCAGGAAATTAGACCTGGACGTTTGGCAGGGTTAAGCCACTCCATAATACGGCCCAGGACCCGGCACACCTATGACACCTGGCTAATCGGAGGTCAGGGTAGAAACGTGCTATATATGAAACAGTCCATTTACTATTTGTTATAAGAGCAGGGTGCAAGATGCTTGCAGGCAGGATGTCATGGAATGCCATAACCAAGTAGCCAGCATAGCATGCAGAAACATCTGTGCCGAGTATGGCCTGGAAGTCCTGAGGTCAAAACGGGAGACGGCCCCCTGGGTGGTGGAGAATGACTGGGCTAAGATCCTCTTACAGTGCACTGCAGCTATTCTCCAACTCTCTAGGCAGAGATCCCACCATAATCATTAATGGTGACTGTGTAGAAAGGGTGGTAAACTTTTGATTCCTGGGAGGGAACTTTGAGGAGAACCTTTCCTGGAGTGCGAACACCTCTGAGCTGCTGAAAAAGGCCCAACAGAGACTTCCTGAGAATTCTCAGGAGGAATAACATCACACAGAGACTGCTGGTGTCCTTCTACAGCGCCACCATTGAGAGTGTTCTAACCTATTGCATATGCATCTGGTACACTAGCTGCACAGTGGCTCAGAGGAAAGCACTCCAAGGGATCCTTAACACCGCCCAAAGGATCACTGGCTGCTCTCCTCACACTGGAAGATCTACACAACACCCGCTGTCTTAAAAACGCTCAGAACATTATGAAAGATACCAAACATCCTGGCAGTTTGACCTGTACCGGGCAGACTGTACAGAGCAATCAGTGTAAGGACAAATCACTCAAACAGCGCTTTTACCCAACCGCAATAACACGTCTGACTGCTGCTACTGAAAAATGTCCATCACGCTACTCTGGTATTGATCTATGCACTGACTGAAGCATGTATGTGAATTTGTGCTCATACTTTTCCTATTAGCACTTTAAGTATTTTATTTATTGATTTTATTGAATAATATTGTTTTATTTATATTTTCATAGTTTTAGGGATGATGCACTGATCAGGGACCACTTTTAATTTCCTTGTACCTGTGACAATGACAATATAGACATTCTGTGAAAGGAATCACACTGATCAATGGTACCATTGATCAGTGTGATTGGAGCAGTGGTTGTTAATCAATGGTCATGACAATTTGCATATTAATGATCAGGGAACTGGTCTCCCAGCCTATTGTTCATTCAGTGGGCTGGTTTCAGTTATTGTGCAAATGTACTGTTATAAGGTTGGAAACCTGCAGTCAGCTGACACTGAAGACGTCACCTGGATGAGTGACGAAACGTTTCTCCCACTGAAAACATCCAGATGAACAGAATCAACCTTTTGGGGTTTACTTACCTGGATGATTGAGCACGCATCAAGACAAGATCCTGTGGCATCACAGACTGGTGATGGCTAACCAACCAAACATAGTAGTGGTGGCCATGCAGATGAAGAACATTAAGAAGAAAGAACAATATCGGTCCCAGTGGCAATCGGAGCACTCGGTGCCCGATTGCGAGCCATAACCGGGCGAGCGGCTCCAGCAGATCCCAGGAGTGAGACTCAAGATCTCCCCCCAGAAGAGCGCAGTACTAGGAACAGCAAAGATGCTGCGCAAGGCCTTCAAGCTCCCCGGCCTCTGGTAGACTGCCCACAATATTATACAAATATAATATTAACTAAAAGTAACTTTACCATAAATACCACATTAAATACCAGTAAGTTACCACGGAAACTACTGAAGTTGAGGTCTATTTTGTATCTCTTTCCGTCCCAGTCAGTGTGTGATGTCTGTCAAATGAAGAAAAGTGTTGGCTGCACTTTAAGAAGAACACACATTATCTCAAGAGAGACGAGTTTAGCCTGAGGGAGCGAAATGTGCTGCTCAGAGGTTTAAACAGCCAAACCTTTGGAGCTGTGGCGCAACACTTTCACTTACTATACAAAAATGGAGAATAAAGAAGTTTCTGATGGTGTAAAGGTGCCATCTAAATTTATTTATGAGTTATTGTTGGACAAAAATCAAAAAGAAAGTTGTTTGGACAGTTTTGAACCTGTCGTAGATGGGCCCAATCGACTCTTCCTGAGAACGTGGGCTCATTAATGGCTGCTGCCATAATTGTCTGCCTCGACATATTTCTGAAGAATTTTCCACGTGAAAGCATCGGCACAGTCTAGCGAAGGGGAACAAAGTCCGACCTGTCTGTTTCTCTTACGCCATTTCCAGGATTTTCTTTAAAACAATAAATTAGAGCTGACTGCTCCATTGCATAAGTAGATAGGTGGCCTTGCTGAAAAGGAATTATCCAGTAACGTCTGCAGTTACGCACCCGTTTGAGTGAAGGAAAACACAGATGTGAAATCTGTAGATCTGCAAAGTTGGGCTCGACTTCTACACAAAATCAAACGAGCTGAAGCTCACAAAAGTTTCTTAAAACAAAACACCTGAAAACTGCAGTAAAGCTTTAAATGTTGTTTTATATATCGTAAAGCAATCCACAGGAGACTGAGATAATTCGTTCCTGCTTCAACACAATTTAGTTTCCTAAAGTGTTTCACACAATTTCACTGAAGATCGCAAATCATTATTATTCAAGGAATGCGTGGCTGTAACAAATTTACTGTATTGAACGTGGCTTCAATTAATATCTTTTTATATTTCCTCTGTGGTCTGTTTCTTTCGTGCTGTTGCTTAACTGCAGCAGAGCGATGCTCGGATGCCAGAGTGTATTACTCCACCGTACTGTCCAGGGATCTTTTTTTCTAAAGGAGTCCGCTCATTAAGTGTAAATGATGATAAATGTATTGTTAATGTTGTGGTTTCTTTCTTATATCTGTATTTTCCTTTGGACCATCTGCAAAAATACCCGATAAATCACTAAAGAATGACTTTAAGTATCACTGAAAATAGCATTAATGGATAAAAGGAAGAAGAAATAAATAGGAAGCTCTTTAACAAGCTGAACTTTCCTCCTGTATAGATAATGCTGTTTCCAAGTGGTTGAAGAAAAGCACAAGATAAATGCAGTTCATTCACCATTTTCAGTGCCAAAGACCAACTTGCACTCTGAACCGTCGGAGTGCTGCATGACCTCAGCAACACCTCTGCAGATCTGTCAAGGGTTGAATAAAGGAGAGGATAAACTCCTTAAACTGTAAATAACCAACGAATGTGCGGCTGCGTTGTTGTATGTGAACTATACACACTGTAATCAGCGCGTTTACTCGTGAGTCTCAGCTGCTTTTGTGGGGCTTCCACGTCCTCACGCACACAAGCCGCTGAGCACACGGCGATGACTGACAGCAATCACAGACGGCAACGGGCCTTTATTTCTGGAACCGGTGCCAAAAGTGCATCGAGCACAAAACAAATGGAAATATTAGCAGGAAAGCACATGTGAAAATTAAAAGGAAAGAAACCAGTGATTACATTTAGGCTTTAATCTGAGATTCTGTTCAGTTTCCAACGACTGATCGCCTGCCAGAGTCCGCTTCCTACGTGGTGCCAGCAGATTTCAAACACACACAAACCCAATGACATGTTTTTATCAGTGACAGGGGAAGCGAATCCCTCTCTGGAAACACCTTTGTTGTTGCTCTAATTTTTATTTCCTCGAAATAAAAAGATTAAACGACGGATTTTATCCTGGCGACTTATGCTAAGACGAAAATGACTCCACTCTTCCTTTTGAAAGTCTTGTTAATGTTGTGTGTCAGACTTATTGCCTAAAATTACCACCATGGTTTAATTACAGACTTCCTCCGAGTGGTGGTTGTTACGGGTTGTCAGTACAAGCAATTGCTGTAAATGAAAACTATTTTAAGGTCATTAAATTGTTTTTTGAGTGCTTTAGGAACTTTATTTCCATAACGTGTCGTGTCATCGTTCAGCTTAGATAAAGATCACAGCAGAGTTACACAAGCCCGGATAACCAACTTGACCGAGAGGCCCCAAGATCACTTTGTGGTGCAATGATTAGTCTGTATTTTTGGTAATGAGCATCACAAGAGCGCAATAAACAAGACTGAGAGCCAACAGCCAGCTTTGTTTGCACCGTGCTGTAATGAGGCAGGACCTACAGGACTGTAGCATCAGGAGTGCAGAAAGGACGGCCTGGGCCACACAGGCACGGAGTTAGCATATGGATGGGAAATATGGATGCACCTTGTCCACAAACCTGCCGATGATGTCACCATGGCTGTGTCCATCTTTTATATACAGTCTCTGTTTTTAATCAGGCAGGAGAGATGCTGGTTGCTAGCGCTGTTCTGTTTTGCTCTGTTTTGTCTTATTGTTGACACGATTGTTCTTTATCTTACTCAGTCACCAGGACTGGTGGTTTAGCTGGTTGGTATCTGGTACTCTGGGCAACACAGATTGTGGAAACAGTGGGTTATTCCAGCGCTGGTTATTATGAGGCGTGGCATGAAACAACTGCCATGTTTTCAACATGTTTTAGAGAAATGTCCAAAAATTTATGTAATATTTAAATCAAGTGTGTGCTTCAAATCTCCTAAGGAAAGAAGTGCCCAAGCTCTCTTTGCGCCAAACAAAATTTGCACCTGGAGTTTATGAATCTCAAAAATGTTTCAAGCTGTCTTCAGTATGAAATGTCAGCTTACAACATGCAGATTCACCGAGCAACAGATACTGGGCAGTCTCAGCGGTAATAAGCAACAGCCATGTTGACTGCTGGTTGTTATACATCTGCCCGAAGCTGTGAGCGAGACAACATAACATCTCATCATGTGAATCACCAGGATCGTGTTCAACATGGGGGAAAAGCTCTGTCAAGCATTACCTGTTAAATCCGTGAATGTGCATGAAACGGAGCTGACAGGTCGCAGCTTCATTTCCCATCATGCCTCCCTCTCTTTCACGCGGCCACAAAAACGGGGAGAAATAGCCAAAGAAGAAAAAACAGAACCGAGGACATCTGCAGCTCTTAAATGTCCACATGAAAATCTGCTGAAAACATTATTTTCCCCTTTTATTTGTTCTTTGCAACCAGCAACTTTTAAACACTTTGGAACATGGAAAATTTACTGAGCTGAGTTATTGACAGAGTTTGTTTATACGTTTGCAAGCAGAATGTGGAACGACTTTCAGTTTCTTTAATATCTGCCTTAAGCCTGCAAGTTGAAGCATAATTCAAAACTCTACAGGGAGTCTTCTCCCCCAAAGCCCGCTCAGTGTCGACAGAGCTGCAGCCGAGAGATCTCAGCCCGGATGAAAATGTGTGAAAAGGGGGTCGAGGGAGTTCGGTCGCTCTGTTCTGGTCAGGATCAGGTTGACTGTTGGCTGAACGATGTTGAGGGGCGCGGGGAGTTTTGATAGGAGGCAACCGACATGATGCCCAGAGCCAGCGATGGATTATATATCTCACACATCTGTGGAAACTCTTAAAGGGACTCGCACACCAAGCATTTTGGAAATCCAGAGAGTCCCAAAGCCCCGAGGCCAAGCTGAGCCATCTAGTTGTGTTATTCTCCCCTCACTGTGAACATTATGTCCAGTACAATCACCTGGGCAGACGTTTGGAGGAGTGCCACTGGAGGGTACATTTAAAATCGTGTTTTTGAAACTCAGTCGGTCAGTTTAAAAGCTGCATCCTGAGTTACCGCACCTTTGGTCCAGTATCTGTGTGGTGGAAAATTTGGAGCTGTAAAACACAGAATTTCCTCAACACAGTTTCAAAGAGGAAGACGAAGAAGTC
This sequence comes from Perissodus microlepis, assembly GCF_051167445.1. NCBI lineage: Eukaryota > Metazoa > Chordata > Actinopteri > Cichliformes > Cichlidae > Perissodus > Perissodus microlepis. Next base: position 8,898,507 of record NC_140479.1, read on the forward strand.
TCAAGTTCCTGTGTTGGAAAGAAGAAGTGGAAAAAGCTGGACATGCCAAGCTAAGAAAACACCCCGAGAACACAATAAAAAGTGCAGATATGGCTTTGAAGTGTTTGTATATGAATATGTTACGAGTGCAGTAAGATGTAAGTAAGAAATAGAGACAAAAAGTTAGACGAGTAGTCTTTAATTTTGTCTTGTCAAATTTTAATCTCGGTCAAACTCATATTTTCATTAACAAGAAAATAGTGATTATAATAAGTGACAGTGGAGAAAGTTTAAAAGAAATAAGGGAACAAATATTGAGGTTTTGCAGACACATGGACGAGCCACGTTACATTAACTTATCCACCTTTTTGGACGTGTGACAATGGTGACACTGCATGATCCCAGTCGCACTGAGAATCTCCCACCAGTTGATGAGGTCGATGGTGAAACTGATCAGTAAAGCCCCCACTTGCACATACCAGTCAGTGATTAACCTCCAGCTGCCAGAGAAAAAAGCATGTTCAGGTTGAGAGAGGAGCTCGAGCAGATGTGGAGAGCGGCCTGACAGGTTGGAAAAAGCCTTGTTGCAGTTGCTTTGGTTGCGCTCACGTTGCTGCAGTTGCCTATAGCTTGCATCGAACACACCAAATTGTCTACCAGCGCTTGCCAGCTGCTCTCCGAGTGGTAGTCAAACTTTATTTTGCCTTCAAAATAAAAGTTGTGACTTTTGAAATGTGCTGAAGTGTTAATGCACAGCTTTTACTTTGAAGGCAAACATGGTGCATTTCCAGTTTGCGTTGCACTTTTTCAAGTTTTACTACTGCGTGCTTAGTTGTTAGTGAGTGTTTGCAGACAGGTCAACGTGTTCGGTGTGCAAGCTGTGGGTGATCACAACAATCTGCGAGTGCTCAAAGCAACCATGGAGAATCATGGCAGTGTTTTTGCTGCAGCACCAGTTGTCTTGAACGTTCGCCAGCGTTTTGGGTAATCTGCATTTTTGATAAGACACAGCTGATTCTGTGTGCAGGGTGAGGTATAGGTTATATGTTTGCACTATTATTGTTTTAATAATCCAGCCCACTGTGCTGCAGTCAAGATCAAAATCCTGTTTTAGCTGTTTGTTTTTCTTAGTTGATTTTCAAAACCTAAATCTGGAAATTACACACATGGTTATAGATTTTCCTGAAAGTCCAATCCCCTGTACACAAACAAGTAAGAACAGAACATCCAAAAGATTTGGCTTCAAAGTCGGAAAAGCACTGACATTTATTTGGTTTTAAGGCAAGGCTGCTTTCAAAATACAAAAAAAGATATACCTGTGAAGATCATTAAATCATCGTGTTTACTTTGGATGACTCGGAGGAACTCTTTCCTACCATTCTGGCAAACAGCACAGTAATAATATTGCCATATTTCATTCTGTCTGTTTACTGTGGAATCAGGGCTGATATTAAGAGACAACCAATAAATTGGGGAAGAATTACAAACAACGAGAAACACCAGAGGCTGTCAGAGAAAAGGAAAGCTTCTGCTGGTACTATCAGAGCTGCCGGTAGCCCATTAAAAAGGCCAAGAATCTGTAATGCTTTGCATTTATTAGTGCGGATAAAACCCACAAACCAAAAATGTTAATGGACCAGTCTGTAAAATTGCGATGGTGTATTGGATTCTTCACGGCGCCTGAACATCATCTCCTTCCTCCGCTGCCATTTTTGCCTCTGGTTGGTGGGACTTTGTGCCGATTGAGTGCGTTCGCCCGCTGTTCTCTGATTGGGCTTCATCTTAGTTTCAAATCCACTTGAGGTGTTTCCAGTGTTTGTTCGTAGCCTCAAACAAATCTCCTGGAAATGTAAGCTGTAAACCGCAGGATGAAAAAATGGAGGAAAATGTTTCAGCACATGGCTGACGCAGGACGGAGAAAGAGAGCGGCTCAGTATCCAGATTACCCTGCTCAGATTGCCAGAAACCACTAAACATTATATATTTACGTATATATAGTATTCAAAGCAACTAAATCATAGTATTTAGTATAGTAATGACATTGTTTGTGGTACAACAGGAAATGAGGACAGACAAAGTTGACCCACAGTGAAAATGGGGCAATATTATGGAAATACTAGAGATGGGCAACTTGCATCATAGTCCAGGCATCCAGCTGCCCCATTAAATCATCATCTTTACTCCGGATGACTTTAAAATGTGCGCTCTTGCTACTTCTTAACTTAGTGGCCGGCTGACTCCAAGAGCGCATAGGCGACTAATCCGGGACGTCACACAAGAACCCAGAACAAGGCTCGTCTCACATCTGCTAAAAACATCTGGATCATCCTAAAGACTTCTGCGTAATATTCTGTGGACTGACGAGACAAAAGCTGAGCTGTGTGGAAGGTTTCTGCATCAAACTAATGAGAACATCACAGCAGCAGTCAGACATGGTGGTGCTGGTGTGACGGTCTGGGTGTGGTGTAGCGATTCATGTTGGAAAACCCTCCAATGTGGCAGAATTAAAGTAATTCTGCAAAGAAGAGTGGGTAAAAATTCCTCCAGTGATGTGAAAGTCACAGGGTGGAACAACCTATTGGTTTAGGGGGCATTTACTTTTCACACAGGGGAGGAAGGTTTACTTTTTCCTCTTAATAAATAAAATCATTATTTAAAAACTGCCAAAGTTTCGTCTAATATTCAAATGTGTTTGTTTGTAATTCATATTCGATGAATCACTCAAAACACAAAGATTTTCTTCCCAAATTTAAACCGAGTATGTAACCTGTGGAAAAAGACATATTTCTGCTTGTGAAGCAAAGTGGATATGAGTTTCTCAAAGTGTGAGCTCTCCTCTGCTGGCATCACAAATTTAACCACATCCAACCCTCAGACTCGTCGCTTTCCTTCACTACAACTGATACAAGCTCATGATGAACGACAGCGGTCGAAGCGGCGGTGAGGAGATGAGCGTAACATCCCTGGCGTGCCAAAGCTGGAGTTATTGTATATTTGATTTGACTGATTATTAGTTGAAAATCGCAGGTTTTTGGCATAAAACACATTCAGCAGTGGGTACAAATGATAGGCTGACAGCATATCCCTCAGCTGATGAGCCACAGTATCCACTGCAGAATCTGTATGTAGGGTCTTTGTTTCCTCTGGAAAGCTGCCACTTTTATTCTAATCTTTCACATCTGTTTTGTTTAAACATCTATTGCCGTCTCGTCTCACACGGAGGAAAATCTTTCCCGCAGAAAGTTATACTGTATATTTTATATTTACCGCAATAAACAGTCAAACCTGTAGCCGAGCCGAGCCGTATCTACAAAACGTCGCATTTTATCAGCAAGAAACGAATGAAGAAAAAGAATCTAACACTGAACACATGACTGGAAATCTCCAGAATCAGAAAACAACTACTTAACTGTGAACACAACTATACAGAGTCTCCATGCTGACCTGTGCTGGGCCGAGCGAGCGTTTTAAAAAAAGGCGTTCCTCGGATTTACTTGCGGGGTCAAAGAAAATCCACACAAATTTAACGTGCTTGTTCATGTCTGCTTGGGTGGAGCAAAGTCTATTGTAGTTCAGAATGAGCAGATTCTAATCCTTGACTTTACTCCAACAGAACCATGTAAATTATAGTTGGAACGTGACAGCTGACAGGCCACGCCCACAATCAACTGAGCGTGCTCTGTTGTGGTTATTATAATGACACCCAGGCCAGCTTAAACTTTCACACACAAGCGAGATTATTCTCCTCGGTGTGATTACTCTTCCTCTCATTGCGGTTGTAATGTAAATTAACAAATCACATCTATTAGAAATGATCCCAAACAAAGCCTGATTTGTCATCGTGGCACCCGTCCTCCATCACTTCTCCAGGAGCAGAGCAGTCGTTCAATTTTCCATTCCAACAAACTGAACGTGTTTATAGTCAGATCAGTCTTATCAAATACCTGCGTAAATATGCATTTGCCATAATGACATATGGCAAATGCAGAAGCAGTGTGTGTTCTCCAAACAGTGCTTTTGCAGCTTGCTTATATCTTGAAAGACCACCTTTAGCAAGAATATCTTGAAGTCATTCTTTTGTGTTTATCGGTCTCTCACATCACTGTGGAAGAATTCTGGCGCCCACTCTTCTTTACAACATTCCTTCAGCTCGTTGAGGTTTACGGGCATTTGTTTATGCACAGCTCTCTGAAGGTCAAACCACCAACTACGCTGAGGTTTGGACTTTGACTGGGCCATTGCAACACCTTGATTATTTTCTTTTCAGTCATTCTGGTGTAGATTTGCTGCTGTGCTCAGGATCACTGTCCTGTTGCATAGTTTCAGCCAGGCTTTAGCTGCGGGACACGTGGCCTCACATTCGCCTTGAACACATTGGTACACGGAGGAGCTCACGGTCAAGGTACCCAAATTATCAGCCCTCCACCGCTGTGCTGACATTCTCCACATGAACTGTGCAGAATGGACAAACGTCTCCACTTTGGGCTTGTGTGTCTTTTTTTTGCTTATTCAGATGCTGCAATGCATCCAAACAAGCCATAGTTGGTCAGCCTTTGTCTAACTGCACTGTCACAAACTTTAACCCTTAACGTGCTAACTCAGGCCTGCAGAGTCTGAGATGAAACTCTTTCTCTGACCATTACACGCTCTGACCCTGGGGTGAATTTGCTGGGAAGGTTGGCAGCTGCCTTGAATGCTTTCCACTTCTGAATAACCAGTAATGATGAACTTAAACAGTTGCTTCTCTGCTGATGTCCTTCCTCTTTGGCATTGTGTTGACACAAGTCAAGTCAAGTTTATTTATAAAGCACATTTAAAAACAACCGAGGCTGACCAAAGTGCTGTACAATAAAATACAAATATAAAATACAATAAAACACAAATACATAAAACACCTCACTGATAAAACAATAGATTAAAACAATAAGTTAAACCTTGCTAAAGGCCAATGAGAAGAGGTGAGTTTTAAGAGCAGTTTTAAAGGTTCCTAGGCTTGTGGAGAATCTGATGTGAGGAGGTAAACTGTTCCACAGTCTGGGTGCAGCCACAGCAAAAGCCATCTCTCCCCTAGTCTTTAGTCTGTACCTGGGAACATCTAAAAGCATCAGGTCTGCTGACCTCAAAGATCTCCTGGGGCGGTAAATGCTAAGAAGCTCTGCCAGGTAAGGAGGTGCAGTACCGTTAAGAACCTTAAAAACCAGCAGTAAAATTTTAAAATCAATCCTAAAAGCAACTGGGAGCCAGTGGAGAGAGCAGAGGACCGGAGTGATGTGGTCTCTCTTTTTGGAGCCGGTCAGCATGCGAGCAGCAGCGTTCTGCACCAGTTGGAGGCGATGCAGACAGGAACGATCTAAACCAGCATAAAGGGAGTTACAGTAGTCCAGCCGTGAAGTAATAAAAGCATGGACCACCCTTTCTAGATCATTCCTGGACAGGTAGGACTTGACTTTAGCTAAAATCCGTAGATGATAAAAAGATCCCTTGACTACGGAGCTGATTTGTTTATCAAATTTAAAAGCACTGTCAAAAGTAACACCGAGGCTCTTAATGGAGGAAGTACATTCGGAATGCTTCAGACTTGAAACAGCTAAAACATTTATGGAGGTGCTCACGATCACTTATTATCAGTTCATCAAATGCATTTGATTAGCAGCACCTGGCTGTTACGTATCCTCTTAATCCCTGTGGAATTAGCAAAGATGGACTTAAGTTTTTGGTAAATAAATATTCCAAAATGCAGACGTATGCATGACAAACAAAGAACCACATTCTTTTCCCCCCCCCCCCATGTCCTAATATGTAAAGCCTTAGAAATAAAAGAGGGTTACTTTCTTTTTGCAAGAAATTTATGTTATTTCATCAACAGGCAAAAGTAAAAGATCCACAGATTCTACTGTGATTCTACTGCACGACCACCCTGTCAGACAGATTAGCAGGCTTGTAGACCGGAACAGCCAGGCTGTAATTCAGACTGTCAGCTGTGGCCAGGGCACCTCTCCCTGCTGATGCGAGAGGATTATCGCAGACTGAGGGACAAACTGTGGAAAAATCTGCACCTCAATAATTCATCTGTAAATTCTAATGATGACTATCGCTAATATCTACAGCTGTTGTTAACACGGTGTCTGCAGGATGATGTCATTGCCAAAATGACTTCACGTCTGCTTCAGACGAGAGGAGAGTTACGGTTTTAGTGGCGAGGAGCGATGCACGTTTAGACGACTTTAGGAGGAGATGAAGTGAGAATTGGATCTCTGGGATTTTATATTTTCTTAAATATTTAATTTTGACTTAATAGAGCAGGATTTAATCCAGTAGCCACATCAGTTTCTGTCTCCCCAACTCTCAGGCTTCCTCCTTTCAACCCCCGAGCACATATGTTGCAAATTAGCCTTTTGGCAGCAAGCGTAATCTGGAGTCTTCCTCCGGTGGATGTGGCCCAAGCAGACTCTCACTCATCCTCGCTGACAGATCTCAGAGGAAAGTCTGTGTCCAGCTTTGCTGTAAAGACACTCAGAGGGCAGAGCGGAGCTGATCAGAGAGAGAGGAGCGGTGAGTGACGATGTTACCACCGTGGCATCAGGAAGGAGAGCGCCTCCGGTCGACACCTCCGCTCAGTTTGATTTGATTTTACACAGGCTGGCTGCTCACATATATCTCTAATATATGCCAGCTGTCAACACCAATGACAACAATATTAATTTCAACTAAGTTATCATGACTTTGACCTGATCTCTGAGCCATGAGGAAGCATGTGTTTGCAGTTAATCTGCTGCGCTGCGAAGAAAAACCTTGATTAGTTTACGACCAAACTGTGAGATGCAAATAAAAGAACAGTCATGTTCAAGCACGTTCAGATCCTCAGCTGTGCCTCCATCCTGCTCCTGCTGATTCAGCGTTTCTGCAGCGCAGATTTCCAGATTGCATTTCATTTTCTCCTAATTGTGATAAATCATCGCCCGTCAGTCGATCGAGACAATATGTGCTGTAATGTAATGTATTTGTAATGTACAGCATAATGAACACACAGTCATAAATCCCCATTAATAAGCATTCATTAATCAAACTATGAACTATGTTACTGCACATGGCTTATGCACATTTCTCCTGGGCCAAGCACAGATATTAAAGTTTATGTCACCGTATTTTTAAGAGGTTTTAGGCTTTTGTAGATCTTTGCTGTGTTTGCACTCTGCCAGAGCGACATCTACATGTCTTCTGTGTTCAATAGAAACACTGTTAACAAGGAAGGAACAATCATACATAAAAATATATCTCAAAAATATCAAGACAGCAAAGCTTCACAGTACATAACATAGTGTGCACAGTTACAGCAGAATGTTAACTCTGTGTGAGCATCCCAGACGTCTCCTTCGCCGCTCCCCTTGATGGCTGTAACACAGTATATCCATCCTGGTAATCGCCGGGAGGCATGTGGTAATTTCATTTCTGAATCTTATGGTAAACCACAAGGAAGAAACTATCTGTGCTGGTCTGCATTTCTCTTGTTATGCGATGCTTTCTTGATGTCTACTTAGACATGTGGCAATGCTTAAGACATCTTTTTCCACTGGTGTGAGAATCTGCCATGCATTTTCTTTCCCCTTTCTACTTCATGGAGTTCAAGGCCTCAGGTTTTAGTGAACGTTATGGAAATGTAAAGCTGAATATTGTAAATATGAGTTATTTACAGAGGTAGTATAACTGTGGCAAAGCTTTACAGTCGAGCAGACTATACTGCCCGGCTGAACAGAGATTGCTTTTCCTTGTTTTCCTTTTATCGTACTTGGCAATATTCTTGTCTTTTTTTTTTTTTTTAAATCTCCAAAGGAAATTAGTGGAGACTTTGTACAGTTAGATGTGATTTATTGCTAAGTTAATGTGGTGTACTGAAGTTTATTATATAAACCGGTACATTTCATACCAATACTTCAAAAATTGTTTATTTTCTTAATCAAATTGTATCAACTTAGTAATTTGACCTTGGTATATACTAGGGGTGCAACGATACACAAAATTCACGGTTCGGTTCGATACTTTGGTGTCACAGTTCGATATTTTTTCGATACAAAAAAAAATGTTCATGCTTTTTTAATTTGTCATTTATTAAAATTATAAATATATATTTTAACTCAAAAGTACAGTTTTTAAATTTAATGTTGCTGAAACAAAGTAATAAAAATAAATAAATAAAAATAAAAAATCTATCTGATCGAGAAATCACTCACCTTTGGAAAAGAGAGTTTATTACAGAGAAATGTCTCTTTCCAAAATAAAAGCTATACTATACGCTTCTTCTGGGCTATATTCTCAGCAGCATATTAAACATATCAGGTCCCCGTAAGGAGAATCATGTGCTAACGGCTGTCTAAATGACTCGGGTAAAGTTTGTAGCATGCATGCTTGTTGTTTTTGTCTGCTTCCACTTGTCTTTGCACTAGGATGATGTCGGCGTAAATGTGCAGTCATATTCATTTTGTTCCCACTAGTGCTGTCAGCGTTAATCTCATTGAAATGATGTTAACGCCACAACACGGCAAATCTCCGTTAACGAGCTACTGCAGATCGCCCCGTGCGTGGGGCTGGACTGCGTCAACATGTTAACGAGCTAACTGCGCTAACACACTAGTTCCCACCCATGTAATTGAGCATTGCGTGGCACATCCAACATACCGTTTTACTTTTGTCCATGACGTGCTTACCTTCAGGGTCATACTTCACATGAAAACCAAAATAGTTCCAAAGGCCAGATCTGAATGAGGGTGGGGGAGGTTCAATTTGCCATGTTGCAACGAGCTTAGCTTCTGTCTTGCTAGCTTGCGCTGCGCTCACTGGATCTGCGCTTGACAGTGCAGCCTAGGCGGAGTAGTGGAACGCAGATCCACTGAGCGCTCAACACAGACAGCATCGTCAGAAGAAAAGTTGATAAAATAAATTAAAAAATTTTGTATTGTTCGATACATATGCGTACCGAACCGAAAGCACTGTATCGAACTGTTCAATATCGATACAAGTATCGTTGCACCCCTAGTATATACACATTAACAGAAGTTTGATATTTTGCATCTTACACCAGGAAATAATTACTATACTGTACTAAACTGTACCTGGGCTGTGAAATCTTACTGTAATAGTGTAAACTGTTAAAAAAAGTTTGTATTTATTTCAAAAGGTGTAAAGAACAGAAGTAAAGATGGAAAGAAAAAACATCCATTGTGAATAACTAAAATAAGAAGAGAAAGTCACGTTCATGATCAACAAAAAGCCTAAAACGAAACTTTTCCAAACAGGAACCACAAAAAATCCAGTCTGGAAACTAAACTGAATTAAACACAAAACGTGTCACAGTGTCCGAAGCAGAGTGTACGTATTCTGAATGAAGGACACAAAAGCAGATCAAAAACAGAACGTGAAACATGACTTAGAATTAACAAAAGGCGAGCCGTTTAATAAGGCTGATAAAAAAGGTGCAAACAAAAAGCAAGACAACTGATGCAAAACTAAATATTGACCTAAACTGGGAGAACTAAAAAGCAACACTTGACATAAACCTGAACATGAAACTTGGAAAAATGGTGAGAAATAAAAGACAAGCTTTAAAAACACACAGGAGGCGATCAGGGGAAGTGGGAACACACGGGGAAACAGCCGAGGCTAATCTGACAGAAGGAGACAAAGGAAGCAAAGTCAGCTACACTGACATAGGACACAGACTTTCAAAATAAAACAGGAACCAGCATGGAACAATGTAGACATGATAACACAAGATTGACAACATGAACAAGAAGACAAGAAACATGACTAACACAGAAGACCTGAGTGAAACATAACTAGACTAAACTGAAGACAACCAAATGATAATCCTGTTACTCAACATATTTAAAGGGATAATTTAAGAACTCAAAACGTAAACAGATCAGAGACCCAGGATCGTGACAGAACATCAAAATGAAATCAGAATAATTCTAAAATACAAATCTATACTAACTCTGCTGTTTCTGGATTAATGGCTGTAACACAGATTATATTCATCCTGGTAATCGCTGGGAGGCATAATTTCATCTCTGAATCTTATGGTAAACCACAAAGAAGAAACTAGCTGCGCTTGTCTATAAGTTTCAACCTGTAGTTGCATCAAAGGTGGACTTTTTATCAGCCATTCCTTTTCTGTGTCCTGATGTTTGGAGCTTGTACTTATTAAATCACCTCTGTGACAGGTTAATGTAAAGGAACTAATTTTACAGCATTTCAGCTTTACACCAATCATCCCAACAGCTGACGTTTTCAAAGCACGTGAGAAGTTCAGACTGTTTTAGATTCCACGGCTGCCCAGACTGTTTACACCGTGGAAAGTTTGGGTCCTTTTAAATTACAACAGTGCAAATATTGTCTGAGGGGAATGCTGCGAATCATCTCTTCCTGATCATTTATTTATTACCATTCATGCATAAGCTTCACTACTGCAGCAAAGCATGTGTGCAATGATTTACTGCTCCTGCTATGAATGTGAGTGGAAGGCATCTCAGCTGTGGACACAGTGAGTCACAAAGCCCAGACCGCCCTCGGTTCCTTCTTCTGCAGGTAGCGCTGGTAGAACTGGCTGCCCGAGAGGTCGGCACCATGGAAAGTGTGGTTTTTGCGGTTCGTTTGAAAGGACAACAGTGCAAAGCCAGCAAAGGCACCTTCAGTTTTACTGCCGCTTTGGTTACAGAAGAGTCTGAGCATCTCTACCCTGGAAAGCCCTAAGACATACAGACGACACCTTTGCCACATTGTGTTTTTGTCTGCAGACTTCAGAACCTGTCCCGATGCTCAACAACAAGCCTCATATCATATTTGCTCTTCAGTTTATGTTGTTATTTAAATCCAGCAGGATATTTTTATATTTATACAAACGCTTTGGGATCATGACGTTAAAGCGGTTAAAGTTAACACCAGAAAACAAAGGAATGTGCAACACTCTCATTTCTTTGTCATGAAACAGTTTCCATCAATAAAATAAAGTTCCAGGAAGAAAAAGCCTTGTCTGGGCTCCGTGAACCAGTGGAATGTGACCTGACTGTTGTGCATTAAGTACATTAACATGTCATATTAATCACTTTTCAGAAAAAGCCGCTTTCATTGTCTTTCTGTGTATGAAACGTGATATTCCCACGAGTCCAGAAAGTGTCGTCTCCACTAAACAAAATCAACTTTAAACAGTAACACAAACTCTGGCAGCACTCATTAGTCATCTACTTCATTAAACTCCTGTGTTTATTTGGTCTTTTCATTTTACAGATTTGCTTTAAGCGTCATGTCCTGTTCACTGTTTTCTTCTAAAACTCTGAGGACTGCCGGTCAGTTTCTGCACTTTCACGAGGTTTTTCCACACTGTTTGTGCTTCTACATTATTCCTATAAATTAAAATAATCGGTCGCATCTGCACTCTAACTGAAAGTAAAAATAAGTTAACACTGATTGGACTGATCAGGTGACGTTTTAACTTTAACGTTACGTTTAACAATAAAGTTATAATCACCTCCTGCGTGTGGAGTGGATACGTATGAGGAGGAGCCCCGTGTGTTTGGGTGAAAGCCCAACTTCCTGTTGAAAACATAATCTGTAAATTACAGTAATACAAACTGTTACATTTTGTGTAGTTCTGATTTAAGTTCTATTCTTTGATTTGTTTGGTTCTCTTTATTGTTATATTTATAGTTTATAGTTTTCTGTCACTGCGCCTTCTCCGTGTTCCACGTTTAGTTACTCTTGTCTCCATGTTTCATGTTCCCTTCCTTGTCCTGTGTTCAGTATGTTGAGTTTTGCTTCTTCTTTGTCTCGTTAGGTGTGATTATTCCCAGCTGTCCTCTCCCCGTGTGTCTCATTCCCTCGTTACTCCAGCGTGTATTTAAGCTCTGTGTTTTCCTCTGCCTGTTGTTGTGCTGTACCATCATATACTTTCTCAGTGCTGTGGTTCCTCTGTGCGCCTGACAAATTCCCAGTTCTCTGTTCCTGGTTAGTTTGAGTCTCTAGTTTTGTTTTCTTGTATTCAGTGTTAGAGTTTTCCCAGCAAATAAAGCTGCTGCTTTGAGTTTCCCTGTCCGAGTCCTGCAGCTGGGTCGTTCATGCTCCCTCCCACAGCACAAACCTTGACAGAAAGTTGAAAATGCTTGAATTTCCTTTACAGATAATCTGTCAGATTATTATTGCACAACCCATCTCAAAGCAATCAGTCTCACTCGAGTCACGGCCTTTACACGCCACAAAATCTGAGTAAATATTTTGTGGATTAAAATATTTTCAGAATTCTGACTTACTTTTTTTTTTTTTTTTTTTTTTTAACAGTCCCAATTTTGCAGAGCAACTCTCAGAGAATCTGAATGTCAGTTGCTAATCTGAATTTCTGTTTATGAAAATGGGAACAGAGTTACAATTTTCACCAACTTATCAGAGTTTATTGCCGTGTTATCAAATGGATTGCAACAGAAAACAGACCCATGCAGTCTGATGCACCAGAGTAACTGAGACCGTCTGCAGATCTGGTCCTCGTCTTCAAAGCACAGTTTCATCCTGCGGCCCTCCAACCAGTGCATGATTATAGACATACTGGTCCTGCGCTCTGTTACCAGCTGAAAACATTTTTGGTATTAAGCGCAGAACACTTAACTGCATAACCATAGCAACAGATGCTAGGACACCCTTCGGAGACCAGGCAGCATATAACTCAATTAAGAAATCGAGACTAGTCATTCGTTTAACCACAGCTCAGGGCAAGAAAGCCGACTGTTTGTCCTTGATTTAAGCACAAATAGACCACTCTGCGCTATTTTCAGCATTATAAGCTCCGTCCTAATGTTAAATTAAAGAGTGAGTCAGGATGTGCTATTTACACTGGATAATGAGAAGCATTCCCCGACGCTGTAGCTGACCGAGAGCCAGCAGACTGTTAACTGCACTCACACAAGAAATCATGCGATGATTGTGATAATCAGCGCCCGATGCCTGAACACGGCTCCTGCAGCCTGTGAACAGATGAAAACATTTGGTCATTTAGGTCATCCAAACATGCGAACTGCAAGCACAATAAAAGCGATAACAGGGGGGCTTATTAGATTTTACTGCCTGTGATATTGAGGCCGTGTACTGCTCTGTACTGCTCACTGCTCAGAGCGCGAACTCTTTACCTTGTCACAGACATTTTTGCTAATGCTGTGATTGTACTTTCGTCGTGTTGGACGCTTAAACCGGTCCAGCTTGTATTTTTACATCAGAGTTTCCTGTTATGATGGTATTTTCTCCTTTGGATGAGATTTTTATAACAATGACCTCATGTTGATGATCTCAAACTATGTAACAAGGAGAAAAAGTCATAAGGTCAACCAAGAATTCGGGCTCAGACCACCAACAGAGCCAACCGTGCTCTTTGTTTCACTGAACTTCTTTGGCCACCGTAAGCATTAAACCCTGAGCATGAGTTACAACTGCCCTGAGGCTCACTGGTTGCTGAGTGGCACTTTTGTGGTTGCGGTTAATGGGCAAGTGGCGCTCAGAGAGGGAAAATTGGTCATGCTTCTTATTCTCTATGTTGGAGGCAAAATCACAGGGATCCCTTTCTCCTTGCAAATTCTCTCATTGTTAACTGGTCCTATAAGAGCATATTATTGTTCTTGTGGCAATTTTAATGCTCACTCTAACAGTATAATGACCCGGTACAAAATAAAGCATCTAACCTGTTGTGGGAACAAGTTTTTCACTTGTGCAAAATCTTTCAGGATAAAACGCGTAAAATAAGAAACATCAAGAAGTGAGGATGAACACCTGTATGTACAGTACGTGTGGCCACCCACAGTTTTTAATGCCTCCTTCTACGTTTGCTGTTCTTTTACACATGAGAAAACAAACTGAGGTCCTCTGCTTCACTCATGGAGGTGTCCACAGAAGCCGCAGCAGAGCTCCCGAGGTCATCAACAGAGTCCTCTCATCCTGTATCAGAACAGCGTATGACATCTAAAGACCTGCTGTAATAATCCTTCACATTATAAGATTAGATTTCACACAGGCATGTGAGTTGATTAAGATTAAAGCTGATCCAAATATCAATCGCAAACCCTGCTTGTTCTAAAGTGCGATAACCTCAGGCTTCATGCTGAGTGAATGATGGTTTTAAGAGCCTCTAATTACACGTCAGGATCATTTATACAGGTGCTGTCAGCTCAGCTGAAGGATGCACAGCGTGCCAAAGCAACGGACTCTCACTAAAGAACATCCTTCCTCTCCTAAAAGTATCCTCTCACAGCACCCTCAGACCCCTGCCCGCGTCATCCCCCAACGTGAGGTTTAAAGTAATTAGAAGAACGAGACAACCAACATTTTTTCCTATTTGCAGCTGCTGAATGGTCTTGGCTTGGAAGAATGTGATCTTCCACCCTCTGCTCAGTGTTGCCTCGGCTCATTTGGGAAAGAGAATAGCAAGAACCTTATGGTTTGAGACAAAAAGCATAATTCTGGCTCCTGGCAGCAGCTCCTGGAGTGGGGGTATTGTAGCCCCTCGGTTTACGAGCTAATGCTGGGGACAAAGAAAAAAAACGTCCGGAGCTGTTTGACGCAGCAAAGTTGGTTTGCAAATAATTACACACAAAAAAGCTCACAATCGCTCTTATTTTGAATCACTGCCATGTTCCCACACAGTACAGTATTAATCATCTACTGTACATGCCAGACAGCACATTATATTGAAGTTTTTTTTGAACAGGAAACAAAACTGGTCAAACGCGCATAAATAACTCTGCTCCTGTGTTTTGCTTTGCCTCCAAGTCCTGCATACCTTGTTATTGAGGAGCACTGTCCTCAAAGTTTTAGTCCTACTTTGGACATTTTACAGGAAATAATCTTTTACCGTTAGAGATTTTGCCTCTGACAGAAAACAAAAATTCGTGCAACCAGACTTAAAATTCATCTAAAACATAAAGAAGACAAAGTTTTCCACTCTGGGTGTGTTTTCCACATGAGAGTGACAGTTAAAGCCACCAAAGGGAGTAAAATCAATAAAGACCATCGGAGCCACACTTTGCTCAGACCAAACCCAGAAGGATCCAAGCATCCCCGTCCGGTTTGACTTCATGTGTCAGGTCGATGCCAAAGAAACATTCACTCTTTTGCTATTTCTAGTTTCGCCCCCCAAAAGAAGCTTTTACTGGAATGATTGTGGAAAATGACACAACAGAACCTCTTAACAGTTTCCAGTGATTCATAAAAAAATTTTCTGGTGCATAATGCGATGGAATGGTAATTGGAAAGCATCTGTAAATGGGCAGTTAGGAGAGGTTTTTAAGAGGGTGGAAAGAGGGGACAGATGCTATAAAAATATCAGACACACAGCTGTGCTTTATAGCTGTTCATGTAAGCACAGCTCTGAAAACTCACATTCTGGGGTAACCGTGCCCAGGTCGGGTCAACTTTTTATTATTACCTTGCGAGTCCACCTCAGGCGGATATGTCAGATACTAATTAAAATATGGCATCTTTGTGTCGACTGGCAGACTGTTCTTTCTTTTTGAATAAAGGACAAAAAGAAAGAACTCCCTGCTCCCAAATACTGGAACTTAAACTTTCCTAGCAGATGGAAAATGTGAGTGGAGGAAGAGCAAACAGTAGGGGAAAAAAAGTTCCAGCAATGGTTTGAACATTTCTAATTGAAGCAGACAATTCCCGACTGCTCGGACAAGGATCTCATTTTCTGTACATACTTCACAGCAGGAGTGGCTTTCAGACGTTTAGCCCGTGGATAAATAAATCAATAACAGCCTAAAGGTGTAAATTGTCTGCAGAGTGCCAATGTAGACCTTGCAGGGCCACCTCATTTAACTGAAAGCAGACATTGCATAGAGGATGTAGATATGTTTAAATGAAAGGAAAAGGTCTCAGTGAGTGGCTTAATGACAGATGGCTGTTTCTCTGTGTGTCTACTTCACAACCCCATCAGCAAGGCTTGTTATCCCTGGTTTAGCTTCCCTGTTTCATCCTCTTTCCATCATTCATACAACCTCCTGCAAAGTGTTCCCGGATGGAATGTTTTCTAAGGATTGTGTTTACTGCCTTTTATTTTACTGTAAAATATAATCAGCATCAGCTGAATTAGCATTAAGAAGCAAACACCAGCCTTCCTCAAACTGCCTCTTTATATGATTTGATTCGGTTGACTTAACAGCTCAGAACTCCTAATTTAATTACTGATGGGCTTGATGTGAAAACCTGCACTGCTGTTTGCACTGGGGAGACTTCAGCTTTTACTTTATACTTTCCTAAAACACTGACTTTTCCAAGCAAAACTGCTGATCAACAAAGTAGCCCAACACTTGTACATGTCGCACACTTGTAAAGCGCTGATTTTTTGTGGTGATGAACGATAGCAGATGTACCACGTTGGACCTGCACAGCCTCAGAGGTGCTGGCTGAAGCTAAAGCTGCACTACACACATTTTAAAGAAGGTTTTAACAAATGCACGCACAGCAGGAAAAAGCACAGATGTCACTGGTATTATTAAGAGCTGCTCTGCTATGCTCAGGTATCCCATTACGTCATTAAACCGCAGCAGCTAAGTGGAGTTCAGGCCTACACCTGTGCATTTTCAGCTGTCAGAGTGGGCTTTGTGTCAAAGCCCCGCCGGCGAGCCGCCGCTAAAGATACCTTGCAGAGTTTTCTTGTAAACTCGTTATCTTTACTTGGTGCCTCGCGGGTTTCCTGGAGCATTAGCAAACATGTCGAGTGGAAAGTATTCTGTCAGTGGAGTGGCGTCTTTTTCACGCTACTGTGACTGACTGTCGATCAGCCAGTAGTTTATCGATCTGTGTTCAAGCACGTGGATGTACAAAAGACCTACGACACAATCTGGAGCCTCTTCATCATCTAGTCACATGATTGCATCCTCATTCATGTTCTTCTACATATCCAAGTCAGGGTCACTGGGGGGCTCGATCCTGTTCCATGTGTGCTCCACCCTGGACAGGTCGCAGACTGACGCAGGGCCAACACAGAGAGGACCATTCATCCTCACATTCACACCTACAGCCGGTTGAGAACCACCAGTTAACCTAACCTCACTAACTGCATGTCTCTGGGCTGTAGGAGAAAGCTAGATGACCTGTGAGACAAGCTCCGGGGTGCTACCCTCTGTGATCATGTTCATGGAAAGTCACCGTGGATCTTTTATGTGGTAGCACAAGTCACTTTTGTTTCACTCGCTTACGAGACTCGGGTTTCAGTCGTACACCAAACACACAGTGGGATGGTTCGAGGCTTGAGCTGTGTTTTGGTTTGCTGTTTGATTTCCTCTCATTTGTTCACTCGGCAAAGTTTAGGCACGGTTTGAGTTCAACACTTCTGTTATGGTCACTGTGGTTCTTAGTTCTGAGTCATTTTTTGCGTAATTTTCTTCCCCTGCCCGATGCGTTTCCCCGTCTGTCTCCATGTCTTGGTTTCTTCTGCTTCCCTCCTTTGTGATTGTTAGCCTCGCCACCATTTCCACCTGTTTGATTGGCTCCACCTGTGTCTTGCAATTAGAGCTCAGATCTCAGATAAATTCATGGCGCTGGCAAGAATCAAACTTCCCACTGATACTGGCTTAAAAGGAAAAATATGCACTTGTAGATAATTCACAAGCAAACACAAGCAAAGCATTTTTCTTACTGTACAATGCTGAGTTTTCTTTTTGAGTTGCAGCTGCACAGATTTTTGAGGGCAGCAGGGTTGGTCTGAAGAGCCGAAGGTTTGGATGACAGATGAAATCTTATGTGCAACTATGTTCTCTTTCTCACACCCACACACCCAGTGACTGACTGGACTTTCCCAATCACTGGTCGCATGGAGGCAGCATCGATCCTCCAACAAGCAGCGTCTCAGCGGCCTCCATCACACACTCGGCCCGAGTCGCCTCCATAACGTGGCTCGCGGCCAGAGGACCTCGCACTCTTGTGGAAGCACACCTGATGACTCGCTGGCCCAAGAACACTGCAGCTATGACGTGCATGCAATTACTTCGATGCACATAATTATCCAAAGTAAGCAGCTGCACAAATTAATAAAAATAATAAACATGTTCTGGAGTGGAGCATCTGAGGATTTGCAACCACCATCAATCTTGTACTACACTTTAAGTGTTAATGCTCAGACTTCTCAGAGATTTGTGTGACTCATATTGAGATTTAAATTACTGCCACAAGTCTTGATATTGCAGTAAAACTTCTCCTGAAGATTCATGTTAGAATCCTTGATGTATTGGGGATATCTAGTGATATCTGAGCTCAATTATTGATTATATTTTTAGGAGGTTTGATAGATCAGGGAGATTATCAGCTAAGGCCTCAGTTACAAAGGCCCACAGGAAAAATGTGTGTTGGCAAGTGTTTCACCTCCACTCGGAGAGTAAATAACGCGTCAGCGTTTTTCATGAAAACAGATGATCACAGCACTCTGCTTGGAATCAAAACAATCACAAGGTGACGGGTGTCTAAGGGTGTGTAACTAAGGCCTCAGACTTTAGGCTAAAACCTGGAAAAGTCGCTAGTACTCCTACTGGGACTGGATGGCTTTAGTTTCAATTTGAGGAGACGTGCACTTCAGCAGATCGCCACTGCTGTGCGCACACAGTTATGAAAGGCTTTTGACCTGTTTGTCACATCGTTGTTTATGAAGACAGATTCTGAGCAGATGCTGTGGATGATCTGTTAAGTCCGGAGTTATTTAAACAAGTAGCCGAAGGATTGTCTATGAAGGGGGAAAAAACACATACAATCACTCTTCAGCATTTGCGGCATGTTTCTAGGACAGAAACTAAGGTGCTGTGGGAAAGTAAGAACGGTTTGTCATAACTTTTTAATTGACAGGAAAATGAAATCACAAGCTTGGCGCTGTGAACAGACTTTTTCTTGTAAAAGTATATGGGAGGCCCATTACCTTAGAGGAATCCCCGCGATCAGCCTGGAACTACCTTCATGCAAGAGCCTATTGTTGAGTTCCCTCATCAGCTCAAGAGCGATTACTATCTAACTATGCAGGATCTGAGCGATGCCAGAAAGGGAAGCGAGACGCTGGACACTACCACTGCACTCTTTCCAGTCTAATCAAGACTTGCACACAGTAAGCTCACCAGAACAGAAGAAACCAAAGACATCTGCCGAGACCTGGCTGTGGACCCTCAGTCACATCACTGCTGAACTAGCCAATGCTAGAACTAGCGTTGGGTAACGGTGAACACATGCAGAGGGGTGTGTTTTCATACGTAGGTGAAGTAAACATGACAGTGGATCCAGACCATGAGTGATGAATGGAAGAGACTGCCATCTGCAGCTCCATGCTGCCTGTTTATAATGCGACCAGAGCTCAAGGCTCAATCTGTAATGCTCTGGCTGTCACTGAAAGCACAAACGCCAAAATCTGAGTCATGTTTGCCAAAGCAGAAACACCCTTGTTTAATGCAGCTGCGTTTTGACATTAGCAACATCCTTAAATCCCAATCACTAGACCCGATCAGAAAAAACACCCAGTGCGATGAGCTCCTTTAGCACTACCACACGATAAGCAACAGGTTTCTCATGTTTTATTTATTATTGCAGTTTTCATCCAGCGAATAACCATAAAGTGTCCAAAGGTGGGCAGACATTAATTTCAGGTTAATCTCAGCCTTCTTGGTTAACTGGTTAATATCAATAAAAGTCATTTAAGACGACATTAAAGCAAATAGTTCTTGATTTACTGCAAACTGTGACTGCGATGACTGGTCTGATGCACAGCAGGAGGTCCTAAAGGTATCCTGCCATCAAAATGGTGCGAAAAGACGAGTAACAAAGACGGATTGTTTTTCCTGCATTCATCTCCAACAAGTTCAACGACCTAAAAAACAATGACTAGAAAAAAACCCAGGCAGATCAGGATAGGCCCATCAGGATAGCTGAAACACATTTGCAACAGTGGAGATAAACTTTCCAAACAATGTTTCATTTGTATTGTAGAACCGCAAATGTGTTGAATATTCTCATGTCTGTACTCTAAACAGAGAGCTACCCCAGAAATAAATGAGCTTAGCTTGCCAAATATGCTGAAATCAGTGGGGAGCTACTTGTCTTACTCTGCGTAAATCCTTCAAACTCTTCTGAAAGCATTGATTGTTACATTTTAAAGACAAAATGATGATCAATGATGTTTGTGAGCTTTAGCGTTGAGCTGTAGCTGTTTTCACCTTCCAGTCTTCATCATGAGCTTACGAACAATCTTATAAAGTAGCATTTTCTAATCATATTAATTCAGTATTAACATAAATTTGAATAATTAAACTTGACACTAATGTAAGTCTTCAGCTTCAAGCTCCCTGATCACTTTTTCGTGCTCGGCTTGTTTGACTCAGGAGAACAATACAGCAGAAGGTGGTAGCTGCAGATGATATCATGCTGCTACAAGCAGCAGTCAAACAGAAACCGCAAAATAAACTCTGTGGCAGACATATGGATTTGCTGCGTCCAAGTTACCTAACCAGGAAGCACAACTTTTGCTGTTACATGAACATGAAGATGTCTGCACAAAATAAATGGTTACGTGTTCTTTTCTAGGTTTTCCCTCCGACAAACTCAAAACTACACTTTACGTGGTGTCCACCTCACGGTAAAATCACCAGGACATTTTAAATGAGCAGAGAACATTTTCACCTGGAAACTTGTCCAACAAGCCTTTGAAACTGAAACACGATCTTTGCAGCGCAGAATAAAAGCATTAAACCCACAAGCTTAGCAAGAAAGGTTTGCAGACAAGAAAATTGCCTCTGCTGTCAGGAGTCTCTGGTGCCTGCACCTAAAATCTGCCTGAAGAGAGAAAAGTTGGGACCAAATTGGAGTTACAGAAAGTAAAACAGCCTCGGTGAACTCCAGCGAACCTTCAGCCACGGAGTAGTTTGGCCCAGAGCTCTACAACAATCTATGAATTCTGACAGACAACAGGGGAACCTGAGGGGCTTTGACATGCAGGCCATCAGGTTATCGTCTGTCAGGAAAAGCCTTCACACCACATCATAGCCACCTACACACTGGGAGCAAATGCGAAAAGCAGACGATTCCCGACTGCAGTGCTGCCATGAGAAAACTTTGAGGGTGTTCACGAACTCAGGCTGAGACTCATTTGTTCTTAACAAAGACACAAATCTCTAGAAAATGGATAAAAATGTAAGATTATAGGAGTAACAGCAGTGCGTTTATTCTGGGCTTTTTCACTCGCTGATTGTTATATTTTTTATTAGCTTTTACAACATGACTCAAGACAAACCGCGTGTGTGTGTGTGTGTGTTCAGGCTAATGAAGGAATTTATCACCCAGTGGAACGATGTAATGATGTGGTTTAAACAGTTTTTGGACAACGAGGGAGCCACAATATCAGGTTTTAGTTATACAGACAATACTCATTGGCAAGATAATGTCATTATTCCAGTGCTTTTCATTAGTTTTTGTTGCCTCTGGTGTTATTTTCTCCCCATGCTTGCTGTGTTCACCTCTCTCTCTAATCATGATTAATGTCAAGTCCTCGTGTCGCCGTGTTAGCTATTTTTCTTTTGGTTAATTTGGTAGACTTTTCCCACGTGCCTTACTTAGATTTTACTTCATGCTTTAGTTTCCCTTCATTTATGAATGTCTGGCTCATTCTCACCTGTGGTTTGTTCTTCTTACCTGTACCTGTGCCCCCTGTCTCTGTGTGCTCGTCTGCAGAAGGTTTCTACACCAGGCAGCTCCAGGCCTCGAGGGCCGGTGTCCTGCAGGTTTTAGATGTGTCCTTGATCTAACACAGCTGAATCAAATGGCTAAATTCCTCATCAACATGTCTTGAAGTTCTCCAGAGGCCTGCGAATGAACTAATCATTTGATTCAGGTGTGTTGACCCAGGGTGAGATCTAAAACCTGCAGGATACCGGCCATTGAGGCCTGGAGTTGCCCACCCCTGCCTTAGACCATCGTCTGAGTTTGGGTCCCTTGTTTCCCCAATGCATGCCTTCTTAGAGAGTGCAGGCAGGGTAGAGTGGGTGGAGACGAGTGTCAGGTGTGATTTAATGTGATGTGTAGTTGATGGTGGAGATAACAAAGCCAGGATTGGAAATGAGACATCAGAGGGACAGCTCAGGTTAGAAAGGTGAGGCTGGGATGGTTTGGACATGTGCAGAGGCAGGATAGTGGATATACTGGAAAAGGATGTTGAACCCAAGGACCCGCCAAGCGGGAAAAGAAGAAGACGTAGCTGAAGGACATGCAGGGGGGCTGGTGTGACAGAGGAAGATGGTAGGGCAGGGTGAGCTGGAGACAGGTGATCCACTGAGGTGATCGTTGAAAGAAGCAGGTTTCCCCCACGCGTCCCATCTTAGTTCGTTTTTGACTTTGTAGTTTTGTTGCTCCTTTCTCGAACTTCTTTTTTAAATCACGTTTTAATAAAGCTGACCTTTTTGTTTTGGTTCTACCTTTGCAGGAATCTTAACAGGATCATTTGTAAGGATGGTTTCATTAAATTGGAATCTCCCCACCCACTACCATCCTTGAACTAACTTGCTTTAAATAAATTAAAGTGGATCAGTGTTAAGTGTAATGTGGCGCCGCGCTTTGTGGAGATCTTCAAATCTGGCAGAAACACAAAGTCACGCGATAATATTTCATTAGCGGTGCCACTAGGATACATTTAAAGGCAAAACCAAAACCGCGCAGCCACTGAAAGCCTCTCATTCACCAGTCGGTTGACGTACAGGCCCAAATTACAAACTCTGTAGGACGTGAAAAGCTTCCATACATGATTCATCCTGAAAGCATCGTGAGCGCTGACAATGATTTGACTATTTTATTCAGTTGCGGTGCAAAAACGTTGAGCTTAAAATCTGATTAGCTCTGGCAGTGAAAATGGCACGGGGCTCTCGGTCCTCATCTGTTCAAACCGGTGATTGAATTTCCATTAAATTATGCAGCTATGTTCCCAGAATCATGCAAAAGTGTTTGGATGTAAGTTGCTATGAAAAAATGTAAGAAGTTTTCTTCTCATCAAATATAAAAAGACTAAATGTTTTGTCAGTTTTATGTTCAGCTGCAGCTGGACCTTAGTTATCAGACTGGTTCTCATTAATATTTTGTTTGGCATTGTCGTAATTACAAATAACAATAACAGACTCAGAGTTGTGCATCTGCATCTGCGCTTCCTAAGAAAGGGAGAAGGAAACGACTCTTTGAAGATGAAGATTTATTAGGCAATTAAAGATCAGTGAGTAATCTGGCTACAAAAAGAAAAAAAACGGGCTCTAATTGAGTAAATTACAAGGATATTGTTGCATGTTTGGGTATTCTGTTCACCTCATACAGAAACAAGACAAGCAGCGAGCGTCATGAATCAGATGTTTCGTCTGCAGCCAAACTAAACAGTTTACTGACCGTTTCCTAAACCTCTCCCCCCGAAACAGAAATGTCCTTTCAACCACAGATAGCGTTTTCTTTTCCAAATCATCGTTCGCGATCGCAGTGTGAAAACAGAATTGACTGAATTCAACATATTTCAGCGTAAAGAGGTACGTCTGACCACTGGAGAGCATACTCAGCATGTCTGTTTTACATTAACCTAAACACTGTCAGTCTTTTAAATCCAACCCGGGGCGCGCTGCCATTTCACATTATTTGGCAAGGACGTGCATTTCTTGAGGGGAACAAATGGGAAGGGGGGGATGGAAAAAGAACGACTCCTCCAGTTGTCGTCCGGTTTCTCTGTAACAGCGCAGCAGTGGACCGCAGATAGTGATAGTCTGTGAAATCCATCACTGATAGGAACTGGATTATAAAACCTCTGCTTGGAATGTCCCTCCCACACAGACAAAGACCATCACGCTTCATAGCACCTCCAGCACGCTGCCCCCACCTCCCACCTCCTTTTCCTTTACCATCTGAGGAAAAAATTACTCATGTCATCAGCAGGGAGTTCAAAAGAGGGAACAGGAGAAGGAGAAGAAACACAAGTTGATGTTTTAATTTGAGTGCATAGATAAACTTTCACATACAAGCTGAGGCGGGATTTTATCATGGAAACAGCTCTGAAACTCTCTAGACTTAAACTAATGTGTCCCACCAAGATATTTGACAGTCGTTTCAGTGTGAAGCTGTAAAGTGACTTCAAATGACCAGTGGGGGACACATGCAAGGGCCGCTGTGCCTGCAGTTTCATTCCTCTGGCTGAGCTGGAGCAGTATGGATGGAATTAGGGCTGTTTTCTCAGCCTTAACTCAAACGTGAGGATGGAAAGAGCTGCCTTCCTGCCTGAAATCAAAGTTTAAACTTGTTATGATTTCAAAATTGGCCTTCCCGAGTCAGTTGAAGTGAGAATAAATAAGTGACAATTCAATTTAGGCTCAGTTTGGTTATTAATTAAGACTTTTTGGACCTGCCAGTCAAATCAAGCTTGAATGTCTGTCTAACAGGGACATGTTTAGAGTACAGTGGAAACCAAAACTCTTCTTTTTCTTTTTTTTTTCCCATTGAGAGATTTGTCAGTAAGTAACTTGGATGATCCAAAATACAAATGGTCACCATAACTTAAATTCGTGTGACTTGAGAGGTTTCCCAGCGTTTGCTCCAGCATCACAGTCCTGAAAAAGCCAAATAGTTTTCTGTTTTGTGCGTTGCCCACAGGAGAAACTATTTGTGACCTCCTGATCTTTCAGACCAAACCTCTATCCATCTCTTTTATGACCCTTCTCTGAGACTTGGGTCACGATGACAGCAGGCTCCTCCAGCTCTTCCCAGGCCACCGCAGTGCTTTCCCAGGTTACATGGGCAACACATATGATTTCAAAGAGAGAAGGTCATTGTTCTATTCTGAGAACCTTCCAGATGTCTGCCCCGGGTAAGCCCTGCTACCTCACGAGGGAAACTCATTCCAGCTGTTTGTATTCAATATGTTGACTAAGCTCACGAACCACTAATGTGCCCTCACATCCAAAGATAATGTGCTGCCATATTTGGCCTGCTACGAATATCAAATGATAACGAGCAGTTTGCAGTGGACTAAAGTGAGATGATTTACAGCCTCTGAGAAACGAACCCTTCTCGTCTGGACACTCCATGAATTCAAATTAACAGCTGGATCTAGATATTTATGATCCTCTGACTTTACCACGAGACATCATCACAAGACGTCTCAGAATGTAATAGGCAGGGATGATATTTGATCACTATGTTATATTACAGGACTGAGAATAACACCTTTACTGTAACCTGGACCAAAGACTGTGACGTGTGTTTAAAAGGTCTGCAAGACCTACTGAGGGCAAACTGATTAAGCAAAGTTTACAACACAAACTACAAAATGCTCACAGACCCCAAACTTGAGATTAATAATAGGAAATTCCTAATTTTAAAATCCATAGTTCCAGTAAAAACACAGCGAAACTTCTTAGTAAATGAGTTCATGATGTTAACAGGTTTTGTGGTCATATTAAAACAAGACAAACCTTCATTTAATGTTTTTCATAATTACTCTATAACCCTGAAATACCAACAATTAAACAGCTCTCCTCATTTTCAAGCAGCTTTTCACAATTATCTCTAAATAAGTTTATTGTGTTTTTTTGCAGTGCGTTCATTTCCTTTCAGGAAAAAGAAGTAACGGGCAACATAAGCCATGCTTACAGATATTTTCTCCTTCTTTTTTTGGCCTTTCCCAGAAAAGCAGGCTGTATTCCTCCCATTCCTCCCATTCACAGACTCCTGTGGGAGCTGAGTCATGCAGACAACTCCTCCGTTGGGGGTTTGCCTCTCTGACAGCTGCTCTGGCCTGAAGGGGAAACTGGAGATGATTTTCTCAAAGTTGCTCCACAAGGAGAGAGTGACACAGCATTTTGTTCACCCCAACATGTCTCTACCAGCGCTTACGGTCCAGGCCCATACATTCGGTAGCAATCAGTAAAGTAGGTGGCTGTAGCTCAGGAGGTGGAGCAGGTCATCTACTCATCAGAAGGTTAGTGGTTCGATCCCTGGCTCCTCCAGTCTGCATGCCAAGTATCCTTGAGCAAGATTGATCTCTGATGTGTCCATCGGAGTATGACTGGTAGTTAGGAAGCACTAAGAAACCTAGAGTGAATGTGGCGTGTTGTATAGAGCACTTGTAGGAAAGAGGAGCCCAGTAAGGTGGGCCTTACTCTGAGGTGTGACCTGATTTCTATCTATTATTAGACTCAATTGGTTTCTTTCAAAATGTAAAAGAACCCACCCAACACGTTAAATGCAGTCTAGATCTTGTTTTAACATATGACATAGAAACTGAACATTTAACAGTGTTGCCTGAAAACCCTCTCCTGTCTGATCATTTCCTGATAACATTTAAATTTAGATTAAGGATGACACAGCAGTGGGGAGCAGTCAACACAGAGCAGAGCAGCTATCTGAATGCTGCTCCCACAGAAGTCGATCATCTTGTTAATAATTTTACTTTTTCAATACGTATGACTCTGGAAGCCGTACCTCCTCAAATCAGAAGTACTTCACTCTTTGCTATAACTCTCAAATATTTTATGACAGCGATTAGAACATGCTGTAGGTATTACAGGTACTGCACTGCAGTGGTTTGTATCATATCTATCTAATAGACTCCAGTTTGTAGATGTAAATGGAGAGTCCTCTTCACACACTGAGGTTAATTATGGAGTTCCACAGGGTTCAGTGCTAGGACCAATTCTGTTTACATTATACATGCTTCCCTTAGGCAGCATCATTAGAAGACATAGCATACATTTACACTGCTATGCAGATGACACCCAGCTCTATCTGTCCATGAAGCCAGATAACACACACCAATTAGTTAAACTGCAGGAATGTCTTAAAGACATAAAGACCTGGATGGCCGCTAACTTTCTGCTTCTTAATTCAGATCAAACTGATGTTTTTGTACTCGGCCCTGAAAATCTTATTTAAAAGTAGAATGGGAGGCAGAGCCTTCAGTTTTCAGGCCCCTCTCTTGTGTTGAACCAGCTTCCAGTTTGGATTCGGGAGACAGACGTCCACTTTTAAGATTAGACTTAAAGCTTTCGTTTTTAGTTAGGGCTGGATCAGGTGACCCTGCATCCTCAGCTGCACTGCGCTGGGTGTAGGCTGCTGGGGGATTCCCATGATGCACAGTGTTTCTTCTTCAGTCATCTTTTTCACTCACTATGTGTTCACACACATCTGCAGTTAATCATTAGTCATAATGTCTGTCTCTCTTCCACAGCATGTCTTTGTCCTGTCGTTTTCCCTTCCAGTCACCCCAACCGGTCGCAGCAGATGGCCCCGCCCCTCCCTGAGCCTGGTTCTGCCAGAGATTTCTTCCTGTTATAAGGGAGTTTTTCCTTCCCACTGTCACCAAGGCACTTACTTATAGTGGGTCATATGATTGTTGGGTTTTTCTGTTTTCTTTGTATTATTGTAGGATCTTTACCTTACAATATAAAGCGCCTTGAGGCGACTGTTATTGTGATTTGGTGCTGTATAAATAAAATTCAGTTGAACTGAATTGACTGTATTCATTTCCCGCATTCGTCAGCAAGTAACATTTGTAACTTAATCAATACAGTTTGACACAGAAGAAATGTTCCCATAAAATCTTTCACACCTCATCTTTGACTTCATCTTGACATGCAGCTGTATTTGGACATCTGATGTCTTTAGTGAAAAATGCTAACAACACTCACTGTGCGCAGCCACTGTGGGGTTATACATCGCTTCGCTTGCAGTGCTGTTAGATTTCAGTGGACTGAATGTGCTGGGGGAGAAAAAAGGCTGAAATACATCAGCTCTGATTGAAGCAGATGAATCATGTCACAGGATGAGGAACTTATCCAAAGTCATTACTCATAGCTATCCAGGAGCATTTAAACCGCTCTTCGAGGACGGGAAGAAACATGTCAGGTATTGATGTTAGTTGAGTTAATCGGGTTATAAATGGTTTCGTGCACACCTATGCACTTGGATGATCCAAAGATATAGCAGGATTGGGATTTATGTCTTCAGCTGTATGCCCATAGCACTCAACAACTGTCTAACCCTTTGATGATCATTAAGGCCTCAGTCACAACCCCAAAATGTCTGAGACCACCCTCATGTCTTACTAAATATACCATCACGTCTCACTCTGCTTAAAGGTCAGACTTCTTGCACATCCTTTTCTGGGATCGGCAGAGGAATCAAAACACTTGTTGGCTCCCGACCTGTGATCTCCGCAGCTGTGCTCTACGTTGTGTTGCAGGAAGCAGCACATGCAGAGCAGTGACCCGGGTGGGGGACGTCTGCTGAATCGCCTTCCTTGCAAAACAGACAAGTTGCCCAGCATGGAAAAATTTGGACCTTTTGTATTGCATTGGAAGTGACATATTTGGCAGAAAAAGACATTCATGATCAGACTGGAGGTGAAACAAAAGTCAGGGGATCACCTGATGGATACTCCAAGACTAATGACAGTAGCTTTACCTGAAATCCTTTCAGAAGGAGTACAGATGTTTTTGGCCGTGTGCATAGCGGTGAACTGACCCTCTGTTGGGACTAGCAGGGACTAAAACACTAAACACACTGAGCAGAAGAATCAGAGCTGAACAGTCACTGGGTGTCGATGCTGAGCCAGGTTATATAACAAGTGTTAGAGAAAGCAGTGTTTGTCATTAGGATTTAAGTGATTAACTGAGAGTATTTTCTCTATAAGTTGTAGTTCTTTGGTTCTTGTCTGTGGGAAAGAAGTAATTCACAAACAAAGACCTTTATTTTTAAAAAAAACAAGGTCAGCGGGAGAACTGCTGGCGCTCCCTTTCCCTTCCCATATTCAAAGAGGAGCAGTGCTCAACTGTTGCTTTTGGCATCTCAGTCAGTCAAAACCTTCTGTCTGTATGTTCTCTGAATATTTGCTCTTTTAGGAGTCAACATCCCCCCATCCCCTTCAAGTTCAAAAGGACTACTCCATTCCTCCCTCAGGTTTTGGTTGGAAAACCGCGAATCAAGGGCCGTCCATTATAATGGGTGGCTGCTCAAGGGTGAAGCAATTCCTATACATTTGTGTGATTTCTCTTTGAAACCACATTAAAGCCAAGCTAACGTTCTGGGCTTAGAAAGTCTGTGATGGGATGATACAGTTTACAGTAAGCCCATGAGTAAATAGCTTTGCTTGTATTCTAGAGAGCTTTGAAAGGATGTTTATAAATCCATAATAATAAATTATTCTGTTGCATTTTCTTGTAAAGTTGGACTGCCACACAGTCTGAATGCTGGTTCATGTTCACAAAGCTAATAATACCTTATAATTTAGTGGGAAGGTTAAAAAAAAATACAAAAACTAAAGAAAACCTTTTTAGTAATACAGCATTCAATGAAAAGCTTTATTATTGGTCTCTAAGCATCCATACTGGTCAGTCCCTCCCAGAAATGGTGAGCTTTGCAACCTCACTATTTCTGTAATACATGGATGCCACAGAGCAGCTTCTGTGTCCCGAGCATGGATCCTAAATGTCTGGAGTCCAAAAAAGGTTTCACAGCATTATTCATGAAACCAGTAACCCCCTCATGTCCCACTGATGGAAGGATTGGGATCCTAGCAAAGACAGCTCTCAAAAGGGTCGAAGTGTTTTCATTACAGGATAAACGAGACAATGTTACCACCCTGCTGAAGTGTCCAAGAGCAAGGCAGGCGTTTATATACACCTCACTGACATCTGACACATGAACGGCACCACAACTGATGATTATTGAGACTACAAAGGTTAGGAAACCTCATTTTAATGTTTAGCAGTGTCTGTTTGAATACATAGTGGTACACAGTACGTATGCACAACTATTAGTTGTAGGCATGTTATGGAGCACGAAGTGAAACGCACTAAAATGTAGTGGACCAGAACAACGAAGCTCAGTACAGTAGAAGAAAAATAGCTCTTAATGGCGCTCAGCATTTGTTCTCCGTGCACTGACTTGATTGTTGATTGAATACAAACGTAATAAAAAGGTGTTGATTGATAACAGTGTTCCGAATCACGGGTGGTGGTTGTCACCATTTCCCGGTTCAGTCAAAACGGCAGTAATTGAAATTTGGCAGAATATCTCCGTTCCGGGATTGGCCCATCCTTTCATGTGCATGAATGGAGCAAGCGGCAAAACTAGCCAGGTATGTGGGCTAGCATTGATCTCTCTTATCTGCCGATCACAATGATTAATATTATCACACGGCGTGCTACACTATGAACAGATCAATGCTTAAAGCCTGATTTTAATAAAAAATTCAAATGGCCCTCATGTTTCAACCTTCCACTGCATGTGATTTCTATTATTTAGCTGTCAACCCAGAAATTCATCTCATGCTATCACAGCGACCCTAAAAGTCCTCATAAAATTCTACTTTTCAGTCACTGATGACGACTTTTCGATAAGAGATTCCTTTCTTATTGTGATGATGTTAAATGCTCATAAAATGCTGTGATTAACGCCATGAAATGAAGAAGTTGACGCATGTCTCTGCAGCGTTCTGTAACGTTTTACTCCCACAGCTCTGTTATAAATCAACATGGTTGAGTTGCTTTGGTGGGTTTTTCTTTCTTTGAAGCCAGTCTGTATTTTCGTTGTATTTTAGTGTGCCAGTGCTGATGGAACCCAGCTCACAGGAATTTGACGCTGCCATATTGGACCATTGTGAGAAGAACATCAAAGCATTTTTTAAAAATAAGCAAAACATATCTTTATGTAACATCAATGTCTCCTCGTGCCACCCAACATTTATTACATTTATGGAGCATATGGTGAGAGTTTGGCTTCTTCTCTTCTTGCTGAGAGATGAGAAGGTTGGTATCACTGTCATGTCGGAACAGACAGGAAATGAGAGAAAATGAGTGACTCACAGGTGCCGGCACCTTTTGATGTCATTTTCTAGCTTTTACATGTGATTGACACATTTGGATTGGATAATCCTCCTTTGTGACTCTAATAATGGCCATACTTTACAAATTAACTTCCCATTTTATTCACATTGACTTGAAACTATCGGCTGAGTTCACAGAGCAGAGCGGGAGCCGAGGGCTGTTTTCCTGTAGACTTCTGTACAAATGGAAGTTTTTTTACGACCAGATGAGTCGCCCTCGACTGTCCATTAAAAATGCAGGTTTGAGCACCAGTTCAGCTCGCTGGTCTGCCTTATGTCTAAAATGTAGCAGCCTCGCTTTGAGTCTGAGAATAAATCTTTTTAAAAATGCAGGTTTACGTCACTGACTGCAGACTGTTGGCCTTATATGCAGTTTATAGTTTAAACTCATGTTTTGATTGTCTGCACTTTAAGGCTAATTCTTTCTTTTATTGACTTAGCTTCACAGCGATGGGAACATGTTAAATGTGGACTTTGGAGGGAGGGGGGACTGTTACTGGGAATGGAACATTGTAACTTTGTATCTAAATTTTGGTTTTGTTTTAGCAGTCTAATCAGAAGCTGACCAATTAAGAATAATAATGAAGCCATAAAACGCAGCCATGAATTAAATTCTAAGCACCCACATTAGGCCCCACCTTCAGAGATTGACAGACCACGTCACTTTCGCGCATTGCATGCCGGGAACTCGTGGCAAAACAATCCAAGTACGCATCAAATGCAAGCATTTGCAGTAGTGATGTGCGATACCACTGATTTCCTTTCCGATCCGATACCAAGTAATATTCAGGGTGGTATCGAAGATACTGATCCGATACCGATACTTTGTACAAAAATTTATTTTATTTATTGGATCTCAAATTATAGCGTCATAATGATTACAGGACATCAGATTACTTGTTCTTATCACTTAATAATGCAGAGTTCATCATATAGAAAAAAAAAACTGAAGTTGTGCTATTTGAACACCTTGCCTGCCTGCAGCACTAAAGGACTCGTGACTGTCTCGCCCTAGCAGCACCTGTCCCTCTCCTCCTCTTCAGTTCGCCTCAACATACGCTCGTCATATTCTGCGATATGATTTACTCTGAGGTGTTTGACAAGGTTAGTGATGCTGCCACAACCATACATGCCAACCCTCCCGATTTTTCCGGGAGAATCCCGAATTTCAGTGCCCCTCCCGAAAATCTCCCGGAGCCACCATTCTCCCAAATTTCTCCTGATTTTCCACCCGGACAACAAAATTGAAAAACCATATGGCAGAATTCATAGCGCGGCCCAGCCAACTCCAGTCTCCAACAATGGCGGCAGCGACTTAGTTTTAATATTACTCTTATTTCTCTTTCTGGGTCGCAAAAAAACTTTTAACATATTTTGAGGTGAGAATGTAGCTGTGTAAACTTCAAATATCTGAGCCGACCGACACATCGTCTTCAAACCCCCGCAGTCTTTCACTACTCGGGTTAAACATGATATATAAGTCACTTAGATAACTTAAAAATGTTGTTTGGCTTTTTCAGTGTTTTATTTGTTCATGAGTAAATCGGTTTGGCTGAGATTAAAGTTATTAGATTA
Organism: Perissodus microlepis; assembly: GCF_051167445.1. Taxonomy (NCBI): domain Eukaryota; kingdom Metazoa; phylum Chordata; class Actinopteri; order Cichliformes; family Cichlidae; genus Perissodus; species Perissodus microlepis. The sequence goes on from NC_140479.1 coordinate 8,930,956, forward strand.
GATTAAATTAAATTTAACTTTATTAATCTCTCGGGAGGGTTCCTCCTGGGTTTTCACACAGCTGAATAAACGTCAAACAGAAAACTGTTTAAACAAAGTGTGAGACGGTCGAGAATTTACTCAGTGCCCGGTTATATTTTAGACAGCAAGGAGCAGACGGCAGAGTTTCACTCCACCGAGGGACAGAGATGGGCAGTAACGCGTAATCCGATTACTTTTTTCAAGTAACGAGTAAAGTAAGGGATTACTATTGCAAAAACGGTAATTAGATTACCGTTACTTTCCCGTAGGAACGCTGCGTTACTGCGTTACTAAAACGGTGATTTTTTTGCAAGAATGTCTCATGACAGTGACGTAAGCGAGTGCGACGTTTGTGACAACAGCTGTGTGCAGATCAACAATGGATAACATATGGAGTGCCGGAGAGAGTATGAGCGTGCAGCGTTTAAAGCGTGGAAGTACTGACCTTATTTTGAGTTTGATTCCATAAAAAGTGACAAAAACATTAGCGTCTGTTGTGCGTGGGAAGAAAACTTCTTTTTACACCGAAAAAAAGCCGTAATGGGAAATTCACAGAGAAACTCGCGGATTCTTCCACTGACCGCAGCGGCACACCTGCACCAGGGTAAACCTCCGCCTACCCTGCTCCTGTTTTACAGGTGAAAATAGAGCAACAGGACCGCTAGTCTGTGACTTTATTTATTTTCTGCTGTGTTTTACTTGCATCTATTTGAAAGAGTGAGTGTAAACACACACAAAATATTTTATGTGCTGGAATGTGCAGAAAATAGGTTTAAATGTTAAACTAATTTATTCAAGTCAGAGAATGTTGCATATAATTAAATTTTTGCTTGATGCATAAAGTTAAATGATTAAAACTAATAAAACAAGTTTTAAAAAGGGACTTTTCCATTTGATTACATTTTGTGATGGATTATGCAGAAAAAGTAGAATTGGCCTGACAGATCTATCGCTTTATTACCTATTCAGGTTGTAAATCGTGTTTTTAAAAAGTAACTAAGTAACTAAGTAATTAATTACTTTTGAAAATAAGTAATCAGTAAAGTAACGGGATTACTTTTTTGGGTAAGTAATCAGTAATTAGTTACTGATTACTTTTTTCAAGTAACTTGACCAACACTGCCAAGGGAGCCTGTGACGTACTACCCCGCTTTCTTTAGACCGTGAAGGCCGGGTCCTCAGGTGGAAGCAGCCTCTGAATTTGGACACCCCCGCTGTTTCACTTGTGTCAAGCCAGCCTCCAATTCGAGACTTGCAGTCAAGCCAGCCTCCAGTTTGTTTTACGTTCCCTGTGTATTCAAAGTATTACGGGAATGGATGTGGAAACCGGATATCAAAATAAAAGCCAACTTCGAGTGAATTAACAGATATGTTAAGAACATAATAACATATAATTTAGGCTTGTTTAAAAACTCTAATGTTAGATCTACATGACACAACATTGTACCCTAATAGCGCACTGTCAATATCAAGGCCATCTTATTTTGGATTTCAAAGTAAAAGCCCTGTGAATTTTCATTTTTGAACTACTCTTTCAATGACTTCAGAATGCTCTTAAAAGCAAAAGTCATATTTACAAAGACTAGTTGCATTTTATATCAACACTATCCAACCACAGAAATTTGAAATTGCCCATATTTGACTTACTCTTCTAACGATTTCAAAATGCTCTAAAAATGGAAATTGCTGTTTCCACAGGATGAATCCATGTTAGATCAAAAGGGTACAACCTCGCAATGTTACCATATCAATTTCAAGTAATTCTGATTTTGCCTTCCAAAATAATGGCCTGTTGAAAATGCCCATAATTTACCTAACTTTCAGTGATTTCAGAAAGCCTTTTCAAATTGCCCATATACGACCTACTCTTTTAACGATTTCAAAATGCTCAAGTCAAAGACAGACTTGATGAAAAGTCAAAGAAAAGATACGAGGAAAAAATCAAAGGAGTGAAAAGGTTAGACCTGTACGGGCACACAGAGTGGACAAAAGACGTTAGCGTGCTGCCCAACTTTCACCACGCTCATATTTATAATTATACGGTTCTTGGAGTGAGTGCATACATTTCAGGTCACTGCAACAAGCCCAGGTACAGTTTAGTGACGGATGGCTACAGGACCTTGAAACGCACCGTGTAGAAAAGACCATCGTACCTATCATAAGTTTACCAGTCTCACAAATCGTCTTCATAAATACACATTCGTTAACAGTTTATTAATAGGACCTTTAAGCTCAACGGTTATTAATTAGTAGTGGAAATAATTTCTGGTACGCGTTACAGAAATGTAGCAGTGACAATAATATTGTATGCTGTAATCGTACTGGGCAATTAGTGATAGAAAACAACTGTTTTACCCTGTGAATAAAAGTATATGTTTTTGTCAATGTACCATGGTAATAACAGAAGCGAAACGCAATATTGTGTCAGGACAATTCACTATTTATGCACAATAAACAAAGGAGCATAGCGCGACAATTTCTGTTCAGCGCCAGACTTGCTTGTAACCTATATCACCAATTATGTTATGAAAAATGACGTATTAACTACAACAGAAGACTGACCTTTGTGGAAAGTTCCCAGAATCCTTTGCGGTTTTACCCCTGAATGACGTCACATTTTCAATCTCTATAAGTAAAACTTGTTTTGGAGATGAGGTATCAGAATTTCAGGAGCAGGACCTCCAAACATGCTCCTTCCAGTTCTCATCTTTTTTGTTCCCCAGTTCTACAAGCTGTTCGTTCTCATTCACGTGCCCCACCCTCCCTCCACTTATCAATTGTTTAACTTCTTCACTTGTATTTATAACACGGGGATCTGCCAGGCCCGGGAGCCGCCGCCAGTCCCCTTCGAGGCCTTCCCCAAACCGCAGCTCAATTCACATCCAGGCCTTTCAGCTTACCTACTAAAACGCTGTCAAACCTAAAGTGAGGACGTGGGCCCAGCGAGTGAAGTGTTCAGATGAACAGATATGATACAACCTACGGGTTTTAAAGAGCTTGGAGAGCGTATGAGAAGTCTCAGCTTTGCTGTTCATCCTTTCAGCAAATATGTGCATTTTCCAAAACCTTTTCCCTGAAGTCATAAAATGCTACATAAGATTACAAATATTTCTTCCCACTGTAGCCGAAAAAGTGCTTTGTTTGCTGTTTTTCGAGAGGACATCCAGAGATAAAACAGAAGTGCGTAACAACCGCTAGAGCAGCCCACTTGAAACTCTGGCCACAAAGTGAACACAGATGGACGCTGGATTGCCATCAAACTCAACCAGACCAGGTGGGTTACAGTGAGGCATCAGTAAGTTTGGGGCGAAACGCGGTATCGTTTGGATGTGGTGGAAAAATGGGGGCAAATGTAGCCTCAGAGTTTTCTTGGATGGCGTTGTCGAATGATGTTGAGATGATAATTTGTTTGCTGTATGTTGAGACGCAGTGTGAACTCTGTGTCGCGTAAAAACAGGTGTGGATACATTTCCATATGTCGCAGTAAACATGTCTGTAAGTACTATAAAATAAAAAGGGGAGAGAAACCATGTGACCATGTGATAACTAAAGCAGTGAGAACCATCAGCTGTGGGTCCTTTCACTTAAGCCTTTGTGTAACATGTAGCAGCTGTTTTACACCCTCATGTGCTTATCATCAGGAAATAAAGGTAAGACACGTCCAGAGTGGAATGTTTCCACGTTTGTGTTGCCGAGCTTGACCTCAGGACATTACTCGCAGCTCTTATCTGTGGCATTTGTGCAGAACCCCTCCTCAGACATGCTTTCCCTTTATCACAACAAACAGAAACTTGTCAGTTGTTGCTTACCTCATACGTCTCTTATTTCACCATTAGACATGCTTGAAGGGCGTAAATCTTTGGGTTTTTCCAGTGCTGGTAGTGGCCCAGTTACCACTACATTGTTTCCTTATGGATCTCTAAGCTTAATTGTTGCAGTCTGATAGGATAAAAGCCAAGCGGTTGCATGTCAAAGACTGTGAAGTAGCTCAGAAGTTGAAAAAGCTCTTTCTTTCTCTTCTCGTTGTCTTGACAGGCTCAAAATATCTTTAGCTATCAAAATAAATAAAGTTTTCCACTTCAAAGTCTTTTCCTGAAGGTCTCATGTTGAGGAAAAACAGGTTCTGTCGCTCAAATAAACATCTAGAGGAATTTCGAACAGACAGCAGCTGCGGATCAGACCTTTGACGTTTCTGACTCAAAGTTCAGTTTATAGAAAAACGATAAGAAAGCTCAAACAACTGTTACATTTTCAGTAGTTTTATTGAAAAATGCCTCTTTCGTTTCAGAAATAAATAAGAAAATAAGGCTGTGTGGAATTCACAAAATGTGCAGTTAAAACATGAAAATAGCAATCCTATGTCCATAGTCTTGCAACCAAATCGAAACTGCATCGATAGGAAATGACAACTATATTCTGCCTTAGAAATCCTCAGTAAATATACAGCACAATTATGCAATTCCACCTTTGGTAAGAAAACAAAATATTTAAAAAGAAATGCTGCTTGTTACAAAGAGTCAGAATATCAGCGGGTTTACAAATTGGTCACAATGTCACAGGGGCGATGTTTTTTAACTGAAACGGCTGTACTTACTGAAAACGACATGGGTAGTTGGAAAGTGTTCAAAAACATACACGATGTACATCTCTGGACGGGATTTTACACGATTAGTGCACTGAAGCCCGATTAACACTTGCGGTTATATTACAAGCAGACACTTGGCAAGCACACAGGTTTGTAACATGTACATTTGTATTCATCTTCCTAAAGTTTGTCACATCAAAAAAATATATATGTTCATTATAGCCAGGGGTATCAAACCCATATAAGTACTAGTTTTGCTCTGGATATCGCTTCATCCTCACTTAAGTGTTCCTGTAAGTTATTCAATAGTAGACTTTCTGACCGCTCCTTAACGTAGCTATGATGCTAGTGTTTCTGTATTGTCCTGTGGTAGCGATCGCTTTCCTCTGGGGTTTCGTGTCTCAAACTCTCCAGCTGGCTCCACAGGTATATTCACTACTTCGGGTTCAGGTGGGTACCGGTTGGCTAGAAACATATTGAGGATGGCCAATCAAAAAACAGGCTGCTTCTGCAACTTTTCACATGCACAATTTTAAATTATATTGCACTGTGGACTTTAAAAAATGCCCTGTGTCAAACTGCTTCTCTCTAAAGTAACAAAAAGAAGTTTTAAAAGCTGTGATGACATTTACAATAAAACCCAACAAGATATTGAATAAAAAAAGACATAGTAACATAACCAGCTGATACTATAAAAGACAAATGGAAATAGCAGGAAAGCAACATTTAGCACCATTTTCACCAATGTACACAAAGAGCACGATGATTAAAAAGTACAAATGAAACATGCTTCAGTCTGGACCAGAGCTGTTTAGGGCACTCAGGCGTCATAAACAGGGGTTATGCTGATGGTAAGTAAGCAGAGGGTTACAAGGCACGAGCTCAATACAGATGTTAACTTGATTTTTAGTGAAATGTCTCGTTTCATACAATCATTTACAAGGCAAAACATTAGTTTTATTTACACGTGTCACCTCTACATTAACACTGCTCTCAGTTATGAACTCCTCTATGTTAGTACTTGTTTTGGGTGGTATTTGTACATGCTTCTTCCTCTGTAGAAGTGCTCAGTCTCTGCTTTCTATCTCCCAACGGTTTGTGGTTCAAGATGCAAACAGACCAGCAGGTTGCCATCACCGTAGCTTGTAGCTGTGAGATGATGTTAGTCCGCTCCATTCGTTTTTGTTTTTTTTTCTCTTTTTAAATGTTCAATAATCATGTCCGTGGCGATTTATCCTTACATGCCCCATAGCAAACGGCCAAACATCTCAGAAACGGGACTTCAAAGTGTAAGCAGCACAGTTGACTTAGAACGTTTACTATGCAAAACCTGAAAATAGTTCAAACAAGGTGTGAGTTTTCTGTGGAACAAAGTAAAAAGCATCTCATTTGACCAATAGCTAGAATGCTTTACATGCCAGTTTCAAACCTGGACATTAAATGTATGGAGGTATTTAAATATACAAGTTCCAAATTATTTGACCGCTTCTTCAAAAGTTGCTATTTTTGAAATTTTGTCACATGCAAACCAACAAAGCTCAACAGAGCAGCATAAGTAACTGAAAACGAATCCCAGGGAACAAAACTAATAGTTTTATTCCAATATCAGCACTCTGCTGCATTCATACCTCCATCCACTGAATTTGTCCAATGAGCTGCCAATCTAATAATCGTGCATACACTTGGAGTTTCCTCTGATGTAGCACCATGCAGGACCTACAGCGCATCAAGCGTACCTGTGTAACCTTGTCCATTGTAAGGAATGCCAACACACTGAGAGGAGTCGCAGTACCCAGGTGGTCCCGGTGGTCCCCTCACGCCTGGAGTGCCCTGACGACCTGGAGGGCCACGAGGCCCAGCGGAGCCAGAAGGCCCCGGGGATCCGGTTCGTGACTCTCCGGGTGGCCCTGCAAATGGGAGCGAGAAGGTGAGTGAAGCCAACCTGAGTAGGGAGTCTCTACAGCTAAGCACAAAACCCCACTGACATCATCCGCAACCCGTCTGTGGAAACGGTGGGGGTACCACAGGGCAGCAGAACTGTAATTTCAACTTTTCAGTGGCTCAATTAAAGAGAGGGATGCAGTCTGGGCTGTTTGGAATCACCCCGGCCCCATCTGTCTAGACAGCAAAACTCACGATGGAATTTCCCCCCCTCTTTTTTCTCTCCTTTAAGTGAGCCCATGTGTTGTCAATGAAGCCACTAAAGAAAGCTCATTGTACAACAATCTGACCCCCCCCACTCACACCCACATACACAGTGCGTGTGAGTCATCAGCGTGGACTTCCTAGTTGTTTCTCACTTCATTCACAGAAACAGACATGTCAGTGTCTGGTAGACATCAATAGGAGGTTCCTGTTGTTTAGGAATCACTTCCCAAGGGAACGGAAACTTTCTCGAGCACTTTTATAGGCTGCACACCAGATCTCATTTTCACCTAAAGAAAACTACAAGCTCATTCAAACTAATGACATTTTTAGCATTTTCTCTTTTTCTTGAACTGCAACACGGTCTAAAGACGTCCCGGGTGCTGTCTGAACATCACATATGGAAATTCTTTTTCCATTTACCGTAGATGTCTTTGTAGATGTCTAATATGCACACATCACATAAATCTTTAAGAAAGGAAAGAATTGGGAAAATGTTTGGGGTCTCTCCAAAAAATTTATGTAGCACAGCTGCCCAAACCAAAGATCCTGAGCCACAGTTACTGTAGGTAAATTTCAGCCTCTTGCTGAAATGTGTCGTTTTAATGGGGCCAGTGGGAGTACTCTGTCCTAGAAAGGTCCACCAAGAAGGTTGGAAAAGGCTGTCACGGCGAAACTGTGTTAGAGTCAGGATCGAGTTGTAAATTTGAACAGTGGGAGAGCAGCAGACTGTCTGCAGCTGCTGGAGAACAATGTTCAACAGAAAACAAGCTTAAAGCAGCTCGTTTTCTTCTCGCTATGGCCTACTTCACTTCAAAAAGATGAAATGTGTTACCTGGTGGTCCACTCGGGCCTCTTTGCCCTCTGATACCGGTTCCTGGAGCGCCTCGCTCTCCTTTATCTCCTGGCAAACCTACAGAAACATTAAAGAGGAGAACTCACTTTCAAACAAATGAAAACAAGTTCTCATATCAGGCAAAAAGGAGAAATGTTCAGGGTGTCTATGAAACACAACTGAGGTGACTCTTGATTAAAGTGTTTGCTTGGAATTGTGGATAAACCACAGAGTTGGTATCGCACCTCTTTCTCCTTGATTTCCAGGTAAACCAGGGTTTCCAGCGAAACCAGTTCGGCCAGGCTGTCCGGGCTCTCCACGGGATCCCGTGTTGCCAGGAGGGCCCGGAGGCCCGGGTGGTCCAGGAGTGTTGCTACGATATCCGGAAGGAATCTGGTTGAGCAGCATGTCGACTCTGCTCATCTGACCTTCAAACAAAGAGGACGCATCAAAGAGATTTAGGACAGAAATATCATTTAAGATAAATTCCCAGAGTTATATGAAATATTTGACTCACTGTTCACAAGCTGTTCACAAACTTGTCGGGCAATGGAGCGCATCATGTTCTGGGATGCAAAATCTCCCTGGAAAACAAAGATGTTGTCATGAAGCGATTGTTTCCTAAAGCGTTACAAAACAGTGATGAGAAGATGATACGCACCCTCTCTCCTTTCTCTCCTTTAAGGCCAACAGGTCCCTGTTAATGAGAGGAACAACATGAGAACAAGCGTACCACGTCCTGGACCCCTATATTTGTGCCACGTTATTCAGTACGTACTGGACTTCCTGGATCTCCTGGTTTTCCTGGTTTTCCTGTTATTCCTGGAACACCTGGATTTCCAGGATTTCCCTAAAAAAAAGGAGAATTTTCAGAGAAAAGCGGTTTTTATTTGAAATGACCGCACAGTAAATGTAATCGTAACGTTTAAGTTCTGCTCCCTGTTAATAGTTGGATAACAAGCTTTAGGTAGGGAGCTATACTTTAACATCTGCAGCGGGTTGGGGGGGCGTAGGGGCACGTGGCACAAGCTGCCAAGAACAGATGGAAACACACATGCACGGCAGCATGTGCACACACACATGTACACAAACACGCTCGCTGCTAATGGCTCTCGGAGCACTCAGGATGGTATAGTACGTGTTGCTTCTATACTGGCTGGCATGGCGGCTGGATTAAGTGGATTCAGACCTCCTTAAACCACAGAAAAAGGAAATGAGATGCACGCACGAGCCTGGTAACAGTGGAGGAAGCTACAGACTACGGCCTGCTTTTCATGTGCCGTGGAGCCAGAGGAGTAATTGTTGCAGATATATCAGGAAATAAAGCACACTCCACTGAATATTTATTTGGCTCCTTTCAACACAAACAATTCCACACTCACCATGGGTCCTGGTGGGCCTCTGGGTCCAGATGGTCCCTCCTTTCCTGGTGGCCCCTAAGCAGAAACAACATACAATCACACATGGATAACAACACACTGGAGACCCCATCCTGCAATACATCAGCCTCTGTGTGTGTGTGTTTTTACATTAGGCTTATAGGCAGTGGCTCAATGGTTCTGGCTGACGTAAGTGAGAACATGGAGGCAACATCAAACATGGGGCCGTGTATAAGTGGCTGATCGCATGTAAAACATGTGCTTGAGTATTTCTAGGCTTTGAACACAGTGTGAATACAACGCATGCCCGAAGATCGATCTTACCCGCGCTCCGCTCGGTCCAATGGGGCCCAGAGGACCGCGCTGTCCAGCAGGACCCTGGGAAAAAGGCAGACACACTTCATCAAATGTGAATGATCAAGAACAGGACGTTTATAGAGCTCCCCAGTGGCCCCGCTGACCTAGAATTAACAGAAAAATCCTGCATTTTCCTCAGTGTCGAGCCAAAAACAGTACATCATTTTCGTAGGAAAACCTCTCTCCTGTCTCTTGACGTAGGACGTCTTGTAGAAATGTACATAGGCTGTTATAATAAGCTGTATTATGTAAGCAACGATCACAATGCTGCCAACAAGCTCTGGGACTTTCTCTCATGTCTGAATTTGCTTAGTCAAGGACCAGAATGGCCAATAGTGAGGTTCTCTCCAACTGAACGGTGGGAGTTGGCTGGATGAGTGAAGCGATGATGGCTACGCAATACCAAGCCTCTCAAATCCAGAAAATTCCCAACTATTATATAAAATGGATTTGGCCTAACTTCAGATCTGCTTCTGACAGTCAAAAACATCCGTGCAACCTCAAAGAACTCCCAAGATTCTGCTTTTATTTGACCTTCATTTTCATCCACAAGCTCAGCAGGATGTCTTCTGCCGTGAGTCAAAGATGCTCAAACTTCAGACAGACTGTAAGTCTTTACCACGTCCCAATCATCTTCAGTTACAAGGCTGGAGAAGAACATGTTCCATTCCCCATTTCCCCTTTGGTAACATGAGCCTGCACTTCATAATAATTTAACTGCATCAGTGGCCTTCTACCGTTTGTCAATCAGTGGGCTGATCTGAGAGTGTGGGACTCCCTGAGGATGGCATGGTAAACCTCCCACTCTGAGTGTGGTTTTCATCCAGCCATATGGACTAAATCCAGGCTCCAGTAGCAACACGGCTCTCTGTGGATAGTCTCCCGTTTCCTGCTCACAAACCACAAAATAAAGAGAAGTACGTACTTGCAGACCGGGCATGCCTGGGTCTCCGGGATCTCCCTTCGGTCCTGGGCGACCCTGAAAATGGAGGATGAGAAAAGACAAGCTTGCTTTAGTCTTTGGGGTTGTTTTCTTTCGGTGAACCTGTGATTGTGATTGATTTTGTGTTTTCACAAGAACATCTGCAGGTAAAAAAAAATCCTAAGCGAGCCCTCTGGTCTTTCTTCACGTCGAGGGGAGTGTGATGTGTTTTGACATTAGTTATAAATCCAACTCACTGGCAAAATGGAAACTACATCAGCTATTCATCAACTTTCACACAAACTTCACTTATCAGCACATGTGAACGGTAATTTAAAGAAAAAACAGTGATAGTGTGGAAACGTACATCTACTCAGAGGATTTATTTGGAGTGTGGATGAACTTACCGGTTCTCCAGGCAGAGAGAGTCCGTTAGGGCCTTGTGGACCTGGTGGTCCCATCGAACCTGGAAGTCCTTGCTCACCACGTGGACCCATCGAACCCTAAAGCATTAACCGAAACATACAACGAAATGTTACACAGCCTCTGGCAACCTAAAGCAAACCTTTAACTGCACATATAGACAATGATCGCTAACGGCCTCGGGAAACGAGCCTTTAGGTTGCCTAACATAGGCCCCTCTAACTGTAGCTGTGGAAAAACATACAGTCGATAACTGACTTCAGATGTGTGCAATTTGCAATAGCTTGCGAAATACCATGGCATCGCGAAGCATATTTATCACATATCTAACTTTACTTTAGGAGCCTCATAAAATCAAAACTTACAGTGATGTCAAGTTTAACTTACAGGCTTGCCAGGATCTCCTCTGTCTCCTCGAGGTCCTTTGGTGCCTGGGCTTCCCTGGAAAAGTGAGGATCCAGAAATCCGAGTGAGTGTAACAACAGGAGCAAGTTCCAAAACCCCTAAAGCCCCAAAGCCAGCGAAATCCTTGCAATGGCTTAGTGAGGTTACCAAGCCCACATATTCCAGACCTCTCCTCAAGACGTCTGTACTGCCGTTTTTCCGACAGGCATTTATCTTTTGACACTTTTCCCCAAGCCCACTTTTTTTTTTTTCATATGTGCCACTTGTCTCATCCTCAAATGCTCTTTCCAGAGATTAAAAAAAACATCCTCAGTGTGTTTGAGTGCAAATGTGAAGCTGTATGGTCACTGTAACAGAGAACGGTCTGGCTTTATCATCATCATCTCTGAAATATCTGTCTTCTGAGAAAACTGCTTTATCAGGTGAAGACACGCAGAGGAAGAGGAAGTGAAGACAGATTAAGGGATGATGGAGGGAGTTTCTGTACCAAAGGTCCAGGAGGTCCCTGGGGGCCGATGCTGTCCTGCGTGCACGTGCAAGAGTGAGGAAGGGATGGACACTTGGCCTCATCTCTCTGAAAAGGACCAAAGTTGAGCAGAAACACACATTATTATTGCATATTTAACACCAACTGACAATCGAAGGCTTGTCTTTGAAATCTGTAGCATACAATTACACAATTAGGCAACAGTATCCCAACAAACTCTGGTCATCGTGAAGCTTCAGGACCAAACGCTGTCCACGTATGTGGAAATGATTGGTTGATGTGATGTGTTATATAAGACTGCAATCATTGACATGATGGATTAATATCTGATGCAAATTATACAAGAATTACTTGTAATTGCCTAAATGTGCATGCATCCGGTTTTTACCATAATGCATCAAAGTAAATGTGATTTAGTGAGTGCTTGGTGATCTAAAGGAGCGTTTGTTTTCATGTAATCGGGAGGTCATGATGGCAATAGTGCGATTAGCACAATTACACAGGATACAAGGTTCCATTGAGGCCAGCTGAGGCGCTTTCTTTTCAAACAGCACTATAGCATTTTGCTTAATGACCACATACCAGCAAACGTATACTTTGGGCTGTAAACCCAGGATAGTGTATACAGTCACAGTGGACCTCTGGAGATGTGTTACAGCTAACAGCAAAGATTAAAGGCTTCAGAGAGAACATGGGAAGCAAATGTGGCAGAATATCCGAGCAGTGCGCATGTATGTCAGCGGCCTTCTGGCTTGTTTACGACACGATTCTAAATGACACTTGTTCTTACTGTTGCAGGCAGGTCGCAGCATCTGTCTCGGCTGATCCAGCTCAAACTGCAGACGATATCGAACATCTGGAGCTGGAACTACACAACAGAAGAAGAGAGGCTGTTAACAAATGGCTCCCACGCTGTTAAAAGTTTGATCCTCTGAGGTACAGAAAAGATAGACGCCTTCGGTGGGAGCAGTTAAAAGTGAATTGTGCATCTATGGACAAGAAGTTTTGGATGTTCTTTCTTTGGAAATTTAAGAGATGATCTTCCAAAAGTGTTTTTCCAAACTTTTGCAGTTTTAATGAGTCCCAGCTCGTTTTTTTGACTTACTGTAGCAGACTGCCTCCTTCCACCTCCAGACTTGACCATCTTGCCAAGCACTTCATAGCCATCCAGTGTGATGTTGTTGGCCTCTTTGATGGGCTTCTCTGCCACCTCTTGGCAGTCAATGTTGAGCTTGACTTTCTCTGGAGAGACGGTGATGTGGAGCTGCCGGAGGGACGGATGAAGAGAGGGCACCATTAACATCTTTGGATCTTCGGCTGCCAAATTGGTTGCGACGATTATTTGGCAAATATTTCTAAGAACATTGGCGCTTCTGAAAAGCTGGTTTGGCATTTAAATCTGTTTGGCTGCCGTTTAAATATTAATCTTTTCTTTTTAAGAAAGTGAAACCATGAGACTACAAATGTTTAGTCTTTGAGCTACTGTTTGATGCCTCCACAGATAAATGGACTGTAAAGTGGGAATATACAACACTGGCATTTCCATGTGGTATTAAAGTGCTAGTCAGTGATTGTATAACAGCACAGAGTGACAAAGTGCCAGTTTCTGAAGTTTCCTTTTCAGAGGACCCGGCTCCACATCTTGAAATAATATCTTTTGCGGTGTGCCATCAAAAGTCCTACACTTTGCATAGTTTCCCTTCACAGTTGCAAATTTTCCTCTGCCTAGCAGTCAGACAAGCTTTCTTTATGTCAGGAAAAGCGAGCTACCAATTCTTTCTACAAAGCTATACCAACCACAGACTAGGCCATAGTTCTTGGCAATCAATCTTAAAATTATAGTTTACTTCCTTGGAAACAGAACAAACTATCTGGTGAGACCACAAAGAGAGAGGGCTGCCGTTTATCTCCAGGTCCTGGCGTGGATATAATTCGCCACGATGCTCCTGAGGGCTTACCAAAACATGGTTGGATGGTATACTGTACACATTACCTCACTGACCAATAAGTAAACACAGTAAAAAAAAAAAAAAAAAAAAGTGTCACTGGAAATTGAGGCTTCAGGAAAAATAACGACCAGCGCTCCCTCAGCTGATGGTTGCTGTTAAATGATCTTGTCCAAATGCAGCAAATCGTTGACAGACGAACAACTTTCATTCATCAATTGTTAACGCAGAGGGTTTCACTGTGCTCTGCTGTGTCAACACTCCACAATCACAGCACATATGGTGAGATTTCAAGCTGACACCGTTGCCGCTCCAATGCACATGACATCCGAGATTTATATCACATCACATTTTGTTGCTCTGGGCTCCGTCCTCAGTCTTCCTACATTTTTTTCCAATCCTGAACCTCAAAAGACTCAAAGCCCTGTTAATAAGCACGTGTAAGTCTTCTCTATGAAAAAACTCAGCAAAGCTTGAATTATCTTTAACTTTGTCGACTTTTTTGTCAGAAATGAAGATTATAAACAATTTGGCATTGGGCTCACAAAGAGCTAAAATCATGGAGCTTTATCGTGTATGCGTACACTGGCACCGCCTTCATGAAAGAAGACAACCCAAACTAAAATGTACTTTTCACTATTACAACAACTTACATGATCAAACTTTAAGCAGTGAACACGCGATTGGTCATCATGACATATGGAAAAAATCTTTGGTTACCAGCAAGGTTCCCATCATTCAAATGTGGTGGGGGGCGGGGATTCCCCAGTGGGGCTAGTGAGTGGTTAGCATCTGCTAAAGTCATCTCAGAGAGTGATCCCACATGTTTAAGTAGCTGACCACGACCTCCCCAGCTTGGGTTACTCTTTATAAACTAGCCTGAAGGACACAGAAAATACTCTAGAAGTGAGTCAAAAACCTGATTATAAGACACAAAGTGCTTTCTGTCTAACATTCATGCACATCCAGACTCCACTGAAAGCATCGGGACTGGCTTGCAGACAGAGATTGATCCAGTTCCAGTTAGCAGATGATATCCTCTACCAGCTGATCCAATGAAAGCTGAGGCGTAAGGTTAGAAAGTAAGTGTTCACTAAATCTTTATTCACTCCATATTTCAGATCTCACTGCGTTTCGCTTTTCTGCACACACACAAAAAACCCCAACTATCATTTGTGACGGTCTCATCAGTGGTCACTCTGGCTTAGCCTGCGCACACACATGCTGAGGTCAGTCTGTAATAGCCACCAAGTGTTGGAAAACCACTGACAACATGTAAACACACTCCACTGCAGCAGTCAGCAGCGGCATTTGCTCAGCAGACCAGCAAATAAGCAGCTAGGTAGACCGCTGCAGACTCGCCAGCTCATGCAACAGCAACTATTGCACCACAAACCGACTACCCAGTGCTCACCCAGTCCGAGAGAACGCACATGCACGCGCAATCACACGCACCGAAGACTCGACCGACTGTGATGCAATTAAAATCCAATCCTGACCCAACATTTTCCAGGGTCGCATTCATTCATGAAGTCACCCTGCAATTAGCTGTGTAGACGCTAAACGGTCAAACTAAAAAGTCCTTTACTGCAGGCTCTGATCTCTGGGCCAGTACATCACGCTGAGCTCTTTCATGTCAGGAAGTGGGATGGCAAACTTTGATGTCAGATAAGATGTCTGTACGTTGAAAAGGGTCGTTTACTTCGATGACCTTAGAATAAACGGACAAGTGTACTAAATACGGAGGACGCTGTCTAGAAATAGCAAATGCAATTGATTGTGACTTGGAGTACACAGAAACCAGCCGCTTTCCCCCCAGTGATCAATTTAGCATCGTAAATCTTTCCAGGTTTGTAAAATATACCGTCTTACTGTGCTGAAACAGAACAGGGGATGTTTTGAAGTCACTGATGATTTGCACTGGCCACAAAGACAGTCCATGTCTCTATTTACCGCTTTCTGTAGCCCAGAGAAAAAGCATACTATACAAATGGTGTTTATCACAGTAGTAAGCCCGGCATGTGTTCCTAATATAGCGGCTAAACCGACGAAGGGAAAGAAACAGTCTGAAACACAATATCGCCACTGTTGTTGATATTCTGTGTAAGACGAGAGGTTTTGGCTGATTGTTTGAAGAGCAGTTGATGTTCACGAATCTTTAAATACGCGCCCGCTACAGGAGTTCTGGCTTAATTTCTCACAGGAAATCTGGAGCAGATGATGGTTTCAAAATAAAGAAAATGTTTCATCAAGACAGTTGCAAACATCTGGATCCTGGAGCCTTAAATCCACCGCTCACTGTCCTTGCAGCATTCAGCCAATAATGCGTTTCCTTGCTTTCACAATGAGAAAAGCACACATTCCAGCCCAAATCTCCACCGATCGCACAAGCAAATTTCAGCCGATTCATCACGGTGGCTACTGATTTTTATATCTTTAGCGTTAACTTAAACTCGTCCTGAAATTTCAGCTTTTAGTTTGAAAACAGAGAACATTTAGCAGACGGGGAGGTCGGGTGAAAGATGCTTTTTCATGCACCTGCAGGAATGTCTTTTGGGGAATTAAATGAAGACGTTTCGTGTTGTTTGTGGAAAAAATGCAAGCAAGTCAACTGAACCCACATAAAAATTGATACAGCGAGGAGCAGATTGGTTTGGAATTCATCTAACTACCACCAGGAAAGCTTAGAGTCTTGATGTGGTCAGACCGCCATGATTCACTCTAACAGTCTGCAGCACAATTTCCCTCCAACCAAAGTTTTTAAAACTTATTTATAGCCTCCACAGCCCATTTGTCATATTCACTGGCTGTGGCTTAAATTAAAGAAATATATATATGTGTAAAAAGGGGCCACTTTGACAGCAGGTTGACACTTTGAGATTGATAGCAGGAACCTTTTGATACGGCTACATGACCCTGAATGTTTTGTCACATCTTCACATTAAAAGGTAATTCAGCCAAAAGAAAGGAGGCATAGAAGCCACAGAGTGTGAAAGGATGTAAAAACAGACGTGAAAAGACTGAAAACACAAAAGCCTTCAGAAAGGAGAAGCAGCGTTCAACTCACAAACAAAACACTCTCAGTCTTTCACATTAAAGCCAAAATGTCACTTTGCTCCTCTCTTTAAGGATCACGCCCGATGTTTACCTTGTGGAAGCTGCCGTGGAAAACCCGCCTCACTTGCTGCTCGTTAAATGTGGCTCTCTGGATCTCTCCTCGGGTGTCCTTGTTGTAGAACGCGACTGTTTTGCTGGAAGCTGAAAAGAGAAGAGCCTTTGATGAATCCCTGACAGTGTGTTACAGCGCAGTGGCACGCAAAGCACAGACTATAGAGAACACATGCTCGCAGAGAGAGCAGGATAAATGGAAGGATAAAGGGAAGGTTCTGAGGGATTAGGACAATTCCTGTGGTTATGTGCATGCACACGGTTTGAAAAAGGTGCTGTTTTAAGAGTTAAAGCTCCCAGTGAAACAACAAAAAAGTCCAATTGTATTTCAGGCAGTATGTCCTGAAGATTTGCAACTATCTAGCACCTTTAGTGTTTTATACAAAAAAACAAAGTACGATTTTAAAGAGTGTACAGCTCAGGGTAAGAATATTCAGCAGGGGAGACTTACGGTTGACGGTGACCCCGACTTCAGGGTTGTTGTTTTTGTCGGCAATCTGCCAGATATCAAAAGCTTCAGAGGGCGTGTCGGGCAAGAGGCGGAAGAGCAGGATGATGGTGTAAGAAGGGGGAAGACCATCCGGATGGATCTCCCTGTAAATGTGAAAAATCACACCCTGTGATCAGACGCTGTGCGCTCGTTACTGTAGCAGAATAATAATGATATGCATAATAAAGCGTCTACTGTGTGACACAGGCGGCACATGTTTTTCCCATGGCCTTGATTAAATTGTGCACATCTTGAAAGGATTTTGTCTTCTTTCAGGTTGAAAGTGTTTCCACTTGCGTGCATTAAGACAAATGCTGCACTCACGCACACTAAAGTCGCATCATTATAAACATATTAAGAAGACTTTTGGACACTACAGCTGTTGTGCAAGTGTTTAACAACGCCTAAATGGTTCCCAATAAAGAGACAAAGCACTTGACTCAGCGGTGATTTGTTTTCTCCTTGTAAGAAAAAGGTGGGAGGGTGGGGGTCCTGGGGCTTAAAATGCTACACCCAAAATGTTCCTGCTAACACCTCATATTCTATGAGCTGCAGCAATAAACAGGCCTGAGCATCGGGGATACCTCTGTGACTACAGAGGCTGTTGAACCTTATTACGAATAATGAAGCGTGCAGGCGATAAGGCCAGTAACCTGCGATTATGCACACCCTCAGCTCTTACTTGGTGGGCTGGTTCAGGAAGGAATCTTTGTGCAGCCTGTAGGCGATGTAGCTGTTAAAGGAGCCCGGCTCCATGGACACACCGTTCATGGCAGCGAATGTCTTGTCTGTGATATTGAACGCCTCGAGCATCCTGAAGCCTGGAGGGGAAGAACAACGAGAGAAACCTCCTAGTGTACCACATAACAGCATTTAGCAATGTCAACAAACTCTGCAGGGATTATCTGCTGTGTACACTGCATGGTGATGTTGTGTCCTTACCAGGCGTGGTGAATCCATTGATGTAGATCAGAGGGCAAGCTGAGACACAACGAAAAGATACAAGGAGTTGGAAAAACAGATTATGGCAGAAAGAATGTGATTTATATCCCTTTATATATTTCCCCAGGCAATGGATCAGTAGGAGCGCACGACAAAGGGAGAGCTTCCCCTTAACTCCGCCGTTCACTAATCAACCCGTCTAATAAAGTTTTTGTTTGCGCCTGCGAGTGAAACTAAACTTTAGTTGTTGTTTTCTGATACATGAATCTTACTGGAAGTGGCTGTTTCACAAATGAAGGTGATCAGGTTGTCCTGGATTTTGGCAAAAGCGTCGTAGTCGTCTACCACAAACACGTGTCTCTCGCTGGGCTTGCTGCCGATGCTTCTCAGCTCGGTCATATCCACGTCAGCCACTCCGACCACAAACACGCTGTAGCCTGTCGGTGCAAAACACAAACACACAAAAACAAACAAAGACCATTGTTAAGTCTGCAACAAAAACCTGCTGCGGGGATTAATACAAGAGTTTATTAAACAGGCCAGAAAGTCTGGTTCAGATGAACTAAATCGACGTTCAGGAGCAAATGCTTCCCCTGTTTTACTTCTTCTATAGCACAAATGCAAACACACGAGCCAGCGATTCATATTTCCACACATACCAGAATGCTGCAGCTTCTCTGCACTCTTCTTGACCTCATCCTGGGAGCGTCCGTCCGTGACGACCACCAGCACCTTCGGGACGTTCCTCCTCATGCCATTGTCTGAGGTGAACACCTTCTCATAGACGTGCTTCAAAGCAATGCCTGGACGAAGAAGAAAACGGGAGAAGAAGACCATCGAACCTCAAACGTTCACTACAGTCAGAACTTTAAGTTTGCAGCTTTTTTTTCCCCAGAGCTTCACCTGTCTTGGTGTTGCCTCCTCTGTAGCGGACGCCCTGCAGAGCTGAGATCACAATGCCTTTGTCGTGGTAGGTGTTCAGTTTGAACTCGGTCTTGGCGTCATCGCTGTACTGCACAAATGAAACCTGTTCACCGAGAACAAAAATAAGAGGATGGTGACGACGGTGAACACAGATATTAGGAAATATATGCATGATTTTTATTTTTTTAAGAAGCCACCGAAACATCAGCTGACCTGCATGCCTTTAGGGCTGATGACATCGAAGGCTGCAGTCATGCTTGTAACAAACTGGAGGACTTTATTGAAGCTGTCGTCTCCAATACTCCAGGAACCATCAATCAGGAAGACCAGGTCGGCCTTGGCACCTTTGCACACTGCGATGCAGGTAAAGCAACGTTAGAGGCTGATCGCGCCTGGACAATGAGTAAATACATTGATTAAAGCTATCCTCACCATCTAACGCAGGTGGGACTGTTGCTGGAGGAGGAGGAGTGGGAGCCTTTGTTGGCACTGGGGTGGGTTTAACCACTGCAACGCAAAAAAGAATCGCATATTCATCATAGCTGGTAAAATGACATCTTTGTAACATCAAAGAAACAGGAAGTTCCAGCAGCAGCCTTTTCCTTACACGTCCTCTCTTTGACACTGACTCCAGGTCCCTCCAGGTTGGGCGTTTGTGTGTACACGGTGGCGTTGTAAAGAGTGTCCGGGGTTAAGCCGTCAAAGCAGTAACTGTTCTCCGAGCCTCTGACGGTGATCTCCTGAGCCCCGCTCCTGGAGGCTAAAGGAGAGGAAAGACGAGAGCGACTTAGCAACTGATTCTAAAACGTTACTGTGACGTGTAACTGGGTGAACTGAACTTACTATCAAAAGGATTGACTTTGAGTCTGTAAGAGGTGGCCGCTCTGTGAGGGGCCCATCGGAGGCAGAAGGAGTCGTAGCCAACGTTGTAGGTGTTCAAGTCCGTCACATTCAGATACACTAAAGACAAGCAAACGCAGCTCATTACAAATCCATCCGATCCAAACATCGACCATCAGGTAGCAGCATACTTACAGGTGGTGCCTTGACCGACCAAAGGTGCACTGTCACCCGTGTTGTACTGTGCCAACACCTTCAGGTCATAGATGGTTCCAGGTTTCAGGTTATGGAGCTGGTGGGAGGTTACGTCTCCAACAGACACCTCCATGGACTCATCCGAGCCTGAAAAGCAACATTAATATGACTTACATGTAAGCAGTGAGGCTTTTTGTCTAGTTACAACTCATACAACTAGAAAAAAAACAACAACGATATATAGTTTTTGATCCATGCTAAAGCATGTCCGTACCCTCAGGTTGGTAGATAATCTTGTATCCGTTAACCCTGGAGGGGGCGGGGTCCCAGGACACCCTGAAGCGGGTGTACCACTCATCAGAAACACGCAGATTCCTGGGGCCGAGCATTCCCACTGCAGGAAGCAAAGACAGAGCGGCGCAGTCAACACAGGATAAGGTTCACTGTAATGGGATGCACAGGATCTGAGTTTTGGTGATCCATCAGCAGCTGGGTAATTTCTGCATCTGAGCTCACTGCTCATAATAACATTGAGTAAAATATTCTAATGTGCGATTAGCGGGATGATAAATTCCAGCACATGAAAGAAAGTAAAAAAAATCATAATAACAATAATAATCTGCCTGAAGGAGCGGAGTGGCATTACGATACGCAATAGTGTTTCTTTTGTTTGAGAAGCAAAGTTAGGCAAGACTCTGGCCAGCACTACGAGGATACGATCTCCTTCACTGGAGTGCAGGCAGCTCAGGATTTTCTGCCAAAGGCATTTTGTGCTTTTGGCATTCTTTAAAAGTCAACAATATCATTTATTCCACGTTTGGTATAATGTTCAGTTCCTCAGGAACCTCATTAGTGAATCAGTCCGTTCGGATTTTCTGCTCGCCGCTGATCAATAACGCTCCCTTATTGAATAAAGACTCTCACAGGGTCGCACAGATGGAACAGCTTGTACCTGTGCGTCCGTCACCATCCACCTCTCCTCCTGCTCCATCAGCATAGATGGCGGTCACTTTGATGTTATACGGCGTGTCCGGGTCCAGGTTCTGCAGGATCACGTTGTTTCTGTTTCCTGGCACTGTAGTCTACAAGCAGAAGAATTGGATGCATAAACAAGTGCGTTTGTTATTTATGGCCACAAAAACATTATTATTGCTGTCGAATTATAAATATGCTCACATATCCCTCAATCGGGTCTCCTGTGATCTGGGCGTAGGTGATGCGGTACTCCATGACAGGACCATCTGCATGGTCCCAGCTGACAGAGAGGGTAGTGGTGGTGGGGTCGTATACGCGCAAGTTCCTCGGGGCACTTCGGGGCACTGAGCACAGAAACGGGAAGAAGAACATGTTTTTGCATTTTTGTTGAAAACACCTGCGCGTCTCAGAGCTGCTAACAAAACACACCAGCCCGGGTTCTTACATGTCTTTCCTGCATCGATGATAGCAGGTCCTTCGCCATCGCTGTACAGAGCAACAACTCCCACATTGTAATCAGTGTTTGGAAGCAGCTGCTGCAACAAGGCTGTGGTGGTTGAACCTGGTACCAGAATCTGTGCAGAGACACAAAATAAGTGAGCTTTTATGCACACATGCACCAAAGGGCCAAATCCAACATTCACGCAGCCACAGACTCTGCCCCTCTCGTCTGGCAGCTGCTTGTTTTCTACACCTGCCTTTTACTGAATGGCTCCTTGTTGTCAGCAGCAGTGAAAGGAAGAGCCAAACAGTCCTTTGATGTTCAGAGGTGTGATAGGGGTTTAAAAAAGGACCGAAAAGGGGGCTAGGTGGGTGACAGCCAGCACTGATGGAGGTGACAGCTGATCGTGTGTCCTTAGCCTCAGAGCGGTTATCTGGACAGGCTAAGGTCAGCCTCCATGAGGGCTCTGGCCTGGTGGAGGTTCAAACATGTTTGTGGGTGTCTGAATCATGCCACAGTGTCTCTTGGTCAAACTTAGGCTTAGGACTCAGCAGCCAATGATGATGAAGCTAAAAAGCTATGCTGCAAATTTCCAGCTGGCGTTGGATTTGGTGGTGCTGGCTGAAACAGGCCACATTGCCACTGACACACATAATTAGCTCTGGCCATGCAAAGGGCACGATCCTGTCCTAAACGTGCTGACCAAAAGGGGGAAAAAAGAAAGCTGAGTGCATGTCTTTATCAATACGCTGGAATTTCTATCACCTTCTTAAAGACACTGTCGTTAGCGACCCAGTGAAGAAACTAGTGGTGCAGTCCATCTGGCATGGATGTTGAAGAAAGCTGATGCAAAGAGACGCTTTAAAAGTTTTTATGGATTCTTTGAGCTGCCCAGAAATCTTTAACATATGAAGATGTGGGCACTCTGATGCCAGATGGCACACAGCACGGAGAGAGCGTGACCTGCAGCTGAAGAATTTCTGATTTAATGAACGTGTTTGAAACTCAAGCGCTTATTTACACAAAACAATCCAAATGGCAGAAAGTGCACACATGCAAACACGCTCGCACCAATGCGTTTGGTGAGCAGACCCAGTGCTTTTAAAAGTAATTGCACAGTAAACTGCAAATGCTCCCACTTCCAGCTCCATGTGGTGATCCTCAATATTTGTGCGCATTCTGTATGATTGAAGGCGTTAGAAATAAACCTGCTCTCGGTTAGTTTTCTCAAGTATAATCTAATAATATAATTTATGCATTAGCCATTCCCACACAGCAGTTGGAAACTCACTGATTCTGAAGGCTTGGCACCGTTCAAAGGAGAGTAGACCACCCGGTACTGCTGGACTGGACCTGTGGCAGCTTCCCAGCGAACGTTCAAAGTGTTGGTGGTGGGGTTGTAAACCTGGATGTTTCTGACGGGGCTGCGCTCCACTGCAGGGACAGGAATATTGTTTGGTAAGAAGGAATTAAAGAGGGGCAAGAGAACGAGGACGAGCGGAAAGGAAAGGCTGACAACTGCAAAAATGAACAGAGAGTAATGTGTGGATAAGGGGAGTGGCAATAAATTAAGGCTAAAAAAACCAACAATTAAACAAAACCCATAAGAATGAAGCAGAAATGCATAACTGGGGTTCCAGTACTGGTAAACCTTTTCATCTGGAGTATTTACGAGTATCTAAATAACACCTCTGTGAATCTCCTGTAGTCCTGTCATCCTCCCTTTGTCTCAGTTTATAAATCATGGTCTGGACTCATTTTATGGCCAGAACAGGACAACATGAGAACTCTCCAGTAAAACTCCCCCAGCAGCCAACAGAGACGAGTTTAGGATGCTATTTAACAATACAGCTATCAACAGGGCACTTCCTGTCAGTGCCCTGAAGGTTAATGAAAAGGATACAGAAAGGCCTATCTGCAGCTCTGCGTGAAGCTAGACTTCTAAAAAACCAAAGCAGATGTTTGGAGGTTTTGTGCTGCTCTCAATTATAACCCCATAAACGCAGGAGAAAAAAAAGTAAGCAAGCTTCCGTACTTTAAATGTTTTACAGACCAACGCTTGTTACTTTTAAGATGCTGTGAATGCTCGCCGAGCAGCTTGTTAGCTCAAACGGTTGAATCAGACGAGAGCCGATTCAAGGCCTGACGTTAATGAACATAAATATATGTACACAGGCAGCGTGAGCTTTGACTTGTCTACTGAAAAGCCACTGAACATGATGAACTATTGCTACAGAAGGGAAAATAGGGGTAACAGTAGCTGGCACGGAGCATGACCCCAGCAAAGCAGGCTGAGAGCAATTATACATATAATGCTCTCTATTCATTTCAAAGCCCCTGTTTCTTTTTCCCAGAGAGGAGCCAAATACCCCAGCCCCGCCATTACCCTGACCGCTAGCCTTCACTCAACCTATAAATGGACAATGTTACAGTAAAGAGAGAGGAGACACCATTATAGTGCTGCCAGGCCAGAGGAATTCCTTCCTGCACAATCACCCCACAAAATGCTGACTAATTCCCAGCAGAGTTCGGTGGTTCAGCTGTGGGAGAAACTGGAAAACCAATGTTCACTCAAACTAAGCTGACTGAGCTCAATGCTGTCATTTATTTAAGCTTTAAGTTCCAGTTTGCAAGTAAGGTTTAAAGCTCTGTCCCAGCGAGTCAGCTGAATGCTCTCTCTGATGGACGTTTTTCGTACCCGGGATGTCGGATAATTGCGGGTACCCCGGTTCAGACTTATTCAGGTATTTTTTCACTTCTGGAGAAGGAGATGGAATTTGAGCTGGCTGGATTGCAGATTTTCAGAGGATTTGGATGATATATTTGAAACAAATCAGTTACAACTGGCTGCCTTATTGAAGGTTTCTGACCCAGCAGGCCAGCAGCCGAGGCCACTCGGTTCATTCCGGATAGACGGTAATTGATTCCCGACACTGGAAAATAAATCCCACTGCCACTTCACGGCATCTCATTCACAGGTCGTCTTCTTGGTCTGCGTGGGCTTTTCTATACCCTGATGATACAGAGGTCCCCGGTCGCTGTCGCTGCCTAACGACCTTGCGTGGATCTGCAGTGGATCTCGTTACCTACAGCAGCGGTTGCATGCGTGCAGTGCTTACATGTTTTGCCGTTCTCAGACATGCGCAGTCCTTCTCCAGCAGCATATACGGGAACCACAGACACAGTGTACACAGTATCAGAATCCAGGTTCTTCAGGACGGTACTGTAGGTACTGCCTGATACCTGCACCTGTGCAGAAATACAACACAGCATGTCGGGGTTGTTCCACTGGAGATGGATGAATGTCGTTGTTAATGTCTTGCTTACCATGTCTTCCACTCCTCCAGCTGCAGGCACATAGAAGATCCTGTACTGACGGACGCTACCCTCAGCAGGCTCCCACTGGACGGTCAGGGTGCTGGTGGTGGGGTCAGTTACCCGCAGGTTCCTAACACCACCCAGAGGCTCTGGAATAACATAAAGATATGATAACGTTGCATCCAGCAACAAGGCTGAACACCATGTGTGAGCTTTTTTAAACTGAGAGACTTTCCATGAGTGTGATGTATCCATACTGTGTATTCATATATCCAAGACTTGGCTGTCATATTTGTTCACAACTCACTGGTCTTTCCGATGCCCTCCAGCGGTCCGCTAGCTCCTTTGGCATAGACTGCCACCACGCCGATGGCGTACTCGGTGTCAGGCGTCAGCTTAGGAAGCAGGACTGTAGTCTTCTTTCCTCCAACCTGGGTCTAGTTAGGGAACAACAAATGAAAAATAGTTCACTAGATTAGTAAATTTCACTTGGCTTTTCAGTCCTTAAAATATTTCTGCATTTCCCGTCTCTTTTGCTGTAGCTTTAAAAACAACTCTGCAGCTCTTTTATGTGCAGAGGATGAGGTACTTCCTCTGTTTTAGATGGAATAAAGTATCCTCTGCTGGGTTTCTCAGATTGATAACCTGATGGAAAGAATTCTACCTGCAAACTTCCAGGAGGAATGCTCGGAGTGTTTTTGGACCCAGTTAGCATACAGTACCAGTGGCCAAGGTAAATATGTCCGCTAATGGTGGAAACAGTCAGATGTCTTGTTGTGACCAATGATGGATTTACTGCAACGCTGTTGGCTTTTGCTATAAGGAGTAAATATTCTTAGCGAGTGTGTGTCTGTTTGCATTTGCTGGATTTGTTTTATCACTGCGTTTCGGGTCAAGACGTCACTTAGTATTTTTATTATTTGGCACTGTGACAGTTTTTTCTTCTTTAAGTACAAAATGTGTGCAGCCCATTTCCAAAAAACACACTTATTTTTTTTAAACTCAGGGTTACGTCGAAACCCGGACACTGAACCAACACGACCTGGGTAAGCGTCCGCTTTTCCATCAGCGCAATTACATTTCATCAAGAACCAAAAGAAGAAACCTCACCGAGCCGTATTTTAAACATACAAACAGTTTGATGAACTTCCAGTCTTAGTCACCTAAAAGGACAAATTCTAGATTGCACCTGTTAAAAAGGTAAAAAGTGTGAAGGACCAGTGCACGGCAGCACTTTAAACTTGATCTGCAGGATAATATCTGACACCAGTGACCGGACTCTGCCAGTGATTTCCAACTTCAAACATCTGAACTTTATATGACGTCCAAGTTTGATCTCTTTTAATCTCATAAATAAACAGAGAGTGTGAACGATCAGACGCTTCGCATCAGCGTGAAATCTCGTGTGTAGATATTTGCTCGTCCTCAGGCTTCTGGTTCTCGTTTTAATTCTTGCTTGTGGAAGCTCTGAGAAACGTCTGACAGAAAATTGAAACCAAAAATTCAGCTGTCATCCAGAAAGACTTTTGAAAATTCAGTGAGACGGCCAAAAATGCACGGCCAGCGGGAGACAGTCTGCAGCGTCAGGAAATACTAAGGAAAGAGTAGGAAAGGTTTTGTCCACACTAATGCCGCTGTATCCAAACAACAGATTATGAGATTTGACTCGGAATAAACTCAAATAATTGAACACTGATGGCACAGCTGTATAGATTTCTTGGAAGCAAAGTCGCTGTGGAGGAAGAAACAAATCCACCGACTGAGTTAAAGCCATAAACTATAAACCGCAGTTGTCTGGATTATTAAAGCGAGACTGAGAAGGAGATGAAAAGAAAGAAGACACTAGCTAAAATGTTAAAGCCTGTCACTGCTGCTAAACACTGACAAACACGAGCTAACTGTTGTGTGACTTACAGTCTGAATCCTGCCTCCAGATGTGGGGACGTAAGAGATCTTGTAGTTCTGGACACGGCCCGTCGGTGGAGTCCACATGGCGTTCAGAGTGGTGGTGGTTTCATTGTACACAACCAGGTTGGTGGGCGCTGGAAGAGGCACTGCACAGTGCAATAGGCAAGCACATATATGACAGTTAAAGCTACGTCAACAGCAGTTATACGGTTTCCTTTGAAAATATCACTGAAATATCTTTTAAAGACACAGTCCTTGAGATTATTGGCTGATTTGAGTTCAGATGCCAGTTAATTTTCTACCTTTTGTTTATGGTTGAAAGAAAATCGAGCAATGAGCGTTAAACAGGACTGCAGCTTTAAAAAAGAAAAGACAGTCGCTCTTCGTCTTTTCTCAAGCAGGTGTCTCTTGACGGACAATAGATGGAGAATGATGATGATGAATGACAAATGCATGGATGAATGAATGAACATGGATGGATGAATGAACTGATGATGGCTGATGGAACGGGCTTTGAAAACAGGGATTGAAATCCTTGTTTTGCCAGGCATGCATGGTGGAACTCCATCCAGCCATTTCATGTAACCGTGTAAGGACATGAAGAAGCCGTGGGATGATGGCGCGGACAAACGCAGACAAGCAAACACGTAAGAATAAAACCGGGCTGTGACAGCATCAGCACCACTGGAGCGATGGATGGGTTAAGGGTCTTGCTTGATGATGAAATAACAGTTGTCAAGTGAACAACGGTTCTGATGACTGGTTGCAACAATAAAACATGCTTTTGTCACTTGAAAGAAAAAGCATCCCTTTGGTTTGCTATGAACACACTTACGTGGGGAACCATTTTGACGGGGCACTATAGAGGCAGAAATAGAAAGGCATAATGGGCAAACCCTTGATCGAACACTTCACACAGCACCAAAATGCAAAATTAACACCAAAAGAAGAGAAACTGTGACAAATAATTTAAGCATACAGTGTTAACTAGAGTTATTACTGAGTCGTCATCACTGTGTGCGTCTTACATGTCCTCTCGGTGCCTAGCAGGTCCTCGCTCTCCGACTCATCCGGGTAGATCGCAGTGACGGACACGTCGTAGGGCGTGTCCGACTCCAAGTTCTCCAGGAGGTGGGTCGTCTCATCATTGTTCAGAATGGCCTGATGAGGAAAACACAAAGACAGCTTAGCCAATAAAAACCAAATGTAAGCCATGTAAAATTCATAGTCTGTTTTTTAGATGTTCTCCCTGCCTCCACCGGAGGTCTTTCCTAAGCAACGCCAAACGCCTACTGTGGGACTCATCGTGAAATACCTGCATGATTTATTCCTAATATAAACATCCCGGACATCTGGTTTTCTCTTACGTATTGGGTGTTGGCATCTCCCTTCTTAACCCAGCCAATGCGGTACAGAGCCACGTCAGGCGCTCCATGCTCCCAGTGAGCTATAAAGCTGGTATGCGTGACTTCTGTGAATCGCAGGTTCTTTGGTGCTGGAACCACATCTTTAGAGCGGAGGAAAGAAAATGCAATTATGATCTCCATCTCGGTCAGAAGCAGCAAACGGGGCCGGCGCCATGGTAACGATTCTGACCTGTGACGGCCTTTCCCAGCATCGGCTGTCCGGGACCTTCGTCATAGACTGGAGTAACAGCTAAAGCGTACTCTGTCTGAGAGATCAGGTTATCCAACTGTCTGCTGGTCACTCGTCCTCCCACTTCCAGCTGTAGAACAATAAAACACAGTTGTTAAATGTTATTATACAGTATCAATAAAGAATATATAGCGCTTAAGAATCACTTTGGGCGTTTGGAAAAGTGTCAGGCTTCGTTCTCAGGGCAGGTTTCCTGGAATTCTGGTGACCTCACTAATCTGCACCTCATAAAACCGGTAGCACGTGTGACCAGCAGGTATAACACTAAAGCAAACAGGAAGAAACTAAACACACGAAATACTTTGTGTTTCACTCGTTAGCTGAAAGTTAAGATGTTGTTAGTGGCGCCATGTCTGTGTGTTGCATCACATATCTTCAGCTCAGTGTGTTTCCACCTTTAGAGCACCTTAATCTTCACTTCCTGCAGAGTGTGCTGCTGTAGCCCAACAACTCCCACATGGGGCCATGCAACCATAAAGTATTCCTCCAGTCCCCAGTACCAGAACCAGCCTGTAAGCCTTGCAAAATCACATTCAGGGAGTTTCATAATATTTCTTTAGACTCCAGAAAATCCCCTGATGTCCACTCAAACAGCTGCAATCTCCACAATGTGATAACGGAGCAGTCGAGAAATATCCAACAACTTAATCATCATAAATCCTAATGACTATAACAGACAAGAGGTTCTGCAATAGCAGGATGGGACTGGTCATAACAGCGGTTCTAATACCATGAAAGGAAAGACGAACTCACTTCTTTTGCATCTCCACTCTCAGGCTTATAGGTGATGAGGTACTTGCGAACGGGACCGGGAGCAGCATCCCAGTCAAGCGTCATGGTGCTGTGCGTAATATCCCGAACCCTCAGTTCTCCCGCAGGTGGCATGGGCACTGCACATGAGTTAAAAGCTCTGTTAGTTTATCAAAAATGACTCTGAATTTGTGCTGAAACATTGAAATGATAGGCTGGTTACGAACATGTGACTCCCTGCTTGGTCAGTGGTTCGCTGGCTGATTCTCCATGGAGGGCAAATAGGGAAAGCGTGTAGGCCGTGTTGGGGAGCAACTTCACCAGCTGGACGTCGGTTGTGTCGCCGCCCACTCTGATCTGGAAGCGGACCAAACCAAACAAACAACACAGGTTGAGAGGGGAAGCAGATGAGGGGGGACTCCTCGGTGGCTGGGAAATATGGTGAGGATAAATACTCCGGCTGGAGCACATCTGCTGCATCTGGGTTTGCCCCACTGGGGTTGACACCTCATGAAGAAATGATGATGATGTTCCCTTGGCAGAGTGAGCTCATGGTTCAGCCACCCCTCTGTGGCTGACAATGTTTCTTTGTATTTTTTCCTGTTGCCTTGCTGCTGAGTGACGAGGCAAACACTGGTGTCTTTGTAAAAAGTTATTTCAATGTGTGACATCTGCACTCAGTCAGAAATGCTGACAGCAGGTCACTTTGTGCTTTTAGCGAGGTGCTGCGTGTGTTTGGTGCTCGTGTATGCGAGCAGGAATTCGTGTTATGAACCTACAAACACATGTGAATGTGTCCATTTCAGTTCTATCCACAGCTGATTGGCTGGATGCCTTCTGGTTTCCCAGAATGGATCTTACCTCCTGCTCTGTAGTGGCCTGCGTAGCATTGATGGCGCTGTAGAGCAGCATGTAGCCTGTGGCTCCCGGTGCCCTTTCCCATCTCACTCTCATGGTGGTGACCTGCTGATCGTAAATCTCCATCCTCCTCACGGCACTCAGGGGAACTGGAAAACCAGGAAACAGCAAATACTTGTTAACCACTGCATTTGTATAGCCACAATTATAATTAATTCTTTGTTTGCATAAAGTTTGCATTTACACTATATAATCTTTCTTTCACATTTGGACCTAAAACCAAATTTAATCTCTTAATTTGCATCTAATCAAGATTTGGTACTTTCATCTTTCTGCAGCCACATATGGTTTCATAAACAAGGTGCGTGTGTATATATATATATATATATATATATATATATATATATATATATATATATATATATATATATATATATATATATATATATATATATATATATATATATATATATATCCTTTGAACCATTTATTAATGGAGACCACACACGAATTACAGTCTCTGAGTTGCATTAGGTTTGTGTTACGCAACCGTGCCGGAGAGATTGCATGATGGCGGCTGACTCAAAGGGCAACTGCTCGTATAGCAAAGACTCAGGGTTCGTGAGAGCACCAGAGTCTGCTCGAATTGAAACCGTAGCTCTCTCAGAGGCCCATTTATCTGGCTTTCCTAATAGCACGAAAGGTCTGTTTGAGTTAGACTCTAAATGATAACCACTTAAGAGCGTACTTCTCTAAGTAAGTGCAATAAAATACGGTCACATCTGCAGTTCATCATCACTTACCAATTTAGCTCATTTTTACTAGTGTCATATGCAGCGCTGTTTACAAAGTTAGGTTTGCATTAACATTGCGTGTGGAGTTTTAGTCACTCAGTCTCTTTCAGTGAGCTGAGGTGGGACATACGTGTGGTCTCTTTTCCATCCAAAGCGTCACTGCTCTCCTCTCCCACCACGGAGTAGACGCTGACCAGGTACTGTGTGAGAGGGTTCAGCCTCTGGAGCACCACAGTGGTCTGACTGCCATCCACGATCACCTAATAACAGACAGGAGGATCAGAGGATTGATGAAGATTTACTAATGTGCACCAGAACTGTGAATATCTTCACAGACATTTCCAATAAATCCCAGAAAACAATCTGTAAATTTTTACTAGGCTAAAGGTCAACCTCCCCATCTATAAACAGATCCACAATGTTCACTATTCAAGCAAACCCTGGGAGCTGCAGAAAAACAAACTTCTGCATATTTGTTTCAGACTCCAAAAACACATCCACGCCGTGGAGCCGAGACGCTGCCGGCCAGCGGGGCCATCACTCATTCAAAGTCACGAGATTTGCTTTCCAATCTCTGAAACTGAGACGGCTGTTTTTGTTTCCCTGTGTCGAGCTGCAGTGTAATCAGACACCCAAACAGCAAGAAGCCAAACACAAACAGGTGGCTGGAAATAGAAGTTGCTTCCCAGTAGCATCAGGGCAGCATTAACACTCACATACTGCACTACACTTACTTGCGTGTGATTGAAGTAGAGCAAGTTTTTTGGTGTTTTTGGCAAATACCTGTTGTGGGGCTCCCGATAAAGTCCTGTACTCCACACGGTACTTTTCTGGTTGGTCGTCAGGGCCGTCCCAGGTGACTCTGAAGGACTGGTGAGTCACTTCTGATGTCACCAGATTAGTGGGTGCATCGGGAGCGCCTCCTGTTAAGATGCAAGCATAGAAAGCTTGAAACTGCTGCGTATAATCAACTCTAAATCACTGATTTAGGGTGAATTATATGTAGTGAAAAGCTCTGAAACTGGCCAACTTTCTCATTTCATAGCTTCATAGCTTTTCCACGTATGAGGGAGTAAATGATGCTCATGCATCTAATGTGGCTTTTTCACGAGGATCCTGGATGCTGTCCACTATAATTATACTGCTTATCAAACACCTGGGACTTCACACACCTGGCCCTTTGACACTGTTACACAGGTTGTCAGAAACCCGGTCCACAATGTCCAGCAGGAAGGAGAAATCGGCCACGTTGTACATGTGAATGTCATTCGGCTCAGAGGCGATGGACCTCAGCTCGTTCTCGTCTGCATTCTTAATACCTAAATAACAATGACATAAAGGTCAAGGGTCAGCAGCAGCTTTTTAGAGGCAGGAAAAGCACAAGTTAACTGCACTAGTCTTTGCTTACCGATGGCATAGAGCTCAACGCCCTGATTGCGCAAGTTTTGAGAGTGGGCAATGACGTCATCCTGCGATTTTCCATCAGTGATCAAGACGCCAATCTTTCGAGCGCTGGGACGCATCCCGACGTCCTCTTTGAAATTGTTCTGGAGGATGTAGTTCAAAGCCAGACCTGCCACGAAGAAGGCACAGAGTAATGCGAAATGCTCGTTTGCGTCTACAAAAGCAAAAAGGTCAGAAACGAAGCGAATCACCTGTCAGGGTGTTTCCTCCCTTGTAGGGCAGGTTAGACACAGCATCCAGGAGAGACTCTCGGGTTTGGTGAGCATTCAAGTGCCATTCGGTCTTTGGGTCTCCGCTGTACTGGGCGAGCCCTAAAGAAGCCGCCAAATCTTAGTTAGAGCACCTCAAAGAAAACCTTTGTTGCTGTATTAGCAAATACATACTTTATCATTCTTATTGCTTATTTTGATTCAACGCACCGATTTGGACCCGATCAGGGCCGATGTCAAAGACGCCCACCATACGTGCAATGAAGGCACGAATAGTCTTGAAGTTCAGACGTCCGATACTCCAGGAGCCGTCCACCAGAAGCACAATGTCAGCCTGAGCATTGGTCCTACACATCGTATCTGACAGGGCAGAGGTTCACGTGTCACGAAGGATCCGAGGTGAACGTTACAAATGAGGTTCAAATATAATCAAAAATGCTCGAGTGTAATGGTGGAAGAGCTTTTAAGGACGTGTGAGAAGAAAAGAAGGGAGGAAAGAAGAGCTGACGGCAATAAATTTCCACAAAAATCCAAACAATTTCCTGAATGCTTAACAAACAATCTCCACATGCACGCAACAAATAATTCTGCTCTTTCTTCCATCCCTCTGTGGATAACAATTATTTTCCAGGTGGTATAATTATGATCTTCTTCACTCGGCAGCATGTGGAGGCAGTAATTCTTTCAGTGGTTTTCACATCCACGGGGTACTCCCAGGAGAATGTGCCCTTTATATTAAAGGCCTCCGCTGAGGAGATTATTGTGCCCTGCAGAGCAGCAAGGAAACATTCACATCCTGTTTTCCAAACACCTGTGTGATGAAAAGGAAGTCATCCGATCCTCTGTACCTAAAAGAGAGCTGCAGATGTTGCACTAACTGCTGCTGTCTGCAACTGAAAACAGGTTACATGATTTTACACATTACAAGTACACACAACATCTCCAATCTGTGAGCAAAAAGCCCAAGAAGTGGTATGTGGAGGTAAAATATGATTTTCTAAAGTCATTTGAAATAGTTTGTAACAATAAAGATCCAGGAATAAGTGCCTTTAATGTGCAGACACTTACATTTACTCGGTAGATGTACAAGGAAACGCTGATTATGTCACCTCACCGAGTCTACATCTGCCTCCTTTTTAGGAGAGGGCTTGCAGCTAACTGGTCACGCTGACCTTTCCTCGCAGCAAACACCACTTCTTTCCTCGTCTCACACTTGCTGCCTGCCACGCTCTGACTCACTGGATAGTAAAAACGTTTTATAAGTGCAAACAGATTATACACGCACGGCTCGTATCTCCGCTGGTTGGACTGGAAATAAAAAGCGGAAGCCCAAAGTGACACGGCGAAGAAAGCAGGGAAAGGGCAGGCAGATGGAGTTGCCATTACATCTGTTATTTCGTGAGACAATTCGCTTTAAAGAAAGGTATTCAGCTTTTATGTGGCTTGGATTTACAGAGGGGTTTTTTCCCCAAACAAAAATGTAATATGTGACGCACTCTCCGATGTTTGACAGAGAAACAAAACATACTGGAGACACTGACTTAAACAGGACGACAGATACAGTAACAGAATGACTAAGACCATTTCATTTGTTTTTGCATAGAACGTTCTCTGCGCCTCCTCTTATTCTTACAATGACCGTGTGCAATGTACATCACATATATGTGGGTAATATTACTTGGCGTGTCAAAATTTGGAGGATCAGGTGCATCAGAGTAGGTGGTGTACTCCTCTCCAGCCAACGGCATGCTCTCCCCTCCTTCAAACATACCGAACACACTCACTGTGTATTTGGTACCAGCTCTGTCAACCCAAAAAACAACTTTCATTACAAAATATGCAGGAGAACATTGTCCAAAGTCCAAACGAGTCTGATAATAAACCGTAAAAACACGAAAAGTGGGACAAACCTGAGTTCTTCCAGCACCACAGTGTTATCATAGGGACCAACCAGAAGTTGCCCCAGGTCGATGTCATCCTCGACTGGGTGGTAAGTGACTTTGTAGCCCCTAACGTCACCGGGAGCGTGGTCCCAGGTTACACGGAAACTGGTCTTGGTGGGCTCTGAAGTCTGGAGGTTCCTCGGGCCTTTGTAAGGTGTTACTGGAGGGGAAGGAATACACAGACTGATCGGGGCAGATGTGGAGGATCTTTAATGACTTTATAATAGCCTGGATTTACAGTGTCATGATGTGTAGTGAACAACGGGCCAACCTACATGTAGTTCCTTCCCCTTGCCTTGCTTTGCCTTCTCCGGAGCGATAAACTGGCACCACAGTGATGTCATAAGTGGTGAGAGGGGTAAGGCGTCTCAGCACAGTGGTGGTAGTGCCACCGGGCACTTTGGCCGCCAGCTGGCGCCCTCCTGCCTGTGGTTTGTAAGTGACGCGGTAGTTGACGACGTTTCCAGGTGCCGGCTGCCATGTCACCTTCATGGACTTCTCCGTCTCCTCTGAGACGACGATCGATCTGCCAGCAGCTGAAACTGCAACGAAGGAACAAATATCAGAGAGAAACGATGGATAGATGGCCCCGGGGGAATAAAATCACCAAGGCTTTCCTGCTGCTAAGGAAACGGCGCCGTCAGCTACCTCGCAGTAGCTTTCATCGGCTCATTTTCCACGCGTCTGAATACAAACCTACCTACTTTAAACAGATGCAAAGTTACATGATTGATTGTGTTTAATAGGAGGTTTTGGGCGCCAAACTTTGATGTCTTGCCGTGACATCTTGAGGAAATTCTTTGTGTCTGTTGAGTGCTTCTTACTTTCCCTGCAGGAAGGGCAAGTGTGAATTGTCAGAGGATTTGAAATGGGCTAAGGAAAATATTCAGAGCCCTCTGCATCGGTGGGAGCACGTTTATTAATGGAAAAGGGAAGCACATCCAAGTTAGCTGCGTGTCACTTCGGCCCGGGGAGGTTTGAGATAGGATGGTTGTATTTGGTGGGTATGCCTCCTCTCCTGCTTGCCAGAATCAATAAACAATAATAGCGGTTGGAAATCTTTTTTACTAACTCTTGAACTAAAATCCTCCCAACTGGTGCAAGTTTCTGCTCAATATGCATGAGTGAGGCCTATCTGCTCTGGATCTCCCATGAAAGTGCGTGCAGGTGTCCTGGACATGACATCACCTCTGCACACATATATAACATACGTGCACAGCCTCGAAGACGTGCGTGTGAAGTCTCCAGATTTGTTATGGCTCAGGCAAATGCCATCAGCTATGACGTTATCTCTGAGCTCAACAGAATGAACTGAGCAGTAAGCGCTGCTGACAGCTCCCTTTTTCTACAGCTTACAAAATACCGCTTTCAACACTATTTTTTCCTGGACCACTTTTAAGCCTGCGTCACTGACCCAGAAAGCTCAGTGATGATGCTCCTGAACCGTATTTGGAGTTTAACAGATGCAAGAAGCCCTAAGGCTTTGTTTGTGTTTTAGGTGGGGGGGAAATATCTGAAGGTCCCTTTGTGTCTTCTGTGGTTTTATGGCTGTACGGTGACATCACACATACTTAGCTTCACACTTTCTAGGCATGACTGAGATGAAGCCTTCAGACTTCCTACAAAAAGCCTATGAAGTGTGGACAAAGAAAGCGAAACAGACCAAGAAAAAAGAAGAGTAACTTACCATCTGTGGTTTCTTCTCCAACCAATGGCTGGCCCGTTCCATGGCCGTAGACGGCAAACACAGACACCTCGTAGCGTGTCTCTGGGGTGAGACCCTGCAAAACTGTGGTGGTGCTGCTTCCTGGTATTACTGCTTCCCCAGACTCCGTAGTGAACAGAGACTTGTACGTGACCCTGTAGCGACGAACGTTACCCGGGGCCGCGGTCCAAGACACGGCAAAACTGGTGTCGGTGACGTCGCTGGTCACCAAGTCTCTGGGTGAGCCGAGCTCTGGGGGATGGATTCAAAGGCAGAAGTAGATCAGACATAGAAGTTTGTTTTGAGTTGGTTCAGTACTTTACATTTGGGCTGAGATGCTGTTAGTACTGCTAATGCAGACATATAAAGATCTGAGGAAAGCGACAGAATGAACAATGGCGGTGATAAACCACCAGACATCACTCATCTGTCTCCACCTTAACCCCTGAGGATGTGTTTGAGCACCCACAGTTTTCTCCCTTCATAATAAGAGACGGTTGGAAAAACTTCTGCAGAATTAATCACATATCCTCAGCACCTCTCCTGACAGCTCTTTAATTTTCCATTGAAGCAGAGGAAACCTGATCCAGAAATGTGCGCTTGCTACAATTGCAGATGCTGTGCTCGCCGTTTTTCTCCTTCACTCTCTTTTCCTAGGAGACTGTCATGAGAGGAGAAAGCTACAGAAAAGGCAGGGAAGGGAACTTTGCGGTGGCGTCTCGCAACGCGCGGCCAGCGCACGCCTGGCTGAGAGGGACGCTCGTGTTGAGACGGCTCTTCAATCTGGCTGCCATATAGAGGAGCTGGATATCTCACAGGAGGATGAGGATGAGCTGCCACGCACAGCCTCCCACACAACCTCCGAGATCCTGATCCTCATTCAAACACCTAACCCACTGCGGGCGAGCAGAGCAGAGCTGACCAGCTGGGTGGTCCCACTCAAACCTCATCTATCAAACCTCACCAAATGAGATTTAATAAAAGCAAAAATGCAATTGAAAAGAATGTAATGGAACAGAAAAGTCCTATAAATGAAATGCATGATGATTTCAGGCCCTGCGACTCATCCAGTCTGGCTGAATTGGAAAGCGAACGGAAGTAACGGCACCGGGCGTGCCTGCCAAGAAGAAATCTGCACCTTGAGAGCAAAGAGAGGAGGCACTTGTCAAGCGCAACGGCCACGACCACAAATTAATGAAGAGTTCCAGATTTCTGGATACCATGAAAACAGCGTGGGCCGCTCATAAATACCCAGATTGTTCCATCAAAAGAATTATCTTTGCCAAGCAGATGAACTTGACTGACTTTACCGGCTGTGCGTGAACCAACGGCAAAAAAAAAAAAAAAAAAAAAAAAAAAAAAAAAAAAATCACAACATAATGGTTTCTGCAGACAGCGGCTCACTTTTCATCAGCACTTGCAAACAAGCTATAGAGAAGGGGAAACACATGCTCCAGTCCAAGCAAAACCTCTACAACAATGCAAAAAAACAAGTTTCACTTCTTTTCTGCACAGTTTGTAGTTCAGTGCTTGGTTACAAAACACATGTTTAGATCTTGTTGCATTGTTTACAGTGCCACCTATCAAAATAGAAGAATTATAGCCGCCTCTATATAACACCCCACCCGCCTCCTGAGCATCCTACACATCAAGGCGAGGAACTCTCAAATTAAGATCTGGAACGAGGGTAGCTCACAAAATAACAGTAAGGCCTCACCCATGTCTAGAAAACCGCATATGACACAACCGAAGATCATCTGAGAGATTTCCTGCAGGGCATGTGCTGACATAACCTTCACATCTGCAGCCAACGACGTCTAAAGCTCGAAAATATAAATGACTGCAGACGGCACTTGACAGAAATCAGTCGTGCCAGCAGGCAAGAGAAATTCAGAGGAAACACGTCTAACCTGCCAGCACTGTCCTAATCATTTTACGCAGCTACATAGACTCAGGTGGGTCACTGTATATATTTCTGGAATTACCTGACTAGACTGAGCACGCTTGCTTTCTCTGCAAACTCCTTCAAAATCACATCGGGAAATACATTGTGCCATCTCAGCACTGGCAGCCGGGTTCAAGCTTCCTTCGCTTTATTGCTCTTGGTCGGCTAAGACGTACACGTGGGCCACGAAGATCAAGTCTTCAGTGTCTGTCAGCCAGGGTTGCCTGTCCCTAGTCTCTTTACCTCAAAGGACCTTTTACAGTGGTGGAAAAAAAATATGTGGCACGCCAAAGAGTCTGGCACTGCACAAAATTCATTAAAGGGATAGGTTAAAGAGGAAACCGAGCCAACGCGCTACAACCTCACCTGGTGCCGAGCTTTTGTGCAAGTCAAAGCTCGAAAGTCCTTCAGAGGTGTCATGCAGGTAGTTAAGCATTTGATAAATGAGG
Source organism: Perissodus microlepis (assembly GCF_051167445.1). Classification (NCBI taxonomy): domain Eukaryota; kingdom Metazoa; phylum Chordata; class Actinopteri; order Cichliformes; family Cichlidae; genus Perissodus; species Perissodus microlepis. Next base: position 8,969,436 of record NC_140479.1, read on the forward strand.
GGTTGAACGTTTGACCTCTTAGGGAAGAAACAGCCCTTTATCCCACCAGGTCACCCTGAGGCATTGTGGTTCACATTTTCAAGTACCCTGTTTTCCCTCTGCCTTTCTCTCTGCCCCTGCCTGTCCTTTGCCCCACCCTGGAGGAAGATGAACAGACGGCTCTCCCTGAGACGAGACAGCTCACCCAGCTTTCAGGGTCCTCTTAGGTAACATCTTCCACATGCCGACTAACACTCCCACTCCTTAAGTAAATAGTTAGTGTATAATATCCACATTTAACACATTGATGTAAGCATTCTGTGTCACACCTTCTCTCTGCTCCCACTCGTTTCAGGATGATTTAATTCTGCTCTGCTCAAGCCTTCTGTATTGTCTACCATCCTCTGTTGGCCATGAGAGAGGCCTTTGTGCGAGCCACTTTCTTCCAGTTCTTGCCTACATGGACTTCACAGAGTGAGTCACTCAAAAAGAGTGGCACACAATGAGATCAGTGTTTAGGCATGCTGATATCATGACAGCTTAAAAAATGCCTAAACAGAGTGCTTTGTCATGGAGCTTTTTCCTGTGGGGGTGTGGGGCTGACTGCATGGATTTGACCTGTGGAGACAGCTTTAATCCAGACTGGGCTCTCTGGTCAGTGTGGGAACAGCAAGAAATAAAGACGAGACCACTTTTCATCCACATTTTTATGGTCACCGAAATTTACACAAAAATGCTTTGTTGAAGTTGTAAATTCAAGACGGAAATTTAGTTAATTTTTTGCACTCGAGTCTTCTTATTCAACCTGCACTGGGAAGCCTATTAAAAGCAGATATATCCAGCACGCAGGACCTCGCCAGTGGTTTCAATGTAACAACATAATTGTAAAGACCAAGAAATGTCCTCTTTAATATGTCCAAGGGCTTAAATTGCTTTCAGAGAAGACTGATTCAAATGAGGCACAGCTTGGATGTGATGAAAAACAGCCACCGTACCATTTTCATCTTGGCACTCAACAAGATGAAGAAAACACAGTCCCGCTTTTTCTATTACTGCAAAATTCATTCTCTGATCTTTAACTACCCAAAAAGGACTCATAAGTGAACTCGGCCAAGTCTACTTTTTTTTTTGCCCTTTTATTAACAGTTTGGCCAAAACAACAGCAGACTTTATCTCTTCACACATTATTGAGATTCAAATTATTGTCAGTTTAAACCACAATTTGGGCCAGAACAGCTCCCCAATAAAACTGAATGCACAACGAATAAAATTCCTCTGATTTTATAAACAGAATTTGCAATCAGTAGCAATTACCGATAGAGAGACATCCCCGCTGAGCTACTCTAACACAATCATTCACGTGTCACAGAGATGCAAAGGTCTCGGCAGGCGAGCATACGCCTCTCAAAGTCAGTTCCAAGTCATTCCATAGGTTTACAAGCATTCCACACCCACTCATTTCCATCTTACTGCCTTCATGGGTGGCAAAGTCACCCCGAGCTAGGAGTCCAGCCCATTCTCACTCCCGAGGCGTAATATGCTGACGATTTGTCAAGTCCTGAGGCGTTCCTGAGGAACATGAAAGGTGACTGCCCGCGTTCTTATGCTACGCGCCGGGTTACGGATGAAATCCAGTAGAATGACGCTCCCGCGGTATTCCAGCCCTAACCCTAACCTTAACCAGCACTTTAATGACATTTTAAACCGATTTAAGTAAAACGAACGTACATGTGTAGATTGATTCCAAACGGTTCTCATGTTTCCTCATTTTTCGGATCTCGTAACATAGAGACGTGTTGGGTGCTCGGAAGCGTAATATATCGATGATTTGTCACGTAGCGTAAAATATTACGTTTTAGGAGTGAGGACGTGTCGGGGAGTCTGTGGTAAAAGAACGCTTACACATTCCATATTTTTCAGACCAACCTTCCAAACTACTACACAACTTTCACTTTATTGGTGCAGGGACCTTTAGAGGACAGGAAACAAGTTCCCAAATTCGTGTAGTTTCACAATAGGGGGCCTGTTAAGCTGGAAATACTAAGCACATCTACAAAGCATGCTGCAAACACTGGAAATAAACATGATCCGACTGTGCTTCAAAGGCTTTAAAGTACCAATATGGCAGCGTCTCTTACCTTCTAAGGTGGTTCCGGTGCCCAGGAGAGGATCACCCAAACCAGAAGAATAGCGAGCGCTGACAAACAGCTCATACTCAGTGGCTGGCTGGAGGTTCTTCAGTACAGCCTGGGTGGTGTCTCCTTTGACAGAGATCTCCTTCCTCTCACCTCCCTCAGCAGGTTTGAAGGCAATGCGGTATTGAAGAACATTGCCAGGAGCAGCCCTCCATGCCAGTTTCATCGTAGATATTGTTTCATTGAAGACACGCAGGTCACGGGGAGAGCCGCGGACTGAAAACAGATCAAAATGGATCATTTCTCAAAATTCACATTTCTCAAAACTTCAGTTTGACAATAGTGTCAGCAGTTGTCCTCGCTCACCCTCCTTGGTGGTTCCATCCACCTGCATCTCGCTTCCAAGGCCGGATGCGTACTCAGCAGACACAGACACACGGTAGGTAGTGATGGGGAAGAGCTCCTGGAGGACTATGGTGGTCTCTGGGCCAACGGTCTGAGCCTCCAGTATCTCTCCTGTGCCGCTCAGCGGGACGTAGGACAGGCGGTATCTGATCACTGAACCCGGCGCGGCTTGCCACGACACCTTGAAACTGTTGGTTGTTTCTTCTGTCACTCGTAGATTTCTTACAGCTCCTTGTTCTGAGAAGAAAAACGCAAATCTTAGATGCTCAGTGTTTTCATTTTGATTACATTCTGTCAAATTCAGGTAAATCTCTTACCTTCGAGAGTTGTCTCTTCACCCGTCAAAGGGAAACTGTCTCCTTTATCATACTGAGCAAAGACATTGACTTCATAGGTGGTGAGAGGATAAAGATGGGGAAGGACAGCTGTGTTGGTATCGCCGGGCAACGCCAGGGAAATGTAGTCTCCGGTGACATCTTCCGCCTTGCGGAAACGTAGCAGGTAAGACAAGACATTGGCAAGAGGAGGTACCCAGGTGGCACGGAAGCTTCGGGAGGTAATTTCGGAAAAGCGCAAATCACTCGGTGGAAGCAAACCTGAAAATCAAAGAGGTAGTCAGGTAGTTAGAGCCTCACCTGCACGTGACATTTATAAAGCTACTGTAGTTTAACAAATATGGATTTCAAAAGTTGAGATCTTGAAGCACTGGACAGCACACTGGCTGATTGTCAAGTGTTTTGGGCTGCAGCTCTCGGTATCACCCGAGCTCATTCAAGAGGCACGTCCGTGGTTTTTGTGGTATGTTTATTGGCAACTCTGATGAAATGATTACATTTTGCCATGTCTGACAGCAATTTACAAAATATGTTTCTCTGTTTAGCTTTTCCATGACTGCACTGGCTATTTGCCACTACGTCAGCGGCTAAAAATGCGGTCACATTTCAGGGTCTAATATCCTGTGGACCAGTGTGAAGGTGCTAACACATGGAAACCATCAGAAAGAAAAGTAAATCTGAGCTCCAGATCATAGTAAAGGAGTTGATCTTCTTCTACTTACTTCTCTTTTTGATGTTGAGCAGCTCCTGTTCAATCCTCAGACAGATGGACTGAGTCAGCTCCTTAGAGATCCTCTGAAAAGCATCAAAGTCCTCCACCTCATACACATGGGTGTCAGCCGGTGGATTAGCGATGGCCTCCAGCTCTGATCTCACCGCATCCTTCACGCCAACAGCAAATATTTCCACATCAATATTCCTCAGTTTGGTGGCCGCATCCCTAAAAGAGTCTGACGACTTTCCGTCTGTGATCAGGACCATGACGCGGGGGACGTTCTGTCTCGCTCCACGAGCTGGGACGAAGATCTTCTCCCTGACGTAAGTCATGGCCCTGCCGGTGTTAGTGGAACCGCCACGGTAGGGGAAGGTGCGCACAGCTCTGACGACAGCGTTAATGTCGTGGTGAGTGTTGAGGGCAAACTCGGTGTATGTGTCGCGACTGTACTGGACCAAGCTAATCTGGATTTTGTTTGGTCCGATGTCAAAGGAGTTGACCAGAACCTCCAGGAAGGCACGGACTTTTGCAAAGTTTTGTAATCCGATACTGTACGAGCCATCGACCAGCAGGACTACATCGGCCTGCACATCCACTCCCAGTGAGCACTCTTGAAAAAGACAGGAAACCAAGTCACATGTGATTCATTCACGAGTACATCAAACTTAAAAGCTGACCACACGTGACGGCAAACCACCTCACCTGTTAACACCTTGACAGGCTGCGTCTTCTCCAGTTCAACGATGGGTTCACTGGGAGTCAGACCTTTGAGTGCGTACAGGCTGATTTCATACTCTGTCTCGGGGGAAAGGTCACGGACGTTGACGGATGTCTGTCCAGCCCCAATGTACAGCTCTTGGCGTTTCATGCCGGGCAGCATGGGATTGAGGGTTAGCTTGTAGCCCGTGATATCACCCAGAGACGGGGCCCACGTCACCCTCATTGACTTGGATGAAACTTCTGTGACCTCCAGGTTGGAGGCTGGCTCCACCACTGTGGGAGGCATCAAAGTAAACAAGATGCTGCACATCAGTATACTGTAACAGCATTTTAGATGAATCCTGCATGGGCATGTATTAAATATCACTTCACTCACTCTCCTCTCCGCTGACCAGAATGTTCAGCTGCTCGTCAACACCGGAGCACACTTGTGTTATGATCTCTTTCTGGACCTCCTGGATCATGTCAAAGTTGGGCACATTGTACACGTGTTTGCTGTGAGGCGTGGAGGCCATTTCCCTGAGCTCATCCTCATCTGCTCCTTTGATACCTGCGAAGGAAAAACAGTAACTCATGTGTTAGGACTGTCTGCTTTACAGATGTGATTTAGGGCATTGCTTATGTTAGGCAATACAACAGTTTGACTTTTACTGGGGCAAAACTGCATCTTAAAACGAGCCGTCGATGGAAAATCAAATGGTTTCTGAGAACAGGCAGACTTTCACATGGGAAAGCACAAATCAGAAAGGAAAAAAAACACTGAATAATAAACCATACCTAGGACAAATATTTCCACTCCAATGTTCCTAAGTCTTCTAGCATGCGCCTCCACTGGGTCTTGGGATTTTCCATCAGTGATGATCATGGCTACCTTTGGAAAAGCTTTCCTGGATCCAGCTGCCTCAGTGAAAATGTTTCTCACCAGGTACTCTATGGCATCGCCTTTAAAAAGAAGTATTCATGTGTATTTTTAAGTCCTTGCTCACAATCACGTTAAAAAACGAGATTCAAAGCCTCCTGATAAACATCGTACCTGTCATGGTATTTCCTCCTTTATACGGAAGTGAGTTGATAGCTTGGAGCAGGTCTCCTCTCCTGGTGTAACGAGTGAGGGGGAACTCTGTACGAGTGTCTGAGCTGTACTGAACCACCGCCACCCGGGTTTTGTCCTCGCCAATGTCAAAGGCCCCTGCCAGCGAGCCGATAAAGCTCCGGATGTGTTTGAAGTTTTCTCTTCCCACACTCCAAGAGCCGTCCACCAGGAAAACCAAGTCGGCAATCGCACTGACCGAACACTCTGAGGACAGACGGCGGACAGGAAAGACCGTCAGTCAGGAGAACAGTCGATGAGAGAATGAATAAACACACTTTAACTGATTCATATTAGGAATGGATTGGCTTTCAACTTTTGGTGAACGATGGGGTTAAAATCTCAGAAAGCAGAAATCTACATTCTTTACATCTCACGGTGATATTTTAAATCATGGCATTTCTTCTGTCCGTCTGAATAAAATAAAATCTTTGACAGGTAGTTGGACGACCGAGAGATGTGCATTCTTGCATCAAAGGAACTCTGAGCCATTGCCAAAAGTGGGCTGGTGCAGTTATTCCAGCAGACTGAGGCAAAAATGTGCCTTTGTAGACTAAATATTCAGCAGAAGTTCCACTGGTTATATCTACTTTTAAACACTGAGATCCTCAAGCCTTTAAATCACAGATGCAACAGAACATTTAAGTTGAAATGCTAATTGGCAGGGCTTATGTGGGTGGACTTTAATCCTCGCTCCCTGCACTCTCATTGACTCTAAATTCGATTCCTCCTGTCTCACATGAAACATTCAGAAAAAGGCATCTTAAGTCAAAATGCTCTGACTTAATGTTTCAGAGGATCTGCACACATGGTTGCAGTTTCCAATCATCATATGAGGGAAAAGTGAGCACGTCTGCCCATCAGTCACCACGGACAGTTTGAATAAGCTGAGGAAAGTTTGCAATGGCGACGCTTGATCAAAGCTGAACTCGTACCTCAGACTTGCCTCCTGCTCCTTTCCCCTCCAAAATCATTCTCCTTAAGGGTTGAAGCTGAGAGCTCAAGAGAGCTTTTCTCTTGCAGCTTCAAGCCTTCCTTTCCTTTTTTTCTCTTCTTAATTCTAACCAGGCTGCTGGTTAGAATTAAAGGAACCAATGTGCCTTTCCACTCGCTGCCAAAACCCTGTCTGCCTACCCAGTTAGAACCCAGTAAGATGCCTGACCAAATTATTCCATGGGAAAAATATTATGATGACAGTCAAAAAGGAAAAAATACATTTTAAAAGTTCGGAAAGCCCTGCGAAGGGTCGGGTGTGTTTGGATTTTGGCCGACACTGCAGTAAGCATACTCACTGATTGCATCTGCCTGTGGCCTCCTGACTCGTCCGCTGCTGTTACTGGACTGGACTGAAACACAGGAAACACTCGGTGAGTTAGCGCCGCACATTGAAGCCTCACTGTGTACTTTTTCACAGCGGAAAAAGGCAAGAAAATCAACACATCATAAAAGCAGCTCCGTACGCACACAAACGCTGCATTAACTACAAACAGCGAGCAATTCAAGAGTCGGTAAACAGATGTGATTTTTCCCTTTCCTAGATTTTTTATGGCTAGATGGAAATGCTATTACTTGACTTTTACTAGCATATTATTTGATTAAATTCTCTCCGTGTTGCCGAGGGAGTAAATGCTTTGTATCAGTGAACATAATTCAGAGGTTTCAATAGCCAGCAAGGAAAAGTGATTTCCTGATGTCCCTCCAATTCACATCAGGACACAATAAGAACATTATAGAGCGTAAAAACATACACTTACTTTTTAAAAACCTGTTTTCCACTGAAAAATATGTTTATGAAGCATAATCAACTCACTGGTCAGTTGTCCAAAGATGGGGATGCTCTCCTCTGAGCCATAATAGGAGCTTATTGACACAGAGTAGTCCAAGTCAGGGGTCAGGTCAGTGAGCGATGTCATAGTGGCAGATGCATCTAGGGTAAAGTCTCTGGTTGGTTCATCTATGAGGAGGAAAGCAGGAAGTTAGAAAGCTGCTGGGGTTTCAAAGCGTTTGTAGTGTCAGCACACCAACACACGCACTGACCTCCATCCGGCACTTGCACTTGTATTTTGAAGCCCTCTATTGTTGTCGAGGGTCTCACCCACGACATTTCCACTGTATTCTCATTTAGAATGTGAAATTTCAAGTTTGAGGGTGGCTCCACTGCAAATAAGAGACGAAACGCTGTTAAAACATAAGACGTGTGTGACCGTGGGCGTATTTCTGATCAAGTGAAATAAAAGGGCATCTTTGATTAAACATTCACATTAATCCCAACGACAAACACTTCGTGGCTGAAGCGGACTTGTTCGTTGTTGGGGCCAAACACACAACACATCCCTCTGTGAGGGTGACAGGTGAGCAACACGTGACAATGGAAAAGTGTGAGAAGCCATTTTGGAGCAAAATGGCGCTTGTTTGAGTTGCCCAGCCGAGACGGCCCGGCAACTCAAGCACTGGCATACACGTCATGTGCACGAATCCACGCAAACGCCACTAAAGTGCAGACACTGAGTGAACCATCCAACACATGCTAAGTGCAGTTACAACGCATGCCCCGACCACATATTAAACTGCCTTTATGGTGGAGTCGAGCTCAGAGTAACAAACACAACAGTGACTTCATTCTTAAGTTACCGATTATACAATGGAATCAACGATGCCATGTAGCTGTTGGAGTGACAAAATGAACACCATATGTTATATACACAACGTATATAAACATATCTGAGGGACAAAAAAAATACTTTGTTGTTTATTTGCTTACGACTCTTTACAAAAGCGTGTGGCACACATCCATTGCAAACCTTTCAAAAAGAATACACAATTCGTCACCGGCGACTCTTGTGTACTTTTTCAGCAACAGCGAAAATGCACAAGAAGGTGTGAGAGAACAAGACTTCCTCAGACAACCAAATGTGCTTTTACAGAGAAAGGTGTGCATGTAAAATAAATACGAGAAGACATATACAGTGTGAGAAGACCGCAGGCCTTTACATGGAGCTGACTTGATGACAACATCATGCAGTGTGTACATGAGAAAGTTGTTTGACTCAACAACTTTGACCGGCTGGACATTAGTTTCCATGTACAGAGACAGAGATGACAAACATATTTTAGAATGATATTCTTTCTTACGTCTTTAGGCTGCAGGCAGGCAGAGTGTTAACGTTTGAGTACGTGAGTACCACACATGCATTAAAGTCACATCAGAGTATTTCAGGAACTAGCAGCAAACTTCTGACTGCGTTTCTGTCAACCAGGTTAACCACTGTTAGAGTCGGGTCACGGTATGGGTGTTAGTTCATATTTTGTGAGCTCATCTTTCAGTTACTTCTCTTGTAATCATGCAGCTCTGAAAGTCTTTTCACTCAGTAAATTAGTGTCAACAACGCAAAACTCGAGCAATTAATCAAATTAATTGTCGTGAGGTTAATGAGGTTAGCACAACCAGTCTTACGTAGTCCTCTGGTGCGGGTCCTCGTTTATCCGTGTAGTGGCGTGGACGCGAACATGCATGAGATGCCACGGCATGCAGTACTGGGTACATGCTTCATAAGAATATCATTGTAAAATATACTATGAGGAGGAAGCCATAGCTTGGGACACACTGAGTGCACAGGCAGATGACAAAGAGGAGCCCACCAAATATTTAAAAATTGGCATTGGAGGATCACCAACCTGGCATCTCAACTCAAGGAGCCCCGGTGGACCATGTTGCCCCTGATTTCTCCACGAGTACTCATCTCCAACACCAAAACGGTACAGGTGTATAGTGTGTGTCGGTACTTGGGTGTGGATGAGTTGGGGAGGGGTAGTGAGTAGCACAGCGTGGACGATGAGTGGAAAATTCAGCTGCAGGATGCGCCTGCCGCTCCCACGTTTGTTCATGGCGAGCTTGTCTGAGCATCTTGTTTTGATTTGCTACAATTCCTTTCACCGCATGTCTGTCTGCTCTAAAAAAATGTAGCTGAGGAACAAATGTGGTTTTGTCAAAATAATCGCGGGTAGGTTATTTGGACTTTGCGGTTGCGTTTGTTATATGGACGTCTGTCCCATCAGCTCATAATAAAGGACACTTCTGTCTTCCAGGGGCCAGAATCTGGCTCCCGTTGTGTTACCTCAGTCTCCAGCAGTCAGCCAGCCAACCAGCTATCCTGACTTGAGCTGCTGCCAATAGGAGAGACCAAGAAGAGGAGGAAAGAACACTGACTCTCCCAAAGAGGCAGGACAGATGCCAAAGTAATTCCACAGCCTGTGCTGACATTAAACATTACTGCATATTAACTTTCCATATGTCCTGCAACTCAGCATTTTCACAAATGCCCGCAAAGAAGCTCGAGAAAGGCTCTTTGTCTTTGAGCTGTCTGAGGATTAATTGGCTATTCTCCTATTTCATCTTTCCATTCGGTTAGCGGAGATACCCGAGCGCAGACTCCTCTGCCGTGCGAGAGCAGGATTTCATACCACCTCTCTAGATTTGTCATTATTTTGGACTGAGATGTTTGAATATGTAATTACATTAAGTCATTTTCTGTCAGAACTACTCCTGCTACAACCGATTCCTAACCATTGATGACGTTTTACATCATGTCACATGTGGAGCAAAATCATTTAGCTTCTACTGAAACTGTAACGTAGAAGCGTGAAATCAGCGTTGGGAAGGAAAAATCAAGACACTCGAGTTTTAATCACTTGCATTTTTCTTGCACAGATCCACTTCTGTCCACTAAATGACTCTACTCCAGTACTGAGCACTTAATACACTTTTCATATTTCTATTTATTATTAAAACTGAAATGACTGAATTCTACTTTATCTTTTGTGCTTTTGCTGTCATGCACAATAATCTAATGTTTTAACAGCTGTTAGAACCACTGCAAAAGAAATTTGCATATGTTTGGGGATCTTTCTGCACCTTTAGTGTAATGATGATAACATTTATGTCAGCCAGATTAATCAGTGCTTAACTACCTGGTTTGGGCCATCTTCCCATTTTTGCTTTGGAAAAAGTGTAAAACTGAAATAGCAAAAACTGTGCTAAAACATTTATAGGGAAACATTAACCACAAAATGCCTTTTGTTACACTTGTAGTCTGTGCCTCGCTGTTTAATACATTCAGTTCGAAACTGGAAATTAAATAAACTTTCGTGTGCACGGTTTCTCACATGTGCCAAATGTGGATGAGAAAATTGCTCGTGCATTATTGGTTTAAAACTCCTAAATTACAGTTTAATTCCAAGTGAGTGAGATCTGGATTTGGAGTTCACGTCAAAGCAAACAGTGAGTCCTGATAGATACATTGGGAAAATATGCCACTACTGAGGAATAAAAGCATGACAGACATCAAGGAATCAGTCACATAGTCAACATATCATACATATGAAATAAGATTAACTTTATTCAGTCAGTACAAACAGTTCATGTTTGGTTGTGATGAATCGCTCACATTAATTCCAGTAGCTTCAATAAGGAGTGGAGATAAGAGGTAAAAATAGAAAAGGAGGAGATAAAGACTGGACAGAGTCGAATAGTATGTGTGGGGAGAGTGAGGCCAGATGGTTTGTATTTACCTTGAGCATCTATGGAGGACAACAGGGCCGCCAGGAAGGCAGCCGTGGCCAGAGACAGCCCTATCTTCATGTTTGGCTCTAAAGGGTCAGCAGCGCATCAAAAAGTCTGCAGACAACAACAAAAAAGGACATTTGCACATCTCAGCTCACTTTTACACTGTGGTGTCCAGGCATCAGCTTTACACCTAACTTAGAGCTGCGTCTAAAGCGTGACCTGAGAGCCTTTACAATTAGACCGCGTGCACGCAGTTCTCCCTGGATCATGTTTCTTTGAATATAAATCTAGATAAATAACTTTAATTAGTCAGTCATCGCTTTCAGTCCCGACACAAAAAACTGCTGGATCCACCTAGACTCCTTTACACAACCAACCACACCTTGCTGCCTTCAGTTGACTCCCATGGCCTCAGGGAGCGCTTTTCTTACCACTGAATGAAGCTCTGCAGTTATTCAGTAATAAGAGAATGAAAGAAATATCCAACACATGCAATTCAGTTTTGATTTTCCAGTGCATAAACTGGAAAATGGATGTGTTTCTGGTTGTTTGCTGACTTTGGCAGCTTGCTGTGCGGATCATTACATCCAGCATAGACTCGCTGGGTCTCGTTCACATAACACCTACGGGCATGAAGACTGGAGGAGCTCACAATATCACTAAGTCTGTGATATCACGGGCTACTCGGTGATGATTAATTTTCATGTATATGAAAATATATTACTCCTCTATCCTTCCCTAAATCTTCACTAAGATCCTAAGGGTTCCCTTGGGAAAAGAGAAAAAAAAAAAATCACAGAAGCAAAAGTTTGTTTTTAATACATTCATTTCCTGTTGCAGATTTACTTGGATGTGATTAATTTGCATTTTTGACATTATTTTATTATTATAAACTCATGAGCCGCCCTCACACGGAACACTTCAGGCTGAACTCGGGTTCTTTAAACTTAACCGCAGGCTGTGCGCTCCGCCTGGTGCACATGTGAGGACACTGCAGCCCTGGATCCAAATGGATATCTTTGATCATATAAAACACAAATATTAGGCTAAATCTAAGTTACAACAGGCTTACCTGCCTCTCGCGGTGGCTGCATTTAAATCTGTTCAGCTCAACAACAACAAAAATCGAGCTCTTATCTTAAAAATCTTTTAATCTCAGATCAACAACTCATTTCAAACTTCTATAATTTGCTTTAAGAGCATTCACCTTGGTTTGGTGATCAAAGCGCATTCAATTGAAAAACTGTGAATAAAAAAATTAAATATCGTAGCAAAATGTTGTGAGGAAAAATAAAAGTTGATCTTTATAACTTAATTGTTGGAAATAAAAGTTTGTCTACTCACCTATTGAAGTTCCCCCAAAATTCTGAACGGACCAAACGTGAGCGCAGCCCGCTTGAAGCCTCCCCCCTCAGGAAAGTAAGAAATTTCAGGAGCTGCTCCTGGACCTCCTTTCCTCTCTCTCTGGCTACTGGAAGCTCCGCCAGCAGATGTCCAAGAAAGGAAAGCCTCTTTCCAAGTGGGAAGAATCTTTCCACCATCGGCTACTTAATAAGGGGGGAGTTCCCAGCTCTCAATTTACCATCATATGGGCTTCTTACGAAAGCGCCGTCCTTCACTTGATGTATGTCCCCCGCTAAGACCGAAATTACATTTTTCCCAGCGTTCCTTCGATCTGGCGACGAGTTTCCAGCGCCAATTGTGACTTCACAGCAGGGGCACCTTTGGCCAGAGCGCACTGAGGGGAACTTTCTTATTTGCGCAATGAGCAACATTATCCAGCTTATTTACACAGATGTCAGCTGAAATTAAAACTTCACTTGTCCATTTATAAACAATAATGTTTTTTGTTGTTATTCTCCCCATAATGCGCTCAAGATGCTTAAAGAAACAAAAGCGAAATCACATCAGTCCGTTTGTCTTTCAAGTTTATTTAAACTATAAAGGACTGAGTTTAGTTGGCTTTTATTGGGGAAGCCCTGGATTTTGAGCAGCAGCTGCTCCTGAAACTGAGAGTCGAAGGTTTATGGCGCCCTCTAGTAGTCAAACTAGAGATAGACAGCAGATACAGGCTTGGGAAAGAAGTCTAAAACAGGGGTGTCAAACTCCAGGCCTCGAAGGCCGGTTTTAGATCTCACCCTGGGTCAACACACCTGAATCTAATGATTCGTTCATTACCAGGCCTCTGGAGAACTTCAAGACATGTTGAGGAGATCATTTAGCCATTTAAATCAGCTGTGTTGGATCAAGGACACATCTAAAACCTGCAGGACACTGGGAAATTCTTGGGATATTTTCCCATAGAATAAATGATTTTGTAGGTTTTAATTAAAAAATACCAACATTCCTTTAAAAGGAGAGTGACTGTGATTTATCTGCACAATAAATAAGCAGTGATCTCAAGCATCTGATACTGAACTTTTACAGATTTACACCATGAGACAAACACCCAGGAGGGTGATCTTGTTTCACTGTGGCTTCCTGGGCATCACAGCACTAACAGCTCATTTACAACATATCCACTCCTTGTGAGGAGATCAAACGAGAATTACAGATGTAACCGAGATACAACACAAGTTAATAATCTAGACTTTAAACAGCCTCGATGATGCATCGTCAAATTACAGGCATTTATCTTTAAAAGACCGTTTGGGTTAAAACGCTGGGGTCGGGGCGCGGGCGTGTTTTATCCAAAACACAGAGTGAGACATCTGAAATTAGCCTGACTCATCAAATCTCAGACGAGAGCTGACATACCAAACACACTGAGACTTATTGTGGCTCTGTGGAGCGGCGTGTCCTTTGACCCACCCTTCAGATGATGATGGGCATGCTGTTGTCCTCCTGATCAAAGAGGGGGAGGAATGAAAGCACATTATTGCTTCAAAGGCTTCAGTTTCTGTGTTCATGCTTATAAAAAAAACCAAAGAAATAATATAAAAATGATTTGGGCAAATTTCTCCCAACAAGAATGTCTAAAGTTTGCTTGCAAAGAGCTCGACTCTGGTTAACCACAGCAATCAAATGATGTGCTGGAACAGTGCTTGTTTTGGGCTCCAGATTTCTAGTATTATGAAAGATCAGCAAAGCCTGGCCCACTCTGAATGTTGACTTTGCAAGATTTTTTACTTGCAGCATACAAGAATAACTACTAAAGCCCAGCTCTCCTACAGGCGGAGATCTTTCACTAATGCAGCAGGTATCTCACAGATATTTATCCTCCAGACTACAAAAAAGTCAAGGTTCTGTCTCCAGAACCTGGAAATCCAAAGAGACCCTTTTATTTTACTGTAACTCACTGAGAAATACAGCCTGTCATCCTGTACCTCCATCTAAAGATTCACATAAAGTAAAAACAATATTTCAAGCAAACATTTGCTTGTAATTTACTTATAATAAGCTTTAAGACGCCACACTGCTGGAGGAGTCTTGTGATCACAATGATGCACAAAACAGCAGCGTTGGTCAAAAGTGAACCGACAAGGAACAACTTCACTTCAAATCATCCCAAGTCCACACAATAATACTGAAAGATCTTCACCTTTTCTCCTTCTGTGTTCTCAGTCTGTCTGCGGGAACCACCGGACCTACAATTAGGCCCTTAAAGGCTGGTAAAGCCAAATGGCGACACCTGCTGGTCAGCTCTGTGCGTTGCAGTGAGTTCAGTTAAAAGATGAATTCAATGGTATATACCAGGGGTAGGCAACGCCAGGCCTCGAGTGCCGGTGTCCTGCAGGTTTTAGATCTCACCCTGGGTCAACACACCTGAATCAAATGATTAGTTCATTACCAGCCTCTGGAGAACTTCAAGACATGTTGAGGAGGTCATTTAGCTATTTGAATCAGCTGTGTTTGATCAAGGACACATCTAAAACCTGCAGGACACCGGCACTCGAGGCCTGGAGTTGCCTACCCCTGGTATATACAGTCCATAATTCATATAACGTTAATTAGGCATGATCTAATTACTGTCTAATCTATTTCATATCTAAGTTTTTAAAGGTTTAGCTCGAGCCTTTTGACAAACCTGTTTTTTATGATAAATACAGCAGACAAAAGTCTTCTTAACAACCGTTAGCTCTTCATTTTGCCTAACCTTCCCCATTTTCCCCAGTTCCCAGAGATTATCAGCATGGTGTGTTATTGATGATCGTTTTTGTCGTGTATTTCAGTGTCTGAGACAGTCAGATCCCATTCAACGTTCTGATGATGATGATGGTAATCAGCTGGTAAGACGGGCGCGACTGAATCCAGAGCGGTGAGTAAGAGGAGCACAGAAGCATTAAGAGTAGGAGAGTGTATAAGAGACACATTAAACACAACCTCCTCCTTACCTGGATAAGTGGTGCAGTCCACACAGGTGAGGCTTTAAGTACAAGGACTGTGTGGTTTTACTTTAGTTTCTTTTATTGGTAGCATTTTACAACATCACACCATTAAGCATTAGTAAGGTATGAGCTAATGTTTCATTCATATATCACTACTCCTCCTTAGTATGTCATTTATCAATACAGATGTGTTACTGTTGCACCACACAGAGCTATCACTGCTGGTAATGATCATTAAAATATATCTGGATTTATAAATGACGAATTAAGCACTTACTAATACTTTACTAATCGTGTGACATCATTATAAAGTGCTACTTTTTATGTGTTTAAATTCTTGAGGGGTTTGTCTTCCCTTATTTCATTAAGTTAATAAATGACAATAAAACACATCAACATCCCTACAAAACACAGTAGCATGGATAATGGAAGCAGTGCAAGTTGTACCATTATAATCACAAATGACAGCGATACATTGACCAAGTTCTTTAATTGGACCCTACAAACCTTATAAAAAGCCAAGGAGCTCAAATTGAAACAGTTTTAACGGCATAAAAAAACCAAGAACAGTCCAGAAGGGCGAAAAAAGGGGGAACCGAACAAACGGGACACTTTTAAAGTGCATATCGTTTGGTCAACATTAACCAATCACAGATGATTTCACACTCTGGCCGAACCACTAACAAACAAGAAATTAAGAATTCTCGTGCTCCACCCACCCAGAGACACCACCTTTGAATTAGGAATACTAAGTAAGTAAGTTTTATGAGTGATAAATAAAAGACTGGCTCCTCGGTCACAGTGGAGGGCAGAAAAGCATATTTCTGTTATTACTTCTTATTAATGCTTTATGACTCTTGAATATCAGTATTTATCCAAGCAATCATAATCACCTTCAGTATTCAAGGTAATCCCAGAACCCACAGAGGTATGTCAATGAAGTGTTACGGTACATTCATCAGCAGGACATATAACTTTACATAATATGGACAAACTTGCATTAAAATTACATACATCCTTCAATAATTAAGCCATTCGCAAAGCACTGCTAAAATGAAACAGGTACTTTGATAATGTTCAGATAAATAAAAGACTGCAAACCTGAAGACAAAAAAGACATTCTCAGCAAATCGGCCTGAAGCTATATACACAGAGACACACGGAGACGCCTCGCTACACTTAAACACAGCTTTGATGAGAAACTGGAGACGCTACCGCACGACAGCCTGGTACAAGCGTACGCACTCGTGCATGCAGAGGCCCGAGCGTGCAACGCGCCGTTTAGCTTGGGATATCCGCACTGGTGTTGCGGTTGTCGTATTTGTGGTGGATGATGAGCAGAACCACACCCAGGAAGAAGCAGATGGAGCCCACGGTGATGTAGGCGATGCCCAGGAAGGGGTTCTTTCCTCCCATCCAGGAGATGGTGCTCAGGATCATCCGCTTGCGACCATCAAAACTGAGTACGGGGTAATCTGATTACATGCGGTTAAAGAGAAATGACAGAGCGCGCACACACACACGAACAACCGATACACCCTTAATCTACTGAGATTCGAGAAACCAGAAAAATGATCTTTTTAAATATCTTTACACTCAATGGACACTTTATTAGGTACGCCTTGCTGTTGTCTTCACAACAGACTTAATGGCACAGTTTCAACAAGATATTTTGGAGATAAGGACAAACTCCTGTTTCACCACATCCCAAAAGTGTCTCCATTGCTTTAAATCCATTGACTTTGCAGGGCATTTGAGTCCACTGAACTCTTTATCACATTCAAGGAACCAACTTTGTGACATGGTGCGTTATCCTGCTGTAAGGGCCAACAGAAGATGGATACACTGTGGCCATAAAGGAATATAAAATAATAATCTATTTGTGGCCCAGAGTGGATACTTACTTGAGTATATGTATATGTGTTTAAAATATTTAAATCTGCACACCTCTTGAATCAAAAGCTTCTCCGTGTGCTAATCAAAGTAAAGACCGTCTGATCTGGAACACAGAGCACAGACTCCTGCTAGCCTGTTCAAAGCAGCATGTCTGACTCTAGTAATGAGATTACTGGAATGTAAAGGATACTGTAGGTGATGTTCAACATATAATTCCCGTTGGGGAGAGTTGGGGTGGTGCCAGACTTCTTCTGGATGATGCGATAGAGCTTCCGAAAGGTGGGCAACGCAGCCGTGCGCATCCACACGATGAAGTCCTCATTGATAAAGCCGTTGTTATCGGGATCCGACGGGTCCAGCTCGTACACCGGCTTCGCCCAGTTCACCGGCTTCGCTGTGTCTGAGAGAGATGAAGACAAAACCCAGCTGGTCATTGCAGCTCGAGCCTGCGAGCCTACAGGGTCCTGTGAACTGTGTGCAGATGTCACCTTGGAAAGCTAAAGTCAGGTTGCCGTTTCCAGCGGGATTCCTGAATTTCACATGCTTGTCCGTCCACCACGCAATGCCTTTTTTTACCAGAGGAACTTCAATTTTGCTGTTGTTGGAATCGACGTAGTACAGCACCAGAGTGTCTGAAACTCATAATCAGTATATTCAGTACTGATATCAGGCTCTACAAAGCTTTAACACAGCAGTTTTAAACTGTAGATAAGACTCCAGTTAAGCTAAACAGCTGAGAGAGGGAAAGTAAAGCTGTTCAACACACTCACCGTTGAAAAGGCTGTTAGCTATGGCCCCACACGGAGCAATGGACACATCTCCGCTCTTACGGTACGGCTCACACTCCTTGCTGGGATCCTGGAAAAAGGACAATGTTCACCTGATGGAAGAAACATTCACTGGATTCTCTGAATTATCTATAGGCACAAAAAGTACAGCAGCATACCGTCAGAGCAGACAGGTCACCGTTCAGCTGTCTGTCATCTCTGGACTTCACATAGCGCCTGTGGTTCTGGTAGAAGTTGGACAAGCCGTAGTACATGAAGACATTGCTCTGTACGAGAGAAAAGACGGCATCGCTGACAGAATTAGGAATCAGTAACGACCAGGATGAATGAGCAGCTTTTCTGTGACAGGGTCTTACACACAATCTCTATGATCAACATCATAAATCATCAAGAAAATCATCAAGATTAAAAGATTCCCCTTCGGAAAACAGTGATGGAAATTCATTTGAACTCACTGGTTACTGGGACTGGGAGATAAAACCAAATCCAATGATATCCATGCATATTTAAAAATAAATAATACATTTGTAAAAAGGTTAACAACATAGAGGGGCTTTGTTTAATGTGGGACATGCGTCTTCTTCCCAGTCTGTGCCTTCATAAAAGGCTGTGGTGCTTGATCAGGTAGTGATGTTTCTCCCACAGCGTTACAGCACCGGTGTCATCTTTGTTTCGAGCAATCAGGCCAGTTTTACAAACTGCTCTTTGTGCGCACCACCACAGCTCACCTGGTTGAGTTAGCAACCCATATACCACAGGCTGGAGTCCTTACTGCAGGGGCCTGGGTTTGAGTCTGCGCAGGTTTATTTGAATCATTTCATTCCTGCTCGCTCTCCCTATTTTCTCTGCTGTCTGTTAAATGAGGACTAAAAAGCCCTAAAGTAAATTTTAAATAACCTCATTTTATACCTGTATAAAATGTTTTATACAGGTATTTTATACCTGTATACCTACTCCAGCCAGAGACAATAACAGGTGCTGGAAATCTACAAGGAATATAAAAATAACATGGTACAACGCAATAGTGCTGCTGCAAAACGACAACAGAGCAGCACTCCAGAAAACCATTAATCTTGCACATTCATAAGCGTTTGTTTTCAGTATGAAGAGAACGCTGAAATAAACATTTAAAGCCCAGCTCATTTATTTTGTTGCTCAGTGCTGCTGTTCGTTTCTACACAACTCACTGCATCAGGTTTGTTAAACTGAAAGAGCACATGATTCCATTTTCTGTTGAACGTGAATAACTTTGTTGACAAAAATACTTCACCTTCAGGTGATTCACTCAGTTCAGGATGCAGTGTACTTAATACAAATACTTCTTCTGCTTCTCAGAAAAGAAGCACGCAAACATTTTAATTTAAAAAAATGCTATTTTACAAGCCAAATGCAAGCTGTTAAATGAGACGAGTGCAGACGAGCAACTGAGAGCTTTTTATAAATAATCAATAAAGCCTTCTGAAAGCTGCAGAGCATATTTTAAACCTACAACAATCAATAGTAAAGCAGCCTCTAAACAAACCTTGAGTGTTCTTTGTTTGTACTCAAAATAGATCTTAATGGACAATTATTGTTAGGACTGCACAAGCAGCACTCTCCGTCCTGCAGGTAAATGCATGCATTATTCATTGAATTCAAATGCCTGGAAGCTGGTGGGGGATCTGAGCTCACCTCAAACGGCTGGAGCAAAGTGAAGTTGACGGTGCAGACACAGGGCTCTGTGGTGTTCCAGGTGAAGTTCTTTGCACAGTTGTAGCACGGGCTGTCACTGCTCACACCAGTGTAGTCGATCTGAAGCAAAGAGGAAGTAAACTGATATTGAAATACACTCAGTGCCCTGTCTATTCAGTGCAGAAACATGACTAGAAGAAGGTACAGACTAGGGCTGCCACGATTAGTCGACTAGTCACGATTACGTCGACTATTAAAATCGTCGACGACTAATTTAATAGTCGACGCCTCGTTTGAAGCTTTGTAAGATCCCAAAAGAGGCAGGAATAAGTAGTAGGATTTAAGAGTGTAATAACGGACTGAAACAGAAGATGGCAGCACTGCATGTTCAAGGATGCCAGCTGCCGTTAAACCCCGAAGAAGAAGCTGTCCCAGAATCCATAGCGCCCTGCTCAGTTGTCAACAATGGCGGCAGCTAGTTAGTTTTAATATTACTCTTATTATTCTTTCTAGGTCACAAAATAAACGTTTAACATATTTTCAGGCGAGAATGTAGCTGTGTAAACCTCAAATATCTGCTCAGTTTATCAAGACACCACATATTTTCAAAAGCGGTCCGACGTTTTCGGAGACGTCTGTTACCCACTAGCTCGATAGCGAGCCGGGGGCAAGGCTCACTAGAGCCGTGAGAACACCGGACTCCCGGCAAATCATTTTCAAACCCACCGCCGTCTTTCGCTACTCAGGTTAAACATTATACATAAGTCACTTAGATAACTTAAAAATGATTGTTTGGCTTTTTTTTTAGTGTTTTATTTGTTCCTGAGTAAATCGGTTTGGCTGAGATTAAAGTTATAGTTTTTACACAGCTGAATAAACGTCAAGCAGACAGCTGATTATCAGAAGTGCCAGATGCTCGAGAATATACTCCAGTGTCCTGTTATATTTTAGATAGCAAGGAGTTTATTAAACTTCACCGAAACAATCTGCAAACTTCATTAAATTTAATAAACTATCATCTTGTCTTTATTTTTTAGTTTAAACACTTAAAGCTGTAAGCTAATTATAGTTATATAAGAGCAGATGCTGCTGGTGCAATAAGCTGTATGTTGTACGTCCAATGGATGATGATCTGATTAGTCGACTAATCGCAAAAATAATCGTGACTAGTCGACTATCAAAATAATCGTTTGTGGCAGCCCTAGTACAGACTTGAATCAAATACAGGAACACTTTGTTTAATGCACAGGCAGCAATCACTTATGATCACAGCAGCCCTCAAAGGCCCACTGTGGGGCACAAACCCCGGACACATCCTGTGTTTCTTACCTTCTAGTCCAGCTTTGTTTAGACTGTTTTGAAGCCATGTGACAGCCACTTTAGAGGCTGTGTTTTGTGGTGCTGCTGAACCACACAGCCCAAACTATGATCAGCCACACTGATATAAGCCGTGATTCTGATCACTTTCCAGCCTCATTAATATTAAATATGTGGTATTGGGACTCCCCATGTCTCTGATGTTTTTACCATCTAATATCGACCTTTGATACAAGTGTGTAGCAACCACATTTAAAAGTAACGTCGAATGAATGCGCTTCAAACTGAACTTCAACACTATGTTGTTCATCTTTACACTTAACATTGTTAACATTGGCGTGACGTAAAGAAGCTACGTCACTTATCGAAGAACCACTTATTCCTGTTTAGTGAGCCTCCTTCAGCAGGTTTACTGTGTGTATAAACGGTGTGTAGCTACACCGGGCTGTGTAGAAGAACCGAGAAGAAGCGGTTAAAGGCGGACAGGAGCGCGATTGTACCTCAAACTCTTTGATGTTGTTCGATGTGACATACAGGCCGATGCCGATGGGGATAAAGATGAGCCCAATGACGAAAAAAGCCGGCAGCACACTGCCTGCTGTGAGGATGGGCTGCCAGGCTGGAAGTCTCTGCTGTTTGAACGCCGTGTTATCCGGTTTCTTATTTTTCGAAACGCCAGTGCCGCTCGAAGTGCCGGAGTGGTGTCCGTCCTCTTCCTTAGCGTTGTAGCTCGACGCCATCATGGCTGCGGTCAGCTTCGAGTTAAATAATCCTCTCTGACAGACAGCCGAGCTGCTCCGTTAATCCCACACGGCAAGTAAGACACAGAGCGTTTAGGCAAAGGGTAAAACTGTGAGCGAAGTGAACTTTACCCCCAGTCTAATGAAAATATCTGCTCATTGAAGCGCTGACTTCTTGTTTGCCTTCATCTGCAGTTCTCTCTCCAGAAGAAGAAGCCGGAAGCTTTCGAACCAATAGCAAGAAGCAGCGTAGTAGTGACATCATCGTAAACACTAGGGTAACGCCCCTTTGTCACTGACAGCTGATAGTACCTGTAGGCGTCTGTGCTCGGGTTTTAACACGAAGGCTCTACATGTTTGACTGTTTTTAACCTTTTTTCTCACTCGCAGAACATTTACACATGTTTTTAAAAGACTTTTATATGTGTCCTTTTTATACGATTGTCCCAGTTAATGTAAAAAACAAGGCAAAAAGAATTTAAAGTTTTGAAGTTAAAGCAATTTACCATTCATATATTACACACGGTAGTTTTAAAATATGTTCTTTCATCAGTTCCTCTTGATCCTTCCACATCTTTAGTGCTGAACCCTGAAGATATTCCAGCTCATTCCTCCACCTGCCTTTCTTCCTTCTCTTTGGGGGTTGTCACAGTGATTCATCTGCCACCCTTTCACTCTGTCCCTAGAATCCTCCTCTGTCACACCAAACCTCTGCATGTCCTCCTTCACTACATCCTTGAAGCTTCTTTGTTGTCTTCTTCTTTTCTTCATACCTGATAGCTCCATATTTACCATCCTTTGTCAGGTGTATCCACCATCGCTCCTCTGTCCAAGCTATCTCAACCTCACCTCTCTAACCTCACTTCCTGGTCACTCCCAATGAAAACCTTCAAACTCTTCAGTGTCACCATCTCCAAACCATGCATCACAGCAGGTCTCACTGCCATCTTGTAAACTTTCCCTTTCACTCTTGCTGCTATCCTTTTGTCACAAATCACCCCTGGCAGTGCTTTCCGGATGATCTGATATCGTCGTGTTGGTGTTGTTCCCACATCATCATAATAAATGTTGTTCCAGGTTTCTCCTTCACCTCTCTTTGGATGCTTGACCCCAGGTGTTTAAGCACATCTACCTTCACGACCTCTGCTCCTTGCACCGTCACTGTCTCATTGTTTTCTTTGTCTGGTCTCGTGCACATTGCTTTTTAAAGATTTTTGTTTATATTACAGGAATCAACCAGAATATTTGTTATTCCAAAAATATTTAAGTAAAGCACAGGAAATGAATTTTTTCATTTCCCTCAATCCTTGGATGCAGGCCCGGGCAAGAAGCCCTGGTTGTCACAAAGGCAGGTACACAGATCAGTTAACATAAGTGTCTGCATAAATGATCACACCACACTTTGCTCTAATATCACTTTTATTTACAATATTTTCAATACAAATCCTTTAGAAATGCACCAAATTTTCACATAATTGTGTACTTTTTGTGTCTAATATAAAACAAATAAACTCATTATAGATTAAATATCCACTCCAAGAAAGAAGCCATTGATAGCAGCAGAGTCTTACCCAAATGCCCATCACAACACACTGTAAAAAATAACAAAACAAATCAGTCTAAATGGCAGAAATGCAAATAAGAAGTAAAGAAGTAGAAAATACCTTATAAAAAGTATAAAATCAGTCTCCTGCTTAATAATAATAATAATAATAAAGAAATGCCTTGTAAACTATAGTTGAGTTGTACTCAAACACCACAGCTTTTACTATGAATCTCTCTGAAGCACCATGTAGATACGTTTGGTACTGTCTCAGGCTTTTCCTCCATTCTGTAAAGTACTGCTATTCACGCTGGATTTCTTAACTTCTATCCTCATAGACTGACTCTCAGCCCGCGACTCCAGTTTCACTCCACCGGAGACCCCCAGGGATCCCAGCGCAGCCTTTCCCGTCTTCAGGCTCTTGGACATTGGGATGCGGGTCAGCCCTGAGCGCGGTGGCTGGGCATCGTGCCCGGTCTGTTTGACAATAGAGAGAGAGTACAGTTTCTCAGGCAGGAGAATGAAAACAGCTGAGCCACACTGACACTAAGTTATGGATTCATGGTAAAAAATCATGCAGGAAACAGGAATTGTAAATTAGTGCAATGTAACTGATCTTATGTGCTAAAAGAGCAGCACAAATGAGAAATGTAAACATTTATTCGTTCTTTCACTGAGCGAGCGAGCGCTTGTCCAGGCCAGGTTTCAGTACGGTGCTGACGGTGCCAAGCTGTTTTGTGTCAGCCGGGGCGCGGAGGGCCCCGAGCCACGGCTGTTTGTGAATGTAAACAGTAAACACAGTGTAACAACTATAAATTACAGCCTGATTAAAGCAGGGTGGCAAAATTCCACCTCATTATCTCTGCTGCTCTCAGACCTGCACATGGCCCCGTTTCTGTCACGCTACCCATCGGATCCACAAAGAACAGAGTAAAAGGGGTCCCGGGAAACACCACACACAGTGCTGCATTATCTCCCATCTCCAGAGATGTGAAAAGAAGCTCATGGTGAACTTAGGAAACCGCTATCAGGTTGAGTGTTCCTATCAACTCTTTGATCCAAAAATGTAAAAGAAAATGAAGAAGGTAAGGAAAAGAGATGATCCAACTTAAAGAAAACATGAATTATCCAAAGCTGGATGAAGGAAAACTTACCATGCCTTGTGTCGTTCTGGAAGAGGAGGACGTAACAGGAGAAATTGTAATGCTGCTCATCACTTTGCTCTGCGTGCTCCTGGTAGTAGTGGTGGTGATTTGACGAGGCGAGCGCAAAACTGTCCCAGTTGATAAGGTCATTTCCTTGCTCTCTGTGACAGCAGCCACCGGCCTGACGACCATCTTTGGGGCGATGTTGTTGCCTAGATGAATGTGGATCTTGTTATCGTCAGTTGTGGTGATGATACTCGTGTTGCCGTGACCCTTTCGTACAGGCGATGGGACCATCTGCTTCTCGGGGGTAACCTTGAACACGGCTCGGCCCATGGTCATCTCCTGAGGTTCTGGGGAGGCAGATGCTTCACACGCTACAGCTGTGCTCACTGTCATGATGGAGACAGGGGACAAGGGTCTTCCTGAGTTAGTGGAGGAGGTTCGGCTGGTTTCTGGAGACTTGGCTCTAGATATAGCTGTGATAGTGACTGGAGACTTGGCCCTTTCGGGGCCCTGAGACACAGCGGGGGACTTTCTCCGCTGGGTCGGAGCAGTGCCGGTGGGAATGATGGTGATTCTGGATTTGGGTTGAGATGGATTGGGGCTGAGGGGAGCAGAACTAGAGAAAACGTCCCCAGCAGTCGGGCTTCTGATTTCAAGAGTTGCCATGTTGTTTTGGTGATCTGGTGTCACTCGGATGTGGAAAGGCTGACCTGGCTTCTGGGGCATGGTCAGCTCAGAGGAGAAGCTCTCTCCATTGTGTAGTGGCTTCTCCAGGTGGGTCTCTTGAGGGCTGTTGTCCTTTTTCCTCATCCAGGGAATCCAGGATCTCTTGATACCTAAATCACTGCCAGATGAAGGTGAACGCTCAACAGCACTGCCTTTCTCTGCTGGCTTCTTCAGGCACTTCTGTCTGAAGTTGTTCATAATGTGGTTCTCTTCTTGAACAGACTTTCTTATAAAGCCAGCCGGGGTATCCTCCTCTGCTGGCTCGGAGGACGACGCTTCTGTCTGCATGCCAATGGACGTCACCGCCACGTCAACTATTCTTCTCCCATTTAAGCTGGGTCGCAGCGCTCGACTTTGACGCTTAGCCATCTCCAGTTCTTTGGTGAGATGGAAAACTTCAGTGCTCATGTTCTTGGCTTTCTCTTCTTCTTCCAAGAACCTCTGCTGCAGGACGGAGAAGTCCACTTGGAGCTGAGAAAGCTGGTCTTCTTTGTGCATGAGTTCGTGGATCTTCTCCTTGAGCGCTACCACATCGCCTTGCAGTTCCCTGGTTCTGGCCTCCTCTCTCTTGCAACGTTGACGCAGATCTTCCTCCTGGCTTTCCTCCTCTCCTTTCTCAATCGCTTTATTCCGCGCTATCTGAGTCCGCATTTCCTCCACCTGCTGGGACAGAATGTTGGCTTTGTCCTGTTCACTCATGAACTTTTTCTCCAACATGTCGTACTGATCCTCTGTCTTGAGAAGATCTCCCTCTACCACTTCGAGCTGTTTGAGACGGTTTTTCAGGCGCTCAATTTCAAACGTCAGCTCCTTAACTTTGTTGTCGTCTCTGCTGATGGGCTCAGATGTTCTCTGCATGTCACATTTCACTGAATTCTTTCCAGAAAGTTTTTCTGCTTGCTCAAATCCATCTAACTTCTTTTTCATTTGGTTGACTTTAGAGCTAAGGTCCTTAGTTTTATCAATTTCATAAGCTAGCTTAGTGCTAAGCTCCCCCTTTTCATTCGTTAAAGTCTCTATTTTGGTTTCCATCTCTGATTTCAATTTTAGGAGCTTTTTGCTTTCTTCTATCAGCTTCTCTGTCACTTCCATAACTTTACTCTGCTCAGCTTTGACCATGTTGCTTAAATCGTCCTTTTTCTCCTCACAGGACTTCGCTGTTTCCATCAGGGTCTTTCGTTCTTCCATCAATGCGACGGTCAGTGATTTAAGCTTAATGAGGTCATCCTTAAGGCTCAGCTCAGACTTTTCCAGCTTTATCTCAGATGACTCGAGCTCTTTCATATGAATCTTGAGAGCTACAACTTCGTCTGAAAGCTCTTTGGTCAGGCCCTTCTCTTTTTCTAGAGCACCGTGTAACTGTGCACACTCGGCTTTGCTAACGCTAAATGCTCCCTCGAGTTTTTCCAATGCCATGATTCTTTTTTGGAGCTTCTCCACTTCCAGTCTGAGGTCTTTACTCTTATTGTCCTCCTCTTGTAGCCTCTTCCGTAGCTCCTTACACTGATTTTCTGTTTTAGTAATCTCCTCGTCCTTTCCTTCCATCTCCAGCACTCGTTTTCTCAAGTTCTCTAATTCCGCAATCAGGTTTGAGTTGTCACACTCCCCCCTGCTGATCTTCTCCCTTAGCTCATGCAGTTCCTCCTCAGATCTCCTCAGTGCTCTGTTGCTTTCCTGTAGCTCCGCAACCTCATTCGTGAGGCCTGAAAGTTTTGTATTTAGTTGACGATTGAGAAGCTCCTGACCGGCTAGCTTGGCACTCATCTCTTCGTGTTGTTGCTTGAGCTTGTCGGCTTTCTCCTTAAGCTCGGCCTCAAGGCTCAGCACCCTGTGTCCATCTTCCTGAGCACGCTGACTGGCTTCACTTAGAGCCTGCTCACGCTGCTGCAGCTGCTGGCTGAGCTCCTGGACCCGCTGGCTCTGCTGGTCTATTTGTTCCAGGTGCTGCTGCCGCTCATTGACCAACATCAGGGCGAAAGACTTCAGTTTGACCAGCTCCTCTCGCACCTTGGTCAGACGTTTGGCGTGTTCGTTCTCCTTTCTGAGCTGGTAGGCTTTCTCGGTCTCAAGCAACTTCTTCAGTCTGAAAGGAACAAAAAAAGAAAGGGCATTATTCTGAAAGGTCACTGACTTTAAACTTGAAATTTGCATGTACGGGAGGAAACTAGAGTCACAACTCCAACAGAGTGACTCTAGGAGCCTGTGGCGGGGATTAAGGACAATAACGGATTATAAAGCATCAACAACCGGTATGACGAATGCAGACGTGACTCTGGCAGACGAGCTGAACACTTTCTATGCTTGCTTCAAGGCTGCATCATCAACGAGTGCCCAGTGGAGAGAGTGGACAACTTCAAATACCTCGGAGTTCACATCACGCAGGACCTGTCATGGTCCTGTCACATTAGCACCGTGGTGAAAAAGGCCCGACAGCGTCTCTACCACCTCAGATGCTTGAGAGACTTCCAACTGCCCTCCAAGGTGCTCAGGAACTTTTACTCGTGCACCATAGAGAGTGCACCATCTCAACCTGGTTCGGGAACAGCACCATGCTGGACAGACGAGCTCTACAGAGGGTTGTGCGATCAGCCGAGCGCGCCATCCGCTCCGAGCTCCCTAACCTGCACTCAATCTACAGCAGGCGGTGCTGCTGCAGACCGTGAAGGACCTCAGCCATCCCAACAACGGACTGTTCTCTCTGTTGAGGTCAGGAAAGCGATTCCGCTCCCTGAAGACCAACACAGAGAGACTGAGGAGGAGCTTCTTCCCGCAGGCGATACGGTCTCTCAATCACACCACCACATAGTACTGACCCACACATATGGTTCTTACACACACACTGGACTTTCTGGACATTTGTTTACACCAGTGGCCACTGCACAACTACACTGTGTGGTCATCTAATCGAATCACTTTATCACAAGTCACTTAAATAAATCACTTTAAGCATATTTGCACTGCACAAGACACTTACACATGTGGATTGCACAACCCTGGACATTATATTTCTTCATACCATTTAGTACTTGTACAGCTGCTGTTATATAAGAATATATGAAGAAATATAGAACAATATTTCTATATTGTGTATTTTGTTGTACAGTTATTTTATTTTTAACTTTAATTTTTATATTTTATTTTATTCCTTCCTAGCTAAATTTACCCTTCATTTTAATTTTCATATTTATTTCCTATCCTATTCATATTCTTTTTTTCTTTAGGTCACGGGCAGTTGTCTAAGCATTTCACTGCATATCCTACTGTGTATGACTGTGTATGTGACAAATAAAATTTGAATTTGAATTTGAATTTGAATTTGAAAACTTTATGCACTGACTCCACACTCTAAATCAAACAGTGGTATAAACAAGCCCAGCACTTGAAGCTATCTAGAAAGAACACGGGTAAAGCAACAAATTATCAGTCACAGTCCTGGTAGAACACATAATTCATGCTACAGTGTCCCAAACGAGCATCCAGAGGAAAACCTGTCAGAATGAAACACTCCAACATTCCTACTATTTTCAATCCTGCCAAAGCGATAGTACAAGAGAACAAACTGCTACTGAGTTTCACCAACACCCCCTCACCAAGCAGTCATCTTTTCTCTGAGCTCCTTTCTATGCTGCTCATGTCCATTCTCATTTCCAGCTCGAAGAAAATCCATACAAAGCAGAATGCATGCAGATGCAGTTCCTGCCTGTACACTCCCGGGGATATTGTAATACAATATTTGACCTGAACCTTTTTGCATTGCAAATTAAACCAAATTACAAGAGGCATCAGCACAACAAGGATGATTGTGCATTTTAAACAACTCATAAAGAGACAAAATGAGCTCCATTCAAAATGTATGTGGTCACAAGACCTCAGAAACTTGCTAGATTTAAAACTTACCCACTATTGATGCTCTACAAGTAGCACATGAACCCTGTTCTGCCCATGCAAAAATCCACAGTAGCAGCAATAGGAGTAGCAGAGACCTCCTGTCACTTAAATCTTCCACCGGCACACTCCAGGCGTGGCATGAGGGCAATGAAAGGTGAATAACTACTGCGAGGAAACAGCAGACTTCTAGTGAGTGATGCCACCTCATCCATGTAAAGCAGTGTGAGAGTGTGTGAGAGAGAGAGCTCTGCTTCAGACACTGTGAAGGGGGTGGGACCCTTCCACAGAACCAGTGTTTTGCAAAGCTCCCCTCAGTTTGAATGCTTTTTATAAAAATAGAGATTAGCCCAATATAACTTTGTTTCCAAGTTTACGCCAAAAAAAAAGAATCCGTTTTAATGCTTTCTGAGGCTCACATTCAAAGTTATATCATTGTTGCTCCATTTTCCATCCTGTGTGCAGGATAATGTCTCTGCTGTGAGCTCACTGGTACAAGAGAGAATGTCTGCTGCAGTTGCACTTTAGGGGAACCTGGACATGAATGAGGCTCCCTGCAAAGTCTACATATGATGAGGAAACCAGATATGGAAGAGTTGGATGCCTCCCTTGAGGTGACGGAGACATGCGAGGATAGAGACATGGCAATAAGAGTACGAAGCGCTACATCCAGACTGCAGCGCGGGGCCGTGTAGCTACAGTTAATCATTTAAACCAAACCACAGTTTAAAAAAAACGCGTCTGCCAGTGAACTTGTAGATAAACATCGACATTGATTCATAATGCCAGCAGCTTCCATTGCCAAGTGTGATTAGCATACCTGGCTACTGTACAAAGAGGCCGTCCACATGTGAAAGCGTAGCTCATAACATTTCATACTTACACAGTCAGAAGTCACTGACACCCTAGAAACTGGAACTCTAAAATTACTTTCATGCAAAGGTCAGAGTCATGATGTCAGAGGGGTTTGGCACTCGTGGCCAAGTCATGTAGATTTCTAGTTTACTGTTACTAAGGAAGAAATAATTGTGGTGTACAGTGTCCAAAACAGGAAAATACAAGTGTTTGTGTTACCGTTTCTATGAAGCACAGCTTTTCTTTTCTTTTAACTTTTTCAATTTACTACAGGTCATTTTTTTCTAGCTTGTGTTTCAACTTTGCAAGAAATTGCTTTGCGTCCATGTAAAAGCGTGTGTGATCTATAAGCCTGTGTCAGTAGGATGAAGATGGATGTAGAAAACAAGTGGCAAAAGGTGCAGAGCCTGAGCTCTGTGCACACTGACTTGGTGCTAAAGGAGAGCACACAGCGTGTGCTCGATAACGACAAACGGTTTAAGTTTGGAGGCCAGTCTTCATTTTGTGTGCGTGACTTTGCGCTCTTTGAAACTCCCGTCAGGAGTGGGAGCTGCTTCCTCCGTCAGTCTGAACACATTCCACCGTGCCACTTGAAATATTTAACATCTTGACACATAAATTACTTGTTGTCTGAGAGGGTGTTAATCGCTGATGGCTGCCAGTCTGAAGGAGCGTCTTCTCTGCCCATTTTCTGCATTCCTCAAGGTGTTTGGCACAAGAGCGTTTGACTTCTCTCTCTTCACTCTCATCTAGATGGCTGGAGGAGATCACATCCATAAGGATGAGATCATGACACGCTTCCATCTCACCTGAGAGAGTGAATGACTGTCTGTTTGCATGTTTTTGTGTAGCTGTTAGCACTTGTGTCATGTGCTCTTTTAAATCTGTTTTTCCTGTTTATGTTAACCCCTCCAGCCCCTGGCTACTTTTTTTTCACTTCCTAGGTAAAATTTTAGTGAGTAAAAACTCCATAAATCTAAGGCCTAAGGGAAAAACCCGCTACTGTGTGGACAGCAAACGTCTGTCCCATCTCTCAGTGCAAGTGAGATTTGAAAAACAAAATTGGAAGTTTTACTTCCGGCTAAACAAAACTGATGTAAATTAGACGAGAATAACACTGCGTGAGCTTTACTGCGAGCTCCGTCAGGCTCTTTAATGAATATACCATGGACATGTTAGATTTCCTCCTAGAGTTGAGCTGTTTTTGCATCCCTGTGCTTTGTATCCTTGTATGGTGCAAATAGAGGAATCTGAGACGTGCAGGTGCTGACAGAGTAAAGACCTGGCAGAGTTCACCCTCTCTGCTCTCTCTTTGGGGTGACAGAGGCCGCCATGTGTGCGAGCCAAGGAACCTGCTGGAAACCACCTGGCATGAGATGGGGGTCAACAAATGATCGAGTAGAAGTAAATTAACCCGTTTAGTTATGATTTGGTCGCTATTACCAACCGCAGCACTTACAGCTAAACTTCACTTATCCTTATCTCTCTCAATAAAGGTTATCTTATCTTATTAATTATAAAGTTTCAGATCAGATTCTTTTGAAGTTGTGGAATGTCACTCAAACAACTTCACAAATATCAATTAGTTGTTTTCCTTCAGAAATGTTACAATAACCTCATTTGAATATTTGCAGACTCCTTTGGTTCATATCGGTGGTAAAGACGGACAATTTTATAGGTGTGGTCAGGGTGAGATACTACCTATGTACCTCACTGCTTATGCCAGGGGTCTCGAACTCCAGTCCTCGAGGGCAGCTGTCCTGAACCTTTTCCATGTGTCCCTGTTGCAACAAGCCTGAATACAATTAGTATGTCATTAGCAAGACCCTGTAGAACGTGACTGCATGCTGAGGTGACAATTCAGCCATTTGATTCATGTTGCAGCAGCTCATGGGTGAATGAACATGGTGCAATAAAAGTACTGTTAGAAGAAATTTTTTCCACTTCAGCATGCAGTCAAGTTCTATACTCTTACTAATGACCTACTAATTGTATTCAGGTGTGTTGCAACAGGGACACATGGAAAAGTTTCAGGACACCGGCCCTCGAGGACTGGAGTTCAAGACCCCTGCTTTATGCAACACAGAAGAGCTCGACCAGTCCAGCTAACACAGCAGGATACACCACAGACAGGTCAGCAGTCCCTCTTTCCTGTTGCTAAAACTCATGAAATGCATGCAGTTTAAGCTGGTTGTGTGCACTCTTTCACTAGGGCTCTGTTTAAAACAGGGGTGGGGAACTCCAGGCCTCGAGTGCTGGTGTCCTGCAGGTTTTAGATCTCACCCTGGGTCAACACACCTGAATCACATGATTAGTTCATTCGCAGGCCTCTGGAGAACTGCAAGACATGTTGATGAGGAATTTAGCCATTTGAATCAGCTGTGTTAGATCAAGGACACATCTAAAATCTGCAGGACACTGGCCCTCGAAGTCTGGAGTTGGACACCGCTAGATTAAAGTATCAAATTTCACAAAATTTTTCTCAAACTATGGGGCGGGCCACAGTGGTTGGTTACTGCAGGTGGTCGTTTCTGTAGGTAAATTCAGCTGCTTATTTCCCAGGTGTGTGTGTGTGTGTGTGTGTGCCCGTGCAAAGAGGAAATGTCGCAGTTTTAAAGCAACTTTTTCACAGTCATTAAAATTGCCACATAAGTGCTCCAGTCTGTCTTACAGATGATTATGTCATCCACATATTTTGCTGTTATTTTTATTTTGCAAACTATGAGTGCAAATAGCTTTAAATTATGCATCGCCGTCCGTTTGTGGAAGCTGCAACAAAACAATAACAAAAAAATAATCTCCAACAACCAACAGTCAATTAAACCCTTTTATATGGGAGTGTTTGCAGTTAGCAGGGCCTTCTCGCTCAGACACTCACATGGCACAAATACACTCTCACATACAGGCTTGCTTTATCTCTATGAGCCTTCTAGACACACAGAATTTCACCATCTCCCCTCCCGTGTTGTGTGTCCATGCAGCCGCTCTGAGGTTGCGAGCCCGTGTCACAACCTCAGCAATGAAGCTCTGACATGTCCTTTAGCCCTGCGCTTGTCTT
This sequence comes from Perissodus microlepis, assembly GCF_051167445.1. Classification (NCBI taxonomy): domain Eukaryota; kingdom Metazoa; phylum Chordata; class Actinopteri; order Cichliformes; family Cichlidae; genus Perissodus; species Perissodus microlepis. The sequence goes on from NC_140479.1 coordinate 9,002,336, forward strand.
TCCTGCTGTTCTTCCACCCCATGGCTCTGTGTCCGCTTCTCTCGATGCCTTACCTGTGTCTTTCGCACAGCAGTCCAAGTCCACTCTGCCTCTGGCCTCTCTTTCCTTGAGCTGCGTGACTCTCCCCTGCATACAAAGCTATACGAGGTTATCATTCAGTAAGCGGCACCTCCCTGTCTTCTCCCGTCTCGCTTGCGTCACAGGTTCGATGAAGCCATCTTTCATACAGTCTGAGATGTTTTTCAAGCATTCCTTCCCTCGACTCTCTCCCTTGAGCCACTGGATGCACTGGCTTCATAGACTACACTGGAACTGCACTTTATGCTTTCTTCTTCTTCCCCTGCTGCTTTTACCAGGTTCTCCTTCACAGTTCCTCCTTTTACTTCTCATACCTGTAAAATTCTGTATGAGCATCACATGATGCTACAGTGCTACAGCAATAAATTTACTTTCTGTACACCATTTTTTTCACTTTATGTGCATATTGCTTTCTGTTAAATGAACATATTTGTAGGTGCTTCTCTCAAAGCTTATTTACCAAATGATTTAAAATAGGGGGGCAGCTAAACAGTGTCCAGGTTCAGATAATGGTGTTTTACAGCCGCTGGCTCTTGCATTCCTTTCCTGACCTCCTCACCTTTCTCTCTCCTGCTCCAGGAGGTTGGTGAAGTCGTCGCTCTTGTTCATATAGTCGGCGTGCTTCCTCTTCTCTGTGTCCAGCTCGTGGATTGTTCGCCGGTGGCACTTTTCTGCGAGCAGCAGCTGACCCAGCATCCGCCGGTACGTCTCCTTGTGCTTCTCCTGCAGACGCTCCAGCTGAGACGGCAAAGACGAACACGCACACACAGAAACAAAAAATTCCAGTTGCTGTGGTGCAACATGCCAAGTGTTTTGTAGCAACAACCTCCTGCCAGGTGGTGACAAAAACATTACTTTTATTAGTTTCTGTCTTGTGATTTCTTGGATTTCCAGGGTCTTGAGGCCTGTTAATAAAAAAGTAATTTTGATCATCCCTCAGGGTTTGTGACTGACACTCGCCTACTAACCTCAGCCATCGGTTTCTGGTAGACACTGTGGTTGTGTGGTTTGGTGCTTGTGATGACGCCGTCTCTCTGAAGGGCCTGGAGGGCCGAGCCAGTGACCGCGGAGCCATACTGTGACTCAAGGGCTTCTGGGGAACTGTGTTTGGACTTCAGCATGCAGATAACATCCTCTCTGGCCTGAAGTTACACAGAAATGATACAGAGGGTGTTAAAAACTTGCTAGTCTTTGCTTCGTGGATCACCAGTTTACCTTTCAGAGTTCTCTAAAGTACCAACTCGATAAAGTCTAGGTGTGGTTGTCAGTTTTCTCTGGTATGTTACATTTTAAACCACAAGAGAGAGCTGTTGTGCAAAACTTGCAATTACTCAAGCCAATAATGTTCAGGTACTGCGCTCATCCAGCTTTTCTCTCATCATTGCACTTGTCCTGCTTACAGCTGCAGATCACATACAGAAAGCTAAACACAAAGGGAAACAATGCCTCGCCCACCTGAATCTCTCCTTCCATGATTCCCAACAGTGTCAGCAAATCCTCTTTAGACAGATCCAGGATGTTCTGTCTTTTATCTCCAGCCTTGGAGGAATCCAACGGTTTGTCTTTGTCAGAGATCACCTCGACCTCCACTGTTTCCTCACCATCTTTCTGCTGGACTTTGGCCTTCAGGGTCTTCACAGGCAGGCTCACTTCCTGTTCTTGGTCACCCTGTGGAACTCCAAGTACCCCATTGGCTGGGGTGTCCACCCCACTGCTTTTGGATCTCATCCTACCTGAACCAGGGAGAGAAGGAACAGGTTTCTCTGTTTTTAATTCAGCCTTTTATTCGGTTATTCTACTTTTACTTGCATCCCACTACCATTCATCTTTTTCCTTTCATAGATATTTTTGGTTCAGGAGTGTGTTGTTTGAGTTTGGCTTCCATTCCTGTTCACATTAACAGACCTTCTGACCTGCACTGATCCGATGACAAACACAAGCACAATCATTGTGTTTGTATTAAAACTGGATGAACATGTCTTCTGTTAACATCCCTAATCTGGAGTGAATATCAATAATTACCCACCTGTGTGTGTGTGTGTGTGTGTGTGTGTGTGTGTAGTCCCAAAATCACAAAGGCATATAAGGGTGAGTGTTGGTAGAAGTGCATGTACATACACTATATCACTGGTTCACAACTTCTGCTGACATTTCTGAATGTTTTAAATAATTTAAAAGTAGTTTGTAACTGAGCCTGTGCACAGCATGAGTTCATTTGTATTTGTGAGTCCAGTTCACGGTTGTCAAAGGTTGGAGACACAGCTACAGTCAATTTAGAATAACTAATGAACCAATCAGCCAGTGTGGCTTCTCAGTCACAGTAATCCACACAAACTCCACAAAGAAAGATTCAAACCCAGGACCTTGGTGCTGTGAGGTGACCGTGCTAACCACTGAACCACTCTGCCACCCTCTTCAGTTCATATCAATTTTTTTAAAGTTATGACAGCAGTGGTTACAACTTTTGGAGGACATGGATACACAAACGAATTCATATTTAACCTCCTATGACCTGGCGTCCACATATGTGGACATCACATTTTGGGTTATTTAGGCCAAAATACTCAATTTTGCTCTTCAAGGGCCTGATATCCACTTACGAGGACCTTATGCTGCCACTGTTCTATTTAAATTTTAAACTAATATTCTCATATGTGGCTCTCATTTTTCTCAGAAACAAAAAATAGGTAAAAAAAAAAAAAAAATCTGGTAATTCTTTGTTTTTACATTCATCAGGTGCCAATCAGCCCAAATATCAAAGAGAAATTAAAAATGCATGTCGTGGAAGAGTTCAGGTCTTAGGAGGTTAAATTAGTTACAAAAAATGGCAAAAATGTGACATTAAAATTTCCACATTTCTGTGATGCTAAAACAAAGCTAGGTGTTAGCTAGACCTCTAACCAGTTCTCAAGCTGGGAGCTGACTCCACACACGAGAACAACAACCAACAATGTTAAGAGACAGAACTGAAGAGAAGTTTGTGTCTCTGTGAATGTGAAAACGTGTTTGTGTGTGTGTTCACGTTCTGTACGAACAGAGCGCTCTTTGTGATCGGTTTCAGATATGACATCAGCAGCTCTTTATAATTACAAACAGAAAAGCACCCTGAGCACCCAGAGTCCCCCCTGTAAGCCCACAGTGATGTCATAGCACCCTGACCTCTGAATCATCCCAAATAAGCCGTCCAAACTGTCAGGACTTCTCTCTGAGGCACATTCATGGAAGTGTGCGATAGATTTCACACATATGTTCTACTGGAACATCAGTAACTATTCGCATCAGTCCAACCTGATAAAAAAGTAAAGCTCAGTTAGGTTTTCTATACAATTTCGAGAAGTTTGAAAGAGAGTCTATCAAACTGCTGCTTCACATCAAGATCAATGCTTATCTTCTTCAGTAATCAAGGTCACCAAAGTCAAGACTGCAGTGAATTCCAATGACGCTTGAAACCGATCTCTTTGAATCTCACTTGTTTCGGGGAAAAACACCCATGCACGAAAATTGGGGTGCAAGATAACAGTGGCAGGATCTCTCAGTTCAAATAAAGAGGAAAAAAATCAAACAAACGGACCCATTAAGTGCATCCTTTATCTCGGAGTTCAGAGAGTGCACTTTGGCTCCGAGGAGATCTGGTTCTTAACTGGAGATTAATGGCGGTGCCTTCTTTCCTGCTCATACCTATTAGTTTCAGCTGTAGGCTAACGTTCATTCCAGTGTTGTGGTGCAGCAGTGTGCACGAGTGTTGATAGTGTTGGGTCCACCATTCAAACTGTGCCAGTGTTTCTGAATGATGCCCAGAGGTCGAGGGCATTAAAATGACCACCTCTGGGACACGAGCGTGACGAAACACAGAAACATGTGTAGTGCTGCAAATGACTCTGGCAGACTTCCTAAGGACAAGATGGTTGACACCGAGTGAGGACCGTGATGGTTTATTTTTAATTTCTGGGCCGACGCCATGAAAATCCAGCTACTGTAACAGCTCGGCTCACTTTGCAGTGTTACCATCGTTCAGCAGAGAAGGCAGGCGAGTGCAGTTAGCTGACAGATGTAAGAATAAAAATAGCTTCAGGTCAAATTCAGTGTTGTACAATAAAAATTCATATGAGGAAAATGTAAGAATGCATTAAAAGTAAAACAAACAATCAAAACAAGGTTTCAGACAAACTGCCCCAGAACACAAACATTAATTCTGATCTCATTGTTGAAATGCAGCTCACTTGACTTCACGGCAACCGTATATGTTTTATCATGTTTAGCTCTGAATAAAGGCTTTTTTCCTTTTTCCTAATAGGGGGCGGGACCCTATCTCGCTACTACAGGCTCAGAGGCAGGTCACACCCCAGGCAGGTGACCAATCTGAAGCAGGGCTTTGAGTAAAACATACAAAACTTTATTTAAACCTACCAGCTAATGCCTTTCATTTAGGTTTTTGGAAATAGCACATAATTTTCTACTTAGTTCAGCACTGATTTACAGTACTAATTATCCTCCTCATGAAAGGCAGTATTCACTCTTCTTTTATCTCTTGTTTGGCCTCCACCAGCTGAATATACAACTGTGTCCTCACAGGAACGGTTCTTGCAAAACTAAAACACGGATCGTAAAAAAAACACTGCACAGAGTGGTAGAAAACTAAATATATCTCAACGAGCAATGCATTTGTCTTTAGAAATCAACTTTTAATTTATTATTATAAGAAGTCCAACATTCCTCAGCTGCACGACCTGATGACATTTAATATCCAACACTTCCTGGTAGCAGAAAAGAATAAAATCATTACAGTTTCACGGGCTTTGCTGATTACTGTTTAACAACTTTTGCAGAGTCCATAACTATTTGGACTATTTGACCAGGTTTTTCTCCATGTGCAACCACAGTTGATCTGAAATCTTGCTGCTGAAACTGCTACATATTTATCATCCTCATGGCCTTTTTTCAATTACAGGCAACTCATGAACACAACTGTCATGTGTCATCAAAGCCCACCGTCTTCACAGTTTTGAGTCACCTTGACTGGTCGCTGCAGTCTTTATCAATTTAATTCCGCAGAGAGACAAGCTGGGATTCCTGAGTCACATGACCTGAATTCCTCCCTGCCGTGAAGCATTCCCATTTGTCGTTATGGAAAAGAAAGGAGAGCATGCAGACAGTAAATCTGTACTCTAACATCAACGACCACCTGTCACAATGTCCACACACACTCACAGCATCTAAGCCATCATCACTGATGGTGCGGCATCCAGTACTTCAATCTAATAAGACAGAATATCCTAAAACCCAAGTCCAAGGCCTGAGTCTAAATTTAAAGTGGGACCCATATCTGCCCCAAGGCTTGGGCAGGTCCAGCTGTCACACACATGAGTATTTATAGGCCCCAACAAAGCACGTGCCTCCATTCCAAAGTGATAAAAAGAAACTGTAAAATCTAATCAGTGGTCCGCACCGATGTTCACTTTATGGTTACAGTATACCTTTAGTCCGAATGATGTTTGCTCCCAGCACGCTCTAATAAAATTTAATAGGCATAATGTTGTAGCCTGTGCCAGATACACTAATTATGTTATGGTTACACACAGAGTTAGAGTTTGAGAAAATGACTGAAAACTTATTGAATAAATGAGTCATTTATTTGCCAGTGGTTGGTCTGCTTGGGCAGATACGAGCCCTCAATCGCACAAAAGATGGTCGAAAGTCAACTACCTGCATCCTGTGTGTGTTCATTTGCAGATATTCCCTTTAAAGACACCATCAGCTGAAATAAAATTATAGCATGATAAGGCCACGAGGCTACTGAAAATGTATGTTGTGATGCTCGTATCAAGAGAAATGCCAAGGAAGAGGTTGGGCCTGGTGGCAAAAATCTGGCATATAACCAAATTGATCTGCCAGATGAGGACGAAGGTGATGAATAAGGTTTAGGAAAAATGACTTTTTTGATTCGGTGTGATTTGATGTATTCACAGCACAAACCCAGCGTGACCAAAAAAGGAGAGAGAACTGCACGAGAGCATTAGGGTACCAGTTCTGCCAGAGAACACAGATAAAATGCAGCGTGCTCGAGCAGCAAGAAAAACACACCAGCCCTGCCAAGATACGAAAGCTCCAATCAAAACCATCTCTGCGCATGGGTTTCGAAGCTACCAGTCAATCCATTTATTATTGAAACTTTTGTGAGGATGCAAGGGTACAAAGCCGCAGTCTGCTCCAGGAATCCATTTTGGGAGATGGAGCCTTCGAGCCGAGACGGCCGGTGGCCTTCACGGGTCAAATTTTACATAACAGTCTTTTCCTGGGAAAACTAAAGACTCTGTTGGCAGAAAAAGTTTGGAGTGATACTTGTTCACATTCCTTAAAGATTCCGCTTTCATAAACGTTCTTCTTGTAATGTTAAACTGAACCATCAAAAAGATTTTGTGCACATAACGCGAGCATTTACAGCTTGTCTTACTGTAATGATGACTTCTATTAATACTTAACTAATGCTGGCATGGCACACTGGAGCAAAATGTCAGCATAGGTGGTGGGTTTCATCTTGTAGTATTCTCCTGATGTCACATTAACCTGATCCCCTCATGGGAACCAGCCGAAGCTTGAACAGTGAGCAAACCAAGAAGAATGCAGGTGGCTCTCTAAGTAAGTCTTTGCTATTAGAGCAAACACGCTCTTTGCTTGATAAACACTTAGCGCAGGTAGGCCGTTAATCAGTCACTTATAAAACAGGACACATTCGTGAGAGTTGTTGTGAGGACACTTTGTTAAATATTCACTCAAGCTGTTTATTCACTCTTACTGTGTAAATCCACCGGCAAACCTAGCGAGATGAAACATGCTCAGATTTGGGTCATGCTTTATAAACACTGCTGCACATGAAGCACACTTAGATTCGACATAGTCTATTAGGAACATAGTTTCAAACACGATGATAAACTTTCACATTTTAACGATTCCCATAGCAACGGGATTTAGTAAGAGTCACTTGACTCTCGTTGCTAAACTCTAGCGGCAGCATCGGTAAACCAACACCAACTAATGAAGCACTAGATCTGGTTATCATCTTTACCCTCTCTTAAGGAAGATATTAAGTTCTGAGTGTGCTATGAATAGAAACAGCAAGACAACATATGGATGAAGCACATTCAAACGTGGGAAAGAGACATGGGCTCGGCCATTTGTCTAAAATCCTCTGAATGCCAGCGTCAGCGCGGAGCAAAAAATGGGCGACTGAGAGAGAACTTAGAAAGTCATCTTAAAGCACACATCAAACGTCTGTTCGGTTTCCATAACATGTTTTCATAGCTGTTCAGAGAACGGTGTTTTTGTGCTAACTTACAGCTCTTCTCCAACCATTAGACTTCTGGAATTTATTGGGAATTGGACTGGTACTGATATGGTGCTTTTCTACTCTAACTGAGCGCTCCAAGTCCTTTTCTACTGCAAACCTCATTCACCCAGTTTCATACATATTCATGCAAACACTGTTTTCTACACCTAGGAGCTTTGTCTGACAATTGTGCACACACACACTGGACTGGAGTAGCTGCAAACTAAACATCGACCTTCCGACTGGTAAGTGACCAACTCTACTTCTTGAGCCACTGTTGATCCCAGCTCTATGCCAGGGTGGCGACTTGCAGAACAATCACAAAAACCTGGCAGGCACAAAGGCTCCTCCCTCCATTCTGTCCTACGTCTACTATCCTCTTCAGTCACACCAACAGCAGCCGGAAGCTTTTTTAATCGTTTAAAATAATAAAAGAAAATGTTGATAAAAATGTGACACCAATACCAAAGGTGTAAAAGTAACTGTTGCTGGAGATGAAAATTGAGCTTAGCGACTCAGCGACCCAGATATTTTATCTGAGGAGGGTGTGGAGACCAAAACAGAGGTAAAAAGGCTCCAAAGGTCAGAGAGATTAAATATGTGTGGACGGGAAAACAGTGGGCAGAAATTTCAGCTTTAAAGTTTAAAGTTTGCAGCTGGCCTTCCAGTAAAACTAAGCTATCACACGTCGCAGCGCTCGGAATGATAATGTAACACATGGCTAACCACAAATCTCCAAACTGCTACCCATTTAAGTTTATAAGTGAGCATTTGCATTGTCTTGTGTTGGTGCTATTGTCAGTTGTTTACCTTTTTTACAGATGGGAAAAAATGGAAAGCATTGTTGCAGGTGAGACAAAAATAAACTAAAGCATAACACGTCTGTCAGAGAAGAGCTCTGACTCGCTGAGAGACGTGTGGAGTCACAGAGTGATTGGTTCAGGGACAAAGACGGCCTGTCTTAGTCACAGAGGCCAGTCATCTTCATTCTAAAGGTGCCTTCAGATGTTTTACTGTATATGCTGGTTTGTTCTCTCCTGACCAGTAATATCACTGGAATGATGAAGGCTGGTGTAACTTATCACACAGGAAATCACCAGGAAAGTCATGATTATGTCACTACTGGCAAACAGAATGGGTCGTGAGGTTTGTTCCCAGCTGTGAAATTTGAAATGTCTCCTGATGCAATCCATATTCAATGCCAGAGCGGTTCAGGCACATCATGGTCCAAAGATCCGAACCTAATGAATGACATCACTCGTCTTATTATCGTTAAACATCAACAGCCAGTTAACCAGTCCCCTGTTTTTAGCACGTATGCGTCGCCATTCTGACCACAACATATCAAGTGCTCTTTAGAATATCTTGGGTTGCCATGGAGTTCTGGGCTTATTTTTAAATGAAGGGCACATGAGTTATAAGTGCCGCTGTTCTGCGAAACATCCCGAAGTGTCTAAACTGCATTTTTGGAATTCAAGACCATGGGGCACTTATACGACTGTAGCTGTGCATGTGTCGGTGACAGCTGTTGTTGAGGCCCCCCAGACACGCAGGAAAGACACCGGCTACTGGCGGAACAAGCTCCGCCTCCTGTTTCTGTTAGTGCACGTGTCATAAAATGAATTAGCCCATATGAACACGAACACACAAGATAGAGGTACAGGTGCATATCAATGCAAGTATAAAGAACGATGTCATGATAAGCAACATTTATAGGGTGCTGAGGTGTCGGTGTCAACGTTTAATCCTGGAACAATGAGATGTTGTTCTGTCATGTGTACCACTGTGTACTCACTGCTAAACTATGTCACCTTGTGCACGAGAACTATCTTAAGTGACATAGAGCTCAAGTGATGTCGTGAGGTGACACACGAATCGATGCTGCTCTGGCGGAGACCCAGCCTCAGCTTAGTTTCAGTTAATCAGAGACTGCATTATTGATTTACACAAAGACTGATCCATTAACAAGCTGGGACTGATTACAGTCACAAATCTGTCTCTTCTGATTGCTCATTCAGCTGACTGAATTTCTACAGTGGCCAGATGTAACTGAGTACATTTATTCAAGTACTGCATTAAAATACACATTCAGGGTTCTTGTTCTACTTTAGAAACCTTTATGCTTCTGTTATATCTATTTACATATTAGGCCACGTCTGTGTATGTTTTACATATAAAAAATAAAAAGTAAGAAAAAAGAGTTAAAAACAATCCCGAATTGAATCAGCTTTATTTCTATGGCGTAAAATCACAACAACAGTGTTATATTGTAAGGTAATACACTGCACAATAATACAGAGAGAACCCCAACAATCAGATGGCCTCCTATGAGCAAGCACTTGGCAACAGTGGGAAGGAAAAACGTCTTTTTAACAGGAAGAATCAAACTCCAGCCTCAACCTGCCACGGTCACGTGCAAGAGGAGGAGCTCAGCCACTCCATCAGCAGCATGCAACATACATAGTAACACTGCAGGAATAACAATAACGCACTGCAGTGACTGTGTGACCACAGAGTATCTTTAAGTATGCTTTACCATCAATAACCCACCAAATATCATTAGAACTCCTTCCATCGGTGAATTTCACAGGCTATCCTGAGAGTGTGCAGGAGTAAAGAGGACTTACAAGCACAGAAATGTTAATGAGCAATCTCTCTGCACCGGGTCTCTCTGTCCTGAGGCAGGGCTGGTACCACTGGAAGGCAGGAAGGGAGAGGCTGCGCTGCGATCTCGAACACTCAAGGAGGAAAGAAAACCCTCGACTCATCAGCGGGAGCTGGCCTTGAAGAGACTGAGGCGCATTTCACATTTTTCTTTTCAGTTTACTGAGACAGGGTGACGTATGGCTTGACAAACAGCGACTGGCAGGAGCCATGTGTCTCCTCCTAAACGCTGGTGACTTCATGTGAATGAAATGGAATTCATTTCGGTGTCATTACATCCCATAAATATTCCAGATGAAAGATGTCATCGTGCTGCAGCTCGTCGGGCCTAAGCTTCTTAATGCTAAGCAGCGCAGCAGTGAGAGCTGCATGAGGAGGCGCGTGTGGGAGACGTCGGGGGCAAAGGTCGACTGTGTGAATGTGTACGATATCATTCTCATTTCTTTGCAATATCTCAATAAACCACCATGCCCTGCTGTGTTGTGGGTGCTTCCTCCCACATCCCCACATTCTTTACTGTAAATGGTCTCATTCACACAGTAACAACGTGTAATTCATTGAGAAATGTTTGATTCATGACTTTCTTTTATCCGAACGTGCCGCATTTCCATTATCAGCACAGAGACTAGTCGTGTGTCTGCTCGCACACTAATTAATTCAAAATGTTTAAACGCTCATTATTTGGAATTAATCACACAGGAATGTGGGGAATAGTGTTTTCATTCACATACTGCAGAACAAATGAAGCCAGGAGACTCTTTTGACCAGTGCTCTTTACTGGCTCAATAAAACTGATGACAGCCAAGCAGCAGCAGCACCTGCACTCAGCCGTTTCATTCACTACAGCCTGAAAGCAGAACAGCTGATAAGCTCCACTCTGCTAGAACCGCATGTTTGTCATTGGCTCTTTCCCTCTAAATAGCAGAGATTTTTTTTCTCCAGCATGAGAGATGCAAGAGATGATCACTCACCTGCCGCTCTGATGTTTCCAGAATGTTTAACCAGTTAGTAAACACAGCAAGTAATCCTAGAATCAAAAATAATAAAAGGCAAGAAGGAAATACAGAGTCCACTTGTATCCTCTGGCTTGTGTGGTCCACTGGTGGTGTCTGCTTCCCTGCTCTCTCACCCTCTCCCTGCCTCTCTTCTTTTGGGTCGTCGGGTCAAGAAGGGAATGGTAGAGAGCAATAACAGAGGACTGTAACTTCCCTCTCTCTCACACACACACAGACACACGCCCTCTCTCACTCCCACAGCCTATCCAGTGCTGTTTCACATAGCAGGCTAGCACACACCTCTCATTTTCTTTCCCTCCTATCCCTTCAAGAAGCCAGTTGATGAGTGGTGTGTGTGCGTGTGTGTGTGTGTGTGTGTGTGTGTGTGTGTGTGTGTGTGTGTGTGTGTGTGTGTGTGTGTGTGTGTGTGTGTGTGGAGGGGGGCAGGCGCTATTCTCTTCCCGCTCTGTCTGAAAGGCCGTTGCCCGGTGAGGTGGACTGTGATGTCCTTTGTCACAGGGCCAGATCTTTCCTCCAAGCCACATCCACCATCGTCCCTCTCTGTGCTTTTTGACCAGAGTCACAAAAGCCAGAAGTATACTTCTATATTTAACTCATGCACTGCTGCCAGCACGGGTGCCACTAGCAGCTGAGGCTAGCTGAATGCTAGATGTTTTGGCCGGCCATTCAGAGAGCCAACTCTCCCCGCTGACCCTCGGTGACAGCTGAACAGTGCTGTGCCATTCTCACAGGCTGGGAAAGTCCAGTGACAGCAGCCACCCAAGCCCTAACAGTGGCCGAGTAACCGCCAATTGCCGTCTTGGGATGGTTGAGCGTGGCCAAACTCTCCAGGACTTTGGCAGCCAGGCTGTCTTTTTGGCCCTGCTTGCAGAAAACAATCTAATTTAGGGAGGCGAGCAGAATCTGAGGTGCAGTAATTGTGCTCTGCATCAATGGGAAGAGCTGCTGCCAGGGTGCTGCTGAGTCAGAGTGAGTATAAACACACCTAACCTTGGTTCACCTACCTGTTTAATATGTGGGGTAGTTCGCTCTCAAGTCCAGCATAAATAAATATATACTGAAAAGCAAAGACAACATCTAGTCCATGCAGTTTAGATCATAACTGAAGAGCTCATTACTGCTGGGAACTGTGCATCTTTACTGGTTATAAAAGCCCGGCACCAGTGGCACATTTTCTTGCCATGCTGATTTGCGATGATGAAAAAGAATAAGTAAAACATGGCGTAGGATGGAAGGCTTAGAGACAAAGAAATAGGTGACTCTGAGCTGGTTTGGATCTGGGCAGAGGACATTTAGGGACAGGGATGCTGGAGATGGGGCCAGGCAAGAGGAGAGGAGCAGTACGGATGGAGGAAGATGAAGAGGATGGGAAGAGGAATGCATGATTCCCAACAGGAGGTGAAAATGAAAAGGGCACCTCACTCTAGAATCAAGCACGAAGACAGATGTGACCTGCTGAATGAAAAGGAAATGCCAAAATGAAAGGTGTCTAGCAGCTCTTCTAACTCTGCACTGAACTTTAAAACTTTGTCTTAACTGTAAAATATCTAAGCAGTAAAACTATATTTAAATATTTACAAAATCTCATCGTCTCTCCTTTCAAAACAGTACATCACATTAAGGACATAATGGTTCCTTTTCAATGCTACAGTTCATCACGGCTCATACAGATGGTTTTGTAATATTCTGCCAGCAGTAGTCCAGTATATGCTCTCAGATTTGATATCATATACGCTAATGTAAGGAGCATAAACTGTCCTTTATTCTGCATGCGTGTAAATTATGATAATGTAAACAGTGAAGTGAAAGCACTTTGCATGTGGCCCATGGCAGAGATCAGCAGTGAGTGATGGTAATGCTCCGAAACATAAACCCAGAGCTCCTCTGCTTTATTGTCTGACCAGGACAGAAAGTTTAAAGATTTCAAATCACAGTTACGGGTGATGCACAAGGAGTCATGGCGGTCTGCGTCTTTCTGTTACTAAAGTGAAAGTCCTGTCTGGTCACCAAAGGGCAGGGCTCGGTGCACATAATGACGCTCTTATCTCTATGTGGAAACCAAAGCAAACAAAAGAGGCAGTGGCGAACAGACTCACGTACTCCCTGAGGAGTTATGTCAGATGGACACTGATGCATTCACTCCCTGTTTGTCAGAGCAGTTGCGTTCAGGAGTAGCAGTTGCTGGATTATCTGGGTGTGGTGCTGATGTCATGTTTTGTTCCATAAAGTGAAACCTTGCTGCAGCGGACATAAACCCATGCATACACTTCTCTGCTTCTTCAGATTCCTTTACTTCTGTTGTCATGAATCATTTCTCCAGGCGGCCTATCTGAAGATGCAAAATCACCTTAACGTGCACGCGCTCTGCAGCTAACCCAGAACTTTTTCTCATCCTTATTTGTGACAATCAGCATGAATGAGCGCAAAAAAAAACAAAGCCCATTTGTTTGACAGGCCTCTTCCTCCTCACATATGAAGTCATTCCTCTCCATGTGGTATCGGAGAAGAAGCTCTAGCCAAACTGAGGTCATGAGAAGGTTATTTTGATTGGATGCCATAATTCCCACACCCAGAATGAAGTCATGTGGTGGGATTCTGTGAGGAAGAGGTTTGTTATGATTTCAATCTGTACACAGAATGCCCAGAGGACGGTGGGCCCGTCAGGGCGCTTTGGGCTGTGGTTGTTATGAAACATGTGGGCTGGTGGAAGTAGCTGCCATTCCTGTACGATGTGATCAGAGCGAATCGCACTCACGTCTGATAAATACAAGATGGGTGATAAAATTTTGCTATAAGATGTCAGGTTCATGACCCAGGTGGAAGCAAAAGTCTTAGTTTGAGGTTTAATCGAGGGAAACGTAGGCAGAGAAGATAACATGACATCTGCACTGTATGATGTTACATACCAGACTCTATTATGTAAGTCTTTCATATCTCCATTTTTCACGCCGGCCTTTCCCATCCAACGGTCACAGCTGTCTTCACATCACTCCACCAGCATTAGCGAGTCCCTCTTCACTTCTACTTCTTCTGCTCAGGCGTCACCTCGGCTCTTCCGGGTCGTTTTTAGGTTTGGCCTCGCTGAGGGATGCTGATGAACTGTCCAAGCAAAGTGAGATTAGGCTAAACTGAGAAAACAGAGAAAGTCGTATTCTGGGCCTGAAGCCATGAAGGGACTGAAGATGTTTTTAGATGAAGGGATGAAAAGACAAAGAGAACGGCACTGATGTGCAAACCTAAGGGGCGGGATATGCAGGGGGAAATGCACCAGTCCTGCTTGAAAGCATTTTGAAAAATTGTAAAATAATCTACAAGACATTTTATAACATAGCCGTGGCTCAGTTATTCGACACTGCCTGGTATAAGGTGACCGAGAGTTCCACTTTATGCAGTCACGTGATTTATGCCAAAACTTTAATCTGCATAGTTTTTTGTTTAAGCTTTCAGGAATGCATTCAAATGACCACAGTGTAAGAAAAAAGCTGATGGTTTCTGCATGATCCAAAAAGTGTTGCCCGAAGATTTGAATGACATGTGGCAACACGAAAAGTGAACCTGGAATGCTTAGAACAGGTGAAATTCCAAGAGAAAGCTTCCAGAGCTACAATAAAAAATATTTTGCCAACTGTGTTTGTGCATAAAATTTAAAATATTTGTTAGCGTACTGCTACCTGACACATGCACATGAGTAGGCTGCTGGAGGTCACTTCATGGTAGTGATGGTAAATTTGATTCTTTTTACTGAATCAAGTTTTAATGAGTCACTCACCAAAGTGAACCGGATTTTTTGAGTCATTTGATTCACTGAGTCAGTTGACCAGAGAGTGCAAAAAATGTACATTTTCACTCAAACTTAATTTTTCTCTTTTCATGTAAATCCTACTGCTAAGATGAATGATTCTAAAAGAAAACAACTATTTTATAGAGCAAAAAAGAGCAAAAACATTTCTAAAATTAAGCAATTTCCTATCAAAATTGCTTAATAAACATTTATTTTATTTTATTTTATTTTATTTTATCTTTATTAGTATTTTCCTTAAATGTGTTAAATATATATTTTCTCACCTAAATGTCCACTGAGCTGTGAGCCAGGGGGCGGTAATGCGCCTTAACATTGGTTGCCAACCAAGAAGAAGAAGAAGCTGTGAGCCAGGAGGGAGGGGGTGAGTGAGTGAGTGAGTGATTCGTTCCGTTTATGATTCGGCACAGGAGGGAGGGGGTGAGCGAGTCCTGAGTGATTCGTTTACGCTTACGATTCAGCACAGGAAGGGAGGGGGTGAGTAGCTCAAATGTGCTGTTAGCATGTTAGCAGAGCGATGCTACTGTGAACCGAGGAGCTATTTTCTTGATGTGAGCTTCTACTCAGGGTTTTTTCTTCCAGTTCAGAGCAGAAATTTTTTTGTTACGATACTGGATGTTGTGTTTTTCTCCACAATTTTAATTATAAGCTAGATACATTGCTGCTAACAGCAACAAGGATGAGTCAGTGAGTCAGTTGGGCTTGTGAATCATGATTCATGAGTCAGTAAAGTGATTCTCGAGTATTGGACGATTCGTTCATGATTCGCGCATCACTACTTCATTGAGCTCTGGTTCCATGTGCTCCTCCTGTTGCCAGGTTATTGGCCTTCGACGGCCCTGTCCAGCTCTCTTCCTGATATCCTCCACACTATTGTGACTGTGCTGTGAGACACAACAAATCTTACAACAACACAGATGGATGTACGGAGAGGTAATTCCATGGAGTTCTGGCAGTGCCTCCTGTTTCTCCTCACACAAAAGAGCAGATAGCAGTCATGCTGCCAGGTCGATGGCCTTCTACAGCCCCGTGCAGCTTCCTATGGCCCTTCCTATGGTCTGTGGCCTCCAGCTGCCAAATCACTCCCTTTCTGCAGGTTGTTGCTGCCTCTTCGGTGCACCTGTTGCCACTTTCATTTACACCAAAGCACATGAAGGTTTCTGCTTCCTAAATGAACAGATTGACATCCCTGAAGTTTAGCTGACTTTGAGTGTTATCTTCATTTTAATTCAATTTGATTGGTTTGGTTTAGGAAGACAATCTTTGTTAGCTGCTACTTGCTGAAAGGTTTAAAACATAACCCTTCATAACATAACAGATTGTTGATCCTTGTGTTTTTGAAACGATTAAACTAAATATGTCTGACAGACCAGCTGAGCCCCTTTGTCTCTAAGTTAACAGGTATTTAGCTGTAGGTACATGTAACAAGAAAGCAAATACATTTACCTTCCAAAATAGCTGCTTTACTCACTGCCACCAATCAAAGACAAACCTCAGTTATTTGTTAAAGGATATATAATCAGATTAACTTCCCTGCAATGACAAGCAAGCTTTCAGTATTTGAATTCACGTAGGAAACCTTTTTACAGTAAGACTGCTCACCAAACATCTTATGGTAAATTATCCAGAAAGGGCCAGCACGTCTCAGGATACCACAAAAATACCGCAACACATGTATCCCAGGATCACATTCATCACCACAGGAATTCCTCTGCTGAAGTACAGCTACTTCTTTCATGTGGTGCTGTATCACAGGAATTCCAGTACGGCCGATGTTTGGTCTGTCTGTGTAAAGTCTGTTTGTATTTTTCGCTTCCAAACACAGAAATTGTGACCTGACCTAAAAATGATAAATGTAACATAATTTTTCTTTCATAAGAACAATGAAAATGACATCACGCTGCTGTTTGAGTCAAACGACTCATCAAAAGACTTCCAGAGCAATTTGAAGGTGGTTTACTGTAAACTTGGACATAGATCATGTTTGACACCAAATTTCAGCTCAGTGAAAACGAAACAACATAAACAGAAAATCAGTCACAGGCGTCACCTTTGCCAAAAACTGGCATTCATGCAGTCTCAGACCAAAGCGACTCTTTAATTTAAATTTAAAAAGTAATAGTAAGATCATAGTACTCAGTGGAATCCAGTGTTGCCATGATAAACAGGGTATTCATAAGAGCGTGCATCTGGTTTCACTTTTTGGGCTTTTAACCCTGCTGAACTTGTTACATCACCCGTAACACATCCAGATAAATATAGGGGAATAATACTGACTCAACTGTGAATTATCATCATAACAGAAGTTATTGCTGTACATCTCTTGTGGTTTTTGTGTTTATTGATGTGAGCCTGTGTCTAAAGCCTAAATTGGCTGGGAAATTACATGCTGTTAAGTATTTCTGCCTTTGTTTTTCTTCTCGTGTTCCCATTCTGGTGATGAGTTACCCGCTCAGAAATGTTAATTACTTATGTTTCATTTCCTGTGTTTCCTGATCACACACTATAGAGCTGCATTGAGGAGGTGATTCTCTCTCACACACCCTCCTGCTCCCAGACTGTAACAATATTCAATAAAGTTTGACTCCAGCTCACACAAACGATTAAAAAAAGTGATTGATATTTTCTGGCACAATCCAGTTTAAAGTAGTTTCCATAGCAGCAAACGCAGCATGACTCTCACCCACCAACACCACCGCTGGTTTTCTTTTTCAAGGTCAGCCCCAGCAGGAGTCAGGACTGCCAGTCATGTGCCAGACTTTCTGGAGGGGAAGGGTATTTCCATATGAGGCTCAGATGCCCATGAGCCAGCGTGTCTCATGAACAGAGGAGGGAGACTGCAGGGCCACAGGGTTCATTCCAGACAACAGCTGGGCATCACTCAGTGTCACAAAATACTCAGACAATGAATAAATATCCTACAGAGCTCTAATAGAAGCATATAGCCTGCCCATCAGTGGAAAGGATTCAACAAGTTAAGAATGACTCTCCCATCTTTTGCTCTTTTAAAAGCTACATTTGGATTTTTAGGGTTGTAGTTTCTCTGTCAGATCTTATTAAGAGAAGAAATGGTGTAAAATTAGGACTACATGAACCACCAGGTGCCACTGTGTGCGCTGAAATGTCTCCCTCTTCTGGCGAAGAGGCGTCATTCATGAACACCAGCCGCCCTGTCAAGGGCACAGTGGAGCCCCGCCTACTTTAATTTGATTGGGTGATACCGGTGTTCGACGAAGTTTATTGGATATCTGGTCGTCAATACGATGACGAATAAGGAAATTCAAGGAAGAGAGCACCGCCGGTGACAAACGTGGGTAAACTCCTGTGTGTTTTCAGTCTCGTGTACTCGTTGTGTGTCATTGTCATTTTTATCTCGATTTTTGGGCAAAACGTCACGTGTTTCGTGTAAATTGGCGGCTTTCCCACGAGCTCTGCGAGCTGCATTTTAGACAGCAAGCTAACATTAGCTGCAAATGTTAGCTGCTGTGTTAAGAGTGTCACAGCAGAGTCAGCCGTCAGCTTCAGAGTGGAGTTCATTAGTCCAGGTTTTCAGCTCCAGTTTCTCCTCCTAAGTCGTGGATTTACGTGACGTTGGCCGTCACAGTGAACGTGTTTTCATAACGTGGAGAACGGCACATAACTGTGTGCGGGTGTTTTCATTTAGTTTTCTGCTCAAAGGCCACAAGAAGGCGCACGAGACAAGGAGAAAAAACCTGATGTGCACCTGCTCCCACAGGTTTTTGGAGAGTTTCTTTGTTCCACCAGCACAGTGGATTTTAAGAATTATAATATCACGGTGTGGTTGAAGTGCAGGATTTCGGCTTTAATTCAAGGACGTTTTATACATAGTCCCTCATTTTCAGAGGATCTAAAGTAAATGGACAAACTAAAAAAGGTTAAGGGTGAATATTAGTAGTTCAAAGTGCTGGAGGCTAGACATCATGGACATCACTAGGTGCTGTTTCCTGCTTGAGATGCTCTGCAGGCCTTTAGTGCAGCTGCCATCAGCTGCTGCCTGTCTGTGAGCTGCTCTGCCTTTTAGTTTTGTATTCAGTGACTGATAAGCTGCTCTCCTGGGCTGAGCTCAAGTGACTGGCTTGCTGATTGTAGAATACCCCATTTCTTTGCCTTGAGAAACTTTGCAGTTTGCTTTGGGCTATTATCCACCTGCACTGTGGAGCTCTGTCTGATCCGCTCTGCAGCACCTGTCTGAATCTGAGCAGAGAGTATAGCCTTGAACACTGCACGGTTCATTCTGCTGCTTCTGTCAGCAGTCAGATCATCACAGAACAGTGACCTGTCATACATGCTCATCCCCCGTGTCTGACAGTTGATGTAGTATAAGCTGCTCTTTCCTTCTCCATCATTCTAGTAAAATTCAGTCTTTGTATCATCTGTCCAAAGAGTTTTCTTTTAGATGATTTTTTTTTTTTTTTTTTTTTTTTTTTTTTTTTTTTTTTGAAAAAGTCGAGTCTGGTGTTCGTGTCTCCCCCCAGTTGGCTGTAGCTCAGGAGGTCCTTTAGGCCTGGCTGAGCTGGTCAGTGCATTAATTTTTTTAGTTCAGTTTTTTTTTTTTTTTTTTTTTTTTTTTTTTTTTTGCTCTGTGATAGGTTTATGTGTGTTTTTCACCGATTGCCTCCTTCACTTGTATCAACATCTTTTTGTACTTCATATTCAGAGTTCCAGTGGAAAAAGTACCAAATAAAAGTTCAGTACTAGGATTCAGCTCCTGGTCTTTTATCTGCTAAACGTGCCACCAAACTGTGAAGGAACAGGTCTCACCTGGTCATGAAGCAGTTTATAAGTCCATGGTTCAGTTGAGCTGAGCCTCTGAAAATGGAGACTGTGTATAAAGATTTCTGTAATTCTTGAACATTTAAGCCGAAGCTAAAAGTGTGCAGGTCAATCACATCTTGATTGTTTGATTAAAAATTCACTGGTGTTGTAGGGAAGCATTAAAAAAATAATTTATTTATTTATTTTTTGTCGTGTTGATTTTCACTTGTTTTAATTTGTTACTTTTTTTTACGTTTAGTTCTTATTTTATTTGTCCAGATTGGTCTTGACCCTATTAATATATTAGTTTTATCATATTTTATTGAGTTATTCACCATTCCACTTGTTGTTCCACTAGTCGGTTGTTTTATGTTTGTTTCTGGGTTTTTATTGTAGCTGCTGTAACAAAGGAATTTCTTATTAATACTGTGAGATTGTGTTTTTCTTTGCTGAGGAGGCTCATCAGTCACAGTTAGTCTCACAGCTTTCTGCCTTTGTTTCTCATAGCCTTCTCCCCAGTGATGGCTGCCTCGGGGAAGCTGGCGTCCTTCCGCCTGCCTCCCCTGCCGACTGTAGGTGAGCTCATAAAGCTGTACAACCTGCGAGCAGAGAAACAGCTGTCCCAGAACTTTCTGCTGGACCTGAGGCTCACAGGTTAGTCGTCCAGCATTTTTTTTTTCTTTCTTTCATTCCTCCTTCTTCTTTTGCCCCGTCTGCAGTGTACCAAGACCCTTGAGGTCCTTCTCAGGGTACAGTAGCGTGTTACATGCACTTGATTGCACGGTGCTGCACCGCCTTGTTTGAAGGCATCGAAACCGACAGGCTTTCTTTGTAGGTGAGGTTATGTAGATCTCCTGCTAATGCGAATGGACCAGCTCAGTTGTTGTAGCCCTTGAGAGCTGAGCCTTAACACAATTATCAGCGATGCAGTGCAGCTCTGATCTGCTCTCTCGTCCTTGGACAAGGTGACTGTTAGATTAATGCTTTTCATCTTCATCACACAGAGGAGAGCAGATATTGCAGCATCACACTCTATTAATCTCAATTTGGATGCCCGACTCTCTGATGAAAACATTTGATTGAAGAACATCTTATAATTTATAGGCTGCACGAATTGAGAATGTATCCCAGGAAATTACTATAAATGAATATTGAGTGCTCCCTCTCTGTATTCTCAGACAAAATAGTGCGCCAGGCGGGCAGCTTGAGAGATGCCCACGTGTGTGAGGTGGGGCCAGGTCCCGGTGGCCTCACCCGTTCCATCCTCAATGCTGGGGCTGCAGACCTGCTTGTCGTGGAGAAAGACACACGCTTCATCCCCGGACTGAAGGTGAGCAGAACGGCCGGATCCAGGCCGGCTGAACGAGGTCACTCGGCTCAAACGTCCTCACCTGCAGGAGCCGGCTCCCTCTCTTTGCAGCTGTGGCCGCTTGCAGAGTGACTGATGAGTCCTTTTATTCTTTTTAAAATGATTGTTACCTGTTTATTTTTTCCATTTGCACAGCTGTTGTCTGAGGCAGCACCGGGCAGGCTGAGGATCGTCCACGGTGACATACTCACCTACAGACTGGATCGAGGATTCCCAACAAATATCTCTAAGCCATGGGAGGGAGGTAAGAGGATGAGCGTACGTAAGCTGTTACGGCAATCAAACTGAGGGAAATGCGTGTGACTAAAACGTGTGTGTGTGTGTGTGTGTCTTCACAGACCCTCCAAACCTTCACATCATAGGGAATCTCCCATTCAGCGTCTCAACCCCCCTGATCATCAAGTGGTTGGAAAACATAGCGAACAGAACGGGGCCCTTCACGTTTGGACGCACCCGACTCACGCTCACTTTCCAGAAAGAGGTGGCAGAGGTGGGTGAACTCCACATGACCCACATAGACCCTAAATAAAGTCAAACACCCGTGTTTGCAGATTTCCTGAGCAATCGTTACTCTGTAGACATTTTTATTCATTTCATTCTTATTTTATTGTTGTGATTCAATATTGATTCCTTGATTCATAATTAAAAATACTTTGCAGCTGAGATGAATAGATTTGGGATGGGCCTTTCATGATTCAGGCCAACAGGCTTTATTGATGTTTGCTTAATTCTTCTCTGTCTGTGATGCAAAAATCATCTTTAGGACACGTTTAATATGCTTCAGTAACTTTCAGCAGTTGTTTCTTCCATCCAGAGGTTGACGGCCAGCACAAGCAGCAAACAGAGGAGTCGTCTTTCCATCATGGCTCAGTATCTCTGCACTGTCCACAACTGCTTCACCATCCCCGGACGGGCCTTCGTCCCCAAACCAGAGGTAGTGTTTAAGTAATATTTGACTTTGTGACACTGAAAAAACCTCATCAGTGTGCTGCTGAAGTTTAATTACTTTAGAGCTGGATAAAAAGGTTTTGTGTAGGCGTTTGGCAAAG
Organism: Perissodus microlepis; assembly: GCF_051167445.1. Taxonomy (NCBI): domain Eukaryota; kingdom Metazoa; phylum Chordata; class Actinopteri; order Cichliformes; family Cichlidae; genus Perissodus; species Perissodus microlepis. Next base: position 9,024,411 of record NC_140479.1, read on the forward strand.
CACATGGCATCTGATTCTTGACTTTGTTCCTCGTCCAGTTTGTGTACCAGCCGCTCGATTAGGCTCTGCTTCAAACTGTAGTGGAATATTTTCGGTTTGTTTCAAGGTGCTGTTGAAGTTTGTGCTGATAGTTACGGTTTATTGGGAAAAGCTATAGCGAGCATTCAGATCCCCGCATGCACACCCTCGGGGGTGATGCTGGGAAGATTTCTTCTTTCAGAACAAAATGAGAGAAACAGTAAAGCATATAATAATAATGTTGATATTAATCTTCAATATCAGTGAACAAGTGACGTTCCAGCTTTCATGACGTCAGCGGGACCTCACGGTGCCACGCTCCGGTCAGAGCCCTCATCATGTCACCCTGGCTCATCCCTCCACTCTTTCTTCTTGCTTTAAGGCTTCATTAAGACTGTGTTGAATCAGTGTTGTCTCACTTCTGTCTTTGGACCCTTTTTTAGCTTGTAATGATGCCTGGTGGGTATTTGAGATGTGGCACGATCACACTGTGCCTTGTAATGAGGGCCTTGTTCTTTTTTAGGCCCAGTTTCTCTTTCTGCATCTTTCCACCCGTGTGCGAGCATCAGGGCCGAAAGCAAGATCGCGCGTTTCATCTTCAGCTTCAGTGTTTAACGTAAGACCAGAGGTGATGCATTAAAAAAAGGATCAATGCTGGCTAATACGCAGCTGGAGTTTATTTTAAATCGCACACATTCAAGTGTTTTAGAAAACTCAAGAGCTCGCTAGCATCTTTTGTACAAATGAAGCCTTTTTTTCTTTCCCAGAATTAAAGGATAGGTGTTAGGTGGATGTCAGAGATGGACTGCTGGTCCCTCGAAGATGTCCTGGCTCTTTAGGAGACCCACTGACGGTAAATATTTAATCTCCCGTGTGGAGTAAAATGCAGCCGAGTGAATGGGACCAGTGCTGATTGCTCATTCTCTTAGAAGAGATGGATTCCAATGATTATTTCATCGCACTCAGCTGCCTTTCTGTGCATTTGGTTCTCTAGAGCATTTTATTTTTGTGTGTATGTCGAAGTGGAGCTTAATGGGCTTTAGCAGGCTTTATCTTTTGATGTAATATGCTCATATGGTATGAATACATTTGAACAGGGGAAGCTTCATGCTACACATGCGTGCAGATGAATCCGCGCCTCCCACATGCCCACACGGGCCATCTATTCCTACTAAATGTTTTAATGGGCTCTTGGTCGAATTGGTGTCATTAGGAGAGATGATGGCTGTTTGATGAGCAGCCCTCCTGCTGCTGGTGTCCTATAAAAGACCAGGAACAAGAGCACACAGAGTAGATGAAGTCTATCGTAGTAGTATGTCATGTAGTATAATTCATAAAAAGCTCAGTGGCTCTGCTTTGTTTACTGGTGCACAGCAGAGTAATTACGCAGAAAAGCATGAAGAGTAAAAATGTCCTTCCATGGTTTACAGGACATCAGAGGCTGAGAGGAGCGGGACCGACTGAGGTTGTCACACACGGGAATAGTGACAGATTTCCTGCTAAACAGGAGAAGTAACCGAGATGTTGAATATACAGAAAGAAAAATGCTGCGTGCATAAATTGTTATGGTTGCTGTGCAGAGTGTTAGTACTGTACACTGCTCACAGTGCTCCTTATGAAGATGGCGATGGCTAAATACCCCCCTTTGTAGAGAGGAACTAATTATACTGGTGCTGTTAGACTGCCAAGTACCAAAGGTCTGTCTCTGTGTATCTTTCTTGCTTTCTTCACTTTGCGTGAGCCTTTTTGCAGACGTGTGTGCCAATCATTGTTGGGATTATTCTGCAGCGATGCTAATGCTTTGTACAGGACAGTAAAAACAAAACGACACGGTAGCAGTTGCTGTGCACACATGGCAATTAGTGAAGTGTAAAAAAAACAAAACATGTGAAGTGGTTTAATACTGTGAGATCAAACAAAGCGAGTCCCAGAGAGCCGCTGAAAAAGCAGCGAACCTTTCCAAATAACCACGATGAGAAAATAGCATCACTTCAAGGCGAAGGGGGGAGGGGAGTGTGGGTTGATTGGCCGGCTGATTTGAACGTAGAGGAGGCCGAGTATTGCAGGCTGATGGGATAATGAGAAAGGAAATGTTGAATCCATTTTACATCAGCGGCTGCGGGGGCCCGTATTGACGCGGGGTGGGCAGATAGGCTCTTATCCCCGCTGCTTAATTTGCCAGTCTTGTCCCTCTCGCCTCCGCTGTGTCACATTGAGTGACTGAGATTGTCCTTGAAGGGTTTCGAGAGTGGCGATTGGCTGCTTTGATGGTGTTCCCCCAGGCTCAGGGTGCCCTAGGTCCGTCCCACTGCAGATCACACCTGCCTCCTCTTCCTTATTAGTCGCTCTCCTCCTTTTAATTCTCACATAGATGGACAGACTGAGTGATGCTTGCATCGCTTCTGGGGTTCACAGCTATGCGCGTATCTGAAGGCTCCCTGAGAAAGCCGAAATAGGAACTGCCTTTCTGTTTTTGCTTTTGCCTTCATACACATCTCTAATTCATATTCTGGTCAGGGGTCAAGGGGTTTCTGAGTGCACGCTGACATCAAGCATCTGCATCCTCACTGCCTCCTCACGTGCAAAGGAGCTGATTTGAAAAGAGAAAAGAGCATGCGCTGACTCGCTCATCTCTCTTCCCCTTTCCTCTCCCCCATCTGGGTACAATGTGATTAAAATCAACCTCTTTCCATCGCAGGCGGGTCTGTAAGTCGTGCAGTAGCTGCTCCGTCGCAAAAAACCTGCTGTGTCCTCTGTAGAGCTCCTCCAGGGCTCCACGTTGTGCTAACAACTCGGGTATTTGCTGAATAAGGTGAGAATGAAATTGAGGCATGGGGTAGGGCATAACAGGAAATGGAATGAATAAAAGAAAATGAGCTGAGAAATAAGGGAATAAGGGTGGGTGATGACGCAAAAATGCAAGGAAATATTGGTGATGAAAACCAGAATAAATGGAAGCAGGGTTGGAGAGCAGATTACCGTCTGAATATGAGATTTGTTAAATGAAACAAAGCCCAGAGAGCACCAGAAGACAGATTCATGACAGAGATGGATCTGAGAGGAGAGCGAGGCGTACCTCCAAACAGATGGTTGTCTGGGCCGGTCATCAGCCCTGCTCTGAGTAATGGCCGTCACCCACCAACTAACCGAGCCTCACAGGAGGAGCGCCCTACAGATGTTCGCCTTGTACACATTAGTCCACCAAGAGCACAGGCCAGATGAGCAGAGGCTAAATTAAATTTGTTAATGCTGCATTGAACTTCGGTTGTAGCTGGCAGCAGTCAGAGAGCGATTGGACTTGAATTAAAGGTGAATTAAAGCTCCGAGTTTTGGAGATTTTTTCCTCATCTGTTAAATTAATTTTATCCTTTGAATTGAAACAGATGTTTCACTGGGGAGCATGACCCAGCTCGGACCACCGTGGTGATGAATATCTTCTCTGTGATGTAATGTGGCCTCGCTGCCCGTCTCTACAGCAAGAGTGAATCTCCTCAGAGGGGCTGTGCTGCTTTCTCACCTCCCGCCACACATCCTCCACTCTCACAATTCATCTAAGCCTATTCCTATCCCATAAACGGGGTCAAACGCGGTATCAAGAGTATCAGGGAAAGTTATTTCAATGACTCGTGCCAGCCCAGAAAATGCCCGAAGGCTTGGTCTCAATACATCACGGACCCAAGGTAAAGAAATCTAAAAATACTCCCCTGCTTCTTCCTTCTCCTCTTCCTTCATTTCCGCTCACCTTAAACAAAACGTCAAGGTTGGCAGAGCTAGCTTAAGAACATCTCCAGAGAGCCACTGCCTCCTCCTAACAAGTAACTGTGCCGAGCTCGCTCGGAGTCAGCGAGTTTAGCAAATTCAGCTCTGTTTGGTTAGTGAGCACGCAGCGGAGGGGGTGCGGGTGTTTTTAAAAACCCGGCTATCCTCCAAGGAAAGAAAGTTCAGCTACAAATGAGAAAAATCGAATTACAATACATTTATCATGGGAGGAAAAGCCTCACCGCGATGGGAGGCATCAATCTATAAGCTATTAAGTTGAAGGCTTACTTGAGTGTCCAATTTCAACATCACACGTGGCGGTTTGTGACTTACTTTAAGGCTTTTTATGGCGACTGAAGGTGTGGGATGGATCCCAATTTTAAAGTTCCAGGTAAAGATTTACTGGCTATATTAACTAGTTTCACTGGTGAGGTGATGAACAGCACCGTATCTTATGATTAAAGGAGCTTCTTTTTCTTTCTTTCCTTGTTGCCTGTCTACAGTAATCATCATTTTAGTCAGAAGAAATATAGATTATCTAAAAATACAAAAACCTTCAGCACCCTTGAAGCGTTTAGCCTCCCTCACCTTCAGCTTACTGAATCCTCCCGGGCACGCGTCGGTCTGCGCGCTCCAAAGCTAAAATATTAAAGGGCCTCCTTTGAACTGTCACAGCGTATTGTTTTCCTACAAGCTTCCCTTTTGTCATCTTCATAGCTTTTACTGCCTCTGTCAGCGATTTACCGAGCAGCCAAGGTCGTTGCCGTTATTCCCCGGCCTCACATGTGCGCAGGGACTGGAGGAGAGCGACAAAGGAAGGTCATCCTCCCTCAGCGCTGATGAGCGCATTATATTTCCAGTATGAACCTTCATGAGCATAACTGCTGTCCGAATCAGAGAGCAGCACTTTAAGGGTTGTGACACGTTGGTGCAATTTTGAGCAATGTGGATGTGAGCGATGGCATTTCCCACCGACGGCATGAAGCGTGGACTGCATCAAGTCTTTTGTTCATCTTATTACCATCCACGCCTCCGCCTCCTGTTTTTTCCTGTTTGGTGATCTCTGGAAAGACATTTTTCTGACCAGGAAGGTCAACAAAAAAATGTGAGCTCGGAGTTGAAAGAAAAGCGCGTGATTAACCCCTGCTTGCAACTGACAAGTGCTCACCTCCCCTCATTTAAAGCTCACACTCCAGATCTGTCATAGCAGCAACTCGGGGTGAAAGCCTTTGATGAAAAATGTAGGTTAAATACACAGAGGAGCAGATCTTATTAGCGTTCCCCCACGAGAGGAGTAGTTTTTGATCTGCACTCGTATTGCATAACCAAACGCAGCGAAAGAATGAGACGGGGAGAGAGAGAGAGGCTTTAATAATCCATGTTTGTTTCAGGAAAGCATATTCTCACTCACCCTCTGTTGATGAGACTCCAATCAGCTGTAATGAGAGCCCAGATTCTAATTTAATAACCACCCCATCTGAAGTGTAAAGGCTAAATATGACACCAGCGTGAACGTGAGGGAACGTGCTGTGCAGGATTGTGATCTGAACCAAACTCCCATCAAGTCTGAGACTTTTTCACAGCAACAGTTGGTACAGTTTGCATGTGTGGAACAATTTTGGCTTTAGTGTAAATAAGCTCCTTACAGATTTTTCAATTATTACTATTAATATTACAAATAAATGGCACTGTATAAATAAATACAGTGCCATGAAGAGTGAACTCTGTGCGATTTCTTAGTTTCTTTGCAGACTTCATCAAATACATTTTAATATTAGACAAAGATCAGTTTGTTTGTTGTATGAAGGGAAAAAGCTATCCAAACCGGTACCTTGTTAAATCATGAATTAACCACAAAGCTTCAGCTTCAGGCCTGATTACAGCCAAACCTGTTGAATAACATTTAAATAGAACCTGTGAAGTGAATCAGGCTAAAAGAGAATCAAGTGAGAGACGAGGTCACTGCCATCTCTCAGTCTGGAAAGGGTTAAAGATCCATTTCTAAAGCTTTGGGATGCCAGTGAACCACAGTGAGAGGGATTATCCACATGTTATCCACAAACCTTGGAACAGAGCTGAACCTTCCCAGGAGTGACCGGCCTACCAAAGTTACTGAACGAGCGCATCGACGCCCCGTCCAGGACGGCACAGAACAACCCCAAACAACACTTAAGGAACTGCAGGCCTCACTTGTCTCAGTCTGACTCACATCCGAACGGCTCAGAAACAACAAAATGAACGTTTTGGAGTGAAATAATCACAGTCTGGGTTCAAATCCAGTTAAGGCGCTTTGGCGTGACCTGAAACGGGAAGTTCATGCTGGAAAACCCTCCAGTGTGGCTGAATGCAAACAATTCTGCGAATTCCTCCAGTCATGTGAAAGGCTCGTTGCTGGTTATCATTAAAGGTGGCACAACCAGTTATTAGGTTAAAGGGAAATTACGTTTTTAACATTTGTTTAATCTGAAACGTGTAAATGTGACAAATCTGCAACAAACTAAGAAATGAGAAACGGGGTAAATACCATTTCATAGCACTGATTAATTATTAAAGAACTGGGACAAAGAAGTGTGGTCTGCAGCGGAGGAGTAAACTAGTCCATTTTCAGTTAATCTGATTGATCAGTTGGTCTAAGGATCCTTTTTTTCTAGCAAAAATGTGATAAAATACCAAAAAGAGAGGCGGCAAAAAATGTTCTTCTTTCCACCAGTTGGCAGAAGAGTTTACATGTCCTTAAACTCGTCGCTTTGTGCCAGATAAAACCAGCCAACTCGGATAACTCGCGTTCCCTTCAACTCCCAGAAGTGTCGTTATTGCTTCCTTCGTGTATTCGCTTATGTTATCACTAAGAAATAACTGGAGGAGATTGGGAGCAGCTTTATAAAACCCTTTCTTTAAGAGCCATTTTCAGAGATTCCTTTTTATTTTTTTATTCTTGTTGTTGGACGCACTGCTGTACTGGTGGGTGCTGCATACGAGCAGCCTGCCTTCCCTCCTGCACGCTGCGCAGCCTGTACCATCCAGCAATCTGTACATTTGGCAGGAAAATGAATGCTATCGCCGTCCCCATCAGCCACACACATAAAAGCACACAACATCCAGCAGGCGCGCTGCTTTCACAAAATAGTTTTATTGGTAAAAAATAGAACTACTTGCACAAGCACATTGAGACAACTGTATCAGAACTTGTGAACTGTTTATCATCACAAATATGCTCTGGCAAAGTAAGAAGTGCTAAAGCATCCACAAAAATAAGCTGCAGTTATCAAAACCATAAATCAACGTCTTGGTACAGGATACGCAGGAGAGCTTAACTCTTTTTAGGACCTAGTCACTTTGCACTCTGGCCATTTATAAGCTAATGAAATCGCGTGCTGATGATCAAGCTGCACAGCCACAAAAAAGAGAAATTTTTAGCTAATTTTTTTCCCTGCATAATCATATCAGACCGAAAGACTTTCCCTTTTTTTCCAGAGTGCCAGTTGTGTGATGTACTTGTCCTGGTCCAGAGAGGTTGAATGCTCAGCCATTTGAACCGAACTGCTGTCAAATAAAGTAAAGGTGCACTGACTAGTCTTCTTATAAAGAAGATATGATATGAGCGTGGTGTATCTTATACTGAACCAGTGTGAAGGAATCCCGATCCTTCAGTAGGAAACCTAAACGTATTAAAAATCTAGACGCTTGTGTACAGTTGTCACAGACCTGCAGTAAACCGGGAATTCCTGAAACAAGCGTTATTTACTTTTCACTCGTGTCTTCCTCCTGTTTCGTCTCGCTGTGCTTTGGGAAATGAGGAATAAAGAGGATTTAAAATAACCCTCGAAAGCCGCACCGGACTGTACACAAGCATCCAGCTGATTCGGACGAATAACAAATCCATAAAACATTTGCTAATGTAGAATTCATGTACAAACAAGTCGTTAAAAAAATAAACAAAAAGAACTTCAGATATTATTAAAACGTGTCATCATGAGACCATTTGGCACATTCTCAAAACACATAACGTGTCAGTATTACTTGATGACTTGGCACATTCTTTACTTTGTTTATTGCATTGGTAATGGTGCCTGGGCAGTGAGTCGTTGTCAGGAGGCCAGTTCCTTTGGGAGCAGTCTGAGCTGGGCAAGAGGGCTAAGCCGGGGCGGGGCAAAAAAAAAAAAAAAAAAAACAACCCCGCGGGGCCACCGGCAGTTCCCACAGCGAATCCCGTGGTGTGCCGGCAGCAGCCTGCAGGTGGCGAGCTGGGCTTAGCCATCTGCTCTCCCCCAGGAAGCTGCGTTCTTATGAGAGAGAAGGAGAGAATGTGCAGTTCTATGCATCACTGCCAAGGCCTGTCTCAAGCACAAAAACAATATTCCTCCCATTTTCTTACCTCAGAAAATAGAGCGCACGGTAACTGTGAAAGCGTAGCTGCAAAACTGACACGAGTGCGTGTGTGTGTGTGCGTCTCAGAAGGACATGCTTTCAACATGCATCAGTGTTCTCTTGTCAGGAATCATATCCTGACACAAGCGGGACGGGGAGATGGAGTAAAAAAAGACGAGGGCGACTGGTAGGTAAACGAGGACAGTCTGGTGGATGAAATTTAAGACACTGAGACCCTTCTGCAGGTGCAGGCTGGTAGTGTATGCGCATTGCTGACGTACTTGAAAAACAAGTCGCATATGGAGAATGACTCAAATCATTTTTAGCCTCTTGCCACACGACTACCCAGTTGGCTGTGACTCAGGAATCCTCCTCTTATCTGCTTTGTTTTTTCCTCTGTTTCCACTGCACCATTAAACATCTGTTCATCCATGTGAGACCGCCTGCACGGCATAGACACCATATAGGGGTGTGTTACAAAGAAGAGCCATTTTCCAGCCCCCCCCCCCGACCAGGGCTTCTGCTTCATGTCACTGGTTAATAAAGGGGATTAGTGAAAGTAGTGTGAGCAGAGGCTCTGATGAAAGCTTATGGCATGCCATGGCAAGAGAAAAAGATGCCCCCTACCCACCCGCCCACCCAAAATAAAACAACTTGACTGATTGACACGCACATACCCCCAGACAATGCTTGAATTCGGTTTCCATGGCAGTGTGGGGGTGGATGACAGGAGAGAAAAGCACATGCAAAAAGCCGGCGTGTCGGAGTGTTTACTGCATACGAGAAGACGCACAAGCGCATGTGTAAATGTGTGGGCGTGATCGTCTGAGATGGATCGAGATGGGTAGCTGCCACTTACAGGCAGACTGTTTTTGTTTGGATGGAAATATGAGATGGTCCACTCTGCTGCTGAAGTATTGGATCACGCTCTTTTCAATTTCTCTCCATCTCTCTCATATTTCCACCTGCAGAGAGAGACGCAGGCATCTGTTTCCCTGCATTTTCTCTCTTAAATCCAGCCCAGCAGCCCACATCTACTCCTCCTGACAGTCCTCTTTGAACAGTTACAGCAGGGTAATGTTTCTACAGCTTTTCAGGCACAGGCATTGTGTGGCTATGTCTCAGTCTTCTACCAGGCATTCCGCTGTATTTGTACACAGGCTCCACACAGCATGCTTTAGAGGCAAAATATCAACGTCATTCTAGTAGCTAACAAAAATATGCCCATTTATTTCATTAGTCAATTCCATGTTGCATTCTAGTGGACAAGCATAGGATAAACTACAATGGCTTGCTATGTGAGGGTTTCCACCTACTGCTCTTGGGCTTTATATTGCCTGTTTTGTCAAATGAGAGGAAGGACTGAACGATTGTAAATAGCAGCTAAATAATCGTTTGGTTTTTTTTCCTTCAATTTAAACCTTTGGCGAGGAAAAAAAACTCCACTCAAGGCTTCCTTATTTGCTTAATTCATTCCGCAGGGAACTCTGTGTGATTTACTAATGAAGGATGTCTGCGTTTGGTTGGCAGCTTCCGTCAGTTCTGCAGCACCTTATCCTGGTATCCTGGCTCCTTGCACATTCACGCCGTTTGTTCCAAGGCGCTGCTCAGGGAATACCTCCACTGCTTGTGCTTGCAAAACAGAAAAAAGAAGATGGTGCAGAAGGAAAAATGTGATTTCAAAGTTGTTGCTCTCCTCTTTTTTTTCCTCCAACTCCATCCTTGAGTAGATCCTAGTGCGTAGAATAAGCCGTGATGTTTCCCCTCGGGCTCGTCTCCCTTTGGCGTGCACAGCACTGCGTTATTACACGTAGTCCTGCAGGCTGTAGCCCGTCTTATTGTCTAATGGGGAGAGAGAGCAGTACTGGTGCTGGAGCTCCTGCTGCTGCTGGAGCAGCTGTTGTTGCTGCTGCTGGAGAAGCAATTTGTCAGGGGGGGGCAGCAGGACCAGATCCTGGGGTCCGTGTCTCTTTCCCGAGCAGGACATACAGAAAATGGACCCCCCCACAAAGAGGAAACCTGCGGAAACAAAGGCAACATACACGGCACCTCCAGGCTCAAACTTATTGCTCTCGGGAACGCTGGAATCCAGGAAGTTGGTGATGACCTCGTTGGTAAACCAAGACGCAGGCACCAGACACAGAAAGCCTGCAGCGACGAAGCAGCCGCCGCTGGCAATGGCGGCGTGTCGCTTGGAGCGCCGTCCACCTCCCCAGCGCGTGCATTTTAGTCCCAGGGAGGCGAGGCAAAGGCCCATGGCAGCCAGTACGCAGCACAGCACCATAGTGGTGCGAGCAGTCTGCAAGTACGCGGGTAGTGAAAGCACTGAATACTTAAGTGTGCAACTAAACATGCCTGTGCTGTACCATGTGCAGTCCATCCACAGTCCCTGCATCTGGGAGATAGCTGTGATGATGTTGGAGCCCACATCTGCGCTCACCTTCCAGTTAGGCAGCAGAGTGGCCACCATGGCGCCCATGATGCCCAGCAGAGCTAGGACGAATCCAAATATCTGCATGCCCGTGGATGCCATGCTGCTTTTCAAGTCGACGCCGCTGCCGCCTCAGCCGTTGTCCTCTCCGGGCAGCATTCACTCCGCTCCGGCACCGCTGCTCGTGGACCCCCGCCGCCTCCCTCCCCTCCTTTGGTGGTGCACCAGCTGCCAGTCAGAATCCCCCAGTTCCCCAGCTCCTCAGCTGCAGCTCCACTGGGCTGGAGGAGAGAGACGGAAATGAGAAATTCACATCTCATTCACCTCACACAAGCGCAGACTTTTTTTTTTTTTTGGCTGGAAACAAAGGACAGCATCAAGCACTGGCGCGAAGAGCTGGCTCAGGCTCACTGTAGGTAAGCAAAACACCGCAGGTCGTTGTGCATGTGTGCTCTACTCCTCTGCTTTTACAGAGCCACTGTCTGTGAGGAAGATGAGTTTGTGTTTGAGGTATTTGCCATGCTCAGTAGTCACAGTATGTGGACTCTGAGCTGCAGTGCCTTCACTCCACTCACACAGTCGACTGTATTTTCTACCACTTTGATTTCAGTGCTGTTTACCGAACAAACTCAGACTAGCCTTTAAAGACTTGCACAGCCTCATCTAAAGCTGGAACACCAGTTATTATTTACTCAGTCGCAGAAATAAACTTTGAAAATAAAGCTTTTTTTTTTCCCCCTATATTACTATTTTTTTTTTTTTTTTTTTTAATTCACATTTTTTAGTCGGACCTCCTGACATAACGGTTTTTCTCATTCAATGAAGGGCTCGTTCCAGCTTGTAATGAACAGTAAACGCGGGCCACTTGTTTCCGTTTTGTTTCCCGGTCCAGTCTGAAAGAAAGCAGCGCTGTGGGAATGATCTCTTACCCCGGCTGGTGCAGAGCTGGCGCGTCACGGTGTTCGCAGTGATTCCGGTAAACAGGGCAGGCTTCTGAGGGGGCGAGGAGCACGATTCATCCCGGACCGCGGAGCCGTTCGAGCCATCCATTTCCTTAGCAACAGAGCGGAGAGACCACACAGGCTCGGCCGGAGCCCGGAGGAATAACCGGAGCTCGCTCGCTCTCGCTCTCTCTCTCGCGCGCTCTCTCTCGCGCGCTCTCTCTCTCTCTTTGTGAGTCGCTCCTCGCCGGTTTGTGTGTCTGCGCGTGCGTGGGCTCGCGCGCTGGAGCAGAGCGGTCTCTGCCTCCCAACTTCAAAGAGGGCTCAAACCTCACAGCTCCGCGCCGCTACTGTACTACCGACACCACCTCCACCTCCGAGCAGCCAGAACAGGACCGGAACTACTTCTGCCGTTTCACTCGAACCGAACTCCTTTAATTACTGATTTCGCGTCATTTTCACTGTTTTCTACATTATTTATCATTAATTTCACTAAACAATTACGTGACTAGTCATATATATTTAAGTTATATATTTACATGTCTTAGGTTTATATACAGAAAATGACTTTTGTCCCCTAGAGAGAGCTTCAGTGAAATAAAACTGTCCAAACATCAGGAGATTTTATATGGTTATTTATTTATCCACTATTTTTGTGAATTTGTTTTTGTGTTAATATTTTTAGAACTGATTACAGTAGTGCATGTTGTTACAGAGTGCTATTTGTTTTTTGTTTTTTATTTTACAAAAGGGTTAGATTGGCATATAAAGAGTTTATGAAACAATAACAGGGAGAAAAATCCTTGTGCTATGCAGTATAAACTGCCCGGGGCTTTAAAAGCGCCTTGTTTGACAGAAACCTGTACATTTCCCGTTGTTTCTGGCTGTATAATAAGCAGACTTTTGTGTCGTGCAGGATTAACTTAAAGACCAAAAAAAAGACCAGTTACAAAAAAATGTGTGGCTCGTGGCTAAAGCATTTATTAAAAGATACCAGAAATCCCCCCCATGATGGGGAAAAATGCTGCTAACTAACAAAATAAAATGATATTCATCCCATTGTTGCACTGAGCTTCCTAGTTAATCATAATTCAGTGCTGCTGTTGTTAAAATGTATGACTAAGTGGCTGAGAGGGCTAGATAAGATTTCCAATCATAGCCTGACGGTACCATGGGGAAGGGTACTCTAATTAAGGCAGAAGAAATAGCTGCTATGATTGTGGCCAGATGAGCTGGTCAGGCTTTGGTATTGTGAGGCTTTGTTTTTCTAGGTCCAGAGGCCAGAGGAGCATGTGTATCCCGCCATGCCAAACTGACCCTCCCCAGAGCATCATCTTCATCAGCATCAGTCAGCAGGATGCTAAAATTCACAGCTGCTCCCCTGTCTTTGCCCGTCTTTCCTCCCTTCCCTGTAGAGGACATAGAACAACAGGGGGAGTGGCTAGGACGGCCTTGATTCATGAATGACAAAGAGGACAAAAGAGCGAGAGAGGAAGAAAATCAGGCAGGGTTTAATAGAGCCGATATCCTGATATCCTTGTAAATGCAGATGTGCGTTGCTCTTATTTTGCTGCAAAGGCACAAAAACGTCCGGCTGTGGGAAATAGTTTTGCCAGTCTCCCAACTGCAGTACAGGCCAGGTATTGGAGACGGTGATGCGTGGTCATTACGTGGAGATGGTTTGGTAGCAATTAATTTGTTTAGCTATTGATCCGGTTGTTTATTTCTACCCAATGCTCCCTCTCCAGCCTCCACTGTTTTTCCTGTAAACTACCCTCGGAGACCCTTGTCTTAAAATGAAATGTGGGGATGGTGCACACAACATTGGCTCCAGTGTGATGCTGGTGTCGACCTTCGGCGCTACATTCTCAGAATTCCTTGTGGGACGCACCTGCAGCGAGATGAGAGATTTTCCAGTTTTCTACAGGCACACTGCAGTATGGCGTGTGTGACCTGTCTCCTGGTAACTGATGAGATCTTAAGTGCTGATGCTGCTGTTGTTCGCTTAGAAGCAAGATAAATAAATAAATGCATTATAGAGGGAATGGATGTAGGGGGAGAAGAGCAAAATGCAGTCAACAAATACCCGGTGGGTGCAGATGTGACGCTGTGATGTGTGAAGATTTTGTGGGCTATTATAAGCGTGGTCCCTTTTTATTTTATCACCTTACAGCAGAGCTCTCCAGCGTTTCTGCAGCGTAGCTGTGAGGCGCTGCCGGCCCAGCCGTGCTCCTTTTTGCCCGCGCGAGGAGCTTTTATCGTTCACTTTACGTTTTTTTTCCCCTTTTATGTCCGCTCTTGCGTAATTGGTTTTCAGGCTCATCGCCTTGCAACAGCGATTTGTTCACAGTTCCGATGCAAGGTGTCTTGTGATAGCTGTGATGTTGCTGTCACTGCAATCTTGTTGCAGAGCAGGGCCCAAGTCTAGTTTCACCCTACATAATATGTGCAAACCTGTCTCAGACAAAACACTTCTGACATTTTGTAAAATTACCAGCATATTAAAGACTCTCTTCAGGCTACACCGTGAAGCAAGTGGCCGTGCCTGGACTGACGTGTGTGAGGCTTTTAGTGTTCCGTCAGAACTTCTTTTTCCCATGCTATCATCATTTACTGGCACAGTAAATTTCACATTTTTGGGCAAAGTTCAAGCTTTTCTATGACGAAAGTTTCTCTCCAAGGAGCTGATCTTGTCAGAAGCTAGGCTGGAGTGTCTCGAATGTCCTGTGTGCATGCCAAGGGCCAATTTCATGGGAAGTATGCTGGGCTGCCTGCACAGGAAGCCCTAAGCCCTTCCTTCTTAAACCCCTCAAGCAATATCAGCCTGGTATATTCAGTGGCATTGACTGCTGCCTTCTCCTCTCCGAGAGGCTGTCTGCCTCCTCTGATGTAATGGAGGTTGTCTTCCCAAGGTATTGTCATGATTAATGCAGCTCTTCCCTCTTCGGTTGCAGGATCTCTGTGAGCTTTTGTCTCGTGTATTCCCTGGCTGTATATAGCTTTCTTCCATCCCCCTGCTCTTTCTCCAAACCTGCCATTATGTAAGTGTCGGAGGTTCAGGTAGTGTAGTGGCTAGAGCCCGAGGGCCCCTGCCATCTCATCTTGGTTACGCTTAGAGGGACATGACAAATTACTGCTCACATGCGATTGGGTAAAGTCACCAAGAAAGACACATCGGAGATGGAAATGGGGGGAAAAGGAGAGCAAGAGAAGGAAGCTGTAAAGAGTAATAGTGCTGCTTTCGGAAGGTCAAACACATGAAATATAGTAAAGTGCAAATCTTTTCATGCAGATGTCTGATTATTGGGTCAGAAAAGGTCTGAAGTTGAGGACGAGAGCAGACGTGACAGTTCAGAACGCTCGAACCGAATCGCTGTACGCTTCATAAAAGGCGCCATTGTTGGCTAATCGGATTATTTGGGTTGCCATATTTGGAATAAGAAGCAGGTTCAGAGTTGGTGTAAATGTTTGAAGTCGTTGTTTTCCAAATGTAATCAAGTTATCTGAATTAAGTGAGTCAGAGCGAGAGGAATGTTCATGAGCTGGACTAAAGATCCTTACATAACAGCTCAAATTGTGCTAATGAGTCGCTTGTTTATTTTTCTTGTTCTCCTAAAAAAAATGACTCCCACAGTCTGGCCAGCCTGTGTGCTCTGCACAGGTGATCCCCACTGCTACCTTTGTACAGCACAGGGTGAGGGATAATGGGCTCAGACGGGGTCGGTAAGTCTGGGATCTGCGAGGCCTTGCAGGAGCTTCACAGAGGCATGTTCACAGCGCCTCGGCACAGGAGCCAGGTGACAGCGCGTGATTTAAGATGGAGTTTCCTTGCATGTTGGGGTTATCGAGGGGAGGGATTAATGGCAGGGAGTGGGATATATTACAGTGGTGCTACCTAGTGAAGTCATGTAGCAAGGCCACACATAAATCAAACGGGCAAAGTGACTTGGACAAGCTGATGGCTGAAATGCTGCTGCCTGTATAGTCCCAGTATCGACTTTTCCCTTGCTCCTCTCTTAAATCATGAAGTGCGGAATATAAATGGCCTAATTATTCCAGCAGAGAGTGAAATTAAAGACATTCCTTTTTATTGCTTCTTCCTAGCAGATGGTGGTCTGATCTAGCGTCACCAAAGCACCCATACAAGTGTTTTTCCAAATTCCAGATATAAAGTCCTGACTGAATTTCTGTCGACACGACAGGTGGAGACGGCGCCTTTCATGATGCAGACAAAATACCGCAGCCCCGCCGCTGGGTGCCCGGGACGGCACTCATTTCTCTGTGTAAATGATAAACTCATTTTGAAGAAGATTTAAGATTAATTGTTTACTTTGGGGGGGGGTGAATACCCACGACATCCTTTGTCCCTGCTCCTTATGCTTCATCCAGTTTGAAGCATTCCCGTACTGTTATAGCACACAGCCTTCAGGGCTGGTGAGACAAAGAGCCTCCACTGCTGCTGTCCCATTAAAAGCCTCTTTGGCAGGATGCTCAGCAGCAACCAGGCATCTCTGGACTACACAGGGATCTATAGATCTGATATGAGATGGAGCTGTGGTTTACAAGCGCTCCTGAACGCTACATCTGTTTTTAAAGAAAAAAAACAACTCTAAACGGCTTAATTAAAATCCTTTGGTACCCTTGGACCATGTTAGCTTTCTTCCCCTAATTATCAACACCAGCCGCGACTCCCGGACAGCACGAAGCAGCTGAGAAGGAGAGTGAATCACACAATCCAGAGATACAAGCCGCATGGGTGCACGAGGAGCTCCGCGGGGCACGTCGTCACCACAGGAAGACTTTGAATGGAGTTGAATTAGATGTCATTTTATTTTACCCCCGTTAAGCGTGAGAAGGGGGCGCTTATCCTTAGGGGATGTGTGGTTCACATGTTTGTATTGCCTCGAATCTTTAAATTAACATTGCCAGTCATGCACCAGCACGCTTTGCTCCCATCTCTGCGGTTCCTCCCAGCGTATACCTGAATAAAAAGTCATGTGAAATTACAGATAAAAGCACTTAAGGACTACGAAATGTGTTATTATTAAAAATAGCACTCTGGATGTGCGTCTATGTAGCTCCCCTTTTCGATGTGCTCGACCACTCCCACTCAGTGCTCCCTCCTGAGGGAAGTAAGGCTATTACCGACTATGGAAAGACTGACAGGCAGCTGTTGTGCTCTGCTGCTCGTGGTCTGCCTGAGCTTTAGGTCCCACGCAGTGCAGTATCACCCTGATTGTGCAGTATCTCCTTTAACTATAACTTACAGAACTGGCAGCATCATGTGAAATGTGCTTGAACAACGATGTCCTTCTTTGCGCTGCTAAAGCAAAGATCTGGAGATTCAGAAATAGTCTTTTTAATGTATTTTGGTTCTTTTGATCTCATCATGACATTGAGGAGATAAAGAGAGTTAGAGGATGCTTTACAGGAGAACAAGTGCTAGAATAGAACGTGTGTACGTATAGGTGTTTGAAAGTAAAAGATCTGAGAGTGAGAAAGATACACTCTGCTGGCTCTGACGCGATTACTTCATCAGTGTGTCATGTTAGCTTAGAGCTGACACGGGAAGGATCAGGAGGAGGCTGCCAGAGTGGAACTGGAGCCGAGAGTCCCACCACCAGTCCTTAACTGGGGATCGCTTCAGGTTCCCGAACGGGGGGTTTGTGGTAACACTGTAATGACTTCAGCTGACGTAAAAATAAAAAAGTGCGTCCCTGGTCTCTCCGTGGGCAGCTCTGGATCACCTCCAGTATAGCTGGTCCTGCTTTCTCCTGCATCTGCGGTGTGCTGGGAGGTTCCAGATTTATGGATTTTATAGATATTATTTATTATGTTTGCGGTTTTCAGATATTTCGCTACAAGTAACAAAAACCTGAAATGGCTGAATGATTAAATTAATAGTCAGATGTATTACGGTGCTGTAACACATGGCCTTATTCGTTCATTAGGGACTATGGGCTGGTGTTGATTTAACCTGATTGGCTTCTAAGGTTTTAAACTGTTGCTGTAGTTTTTCCTGAAATGCTCGTGGGACCATTTGTCCAAATGTGACCTTCAAAAACAAAAACATTTCCAAAATATCTCCACCTGCCTGGGCTCCACTGAACCCTGGAGTACTTTTCTGGGACCTTCTTAAGTGAGCTGAAAGCAGGTATATGAGATTTAGTTCCCGCTGAATCATCCATGACTGCCTGCCGCATGCATCGCTGCATCTATATATGGTCGGTCCTCAGTGGAAATGTTAGAGGCAGATAGTGGGATAAAAAGATGCGCTCTACGGTGAGTCAGGCTTGCAGGTATTAAGGAACTCGGTGGTGATGCAACAACAGAGACTCAGTTTCTATGGTCCATTGCACAGGTGTTACTGTGGCAACTGGAACTAGCTCGCCAACCAGCCGTGCTGCGTCATCTTATTTTCTGCCTTCCCTCCTTCTTTTATCCCGGAGTGTTGAGCCCTTTCCCTCTTTCGCTCTCTTTGTCCAGCTTTGTATCTCTCGTGCCATTTGTCAAGAAAGCTTGTTTTTTTTGGCACACTTTACATTCCCCTTCTGATCACACCTGACTGCTCTTTTTTTGCCACTTTCTTTCACCACATTCCCATGAGCACACTCTCTGCAGTCTAGTTTTAAGGTCTGTGCTAACCCCCCCCGTCTGGATTTCCTCTCGCTGTAGGTTGACGTGGGAGTAGTTCACTTCACCCCCTTGGTTCAGCCCCAGATCCAGCAGCCCTTTCAGCTGGTGGAGAAAGTCGTCAGGAACGTTTTCCAATTCCGTAGGAAGCACTGCCATAAAGGAGTCGAGTAAGTACACGTTAACCTAATGAAGCTTGTAGGGCCTCGATCCGCTCTTTCCCTCTTTTTACTTTTTAATCCATGCGTCATTCACATCAGTTATTCTCTCTCTACATTTTTCATGTCCGACGGCAGCGTCTTCATCTCATCGTTAATTAGAGTGGCTTTATATTTTTTTCATATTCACCATTCAGACAGCTTTTGAGTGTTTCTCTAACCAAATCTGAACATTCGAGTAACTTCAGAGCTCTGTTCAGAGCAGCTAGTAACAAAGCCAGACACCCACATGCGTGTGCCCATCGCCCCCCTGCCTGTTAGGGAAGTGTACGTAGGCCCGGATAACAAAAGAGCGTTGGCTGTTTGAAAGAGAGCAGCAATTATGAGTCACTGAGGTGGCATAGGAAAACGAGGAAGCATATTTTATGTAACCGCCGTGGGTCGGTGGCAGCAGCACCAAACTGGGGAGGCGGCACCAGCACTCGAGCACCTAAAAAGCATCTCCAGATTGTGTGGAGCTGGCTGTCGCTCGCTAACCTGCAGCGAACGAGTCCGCAGGAACATCTGAGGCAGGGACAGCTTTCAGGGTGGGAGACGGCGAAAGAAATAAAAATTAGCAATTGAAATCACAGCTGCTCTGTTTCTGATTTAGAAAGTTTGTGTGAGTTTAATGGCAGCCCTGGACTATGCAGCGTGGCTGTGGAGTAAATTAACAATTCATGAGGACTTTGTGTGATTTCAATTAACTT
The DNA here is from genome assembly GCF_051167445.1 of Perissodus microlepis. Classification (NCBI taxonomy): domain Eukaryota; kingdom Metazoa; phylum Chordata; class Actinopteri; order Cichliformes; family Cichlidae; genus Perissodus; species Perissodus microlepis. The sequence goes on from NC_140479.1 coordinate 9,043,468, forward strand.
CACCGATCTGAAATAATTGCTGAGGGATAATTTCTTTCTGTTTGAACTTTCTGATGCCATTAAACTTGCATGATCATTAAGATATCAAAGCGGACTAAGCGCAGGAATCTGTACTCTCGTGTCGTCGCTTTTTCCCCGCAGGAAGTTGTTCCCTGAGGCGCGTCGTGTTGAGCTGACACAGGAGATGATGCAGAAGGCCGACGTGGACCCCATCCTGCGCCCCACAGAACTCACCATACCCCAGTTCAGGGCGTTAGCGGATGCCTACGCTCGTCTCTGCGCTCACGAGCCCGCTCTTCTCACCTACGAGTTCAGAGAGGAGCTCAGGCTGAAGCACGTTGCCAGAAAAAGCAACACGGCATCATCGCCTACACTTACGGACGCACCGAGTGGCGTGGCAGAGAGTCCTCTGCAACCCCGCTGAAAAAATAAAAAGCATGGACACCAAGAGAAGGGGACTAATAGCTTCTGTTAGCACAGGGAGACAACAGTCTGCTCTTAGCTGTGACATTTCCACCTGGCATAACCATGCATTTTTAAAGCATTTCCCCTGCACACACACGGCAATTTGGTATACAGGAAATGCTGGGACTCACACACAGGATCCACACAGGCTTTGGTTCAGCCCCTTAACCATTTCCTGGGATCCAACAGCTACCAGCAAGTCATGTGTTTTAGGGAGGATGAAGAAAGGCGGCTAGTTCGTTCCCCACAGAAGCTTTTTAAGAGAAAGCATCTCTTTATGTCCCAGTTCTTACTTCTTATCCATCTCACATAACACCTCATCCTGTGGGACTGAAAGAAACAGTGTTTTCAGGGTGATTTAGACAAGGAGAACATGGCAGCTCCATATTCAGGCCACTTTTATTCCTTCCAGTGTGTATTGCTCAGTCTCTGGGGAGACGGCGCTTTAAGGGACAAAGAGAGTGCTGTGAATTTGTCAGCTCGAGAAAGACTCGTCATGCAAAAGGAAGATGGCTGCAATTAAAATATTTTTTGTTCAAAACGTTTTGTGTTGCGTTCTGTGGGCTAATGTTTGGGTAAGATGTGCTTGTAGTATAACTGCAAAATGAGGCAAAATAATAAAATCTTACCAGTGACTTGTTTGTTTAATCAGAAGTATGAATGAATAGCAGCGTGTGCAGTGTTTCTCGGCGAAAGCATTGTAGTTTTAAATATTCCTCTTTGAGCAGACTGTCACCAGCAGAACATGGCAGCGCTGCTTCCTGCCAGTATGGCAGATGGCGTGCTAGGGCTGAGTTGCCAGAGTTAGAATTCACTCAGTTCTGATGATAGGTGGGTGATAATCGACAGCCACAATCAACAATCCGCATGACGTGCAGGAGTGATGTGATGCGCGCCGTTCAGTCTGCTCAGTCACCCCAAAATAAACTGCTCTTATGATAAGCTTTTATTTTGGTAGACGATGGCGTGTGGAGGAGGACTGAAGGGTGAGGAATTGCATCACGCAGAGGAGGAAGATAATTAGCCACTAACGAGATGCAAGGCCGCGGTCGTAGAGGCGTTTGTTTGGTTTGTCTGATACCTTTGAGCATTAGTGTACGCATCATATCTCAAAGTAAATTATATTCTGAATAATGTACAGAAGCGGCCAATCAGGCACCGTGTCCACCACAGCTGTGTGAAGACCGTCATCCCGCAGCTACAGGTGAGTGAAAACTTGATGAGCTGGTCAGGAGAGTCACCTGTTATATTCTTGGATCAAAAATTTAGTTTCATTTGGTCTTTAATTGGTACACAGCGTCAGCATGGCTGCAGTAAACCTAGTACTGCAACATCATACTACAGTAAAAGTAGATAAATATTTATCTAAAAAGTAATTATGTAATTTCTGCATCCAGTTTATCAAAGTTCTTAAAATGTGTATATTATTCATTTTTAAATGTGGGGGCTGGCTGAGCTCGTGTTGGGCACCTGTATGAGTTATGATCATAAACTCGATGGTTTTGTTTTTGCACAGTGTCTGTAGTGCTGTTACATCATCACAGTGTGATTAAAGTTCAGACTTTCAGCTTTAATTCAACGGGTCTAACAAACATTTTGCATGAATTGCAGCCGTTTTTATACACAGCCCTGTTTTTCCAGAGGCTCAAAACTTATTTGACAAACAGGATTATTGTAATAATTCTAAATATAAGGATTGTTTTTAATACTAAGTAATTCCTGCCTGAAGTTCAGTTGCTTTTCCTTCTGGAGATGTCCTGCAGGCCATTACTGCAGTCGCCTTCAGGTGCTTGTTTGTGGGTTGAGATCAGGTGACGCTGAAGAATATCTCATTTCTTTGTATTGAGAAAATCTTGGGTTGCTATTGTGGTTTTCTTTGGCTCATTATGCACGTGCACTGTGAAGCGCTGTCTGGTCAGTTGTGCAGCAAGTTCCTCTTGTAGACTCAATACGCTTCCTGCAGAGTGTTTTTGTCTTGGTTAGATGTTGTAAAGTTGTTCTTATTAATCATGGAAATAATTCTGTCATCACTTTAGCTCCCTACTGTGCTCTCTGAGCTCTTTTGGTGTTGCAGTCATTGTTTCTAAGATTTCGTTTTCTCTTCAGCTTAGTGATGTCATTTCGAGAGCTCCAATGAAAGCTGCTTAAAAAACGTTTAGCACCAGTCAGCTGCAGATCTTTTATCTTCTTTTGTCATGAAATAACAAATGAACTGCTCTCACCAGGTGTAGTATTTGTACCATGCAGTATTTGTGTTGAACTCCTTGACTTTAAAGCAGAAAGTCTGCACTTGGGTTACACTGATGTACAGAGGCTAACTGTAGTGTGAGTCTATTTTCCACTGATAGTAATGTACATTAAAGTAGTAATGACACCATTGACGAAGTCCTGCGTTTGAAATTTTTCACTTCAGTGAAAGTGCAGAAGTGTTAAGTATGGAAGCCCGTTTCCGCCACTAAAAAAAAAAAAAAAAAAAAAGGATCCATAACTCGAAATTCCGAGTTATTTTCTCGAAATTCCGAGTTATTTTCTCGAAATTCCGAGTTATTTTCTCGAAATTCCGAGTTATTTTCTCGAAATTCCGAGTTATTTTCTTGAAATTTCGACTTATTACCTCGAAATTTCGAGAAAAGTAACTCGAAATTTCGAGAAAATAACTCGGAATTTCGAGAAAATAACTCGGAATTTCGAGAAAATAACTCGGAATTTCGAGTTATGGATACTAGCTGTTTTGTTTTTATTTAGTGGCGGAAACGGGCTTCCATAGTTAAGAGTGAAATATTAGAGCCAAGTCATGTTCTGCAATCAGTGTTACAACAGATGCATTAATAACTTCAAATTATGGCAGCTTGAGGCGGGGCCACTTTAAATGCTGTCTATTTGGCCATTTTAAGTAATTAAGAAAAATGTATTTAATAAACTGACTGTAGTGTAGTTTAACATCACAATATTTCTACCATTGTTGGAGTACAGTCTTCTTACCTCATTATTAAGGTCTCTGCAGGATATTTGACATTAGTCATTCATGACGTTATTTTGGTCCACAGTCATTTTTAGCACGCTTTCTAAGCCGTTTAAGAGCCTCTCCTAAATCACGCCCAACCAGAACCGTACACCTTGTATCCTTGTCGCTCCATCAGCCACTGAACCAGCCTCATGACGTATTCATGCCCTGGTGATTTGTCACCAACTGTAAATTCTAGTAACTCTTAGGTAATAAAAGAGCACAGCAGGCTTCCTGTTACTCTAGCACCGTTGTCCGTGCACATTTACTTGAATGATCGGCTGTGCGCTGGTGCCTCACGCCTGTTTGCTGTATCATTAAAAACTCTCACAGTGAAACACTGCAATGGCCAAAGTGCTAGAAGCGTCCTTTTCCCCCTGGTGCTGTTAAAGCAACAGTATGGAATTTTTAAGGAGGAAATGTCAGATTGCTTCACCTCATACTTTCTTGCTGGACCTGTTCTGGTGTGACCAATAACTTTTTATTGTGTCTAATATCGGCCAACTCCAGCTAGAGTTTTGCATTTTCAGTCGGTTCAGAGTTTAACACCTTTAGTGTGAAATATTTTCACATCATTATCACTTAGAGGCTCGGTGGCTGTTACTCAGCAGGCTTTCCGTCCGCTTTAAGCTGCTGGGTTTAATTCCATATTCTCCTCTTGTTTGGCAAAATGTCAGCAAATGTCTCAAAAATGAAGGATCTGTCGAGCTATGCATTTAGGGCTACGTGGGGAAAATTAACAAGACGAATGAATTGTGCTTTCGGTGATGCTAAATAATGAGCAAACAAATATTTTCCCATCACGGAGATTAATTGTCGGTGTGCGTGAAGCCTTTTCCCAAGTCTTTCTTCGTGTAGCCGTGGCCCACTTCTGTCAAGTAATTATGTATTCTGAGGAGACACCGTATGCTTCCAACGTCAGGATCATATGACAGCTAATCGGGGACCGTCCATCAAGCCCAGCCCTGGGACCGAGCCTAAGATGAGACGCTTACCTGTCAATGAAACAAAGGATATGCAAAACTGAAGTGGCACCTTTGAAGGGCAGGCTGGAAACACTTTCCCAGATGGTTTTCACAGATATACTTTTTTATTTATAAAACAGTTCCATCAGAATGGAGCATTCACATTCATTGGTATGCTAGCATTAAAGGCATGGTAGGGTTCAGCTGAAAGGGTAAAGCATGTAGTGGTTTGCCTTTTCTTTCTTTAGTACAAACATGTACTTAATGTAATGGCAAACGCTCTTTACAAAAATATCAACTGTGTTACTGCAAGATCCTGTTTCGTTTCTGTACAGTGTCAAGTATGTATGAGTGTACATAAACGTATCAAAGATAGAAAAGATTATATATACAGGATACATACAAACATTAAAATCATCGGGTTTTAAACATTATTGCAGCTTAAATCAGTCGTCTGAGTAAAAACATGTACATCCCAATGCATGAAATTACAATCTTGAGCGAAACACAACCAAATCCAGTAGCTGCATTTAAAAATGAAGTGATTAACTCTCAAACTGTTCTCTCTCATTTAAGAGTCGACCAGATCTGTAGCCTCGAGTTCAAGCCTTAACCCAAAGAGGTTAAAATAAACATAATGAAACCCAGAAATAAATTAAAAACAGCAGTAATAACAATACAACCTGTACAGATATTTCAAATATGTAGGCAAACAGTGTACTCTTAGTGCACAAAATACAGCAAAAAAAGGCGTAGTTGTAGTCGGCCTCCTTCCTGAGCCGATGCCTCCTGTTCTCAGGAAGTCTCACTTGACCGTTGCAGCTCTTTGGGTGCGTCTGTGATCACCTTTTTCTTCTTCAGTGCCTCCTTTCATGTTTGTACTAAAGTGAAATTCGTACAGCGTTCGGTGTATTAATCGTATTCTTTTGGTTTCACAGAATCGATACAAAAGCCTGTTGCCTGGCGAGCTTTGCCGAATCACCAGTGTCTGCCTGAGAAACTCAACTCAGCGTCCTGTGGATTTCACCACCTCTCAACGTTTGGGAGTGACAGACGAGGACATTCTTCGTGAAAAAGGTCAAGAACCGAATAAAAACTGCCAATCAGCAGCAGCTGCGGGGCAAACTTGAATGGAACGCGTCGCACTGATGGTTTGAGGGAGGAGGCAGAGCCCAGAGAGCTGAGGACGATGCAGACACACATCAGTGCTTGGCAGATTCATTGTACTCATTATCACTGGGACAGAAATCACTGCGCTTTGCCTCTCTAGGGGAAGAAAGCCGCAGTCCCAGCCGACGAGCTGCCATCAGAACACATCGTTTGCATCTAACCTTGTGTGGGCGAGTGTGAGACGTAAATCTGTAAGGTATTGAAGTTCATGCACAGCTTTGCAGTCATCGCCTCGGTGGCCACTAACGTAGCCCAGGTACTGTATACGTCTGCCCCGTCTATGCTGACACCTGAGACGAGGCGCCGGTGGCACCGCTCTCAGCTGGGTCGTAGAAACAGTCTTCGTTCACTACCGAGGTCAGACTCTGGACGCTGAACTCTCTCTCCAGCAACGTGTTGAGGTCCACGGCTCCACACGGCAGCGCTGCATCCGTCTGGCTGTCCAGTGACCTGCTCTGCTCCTTCATCTTCAACAGGGCTCCCGTGCTCCTCCTGAAACTGCACGGTTTCCTCTTAACGGCGGTGAAGTGGCCTCGCACTAGTTTGGGTTGCATCTCCGGGGTGTCGCCAACACCCTCGGGCTGAACGCGGGGGGCCGCTGCACCTTCTGACGCAGAATCCTCCGACAGTTTAAGCTGGAGAAACTGAGCTTCAATTGCACTAGTTGGGGAGCTGCTGTCTCCACTGTCCCTCCTCGTCCCCCCCTCGCTAAAGCCGTCGTCGTCCTCGTCGCTCAAAATGTCAGACTCTTTCACAGAGGTGGAGCGGGGTTGAGAGTTGGAGCCGTGTGTCTGAGTCCAGTTCTGCTGGACTGGAAAGATGGGCGAGTCGGAGGACACGCGGGCTGGAGGAGCCCCGGACAAACTGTAGGTTCCACTGCTCAGGCTTCCCTCGTCAGAGTCTGGCCCGAGCTTCGGAGCCTCGCCCTGGGTGGAGAGCTCTGCAGGCGGCTGCTTGCACAACCAGGAAGCTCTGGAGGAACCTAGAAACAAAGGTGGAGATGGAAATTCCACTGTTATCTGAGCTGAACACTTGCAGCATAAGCAGCCGAGTGTTAGGCGGCCAAATGACTTCAAATTCCAGTCGACAAGAATTATTTTTATGAAGAGATGTTTTTACAGGAAACCTTCCCAGGGAGAAGTGGCTGGTACTAAAAATGAGTGGAGTGTTTCATACAACCTAAACTGGATGAAAGATCTCCATAAGAACGCTTCAGAAACCCACCTAGCCTGGCGGCGGAAGGCAGGGTGCTCCGCAGAGGAGCCAGGTGCTCCTTACAGCTCCTCTCCAGCGTGCCCTCGCACTTCATGTTCCTCCTCACGTTCTCCCTGAGGATGGAGCGGATCACCTTGATGATGCTGACCTTGCTCTCAGGCACACTGAGGAGAAGAAACCAGAGGTATCGCAGTAACGTGAGAACGGGGCACGCTCAGTTTGATTTCACAAGCTAAATATAGATTAAGAAGATTTGCGAAGGGTTCGTTGTGTCCCCGGCGAAATTACTGATGTAATTTATTAGGACTGATCCCGATTTCATAGTATGTAATGAGAATCACTGATTTAGTCACAGGCTCTCTCGCTACAGTTCCCATGTAGACTGTTTGTATGAAATGCTAGAATAACAGCAGACGGGGGCATGGGAGGAAAGCAAACGGCCTAATGGGTCTTTTTGGGGGGCAGAGAAGAAGTAGCTTTATTTGATTATCTAACATTATGGATAAAATGTTCTATTAATAGAAAACTTAATTAACCGTTTCCAGTGGATAGACTATATTCTTTAAGAATTCTGGGTCATTGTTAATGTGACAGTCGTGTGAAATATGTGACGGCTCCTAAAAACCAGAGGTTATCCAAACATCTTTGGACGAGAGGCCGACATTCAAAGTGATCTACAAACTGTCCATTGCAAACATCATGACAGTTTGTATCGACTAAACTAGTCTGCAGAGTTTTCCTTTGTGTTGACGACCTGTCAAAATATTTTACTGCTTGTATTTCTTTTGCTGTCTGACTTCGTTTTCGCACCATGTCACGATGCTCCCAGTGTAGCATTAACTTAAAATCGGTGCGTTTTTAGAAATCTCGATTCAGCTGTGATTTCACCTAAACGCTGAATCTCTGACCTGCTGCACAGCTGGAAGACGGTCTCTGGTCTCCCCTCCACCTCAGACCTGGAGTGAATCAGCTCCCAGATACAGCTGCTCTGCGTACCTGTTCCTAGGAGAGCCGGGAAATAAATGAGAGGCCTTTAATCATGCGGTCTGTGTATGGTTTCAGAGGGAGATAAGAGGGGTGGAAGCTGAATAGAAACGCCAGAAGATGTGTGGGTAATGCGAACGGGCTGAGGGAAATATGAAAGGAGGGAGATTTAGTGGATGTACTTTGTGAGTGATTTGTTGGGGATAATTTGGCAGCGTGTCGGCCTCTTACCTGCAGTATTTCCCAATCTGACCTGCAGAGCCGAGAGCGGGATGAGCCAGCGGAACTTGAAGGGGTCCGAATCTCCATGAGAGAGCGCCGAACGAGGGTTGGCCTGGCATTACAAGAAAAAAGCAGAATGGGGTAAGAGAGAAAATGTAACGTTTCACACCAAACGCACTCGATGTGGGAACGTGACACAAACATACCATTTTTTTCTTCAGCTTGTTGTTTTCCCTGCAGACCAATATCACTGCTTTCTTGAACACTGGTGAGAGAGCGCGAGAGAACACATGAGCGTCTTGGATTTGACTGTGAATGCCTCTTGGGGAAAGCCGACTGAGGGAGCGCAACCACAGGAGCATTTCAAATGCCAGCGTGAAGCCTTAAAGCATATATCAGCGTTACAGCTATGGATATTAAAATTCTGTTCTGCGCAACAAACCCAATACAGCTGGTTTATATCGATTCACTTTCTCTACTGCAAACATCCACGAGTGACAATTAAGGGAAACGGTGAAAAATAAAAAGGAGCGACTCACCGAACACGGTCATTTCGGGGTCTTTTCTCATGCGGCCCAGCGATGGATGAGGGTTGAGCCAGACCACAGAGGAATGCATGAGAAACTCTCCCATAGAGATCTCTGTGACCTGAGAGAGGCGCAAGGGACGGCAGACAGTTTAAGAGAGAGTCGAGGCAGGCGCTAAGCTTTTTACGGCTCAGGCTAAGCGTGTCTGTGAATGGAGTTACACTGCACACTCGGGTTTGTGCACAGGCTCAAAGCTCATTTTCAGGCAAATTTAAAAACACTGAAAGCATACGTGAACATAGAAAACATGATTTGGCTTTGAGTAAATATTCCATCAATTTGTAAATGTATTCAGTCCCTAGAGGCGCGCATCACCTAAACTGCTGCGCTCTGATGTACTGATGGTTAGCTGGGCTGAAGTAATTTAGATCTAAAGGAAACTCCACCAAAAATGCACTAATTCACCTCTTTATCGTGGCCAGTCTGCTCGGCAACAAGCTGATCGAACACGGAGCCATAATCCTCGTAGATCTTCTGCATCTCGTTGATGTGGCTGGCCACCTTCTCCATGGCTTTCACGGCCTCTGCAGACACAACAGAGTGTTAACAGGACCGAGTCGTGACCCTGTGGGTGACTCTGTGTTCACCCTGTACTGGAAAAATGCCAGAGGTTATCACTTAATGTTTCCACGTGCGACTAACGTGACACCGAAATGCTGAGTGTCAGCACGGCCTGTATTTAGCGCACAGCCTTCCTACCGGTGAGGTGGTAGTGTTCCTCGCTGTCGCCGTCGGTAAGGGAGACCAGCTCCCTCAGCAGCAAGGGGTACTTGAGCACCCTCTGCACTGGTTTAATCAGGTAGGACTCCAGGGTGGAAGAGTGCTGCTTGGTGGGGTTCCTGGCATCGAGGAATTCTTTGAAGGTCTGATCCGTCTTGGCTAAAGGAAAGAAACACTCAGACTTAATCTGGATCTTTTTAAGCCGTCTGTTCTCTTTGCTTCTGGTCTATGTTTCGGACCGTGGCTACGTTATTAAGCTCTAACCTACTAAAGCAAATGTGGGTCAGTGCAGAATCGCGGTGCAATAATGCGTCTCCAGCAGGGGGAGTGTGGGCTTCTCCTCCACCTGCTACGACCACTCAAAGTGTAAATCTTTGATGCTGTAACGTTAAATCTGGTAAAACGCCAAGTTGGGGCCGCATGGTTAACGCTGGGGCCGACCGTGCGTAGCGTGAAACGGCAGGTTAAGACAGAGCAGGCCTTCAGTAAAGGCGCTGACATTTTCCCCGAGCGCTATGCTTCCACAGCGTTACCGAGGGGGGCCATTAAAGTATTAATTATAGCACTGCAAGCCACGTCGACGCCTCGCAGAGTAATTGGCAGGCAATTAACGAGTCGACAAATAAACAGAAACTAAGGCAACCCGGGCCCCATGGCGTGGCAGAAGAGGAGGGGGGATGAAGATGACAGAGATGAGTATATAATTACTTAAAGGACTCACAACAGCCGCAAATTTCTGCGATGTGTTGTGGATCAGCTGCTCGTGACCAGAGTGCGCTGGGTGTTCTCGGTTTTGCTGAGCCAACTAGAAACTCGCACGGCGTGCGCGCCGCGCCGCCACTTATGTTCTACTCGGCTGTTTTATCCGTACTAAGCAAATATTATGCTTCCTGCTCAAATATCAGTTTGCAGTCATCAATTGTGAGCAGCACAACCCGTCATTTAAAGCTTTGGCTAAAAGAGCGGGTGCACAAACCCGGTGAATATCTGGCATCTATTTCCCTTACTCAAACACTTGGAACCATTTTGTGCCAAGCTGGCACCGCCCGCATGCTGAAGCACTCAGGAATAATCACTACGCCAAAATCACAGACGCTTATGGGGGAAAAATTTTACCTAATTCATCTACATATCTGAACAATTGGTTAAAAAAATAATCTGCATCTTCAAAAAATAACAGGAGGCTTTACCTCTGCAGCAAAACATCTTTTTATAGCCTGCTTTTAAGCATATCATTAACATAATTTACAAGATCAAATCATTTCGACTGTTCCTACAACGCTTTCAAGTGTTGCTGGATAACCATCCTCAAGGTACTTTTTAGTGATTTTGTCCCATCTAATCCTATTTAAAGATCAGCCCTGCTGCTTCCTTCGAGGAATATCCCACACAGCCCCCCCCACCAGCTAAGAAGCCAATCTGCTTACACTCCTCTCTCTCTCTCTCTCTACTGGGCATTCATCCCAAATAGTGGCGGAAAGGCCAACATCTGAGGAGGCATAAATCAACTTTAAAATTTCTCCAGCGTCACATGCTGTGGGAGAAGCGAGAGTTATTGTCACGGTCACACATCTGCTGTTAGAGGACAAGGTTATCCAAAGCCAGAGTATTTATATGTGCATGTATTTGTTTAAACATCATCTGTTTGAGGAGAAAAGGGCAATAATGCTTTGAAAGTGTAGCTCACAAACTGAAAGGTGGAGAGCCGTGTGCTCCTTCGTGCGTGGTGCTGGAGATGGAGCGGGACTGGTGCTAAACTGGAGAGGCATCGCTCACCTCGCTTTCATCCACCGTCTCACTCTGGGACATTTACTTTCATACATAATTGATTTGCTTCCCAAAAGAGAAGACCGAACCTTCAGCCGTGAGCGCCCGAGCTTCCTCTGACGCAACACAGGAGCACAGAAGCTAAATTTAGCAGAGGTGTGGCACCCTTTGGATTAGTTTGTTTTTGCATGCTGTTTCTCGTTACTATGCAGAATATTAAGATGTGTGTTGTACCTCTCTCTAGGACCTTTTGGACCTTGATGTGGTTGGCACAGAAGCCGCTGTAGAGCTTGAAGTGATCGGCGTAGTAGAGGAATGAACCCCCGAGGGAAAACAGCAGCTTCTGTGAAGAGATGGGGAAAAAACACCAGTGTGAACACAAAGCACGAGAGAGGATTAGAGGGTGTGAACATGTGAAGTCACGACTGGATCACCGTGCCCTCCCTTCAAAATGCCCCCTCTGTCCTCTTCCTCTCACCCAGCCTTTTCAGTACACTGGCTTTCAGCAGCTCACAATCCGACCAGTGAACCGCCGCCGCGATCGATAGACCTCACACCTCCTCACACCGAGGCCATAAATCAGCCGATGACGCTTCTGTTGCACCACCTCAATTATTTAAAACCCAACACCTGAAAGATCCCTCTTTTCTCTGTAGCCTGTGTGCATTCGGGACTGAATCTTTAGATACTTAACAAACAGCGTGACGTTTCTCTACCTTCAGTGTTGGGGAGTAACGGAATACACGTACCAGCGTTATGCATTTAAAATACAAAATATGAGTAACTGTATTCCAATACAGTTACTTTGTTGAAATAAATGGATTACAGTGTGGTCTTTTCCCGTTTCATGTTAGGCTATGCACACCCTGTTTTTGGTATTTGGTGGAAACTCAAACAAAACGCGCATTAAGAGGCTCTAATGTCTGTGTCTCAGACATGTCACCTCTACTACACCCCACATAATGACGTGAAGAAATGTTTTGAAAAATTAATAATATGAAGGCAACAGGCAGAGTGTTACAGGCATCGCCCTAAAGAATGTAGCCTCATGGGCAGTGTAGTCCGTGCTGCAGGGAGGATGGACTGCCATACCCGTTATGTGTCTGAGCGAGGGAGGGAGAGAAAAGTACGAGCTGTCACTGAGCAGAAACGGGAAATTAAGTAATGGAAAGTATTCAGAATACGTTACAAATACATTTTGGGGCATGTAATCTGTAGTGGAATACATTTTAAAAGTAACCCTCCCAACACTGCTTACCTTGAACTGCGAGGGGGTCTCCAGGGTGCTAAAGTCAGGTGACGAGGCAATTCTCTCCTCCAAAGTCTGCAGGAAGACCCTCTGGAAGTCCAGCATCTCAGGCAGGCTGCCAAACAGACTCTCCATCTTTGAGGGGGCAAAAGGGAAGTAGAACAATAGTTAGAAAGAGGAGGAAAAGGAAGCGGTGCAACACAGGTGACAGCTAAGGATGTATGAAAGAAGATCAGAGGGTGAGAGAGTGTGTGGCAACGAGCAAAAACAGACAGGATAGCTTGTAATTCATAGCAGAGTGTTATAACAGCTCCACTGTGATGGCTCCATCTCTGACAGAGGCACTTAGGGACAAGCTACAGCCGCGCACAAATAAATGGACACAGTAAACTTCAGCTGTGTAACAAGCGCTATCTGACACATCCAGCCAGGGTCGCCACTTCCTTTCATTAAAAGCTCGCGTGCCCTTGTCTGTTCTGTGTCCGGTCACATTCCGGTGTCCAATAATGGCCTCTTAATTTGCCCCGATGCTTAGAGGCCCATCAGCTGGTGTGTCTTGGTAATACTCGGGAGAGATGTGCTACGTTTGAGGTCACAGAGCTGGAAAGTTGCGTGCTACAGCAACGATATATGCTGTCGAGTTGTTAAACGGAGAAAAACAGTCCTTCCTTAATGAAGAGTACGTGCAGTGGACAGCCGTGCCGTGGCATATTAAGCTGAGGTGGGTTGGCTCTTAAGCAGCCCTTTATTGGTGTGGCCCTCTGAGACGCCAGAAGGTCGGTGGACGAGAATGTTAATTTGTCCTCCAGGCAGTTGGAGCAGTAATGAGGGAGATTTGGCCCGGCAGAGTTCATCGATGGATAATAAAAGCTCCACATATTAGGTGTCCCGCAGAGTTAGCATACGTAAGTTTTCTTAGGGTGGCAAAATCAAACCACATGCAGGTGGTTACAGATGGTTACAATGATTCAAATGCAGTAAGTATACATGTTTTTCATATAAATATAGTCTAGAACTTAATTACTTTCTGTAGCCCACATAATTAAACACTTTAGTTACATAAAACATGTGAGTTTTGATTTTATGTACTATATAGTCTGTATAATAAATAAGTCTGAAATCCAGAAAGCTACACAACATGGGGCGGTTCATTTACAAACACACGTCTCATTTATGTTTCACTGGCTCGACCGTGGCTCAGGGGTTTGGGACTCACATCTGTAACCGGAAGGTCGCCGGTTCGATCCCTGGGCTCTCTGTCCTACCGCCTACTGGTGTTGCCCAGAGGGGCCGATGGCATGATATGGCAGCCTCTCTTCTGTCAGTCCACAAAATGTCAGAAAGCTGCACTGTCATGAACAAAAATTTAAACCTAATTTGATTTGATGGATTAACCCTCTGAGGTCCAAAATATAACCGGACATTTTTGACTCCCTTTGATTTTACATTTATATTTCACATTCAAATTGTTTCATCTTATTTTCTTCCCCTTGCCTACACATATATATATATTATATATCAGCCAGATAGCAGCTGGATAGCGTAGTGGTTTCACTACACACCTTTGGAGCAGAGGATCGCAAGTTCGATTCCCACCTGGGGTGTCTGTATCCAGTAAGGGTCCAAAGGCTAGACCCCCCCCATGCTAACCAAGCCTACAGCTGAGTGAGGAAGTAGGTATAATATAAATACCACGGCAAGGGGACGCCAGGTCAGGGGAGAGATATCATCACCCCGATCGGGGTGATGTGATAGGAGAAGGATAGTTGAGTGCGATAGGAGGATAAATAATTCTCCACCTACCTCATCCAGTGTGAGGAAGGTTTCATTCTGTAGAGGTTTCAAGTAGATCTCAAACAAACAGGTCAGGTCCTGAAACAGAAGTGGTCAGTGGCACTTAACCTTTGAACCTCTTTTATCAGATCTTCACCTAATTCCCCCGCCATCCCCCTCCTTGCTATCAGTGGGGATGTACTCATTGAGTTGATATATGGGCTTTCACCTCCTCCCCTCCCCTAGTTACACCGGCCGGTGGTGCATGGATACGGGTGAAGATGCCTAAATCAGGCCACACTTTGAAGACAATCCTCTCCCTCAATTGCAGGCTGAAGAGGAGGCGTGTGTGGGGGAGGAGACTAAATGAAAAATGGTAGTGGGGAAAAAAAGGTTATAAAATGACTGGCCAGACAGGCTGAGCGACTACGCAAGTTACAGCTAACAGCTTGTTTTATGCTCCCAATCTCTTGTTCTATATATATAGATAGTAACCTTACATTAAAAAAATCCCAATTTACAATAAGGGCCCAGCTTTCTAAATCATGATGTGAAGTTTAATATTAGAAATTCTAACATGATCCCAGTCTTTGCTGGTCTCACCTTCACGTAGGACTTCTCCGTGTCCACCAGCTCCTGGATGACCTTGCGTAACCTCTCTGTGGCCGTCATATGCTTGGGGCAAGGTCTGAGCAGGGCAGCGTCTCCCGTAGGGCTCGAGCCCAAATCCCCTCCCTGCCTCACCGAGGGTTCCCCGCCGTGATCCATCAGACCCCCGCTGCCCGAGCCTGACCCTTCCTGGAAGGAGTGGTAGAGAGTGCACACTGTGTCCACGCTCTGTGGGGGGCGACAGAGAGAGAAGGTGGTGTATGTAGGTTAGGCAGGATTATTATAGTCAGCTGGATAAAATAAGAAGATATTGCACTGTATGATGACACGCATGGGCCTGAACACAAACTCTCACGGATCCATTTAAAGATCCCTCATTTAACCATCCACAGCTAATGACTGCAGCCCCAAAGCTGTGTAAAAAAACCACGTGGATCACTCCACCCTGCGCTCGGTCAACGATCCTCCTGGGTACAGTAAGAGTGTTACTGAGATTTAGTTATGTACTCTGTGCTAATTGGCTTTGCATCAAAGACTTTACAGAATTAGCAACTGGATATCCCAGCAGATAGAATTACAGCACATTTCATTATTCTCCATAATCCATAATAGACAGTTATGCAGCTTTGTGTCACGTCGATTACAGACAGTCTGACATGGCAAGAAATCCCAAGTGGTCGTATATTAGTGTGAAATATTTGGTGTTTGATGAAGAGGAAGTCTCAACCTTCCACACATAAATGAGTCATTTCTTCCAGCTTACACCTTTGATGGGTGGAACCCCATGAAGAACTTAGCGTCACAGCATTTACAAAAATATTCTACAGAAGCAGATCGCTCGCATCCCATTTTAGTGGACTGTACCGCCCGGGGTGGGAAACTTAACATCAGCCGGCGGCAACGCACTGTGAAGTTTTGCCTGTGGCAGGTAAGACTTTCAGAGCAATCGTGTCAGAAAGTGAACTATTAGGAGCTGCTCTGTTCTACGGAAACAAGAAGCAAAAGGGGAAAAAAACCTCTCTGTTGTTTCCAACTTACACCATTGTTGCAATGTTTGGGTTGCAGTTAGCAAGCACTGCAATACATGCAAACTATGCTCAAGTAATCAAAATCCTACCTACTAATTTCTTACCTGACAGGCATGTCAAGCAAAACACTTCAACTGCAGCAAGCTTTGCTGGACTTTGACGCGCCAGCTATCAATTACCTTTGACGCTTGTGATAAAAATGGCCTCATGACGCCCAGACCCCCTTATTCCAAGTGAATGGCATGATGTAGCATTGTAATCTGTGGCCAGTCACAAAAAATCAGCAGGAGCTGATAAATGCCAGTAATAGCAGGTTCCAGTCTGCTGCACAGCAACACAGCACGGCGGGACAGCCAAGACGCCAAACAAAACAGCTGCTCAGCACTCTCTGCCTCCTCGTGCATGTGCTGCTATTTAAAATATTGCATAAGCAAGCAGTCAGTTGTAGCTCCCTGTCAAAACTGTGCAGTAACAGACGTGGATTGATAAAACCTTCATTTTGTCACTACAGAACCGATATGCTGCCAGGAAGTGTGTGAGAGCTCACCCGAGTCACGCATCTTCTCATAGTGTGTGTGAGGTACGACCCGTAACCCCCCAGCACCACCTCCGCCCGTTCCCAGGGAGACCGCAGACAATAAAGTCTGCCATTAATAAGCTTGCGACTCATCAGCTAGCTCATTATAACATGGTCACTCCAGAGACGGCCCTCCAATACTCTAGGAAAGACTGTGTGTGTGTGTGTGTGTGTGTGTGTGTGTGTGTGTGTGTGTGTGCGCGTGCGTGCGTGCGTGCAAAGACTGAAAAAGAGAGAAGAAAAAGGGAAGGGGGAAAAATTCCTCTCCATGCCCTTTATGTATGTCTGGGCTAAGCCTCTTTCAACTGATCCACCGCCCACTGTAGCTCCACTCTGGAGGTCTTTGAATGTGGGCTGATAATTATGAGGGGACTTGAAGTCTCCCTGTGCTCTGATGTAGGGACTAATGTTCCTAGTGGAGAGTACAAGATGCACTCTCATGCTGCAGACATACCTGTATAAATGTTTGCAGTGAGAACCCACAGCAACGCAGTAGTAATGCTGCATTTTTCTTTAGCTAAAGCTAACATCATGTCATATTGAGCATGTTTGAGGTGACAGGAAACATTTAATGCGACTGTGCGCGTGTCATTTAGCATTTAAACGCTTTCAAATCTGAAGCGATTCAAAGAAACACGAGGATATTGGAACATAAGTAGAGCTGTTGACACAGGCTATCCCTTTAAAGATCATAAAATCCACCTCCAGCACTGATGCTGCTGCCACACACACACAGCACCAGTCAGCCTTCATTCACTGATACACGCTTTGGGAGAACTCCATAATGCGCCGTGGAGGCAGGCGGTGGGGGGGCTGCCTGAAGGAAACACAAAGGTTGAAGGATATCAGCACGACATATTCATCAAACAGCCCGCTGGTATCTCCAGACAGGAGAGAGCATCCTTGTGCAGACAGATAACCGTGTTTTATTTCAGCTCTGGCACCCGAAGGTGAGGTTTGCCCAGGTCTTTAGAGACCTCCATTCAAGTGCCGACTTGATTCTTGTTACACACCCACACACACAAACGAGGTGATGGAGGAGCCGGGTGGGGTGGGGGGAGGAGGGGAAAACACTTTCAGCTCTCATACAGGTCGCTTAGTAAGATTTTCATCAACGCTAATGACGGACGCCCGCAGCGGAGCGTGACGAGAGAAGGAAAGCTGGTGGGTGGACACCACGCAGTCATGACTCAGGAAATGCATTCGCCTCACAACAATCCCACCGACACAGCTGACAGCTAGCCCAAATAACCAATTAAGAGCTGAGGACGTGAACCAGCAGAGGCGGGAGAAAAGCCCGGGAGCGCCACGGAAAACAAGCGGATCTGACAGCGCTGCTGTGAATTCCTGATCAGGTTTTCTTGCTGACAGGTGTCAGCCGGGGATAGTGTTTCGACTTCTGCTCAAACCAATTTGGAGAACAATTCTTCTTATTTTGTCTGTGACGCATTTCCAGCTGCATTTCTTTTTATTTCCACTCGTCTGCCAGCTGTCCGTTTCCTAGATCCCCAAAATCAAAGCCAGAGATTTTAAGTCCAACGTCAAGTCAAATAAAAACACTTAACTGTCAATCCAAACATCCAAAAACACAACAATCAAGCACAACCTACACCTAGCTTCGTTCTCCAGCGAAGCCAGACTACATCTGTTTAAATGTTTAATCCTGATGGCTCTAAAATCTCCTACTGACGCTCATATTTTAAGGTTTAAACATCCACTACCTCTCCCAGTCTGCGAGTCACCATGACGAGCAGTCTGTAGAGCAGCCTCCATGCTGCCGTGGCCTGCTGTTGGGTCCTGCGGGCGAGCGAGCAGCTCTTTCTGCGTAGCCGGCCTCCTCTGGACGTTGGCATAACAGCTCGGAGAGAGTGAGCTCTGAGGTTTACTTGACCTGCCTCGATTCTTTTTTAATTCCCTCTGATGATCAGTCAAATACCCTCATCAACTTTCCTCCTCCTCCTCCTTCTTCTTCTTCTGTGGTTTCTCTTTAGCTCGCCGTTGCCCGTCTCTCCATCAGGCCCGAGTCAGAACCCTCAGACTTGAGTGCACCTCTGGGGCGGAGTGGCCACTGGTCTGTGAGCGTAGGCAGAGAAAAAGTGCTTGCTGCCTGCTTGTTTTGCATATCAGTCCGTAGCGGACGATCTGGCCACTTGGCCTGTGGGGGAATTTCTCCTCCAGCAGCTATTACTCTCTGTCGCCGCGTATCAGCGTTGCTCTTCCGATGTCTCTACCGCCACAGACTGCCATCCATCCTACTTCCTTTTGTCCGTTTGCCTCCAGATATGCCTCCTCCCTCTTCCTCCGCTTCTTCCTCTCCTGTTCGGCTCCAGGTGACCTCGCTGGTGTGATTTCCAGAGAGCTGAATTGAGAGGCTGGGGGCTGTATCTGGGTCCAGTCTCTCAATAGCGACAGTACAATGCAGACTGTTCTGGCTTGTTACCTCCACACACACAGGAATGGCTGACTCAAAACTGGGAGGCTCTGAGCCGGTGGGGGTAACAGTGCAGGAATGTTAACTATGGCCTCGTACAAGAATAAAACATGACATGTATCGCTCGCTCGCGGGCTACTACATGTGGACAGAAATAAACAGATGCTGGATGGTTTTAACAACAAACTATAATGAAACCATTATATTTTTCTCGCCTCACTCGGGTAAATAAATGTAAGGGATTACAATTAGGAAGGTTAGTTACTAGTCCTATAGCTTCCTGCTACTGTTCTTTTACTTCTACTTGCACTGCAGCTTCCTGCCTGGTTGTAAAATGCTGTGTAAATGCAGTATAGACGTGTAAGACACCAAAATGCATCTAACACTGCAGACCTGCTGTTGCGTTTCAAGTTCTGCCAGTAGGTATGTGGAATCACAATCAGTTCTCAGGTCCTCGATGTTTTTGTAGTAAACGTGACATGAACATCTCATTTTGACTCACGGTGGCGGCGCACAGCGGGAGGGGAGCGGTGGAGGAGAAAGGGAACGGCATCTGACAGCAGTTCGCAGCCTGATGCAAACCAAGGCTGTGGCGCTTCCTCTTTCGCAGCTTAACCCCCAGCTGTTGCCCATTGGGCAAGTTTGTCTGCAAAGCCTTCACACCAAACTTCCCTAGTATACTAGTAAAGCATGCCGCTGCATAATTAAGTCTCACTTGAGTCACATTCAGCCCTTATTTTCTCCAAGTCTGGGCAAAAACACTTGGAGAAAACAAAAGAAAAAGAAAACACAGCTGAGCTCTGTCAGAGTGGGAGGATGCAAGATAAACACTAAACAGCATCTCTATCTCCCTTTTAATGCTCCGATGGAGTCATTATGTACAGAGCTCAGTCTGCCTTGCAGATGAAACGTTGCTCAAATCAAAGGAGAAGCCTCGCGCTTTACCGGCGGAGGAGCCCCATCTTTGCAGGAATAAACAAACAAATGCGGGGAGGGAAGAGATAAGGAGGAGGGCATGAAAAACAGGCGTGTCCCCGGGGCTGGCGTCAACCATCCTTCAAAAGAAACGGCCTTGTCATGACACCGTGAGGCCGAGAAAGAGAGCGCGCGAGAAAGAGCGGAGGCCTGTGGCCGGTGGGCAGGCCGGTGATTCATTTGCCGTGTTAGTGGGCTATAGTGCCACCATGCCATCTTCTTTTCAAAGCTCAATAAAAGAAGACGCGCACTCATAAATCAAACAGAGCAGAGGGGAGGAGAGAGAAATACGAGCGGGGAGGGCCGGCCCCGTCGCGCTCCGCTCGAGCCCATTTACGCCTTTTATTATTCATCCTAAACAAATATTATTCCGCCAAGTCTCCGAGGACTTTGAGAGAGGAGTGTGTTTTAATAATGAAGCCAGCTTCACATTAAAACACCCGTTCTGCTCAGCCCTCGAGGCTATTCACATGCACTCCACTGCATTAAAGCCAGAAGACAAAGTAATGCCACGACTCTATGCTGTTCCCTCTCAAAGGGATGCCCACAACTGAATAAAAGGTTAAGTGGCGATGCTTGTTGCTGATGTTAAACACCTCTCGGTGACAAATAATTCACAGTAATGGCAAACGTCATTCTCTAGACTGCATCCGACCCAGAAAAGACTCAGACTTTGCATGAATCAGAAGCAAAGGATCCACGATACAGCAACAAACACAGCAACTACTTATTAACAAGTACACAAGTACACTCCCATCATAGCATTAACGCTGGGAAGACACTATCCCAGTGTATCCCAACACTATGACTCTTTACCTTCTTCCACCTGCCGTCACCACGAGCCTAAAACCGAGCTGCAAGCACTCTGACAGTAAAACTACTCCATGCTTGCATTTGTTCGATTATTTTTACTGCACACAGAGGGATGTGGGCTGGTTGTGTGAAACTTTGCAGCTTAAAGTGTGAAGAGTCTGTACTATCAGCCGTCCCAGCCCCACACAGAAAACCACGAGCCCATCCGCCCACAGTTACCGGCTGTTTGTCTTCTTTGGAGTCTCTCTGGCAGGACAAGCAGGCGGTCAGGTCCTGGACCACGCAGGACAGCTTGTCTTTCAGGAGCCGTCCCAGCCTGAGAAGTGCAGATCCTAAGAACGGGGATTTTTCCTCAGCTTTGCAGCCAAACGGCCAGAACCAGCAGCAGCACATGGCTGCGACTGCGCCCAAGGCCTGAACCAGCGACCGGCCCCTCTGAAGCAGCTCAAATAAGATGGTGAGGCAAAGGCATGGCCGGGGATCCTCATCCTTTTCTGCTAATGCCATGGCCATCCTGGGTCATTGTGCATCGGGAACCCCGTTGCTTCCTCCGTCACTCAGTTTTTATCTCCACGTCTGGAAGTTCTTACTGTGGAGTGGACTGAGCAGGGGAAGGCTAGCATTAACTGTGCTGACAGCAGTAAGCCTAGATTATTAGTATGCTCGTGGCCAGATGGCGGCTGATGGGCTTAGTCATAACACACAAGCACTTCCACAAATTACCCACACCTACCCACCCCTCACACACACGTCTGCTCAAGTTTAGAGGGGGGTGGCGGTAGCTTCAAGGAAGACAAAATCATGTGTGAAGAAGAAGATACAACCTCATATCTGCAGGCATGTGCCAACGTTTTGAAGTTTGGGATCCATGATAAGAGGGGAGAACTGAAACATCCTCCTCACAGGCTTTTAAAACATATTAAAACACCTCAGACTCGTCCAGCCCGCAGACAGGTGCCAGAGTCCAGAGAGCTGAAGAGTAAAGATGAGAACAAACGTTGCGAGCCTGCTTATTACTCAACTTAATAACATCACTGCCTGAATCAAGCCAAATCTCGCTGCACTGACATCCAGACAGAGGATGGCTCCAGTCATAGCGCTCTTCATAAGTCCATTCAAATGCTCTTAGTGAAATGTCTCGTCTGGACAAATGCAAAGAAGCTTAATACGTCTGTCCGCTGTTTAACCTTTGGTTTAATGCAAAGATGACTGTCTGCTTTGCTTTGCATTGCATCAAACACAAACCGCAGAATTTATTATGTCACGCAAATTGGCATCTGCAGTAGTTTACCATCAAACCGAGGCTCGTTCATATACAAGGACACATATACAATACACCTGAGCTCAAAGCTGCACTGACTGGTCCGTTTCCTTATTGATCATTTTAACCACAGTTTTCCCAATAAGTGAAAGAAGTCGATTAAACCCTCAGAACAAACTTGGGAAACTTGAATTTAAATGATTTTAATCAATCACTTGCATGCGGACTGGTGTCATGTGGTGAAACCAGATTACTTCCCACGTCCTTCCATCTGCCTAATGGGATTGCACAGCATTCTATAGATGCTTATGTTCTAGCGCAGCAGCGCGGCGGTTAGCGCCGACGCATCACATGCAGTCCGGGGCCTTTCTGTGTGGAGTTTGGATGTTCTCCAGTGGGGTTAGGTCATTCTCTATTGACTGTAGGTGTCAGTGGTTTTCTACGGCAGATTGACTACCTGTCCTGCGAGAGCTGGGATAAGCTCCGCCTCCCCCCTGCAATCGTCTGCAAGCAGAAGAAACTGAACGGACGATGTGCGAGAATCTGCCGATGACCCGCAAGCAGAGAAGTCCCAATCGAGGCTCCGCTCACATCTTTCAGACCACTTTAGTTCACTTCGTCTGCTGAGTGGCTCAGCTCATTATGGTACAACAACACTGTGTTTTGCAATGGCGCTCTACATCCAAACGTTTCATTAAATAATAGACACAATCATTAACTCAACGGTAAACAAAGCCGTTAACTTTGCCTGGTAAGCGTTTCAGCTCACACACACACACACACACACACACACACACAATAAGCACAAATTGGAATGCAATAGACTAATTAATCAAAAACGATCAGTCAGGTTGAGGCAGCATGTGTGACAAGAGGCTTGAAATTGGTCCTTCCCTTCCATCAATCTCTATCGACTGTGCGAGCACCGTGTGCATGCACGTGTGCAGCTCTATGCTGATGCATGGCCGGTTTTCTACCCGGTGACTCGATTTCTTTCTGCACGCCCTGGAGAACAAGCTGATGGCTGTGCGTTGATTAAATCCTTCTGTGCGCAGCAGCAAAAATCTGATTTACCAGCACCGATATCTCACCCTGTATTTTATTTCTTTTTAATTTCCTTCACAGTGGTTGATTCCCACCGATGCAAAGGGGGAGCCCTTTTCTCCTTTTTCGTGGCAATGTGCACACATCCAGTGGCACGAGTGACACAGACACGCACACACTCATAAACCTCCCTCTCTCGCGCACAGCCGCACACCTTCCCATCTTCCATTCGTTCCTCGGGAAAACAGAAACGGCAGGGAGCTGAGCAGCAGTGGTGCAGTGCAGATCCCAGCAACAGGACTGACTCACGTCGCCGGGCAAACAACAAGAGACGAACAGAGAGGAGACGACAGCAAGAGTCCACCTCCCGGCTGACCTCGGGTCAAACACGTGGCAGCTACAGCGATTAACGTTTTTTACAAACATGTCGCCTGCATCGGCATCAATGATGCTCCCTTTTTCATTTAGTCTGCATTACATAATGAGCAACTTGCCAAACATGCACTCACAATCGCAGCAGCGACGACTATACACAGCTTTGAAGGGCATTAAATATTAGCCGAATGATGCAAGAGGAGGTGAATATGCACGAATACGTTTAGGCTTCCAGCCATGGCTGCATCATTAACACACGGCTTTTTGCTGTGACCACACACACTCATTACTGCCCTCAATAAACACCGGCACACAAATCTTCCCATATTACATTATCACATCACTGAAGCGTAATTCCCAGCAGAACAGCCTCGCGGTTTAATGACTTCAATAAAGTTGGTTTGCATATCAAAAACCTGAGTAGATATTGAGCGACCAATAGGACAGAAATAGATGCACAATCTGCCATAACTCAGAAGGGACAACTGTTTGGCACATTTACAGATATGAGATATTCCTCTAAAGTGGCCTGAAAGGAAGTGTTGCATTAACTGTAGCGTGCTTAGAACAAAAACAGGACTCTTACGGCTAACGAATGCATGACGAGAAGGAAAAGTCTGCATGTAACAAACGGGGTAGCTCTTAATAAAATGGTGCATGTGCACGGTTAAGTGAATGACAGGAGAAGCGTTCTCTTCAGAGGATTTGGCTTTGCCCCCAGGCGTGCTTGTCCTCATGTGCATGTAGACACATGTGAGAGTGTGTTTGTGCAGGAGGCAGTGGGAGTGTGACACAGCCTCCCCTCTCAGTCTGCATGCCGTCTGCGTGACAGTAATAAGCTGTGTTTATACCGGTGGCTACGATTGAGTATCCTAATTATGGAAATGCTGAGGATTGGTGCCAGTCTGGTTTCTGACAGCCCCGCAGCTTCTGCTGAGAGTGGGCACAAACACAGCACACACAATTTCACTCACACAGACCTGGAAGGAAAGACAGGCACAGAGTGTGGATGTTTACACGTCTTTTTTTCGCCCCTCCTACCTTGCTGTGCTGAACAGGCCTGTGTGCGCAGTGGGAACGACCATCCTCCAGTCCTACGTACAGAGATTCGCCACTGCCAGCTGCAGTACAAACATCTGGAAAGAGAGATTGTGGAGAGACAGAGAGTCAGCATGCGTCTATTTGTGTTTGATGGTGTTTTAAGCTCATACCGCCCCTTGAAGCGCATCCTTCTTCTAACCCACAAAGCACAAACAATGCAGACGAGAGTCGGTCTGAAACCACTGTGGGCGACTTTGTCGTGTACACAACTTAAATATGTCTCCAAACTAAAAACAGCAAGGGCATTCACCCAGAAAAGCAAAAAGCACACGCCTGGAAATCCTAATTAAAGACTCCGTTATCTCTTTCCTTGCTCGACTGGAAAAAAAACAACAACTCTGGAGATAAAGTTTGCTGCTAGTCCAGCCTGAAAAATGTCTGCAAATATATTTGCATCATTACAGCATGACAAACAGATAAACAGTGTTTTGAAAATCATTTTTCAGCCTCCTTCTGGTTAAAACTCAAGGTCTGGAGGACATGCTCTCTAGCAGCTGGCACATGCAAGATTTCTGATTGTCGACCGGGAGGCAGGCCAACGTGTCGGCGGGAAACAAAAGAAAACTTCTGGGCCTCCCATTGAGCCGAACTTGGCATTTTTTAAGCCGGCAATCATCATCAGCCAATGTCTGATAGCTAGGCCGCAATTTCTAAATATATCTAATCATCTGCTGTCGCTTCTCTCGTCTCGTACATTTGCATCAGGCTGAATGAACGCCAGATGACAAACGTCTTCCTTCTAGGAACGCCATGGTGAAATCCTTCTGTAATTCATGTCAGACAAGTGTTAATTCCCCCACTGAGGGCACATACCTCCCTGCCTCCTAATCAGCCTGCCTGGGATCATGTGCCCTCTAGAGACGGAGCGGGAAAACTGCAGGCGCTTTGATGGCACCATTTGCAGTAATGAGGTCTTCAAGTCATTAATCCCTTTGTGTTCAATTACGGCCGCAGTGGAGGAAACGCTAATGAATTATTATCATTAAGATGACACTCAAGACTGTTTTTGTGCAATGAAATGCAATAAAAGCGACACAAAATGATATGCACGTCTTAAAGGAGGTTTTGCTACACAACTTCTTCTTTTGTCTTGCAATGACTGCAGTTTTATTACATATGACTCAAAATAACATCAGCCATACTATTTCTTTATTATGTTCCTTACCTTGAAATCAAGAGCTGAACAACAATCAGATATTTTTCTCTTCCAGCTGGGGATCAGCTGTGCTGACACAGATGCGCTGCTCTGCTCTGACACCTCGTCTGCACCGTGAGACTAAACCAGGCTGACAGCACTCTATACATCCACAGCAGTAATGAGCCCTCTGCGGTCAAAAGCCCCTCCCGGCCTTTCCTCTCCTCCAGAACACACAGAGCTGTGAAACATCATCTAGAGCCCCCCCTCTTTCTACTCGTTTAACTCGAGGAAGTGGAGCTATTAACTGAAACGGAAACGTCGTGACGGGGGTGACAGAACTCCCACCGCTTACTGGTAATGTGAGCAACAGCTCACCACTAATAACTGAGGTTCAAATAAACAGTAAATTCTCGGGTGTCACAACAATAACGCTGCCTAGATGACGGATTACAAAGATAAGAAGCGACTGTAGAAAAAGAGGAAAGGAAAACTGGAACTTTGCGGTTTCTGAGTTCTGCACAATGACACCGAATGTTTTTAGCAGAAGTAACATTTGCACATTCATAACTCAGAACTGTGAAAGTGAAACGTGTCACCTTTCAACTTGTGCCACCATTTGTGTCACATAAGGTTTCAATACCAGCGTCACTTTCTATTCTACTGTTAGCTGTTTGCAGTAAGTACAGTTAATGCCCGATAACAACTCCATCTACATGAGCGTGTGTGTGTTCAACTGTACGTCTGCGTCTGATTAAAGCACCTGAGGACGACTTGGCTCGGTGGTGTTTACTTCGAACTTCCTGGCTGTGTTTAGTGGGAGGAGCCAGATGGTCAGAGGTCACAGGTGGCAGCACGGGGCCCTCCCGCCTCAGGCTCAGGTGCACAGTTTGTTCAGCAAACAGTGTTTGGATCAATGCCAGGTCCAGACCGGGGACGCACCGACCATTCAGGACCAGGATCTCATCGCCAGGAAGCAGACCTGCACACACGGGCAAACTCGTTTCAGAAAAGCCACGCCGATCTCAAACGTGACGCTCTTATTGGTCGTTTCTAGATCGGCACCTTTATTGAAGGCCAGGCCATCAGGGAGCACTTCGCTGACAAAAACCCTGCTGTTCTTCTGGCTGTCTGCGTATCCTGTTACTGCAAAACCTGCCAGGAGGATTCAACCGGAGGATTACATAAAGGATCACGACATAAACTACAAACACGACTCGCCCAAACGTGCCCGACTCACCGAAGTCGCCGCTGCCGCTCTGCCTGCTCATGTGCAGCGTAAACACATTGGCCGGGACCACCTCCAACTGATCATTGACCTGCGGGGCGATATTAAACAAATCGATACACATTATAGAAAGAGCGGATAGATGAAGTGTTCGTGTGGGATCACGCGTGTTTCCCCTTCTCACCACATCACGGAGGAGCTCTCCGGGAGCCACGTATCGAACCTCCACGTGCTGCCCCGCTCGCCTGTGCAGTCGGAGGCAATGCGCGCCCGGGTCCAGCTGTTTCACCTGTTTACACAGGAGCCAGTAAATGCTTAGCAGAGACACAAAAATCATGCCACATATTTCCGCACCAGTGCTTCGCCACACAGCTGCTGTGTGGCCCGAGGTGGGAATTACTCAGAGTTTCCATGTAGTGATGGGAAATTTGCAGTAAACAAAAAAAATGTTTAGCCTATGAAATTGCGTGCATGTTGTTTCTGCATGTGTGAGCCCATGCATGTGAGAGCCCATGCATCTGCAGCCATTCAAGGGGGGCTGTGTGAAGTGTGTAATGAATAGGTGTCATTTCAAACCCTCGGGGACATAATGCAATCAAATCTGCTGCTACAGCTGTTTGAGACCAGATTATCTGACCATTACTGAGGCTGTTCTCGATGGAGCTAAGAAGTTTTGCATATATGAAACATTCAAATGTTTTTTTGCTAAAACAGTCACAGGAATATTATCGTCTGATTTTTGTCAAATGGCATAATTTCTTTGAAACTCAACCTTGCAGGCTGCACAGAGAAGGTCAGCAGCTGCCTGGTCTCTTCTGATGGGAACTTGGACTGTCAGGCCGTCTGGCATGTAGACACACATCAGCGCATCTGCGGCACTGCTGACGCTGTCCCAAAGACCGCCCTCGGGGGGCGACATGGAGTATATACTCGTCAGCACGTCCAGCCTCTGTGTAGGTGCAGAGAGGGGCATGAAGGCAGGATGCAGTAGGAGGTGGGTGAGGACCGTTAGATGGAGCAGAGAGGAAAGAGAATACGGGGGAGAGGGAGGTAAACAAAGAGAGGAGAGAGAGAGGAGATTTTGAGCAACAACACACAAATCAATACAGGTCCATTAGTCTAAATGCTTGGCTGTGGATCAAGCGGCAGAGCAAAGATGTCATACAATTAGCCTTTCAGAAATTCATCTGACATCACAGACGGCAGTTGCTCCATATAATAGTCATCATAATGACCGTGTACAGGATTGGCAAGCGTCGAGTGCCGGGTCTAGACGTGCCGATGATATCGCCGCAGTTCTCCCGGACTTTTTCTTCTAAAACAACCACAGGAGTAATTTGGACTGAGGTGAAGTGCGGGGGGACAATTTATATCGGAATCACTCAAACTTTCAGGAGGTAATTATGTGCTGCATTATTTGCGGGATTAAGAGTGAGCGGGGTATTAAGGCGGGGGCGGGTTGGCCTCACAGGCGGCCATTTAGGGGTTTTGGTCGCGACTCGGTGTCTCTGGAGGAAAAACGCCACAGCTGCGGGGCTGTGGGAGACGCCACGGTGCAGCGCGAGACCACAATTATCAGAGCTCTGGATCACGAGGGACGGCTCAGTCGCAGCAAATGTAGTGAAACACGCGGGTGGAAGAAGCCTGTGATTCAGCACTTCTGACACAGACGATATGAAACGTGCTGGTTAAACTCAGACGCGAGCCCAAGAGGGATAATTGCTTTAGTGAATAGGTTGGGATATAAAGCGCAGTTTCAGATGCATTATGGCATGATAAAATAAAGCGTGGTGTGTGAGTCTTTCTGTCTGCTCTGCATGTGTGTGAGCTTTTCAGTCCATTCCAGAGTCGAGCTGCCTGATGAATCACCTCAAGAGGAAAAAGACCTTTTTTTCCTGCCAGACAGAAGGCCTAAAGGGACGAGCTACAGTCTCTGATTCAGAGCATCAGTTTGCTCCACACACACACATGCACGCACAGACACACAAACATTTCCACCTTAATGTCCATTTGACTAGCCAAAAAAAAGAGCCACCTGTGTTCCTCCTAAAAATGTTTCCCTAACCCGTCTGCATGAAGGAACACAAGGTGCTGCTTCAACGCCCACTTCTGTCTGCAGCTTTATAGATGTGAGGTCACGCTCACAGCCTGAGGATGGAAAAAAATAAAGGCCGACATGGTTGCATAAATGTCCCGTTTGTGTCCCGGTGTGACTGCAAAACCAAAAACTCTGCCGTCCCGATCAGAGACAGACTAACACTGAACACTCATTCATGGTCAGAGCGCGTTCTAACGGGCCGACGGTTGCCTGGCCAACGCTCCGTGAGCCGCTGCCAGACACGCGCTGCACTTCAACAAGTGCCCTCTGTGGCGAGTGTGCGCGTGCTATTTATGTTTGCGTTCAGCCAGGTCATTCGAGCCAGTGCTTCAACGTTTCCCCTCCAGTGTGGAAATTATTTCGAAGCGAGCGGTCCTCCACCCGAACTTCTAAAGATGGAACAGAGTGGAGTAACGAACGTTTAGTGATGACCGCTGCTGCAGAAGAATAACCATCTCTGTTCCACTTAGCAACATTGTAACACAAATATTACAGCAGTTCCTCAAACAGATAGGAAAAGACTGAAAATTGCCAATCAGGTCTATTTAAAGGGTATTACTCCTTATTTCCTTAAAGCTCCACCCAGCGGTCCCCTCCTTTACAGCGCAATGACACCAGTTTCCACACTCATAACACTATTGACTGTTTCTTAACCCGAATCTTATAACTGAAGAAGGCAAACACTCGTTTCATTTTACTCTCTCTTTCACCAGCAGACCTCTCAGTCTCCCTAATAAACGAAACATGGCTGCAGCTGACCAGCTGAGTCTTCATCATCTCACGGCTCTGCATCGTTCGCCCTGAGCTCTTCTGGTCAAGTTGCAAGAATGTGAAAGCGTCTTTTTCAAATTCATTTCAAAGAGAATGAAAAGAATAAGTGCTGTAATTCCTAAACATAGCAACTCAACATTCCCTCTTGGGTTGGCGAGAGCATAAGACCAGGGAGCACAAAACTCTTTCGAGGTCGCCCCTTTTCCTCGATGCTGTTTGCGATATTTCAGGCGAGCACCTTAAGGCACAGTCGGTGTGAGGGGCTCGTACGAATCACTCCGGTGCTTTTTGAAGATAATGTGGTTCTGTTAGCGTGATAACGATGTGACCTTCAGCATGCACTGGAGCAGCCTGCAGCCAGGTGAGAACAACCTGATATATTCGCCTCCAAGTCAGTTCTTTGCAATTCAATTGTGGACTGCACCATCCAGGAAAAATGAAACATAAATGTAGCACGAGGTGAAGAGGACGCTGATGTGGAAGGCAAACCTTACGCTTCTGATTTACCTGGTAATGTTTGTTCCAACCTTCATCCTAGTTTTACTTTAGATATTTACATTATTTTACTTTGCACATTAAACTTGGAAACACACTGATAACTTTTTATGTCCTGATTTTCAGCATCAACAATTCCTTTCCTCAGCTCACATCTTTGCTGAGGTTTATACTGTGTGTAATAAAAAATGAAAGCACGTCATTGGTCAGTCGTGATTTGTGCTGTGGCTCAATCAAAAGGTCAGTTTTTCAGAGGTCTAATAATATTCACCCTCATAGTTTCTGTTTTTATCAGATTATAATTCTTTTATTATGTGCAAACATAAATAATCTGTGCTGGGGTGGGCGGGCTCATAATTCTGTCCTAATCTTTATAAAGAACCACTTAGCAGACAGAAGTGACCCAAACTAGGACAAGGAAGCTTTTTATTCCAAAAAGCAGCAGCTGAAGTGCTTTGGTTTGATTAAACAGCTTTCGGGAGTTTCCCCAGGAGGAAGGTACCAACCTTATTTACGAATAAAGCGTCAGGATAGACGGAGTGTGAAAATGCATAAATGAAGTTAAAGCAAAGCTGTTTTAGTAACATAAGAATAAGTAGCAAGGAGTTTTTCCTCCAGCAGTCAAAACATATCAGCTCGCTCCGCTGAGGAGTCTTAATCCACAGCAAAACAAAATCATCCCTGTGCCGTTTTCCACTGCTGGAAGCAGAGGCTGGACCGAGGATGTAAGGAGCCAAGCTCTGCTATGTGAGTTTTAACCTCACACCATACCAAGGCAACTCCAGCAGTGGCAGCTCGAGCCCATACAGATGTTTATCTCACCAACTGAAGGCAACAGCTAAACGTGACCTGCAGAAAAAGCTGGATGACCCACACAGAGAGGATATGACACGCACAAACACAGCAACACAAGGAAGCACAAGAGCGACGCACACCCTTCACTTGACTTCACTTCAAAGAATTAGTGCAGGATGAGTGCTTATTAGAGTAATTCGAGGGCTTTGAGTCCAAAGCAGCACAATAGCTGCAAAGTCATCAAGACGGAAATGAAGAAGTGTGCATGTTGACAAAAATCAAAGCAGCTGCGCTAACCTCTCTCTTTTCTAACTTCCCACACCGTGAAGCCTTAATCCCCCCGAAAAACAAAACGGATCCCTGCGATGAGCCGCTTTCCTCATTTACGTCCAAATCTGAGAGACTTTGAGTGAAAAGAGCAGAGAAGCTTCCAGCAACATGCATGAAAGCCAGTGTTGTTTCCCCAGCACGCTTCCTGCTCA
Organism: Perissodus microlepis; assembly: GCF_051167445.1. NCBI lineage: Eukaryota > Metazoa > Chordata > Actinopteri > Cichliformes > Cichlidae > Perissodus > Perissodus microlepis. Next base: position 9,074,807 of record NC_140479.1, read on the forward strand.
GAGTCCCTTTCTAGGCCCTTAATGAGGGCCGTTTTACACTTGCCACATTGACCACAGACTAATGCTATGAATCACTACATCCTGTGAAACACTGATCTTTATAACACCATTCGTCCTCTGTCTAACGCTATCCATTATACCCATCTGTCAGTGCCACATTTCATCAGGCAGGAAATATTTTGGCTTGCTGGAGCCATCAGGAGGAGGATGGACTGACTCATTACTGCTGCACTAATCTGATACTGTCACCACGCCACCAAGCAGTGACCACGAATGTTTAGCTGCGTTTTTCAGGTCTGTTTTGGTCTAAATGAGCTGCTTGCTAACTTTAGCCTAGCCTAGCTTATAAAAGCTTAAAATCTGGCTCCTGTATCTGACTGAAAACTGCAACATGCAGTCCAAAAAATTAAGACACAAAACAATGAAATAGAAAGTGAACAATGCAGAAATGGGATTATAACAGGTGGCGTATTTGGATTCTATTTATATTCATGTTGGGAGTTTTAAACTGAAATGGGAATTAAAAAGAGAAGAACGTGTGGAAGTTGGAGCCCGGCGAAGTGAGGACCTCAAGCTCGCGCTGCTATTTTACAATTACAGCCCTCAATAACCAGCAAACGCTGGCGTTTTAAAGTCTGGCTGCTCAGATGGCCTGAATTCACACTTGTCAGTCATCCAACGCTTCGCCCATACACACACATACACATTCACATACGACACCACCCTTTAACTCAATTATGGCGTGAATTGGACCCCTGTTCACGCCGGTTTTTCACAGGGCTCCATCCGTCCTGTTAGATATGCTCTCCATTTGTCTTGCAGACACCTGCAGATCAGCATGAAAGGAATCGCTGCTTTGATCCTGGACGTGTAATATACTCAGGTGGACACGTGCGCCTTGTGATCCCAACGTACGCACGCCCAGCGTGTTCAAATATCTTTGCACAGCGAACCATCAAAGCCGCGTAAGACGGCAGAGGTTAAAGTAGCAGCAGACCCGTTTCAACTGCAGCTACTTCCAACTTAAACTAATAATAGCACAGATGAAACTGTGCAACAGGATGCCCGCGACAGATGGCGGGGGAGTTTTTAGGAGATTATTTAAAAAATAAGTTACTGAAATCGGTGACTCACCTCGGTGCTCCTGGGAGGCAGGGCGCACGATTGGCCTCCAGCATCGCTTTCAAAGACCTGAAACCCAGAGACAGACAGTAAGAAGTACAGACAGAGGGGCACCACGCTGACTGACTCATGAGCCATTAGCACCTAGCCATCTCAGGAACACGCATATTAAACACACACGGTGCTTTTATGCAGTTAATTAAAAACTACGCATGGCGAGTGCAGCGCTTTGATACTGCTTCCAAACAGGGTCTGTGGCCTTTGAAGGTGCATTGGTGGAAATGTGCAGTGTGTGAGTGAGTGGAGGAAATGTGTGTGTGGACACTGAGTGGTTTCTGTGTAGCAGAGAGATCAAAGGGGGGTGTCTGAAAGCAGAGGGGAGGGCCAGCTCCCACCTATCCGTCTCCACATCCACAAAGTTCTCTGGCTCCTCGAGTCCGTCCTGCCTGTCTGTGATTGGGAGGCGTGTTGCTAACCCTGCGGCCTCAGAATGTTTCAACAACTCTATAATACGGCCGTGACAGAGCTATCCGTTATGAGGGCGTGCCTCGAGTCCTCGTTTAAGTGGACTGCAGTTATCAGGCTGTGCTCTGACAGTCTGTCAGCAGGCAGCAGAGACATGACAAGCAGCACAGCCGGCAAATTCAATTCAGTATTTTGCTCCCCAAAAAGCTCCGACATGAAGTCAAAGGTGTTTGTTTTTGCTGTCAAATTAAAGCGCTCAAGCGGACTTAGAGGGTCTACAGGACCAAGAAAATGTCTTTACAATCACAAAGAAACTTCCAGCTCTTGTTCTGCTAATAAGACTCCGTCTCTCCGCAGCACGAGGACGTTTAGAAAATAGCTGTAAATGGTGCCGCTTCACTAAAAAAGCCGGCTTATTTTAGAAAGCTTTAACAACTCTTCCACAAATCCTCGGACCTTTCTGGCCTACTTCCCACAAACGACTGGCGGCCAGATCCTTACTATATCCAGAGCTCTGCTAAGGCGGATGAGAGAAGAGAAAAGGGGAGAGCAGGGGGGATGACTTTGGGGGAAGGTTGTGGAGTGCGCCATCAAAGTGGTAAATGGGATTTAGGCTTAGTCAACACTCGAGTCAGTATGGAGACTGTGGGAGAAGCACCGCCAGCTCTGATGTTTATGCTCTGAGAAATAGGGGCGGCTGGAGGGGGAGAGGGACAACAAATGGTGATAGAAATTAGGGAACCGCACGGTTTAAGAGATGGAATAAATTAAGGAGCTTGGAGAGTGCTTTTAAACTGGTAGATGGAGAGAGACCCTTGGAGATGGCACGTTTGGGAGAACCTGAGGAGCGCATGAAGACGTATCACTCGTCAGCCCAACTTGCGGAAATAGCCAAGGAGCCGATGATGTCATGTTTGTGGCAGCGACAGTTGAATTTCCCACAGAGAATCACAGAAAACCAAAACTCGCGCCGCACTGACCCCCTCGCTCTGGGAAAAAGATTAAGGAAAATAGCAGATGTCCAGGAAACCCCAGCATTCAGAAAATCCCTCAGAGCGCTTAGCAGCCATTAACTGTTCATGATTAGCCTCTAAGTAAAGACGAAAACACCAGAAAACACTAAAAAAGAGCTCGTGGGCAAGAGGAAACCTGGGGGGGAAATAAAAGGAGGCTGTTTAATATTTAGCGTCTTTACACCAACCATCTGCTGGTGTCTGCGGGGCTGAGGAAACAGTGGAGAACGCCATCTACCACATATGGCTTTTAATAATTCATGCGTGCTGATGTGTGCTGCAGCGCCACCTCGGCCGCCTGCACTGTGAAATGTAACTGGGCCTCATTAGGCCGGCTGGCTGGAGTCCCCCCAGAAAAATAATAACACATACACGCATACCTAGCCAGTGACAGACGTGCGCAAATGCACGAGCATAAATATCACAGAGCAGGTGGCGGGATAGATGAGCCCGACGAGAGCAGGCGAAACAGGACAGGCGGCGTTTTGCTCGTAGTCAGGAGTCGGGGCTCGCCTACCGGAGAGCCGCGCTCGGCAAACGTTGGACGCCACGCTGACATTACGGCACAAAGAAACACAAAGTTAAATTCCTCTGCTTTATTAGAGTCTCGACTAATGAACAGGGGGCCATAAAATTACACAAGTGTTTCCTTTGGTGATGCTTAAAATAGACCACCAAGGCTCGTCTCCAGGGCCGTATCTGCAGGGTGCAGAGCGGTGGATTTCTGTATCAATAAATAACCAGCTTGCATGAGTCTAATTACTAACCTGAGAGGATTTAGATGCCCCCCCCAATGCACCTGGGTGAGGAATGCTCCCTTGTGTTTACGTTGATGGGAGGTTTGCGCTCAGCCTTACAGGAAAGCAGGAGGGATGTGAGCTTATGCGCTTTTCATTTAATAAAGACTCCTCTGGGGGAGGAGGGGAAATGTGCAGAGAGCGCTGCGTGACTAAAACAGTCTCTAGCTATTTCTTTCACATTAACAAAGGCACTGCACATGCGAGCGAGCGACGAGCCAGCATGCTTTCAGGTTGCTCCATTAACGAACGTGCACACTGTGCACTGAAGGCGGGAGCATCGGGACTCTTTCTCCTCATGTACAGTAGACATGAACACTGCCTGTAATCATGCACGTTCATGTCATTTATGAGGCCTTTCCCCTGCAGCAGAAAAGGTCTCATATGCTAATCCGGATCGTCCGTGTGACTGATGCTGTCAGGCTTTCAAACATGACGGGAACATGAAGTAAAAAATAAAATATTAGAGATCCTTTATTTTATTTCTCCTCCTCAGTTTGCTACAAGAACAAAATGACAGAAACGGTGTGTGACAGACACGCGTGTAATTCCTGCTAAGGTTAAACAGTCCTTGATGGGTTTTTTAGTGAATTTAAGATAAAAAGAAGAATCAGTGCATTAATGTTTAAGCCGTTTAATTCTTTCTTTAAACACAGAATTATATTAAAACATCTTCAGATGTCTGTGTGTTCGTGAATACCTGTGAGACAGAAGGTCTCTTGTCACGGCCTCTCCTCGTGAGGTTGTCGAGGCCTTTCAGGGAGGAGAACAGGCCTCTTTTGCGCTGTCTGTGAGTCAGGGACAGGGAGCGCCTCCTGACTGTGGCTTCGTCTCTGGAACAGATCTGAGCAGATACACTTTATCAGCACTACGATCATATTTCTCAACAGAAATTCCATCTAATCAAACCATCTTAATGAAGTTCATTTTCCTCCCGTGATGCACAAAGCGAGCGTTTGCACGCTGCTTTATACTAAACTGAATAAAGAGTTTTCAAGGTTACTGCGAGACATCAAGTAAATCACAACATCCCATTCAGAAGCGTCAGAGTCGCCTCTTTATGTATTCCTTACCAGTGCGTGAAAGGAGGAGACGGAGAAAATCCCCAGGCGTCCCAGGGTGGTTTTGGTGGGGCGGCTGGCGATGGCGAGCAGGCTCTTCGGGTTGGGCAGCTCCCCGCCCTGCAGACTTGCGAGGTAGCAGCGCATCCTGAAGAGATCCAGGTTGAATCTCTCCAGGTTCTGCTCCCACTGCTGGATCTGAGGGAAAAGGAAAGACGCACTTGGTACAAGATCTGAATTTGAAATTGGTGTTTGGTAGGTGAGCGAGCAGAAGAGCGCTGGGGGAAATAATAATGGAGGGAGTTGAGGGGCGGGGAGGGAATGAAAGAGGGGGATCCAGGGTCAATCTGGTGCTTTTCAGGGAGCTGCGATTGCTTGCAGATGTTGGTGGAGGGTAAAGGCATAAGTTCTGAGGAGGTTTGATAGTGAAGGATGACTGCACATGGAGCAGACGAGAGAGTGTGTGTGTGTGTGTGTGTGCAGTAAATTCAAATGCCCGTTTTTTATGGACGACTTGAGAGGCTGATGATGTTGCACAGACCACCAGTTAAACCTCCACACACACACGTACAGTCCCCATGTCCCCGTTTGCACTATGTAAGCTATAAGAAAGTGCTTATTTTGTTGGCTGGAGACCATTTTTAATGAGAACACTCAGTTAAACAACGCTCCATAACAAACTGACTTTAATGGGTCTCGTCTGCACTGCGAGTTCATTTACAATAACGCACCCTATGGCGCGCTCCCATTAGGTCTCGCTCACATTGACGGCATTCTTTCGGATTAGGAGCAAACTGAGAAAGGGCACGAGGGTGGTGTTTTATGAACCCTGTGACTTCACAAACATCTTAAACACAAAGGTTGCACAGAAATTGCTGAGAGGCCGACACGCCGCTCTGTGAGAAGCTCGGCTGGGCTAACGTCCTGAGAGCCAAAGGTTCCTGTCTGAATCTTAGAAAGTCTGGAGATCAAGTCAAAGTCGAGTCAAAGGAAAATATTTTGACTCGGTAGTCAGTGTTAAACTAAAAGGTGGGTACTTCTGTGCAGATAACAGTGGCTGAAGGTGCCATTTCTATGGCGAGCACAGCAGAAACCTGTGGATGGCTTTGCTATACTCATCCCTTAAAAGGGATAAAACAGCTTCCTGCCTGCTGCGGCTCGTGCTGTTACTTGAACACAAGTTGGTTTTTTTATCCTGCTATTCTTGGGTCATTGTATAAAACGCAGCGTACCGTAATTTAATTCCCACTGAGCGGTTTGAAGATGACTTTAAAAGGGGGTGGGAGGCATCGCCGCCGAAATCAGATAAGCTCTTTCCTTAAAACCTGCAGGGGCCGCTGCTTTGGAAAAATCCTTTTTATGTATAACATCTGACAAGATGTGTGCGAGCTCCAGATTGATGTGCCACGGATCGGTTTGTCAACAGTCAAATATCCACGTGTTTGTGCCGGGACGGCCTAAAATAGTCCTGCAGAAAATTCGATTTGATGAGTCATGCTGGGGCGCGTTACTGATGAATAGAATTTTTGTATTAATGCTTGATGCATCTAGCAGGTTTGAGTCAGCGCAGGAAAAAAAAAATGCACATCAGTGGAAAGAGAGTCATGTTTGGTCACATCTGGCCGGCGTGCACAACTTACTTCCATTTCAGAGCTTTTCTGTTAAGAGATTCTCTTTTCTTATTTTCCCTCTTTAACATCTGCCTGATCTCTCTCTACACATCCTTCAATGCTGCTTCACTGCACTGTGTGTGTGTGTGTGTGTGTAGACTTCAAACATGCTCTACTGGCACCGTAGACATAGGTGGGGGTAGGCAGAGACATCAAAGTAGTGCCCTGTTGGTGCTCCACAATTCCCCCAGAACCTTAAATCTATCATCAGCCTCATGGCGTCTTTATCAGTCCGGTCCTGACCCCATCATTGACTCCAACCATGTCCGTCTTCTTGTCTTGGCGTACCAGCTAATTGAAAACAGACCTGAGGACAAAGTTGGGCGGTGACATCTCCACGGATCAACCCTGCAGTGAGCTTTTATCAGGTCCTCGTGTCTAATGTGGTGCAAAAAATGAAACGGACTGACCACCCTGTCAGCCACGACAACAGCCTGACGCTGCAAAACAAACTGATTTCCTGTCACAGTGTTTGTCTTCCTGCTAAGCTACAGGTTTGGAGCTTTTTCCAGCCCCTTTGTGATCTGCTGTATGTAGGCTAAAACAGCGCTGGGTGCTTCGGATTCTCCCTCCGGCTGCGAGGAGGAGGGAGAGGATAATGCATGTTGAGAGCCCATTACCAGGAAACATCTGGAATCCCAATCACATGTTTGGGGGGAGAGCTGCTCCCCTGGGCCCCTCGCGACACGTTTGGGACTGAAGCATTTAGGCCACTTCACCCACCCGCAGACGAAAATGAAACACAGACTCGTCACCGCAGTCCAAAAAAGAAATAATCAGAAAAATGAAGTAGGGCACATCGTGTGGTTTCACCATGAATTATGCAGGGTAACGACACGCAGATGAGTTTAAAAACTGAAACATGAAAAGAGCGCACGTTACGCCACCGAATCCGTTTATCACCGCTGCGAACGAAGCAGATTTTCTCTGAGAATTTGTCTCAACGGCAGGAAGTGTGCGAGCCCTCGTAGCCAATGTCTCCCCGCAGACCTCATCGCCACCTGCTCACCTGGTTTTCGATAGCTTTGCGGTTCTTTGGATCGCTGACTACGGTCAGCTGCAGCTCGGCCATCTTCTTCATCTTCCCGTCCATGTCGATCTTCTGCAGCAGAGCGCGGACCTGGCTCCGCAGCAGGCGCACCGTATCCTCCTTCCCCTGGCGCTTGGCCAGCAGAGAGGCACTTGCGGAGTGGATCGCCGTCACCCAGTTTTCCAGGTCGGTCTGGTTGCTGGCCTGGAAGGGAAATAAAGAAACGAGGAGCTCAAACCGCTGACCAGTATTTCCATTACATGCACAATAAAGTTACTGTACTATTTATCTCAGAAAGATCATTAGGAGGCAGCTGAAAGACTCCTGCTTAAACCATGGTTAATGTGCTCTTTTCATCCTGAGAGGAGACTGGATGAGAAATCAGTTGAACCCTTTTTAAATGAGACTTGGGCTCTAAGGTCATTTTATATCAAAAAAGAAACCAGCGGGTGTGTGCAAAGACTTTCTGAGAAATCTTCAGCCACAAGCACAGGAGTCAGGTGACTCTTCACCTGGAAGAGGTAGACGTCTCCATATGAGTTGCTGAGGCAGAACACGTTCTCCTTCTTGGGATGCTCAGGAACAGCCTGGACGATGCTGTCCTCGGCCAGGAGGGCGTAGCGGGGCGACAGCTCCTGCTCCGGAGAGCCTTTACTGTAAGTTTCATAGAACAGCAATGTGCACCCTGGAAAGGGAAGGAAATGCTTTTACCGTGTGATTATTGCACACACCGTGTCCTTGTTCAACATGAAAAAGAATCTAAGCAATGAACTTCAGCAGAATGGGAGTTGTTGCTGTGACATTGAGACATAAAAGCACAAATCCTGTACAGAATCAGAAAAATGACAAGAATGCCTCACTTCATATATTTTATTTTCTCTTCTGATATTTCCAACTAACCCAAACTGTGAATTCTTCATCTGACTTTCAAGGACAGGACACCGAAGCTCACCTTTCAAGGTCACCCAGTACTGCTTCCACTTGCGCCGCGTCACCAGCTCCAGCTTCCTGTCCTTGTGCAGGGTAACAAGGGGTTTGAAGGAAAGCCAGCCGGCCCGCCTAACCACCCCCTGCTCTTTTTCAAACAGCAGGTCGAGCTGCTCGAGCGAGCCTTCGGCAGATTCGCTGCTGCTCTCGTCTTCCTCGGTGCCGGTGGACGGCACTCTTCTCTCACCTCCTCCCTGCCTGGTCCCCGTCTCCAGCTCCCTCATGAAGTTTTCGTAGATGTTCTGGCGAAGGGCATCGTTGGTCGTTTGGTGAATGGCTCCTGAAGATTGGGCCCTGGAGGCTCCGGGAAACCAGAGGAGGCTGGAGACCTGGGAGGGGGAGCTGGTGTCTGCAGTCAGACCATCCACCCCACTGTCAAAGGTATCACTCAGGTCCTTGTACCGGGGTTCCTGAGGAGGCACAAAAGGTGAAGAAAGTGAATGAAGAGTGTGAGAAAAGTCAATTGGAGGAAGATCAGAAGTGTGGGGCTGGCTGTAGATTACAAACTTGGCTCTGACCTGCATTGTTCCCATCCACATTTAGGCAAAACACAGCATGTTTGCCCTCCAGGTGTACAGACTTCTGTAGGTACCCGTGAGCTTACAGCGGGACACAAATCAACTCTGCTTCTTTCAATTAGCCCCAAGGCGCTGCGAAACTTTTGAAAAATCGAGGCAAACCACTCGAACCTACTTCAAAGTCTGCATTACAGTCTTGAAATTCTTCCTAGGCTGAAAAAGTGGGACAAATTTCCTGTGATGGCACCTGAGAGGTTGGCACCCTCCAGGCTCAGACAATTTCACGTCATTTGAGGTCTGCTGTGGCTTCCCAATTCCCCAAATGAATACTTGATGGAATTGCACCCTTTCATGCCTAATGACAGCCTACCTACACTTGACTAGATTGGAGCATCGATTCCGCCCCTGGCAACTGAGCGGAGCGCTCTCAGCGTGCAGACGCGCACGGCGTCACGACAGAGCTCTGTCTCCATCTTTTGTTTATTAATGTGTTTCACTCCAACCTGTCTGCGTCGTCTCAGTCCTTAATGCGCATTTCGCGCTGCATCCACACTCACCCTTCTTCATATTTAGCATGCAGTTCTGCCTCCCTGCGCCCTGTAACTAGGCAGCAAAGGGTTCATGTTTAAGTTTCACAGCAGGACTGAACCCGGTGAACTCGGTGCTCACTTGAGGACAGGCTTTGTTTACCATTTCGTCCTCTAGTAGCAACCATGAAATGCACCGTTGTTTAGTTAGTAGCTGTAGATGCACACTGTGCAGAGGGCCAGTTTCCTTTAGCCCAACTCTACCCAGCCTCTCCTCACCGTCCTCCATCTGCTTTTCATTACAAGCAGATTCTTGGTCTTTGGCATCAGGGTCGCTATGTGACCTTTAAACCCACGAGTCCAAGGGGAACCAGAGCTGATGACCTGCTGAAAGGAGGCACTGTGACCAGCCCGCAGAGATGTTGCACACCGAAGTTTGGCATCAAAACGGCTCCCAAAGGAAAGAGGAAATACAGTTTTAAACAGCTCAATGACTTTAACGAGAACTTGTTGATGCCCCGTTGATTACGGAGAAAGGAAACCCCCGAGCATTAATCACTGACTTGTTTGTGAATTTGCCTGATTGGTTCAATTAGTTTATATCAAACTGCACCAGAAATGCAGACTTTGTAAGTATTTATGTGCTTCACACAATTACCCGTAATCAGCATTGATTACCAGACCTCGGTCCACTTGTTTGAATTTTACTTCTGGACGAGGAAACAAAACTGGAGCAGATCGATCCTGCACCAGCACGTGGTTATAAATTAGCGCAGCGTAATGCGAAGCAGCAGCTTTAGAAGGAGGCATTTTTTTAAAAAAAACACTCAAAATGAGTCGAGTAAGCACAGGGTCAGAAAACTGCGTCACAGCAAAGCTTCTCGCATATTTCACTGAAAATAATCAGACGTTTCAGCACGAGAAGCAGCTTACACAGTCTCCAAGAAGAAAACGCCTTCTCGTTTGTTCTTCTCTGTCCTTTGTTTTGCTCCTAGACTCAACCGACTGAACACCAATCCCTATTAGCAGATTTATTCTCCGAGGAACGTGAGGGGAGACCCGAAAATCTGAACACAACAACCAGAACAAACATAAGTCACTCATTAACGTTAGAGGAGGAGTGGGGTTAAATCTTCAGCTCGGATTTAGTCTCACTCTACAGATCCTCTCAAAGGCTTACAGCTATTCTCTTGGCAGCACCCAAACAGCGTTCTGAAAACTTTTACAAGGCAAAGCTAAACGAATTAATGCAGGAACAATTGCTTTCAAGCCCTCAAAGAAGGGAGGGACGAGAGCTCAGGCTCAGTTTAAGCAAATGTTTTAGGTCAAATTAAAGCTTGTAAAAACCTGATGTTTGTACAACCAAAATCAGGCGGTTCCTGCGAGCACGTGCAGGCAGCGGGCTGACAGGCTGCTCTCCTCACAGCACAGGTATCGTTTTACTTACACGATGATCAGGTGTCCACTCAAAAGTCAATGCACCTCCCACGGACATCTTCAGTAACACGATTAATCGATCCGACTTGTAAACGAACGAGCTAAATGTGTAAAAGAAAGTCCTGCACGTTGCTAGAAAACAGTCGGCGTGCAATAATACTACTTAGATTTACCCACCCAGTAAAAGTATTCGTGATATCTGATTACCGGCCCCACACTCCTCTTCGTCGGAGCGTCGTCCATGCTTCGGCATTGTGTTAAAAGTCACTCCCATCCTTGTTCCCTCCTCACTAGAACAACTAGACCCAGCCCTGGCTGCTTTACAGATTTCATTTTGTGTCACCCCGCTGCGTCCTGTCCTCAGACAGCTGGTGTTGTGTTGCTAAAGGACCAGTGGACGGTGGTTGGTTCCCAGCCATGCCAGGACAACCACTGTGGCCCGCAATCACATAAATCTTGCCAGGAGGGAAACTGTCTGATGACCACTCCCTTCTTGGGCTAGTTATGAAGATGCACTAAGATTTTAAACTATAAAATCTCTATAAAATATAAGGCATGGCTCTGTATGCATCCTGTGAGTGATAAACGAGTGTAATTCATTAAAGAGTAGTGACTAAACCTTAACCTATGTAATCCCCAAAGCCCATCTTGTGCCAGCTCACCTGAGACTGAGACTTCCTCTTCTTGCGGCTGAGGCTGCCCGTCCAGTCACTGAAGCGTCTGATGCGGTTTTTGATGGAGTCTTTCTTCTGGAAGATGAAATCCGGCCCCACCTGTTCCTGCCGTTGCCCCTGGTCACGGTACTGGTCCAGGTTCTCGCTGACGGTGTGCGATTTGGGCCTGCGACAGGGCAGGGTGTACGAAGAGTACTGGCGGGGCTCTGGGCATTCTTCTTCCAAAGGAACGTCCAGGACGGACGCAAAGGAAGCTCGGTGTGGCCTCTGGCCCGGTGGAGGCTCGTGTAACTGGGAGGACAAGTCCCTGGCTGTGGGGAAAGTCGCAGCCATTGTGGGGTCTTTGTATAGATCTGTGATGGACAAAGGGGGGGACTGTTCTGCAAAGGAGACAATTTGGTGAATGGGGGAGTGTGCTAATGTTCTGCTGGCAGAGCAAGGCTGGTCCTGCTCACACAGCTCTGTGCTCGGCCCCCAGGGGGAGTCATACCAGGAGCCGTCAGAGCTCAGTGAGCTGCCTTTGCTGGTTCTGGCTGTGGAGGAAGTAGAGGCTGGAAGCGGAGCGCTGTGATGACCATCCTGCCTGCTGCCACTGGACCCAGGCAGACTGGGAGTCGATGCCGACTCCACATTGGGGGAGAACTTGAGGAGTTGGACCGGGCCAGTGGCCTCGTCCAGGTGGAGAGGATTCCCCGAGGTGTTGGTGAACTCCACCCTGAGCGTGCCGTCCTTTTTGATCACCACCCGCGGGCTGCTTTGTTCCCCTAAAACCTCGTGCTCGTCATCATCTCCGTTCAGGGCGTGCCCGTTGAGTTCGACCCCGTATGGATTATCATCATCTGACATGTGCCGCTTCCTTATGCCGCATCCAGGGGACCGATGCCAGCGGTGCTGAGCCGGGCTTCCCCTCACTCCTTTGGAGACGTAGTCACAGAGCCGGGCAGAGTAAGGCTGTCGGCTTTTAGGAGGCGACAGACAGCCACGGCCAACGCACCTGGCCTTGTACCCTGAGCCTACCGGAGCATTTTTCCACCACGAATGAGGAGACAGAGCATCACCTTTGGCTGAGCCTAGCTTTAATGAATATGGCTTCTGTTTCCCGGGGAAGATAAAGCTGGTGCCTTTGGGACCCTGAATGCTGTACTGGCTCTCTGAATTTCCCATCCTGCCCTGGAAAAACATAGAAAAAAGGAAACAAAACCATAATGTCACGACTGGAAAATTCGTGGTTCTTACACATTAGACATGGTATGACATAATGCCGGTTCATCAGAGGCATAAATTTAAGTTATTACTCATAAACAATAACGGGTACACACAGTCATCTGAGCTACAGTGGCAACAGCAGCAGGATTAATACGTCGCTGATGTCTTCCATAGCTTATTCTGCTGCACTGATGCTTAATGATGTCTCCCTCTCACTTTATTATATTCTTGTAGGAGCAGATAACTGACACCAGCAGGCTTTAGTCTGTCGTGGTCGTTATGTTGACAATTAAAAACTTTTAGATGCTTCACAGCTCTGTTACATTAGCATCAGAGAGCTGTGACAAGACTCCACACTGCCGGTAAGACTATTACCGTGTCCGCCGTCGGCCATGATGTGATTGCATAACAGGTGCAAGTAGGGCCAAACACTTCTAACAGCCTTCAAGTCTTTGAATTAGCAAACCGAGACGATCAGGAACTAAAATAAATCCCTGCATGACGCGTGGGAAGGATGCAACACTTCAGGTCTTCATAAGATTCAAAATCTCTTTTTCAAGAGTGACCTACCTATTAAATAAAATGAAAGTTGAGCAGATAAAGAAGACAGAAAGCTGAGGGGTTGAACTAAAGCATAATGCTGACCCTGGTCTGAAGGCTCCTTACACTCACCTCTGAAGCCTCGTCTCAGACTGGAGCTTCTATGTTTGCGCCACTCTCCGCCTCATCTCTCAAAATAAACTCATTCCTCCGTCGTCTGGCTCATCTGAAACACACAGGGAGAGGTTGGCTCAGTGCTTTCCACAAAACTGTAATTTACTTTGTGTAATGAGCAGAGGACAGCATTTGGTGCATGCACGTTTGTTTTTTCATTTTGTAAAAATGATTTAGGACCGTGTCCTCGAAAATGCAAAGTACAAGAACAGTTCCTTCCTGTACGAGGTAGCACGTCCAGCAGTGCCACAAAGACGCTACAGCGCTCCCCCATCAGCCGTCCAAACCAAACATTTGTTGCATTTTTCCACCTCCCTCCGAGTAAATGACGTCGTCTTTGATCGGGTTTGGGAAAGCATTTCAAAGCCAGCTACAGTTTACCCGTCTGTTTATTTTTAAACCTTTGAATCCTCGCTCGCTCCTTTTTTTCAGCCATCATCTCCAAATTCGTCCAGGGGGCCGGGATCCAAAGGAGAAGAAAGAGTGCACCACGTGTCTCTGCAGGCAATGTGACTGCCTTGCGTGTATGTAACACAACACGCCTAAACGCATGCAGTAATGCAGTCTGAGAGGGCTTTCAAACGGTGCTAACTCTGCTAAGCCTCGCAGCATACGTACAGCATACGTGCAGCATGTGTACAGCATGTGTACGGTTACAGTAAAAACAAAGCTCGCTGCCAAGTGTCACCTCAGGATTAAGTGATCTGCAGCATTAAGAGTTTATCTGCTCCTGCTCGGGTGCACCTTGACTGCGAGGTGAGATTAAGACGTGTTGGCGGAGTAAGTGAACTAAAGTTAAAGAGCGCATTTAATGCAGGGAGAAAGGAATTCCAGGAAACATCAACATTTTAAATAGAAAGAAAAAGTAAAAGCCACTTGAGGAAATGATTCTCTTCTTCTGCAGCGGTTTAGAACGAGTGTGAAAAGTAGCAGCAGAAAGCAGAGTGGAAACTTGGCTGTGGAGACGAGCAGGCCCGGTAATGAACTCGAACCACGAGTCTGACACGATCAGGGTATTAACTAAACATTTGCTTCATTTGACAAGAGTTATAAGGAGAAGATGTTGAATATAAGCATGAAATATAATCCTGAGTTACTGAAGCAGCTTTTCTCCAGGAATACATTTCCGGATATATCACGAGATGCTTTATTTATCCCACAGTTGGGAAAATTGCTGCCATTATTCTTACGAACCCTGGAAAAAGTCAAGCTGGGAGCGTTGATGGAGTATATGGTCAAACGCTTCCCTCGTCTTCAGTAGTAATCTGACCAACGATAGCCCGCGTTACCGCCTGACTTCTGTTGTTCAAGAGCCAAGCAGAGCAGAAGGAGCTAAAAAACAGAGTTAGACTGATTCAGATGCTTTCTACATGAATGGAGAGCAACTAAACTATTCTCTTTCAGGAGTAAAAGACTAAGGAAGCAGCTGTCGGGAATCAACATAAAGCTTGTTGTCAAACTTGTCACAACGACGGCTTTCTTCTAAACGCTACCACTGATGCTTTTCTTGCAAAGTTTATTCAGGGGAGAGCAGAGCTGTGGGTATGAAAGGCTCAAAGGCGTGCCAACACACAAACTAAGGCACACGTTTGCCTTCTGCTGCGCGCCGAACCGGAGCATTGTGCGACTGTTTTCGGAGAACAACGAGACAAGTCTTCCTTTTTAGCTGCGAACCGCTGCACCCGGTCGTGAACTCTCCCTCCCTCTTCCCCTTCAGTCCTCTGTTCACGTTAAAAGGCTTCCTACAGGCCATCTGCTCAAGGGCAAAGGGAGCATTGCCACCCCGTTGCTCCTCGGCACACACCCTGTGACCTGGCATTCTTCTCAGCCCGGCCCTGGGTGACTCCTACGTAAGCTCCGTGTTTAGTCTGGCACCGTGTGTGTCTTGGGTCTGCGATTCAGGATAACGGTGAGGAATGAGCCACGCCTCATTTTGGTGTAAACACAGCAGGTATGTGAATTGTCGAGGATGTAACTGCCTTTTTTTCCTTTCACCAAGACCACCGTGCATTTGTAGCAGAGAAGCTCCAACCTCTAAACTCAAACCCACACGTGCAGAGTCTGGATTTCCTAACCTGGCCCTTCGTGTCCTTGAATCTAAACTATAGAAACAGAGCAGCAGGAAAAACTCCGGACACAGCAGTGACACACAGGAGCACTCCCTGAAGCCCCACGATAACGTCACGCTGCTGCTAGGGCAGCTTTAAACCCACTCTGCCACCACACAGGAATCCTGCTGAAAATACAGGCAAGGTTTTGTTTGAAGAAAAGAATATATCACAGTGAAAGTGACAAAATAACCTCAAATATAATAAAGGATACCAACAAGGTTTCATTCTTTTTGAATCATTGTGCACTAGGAGCTATGAGGTCATTTGTTATTGGTTGTGAGTGTTAACACAATCGCACCGCTTTCCTCCTGTCAAATCACAGCCCGTGGGACTAGTCTCTTATCACTTTCCTCTGGCGCTGTGACAGCTCGGCTCTTAAAGCAACAGCACGCGTAAAGCTTCACTCTCAGACTCACAAATTAAATTCAAAGTCATGCAAAACACTGTCGTTTCTTTCCAGGCAAAGAAAAACAACAACAGGAAGTGAAGAAGAAGAGAAAACAGGGTGGTTGAAGCCAAAGACCACGCCGTCTCCTGCTGAGTTTTTGTCATACGAACCGGATTTAAAGTATCCCGCGGTTGTTTGCTTATGAGCAGAAATGTCCATCTATGAATCACTTGCTGAAAGCCCGTAATACTGTGCGGTGGATCCAGCCAAAGCCACCAAACATCCATCAAAGTGCTTGTTAAGTGTCTTTCTGACTTTTTCATTATACATTTAGAAGCTCTGAGCCTGGCTGCCGACCAAAAATGTCATGGCAGCCTTCTGAAAGATTTATACATGTATGCCACCGCCATTCCAGACTAATGCCAAGAAAATGAAAATGTTTCCAAACACTTTTTGTACAATCATGCAAACATCTAGAAACTTCACACAAAGTTTAGACAAAGGAACAAGTCTGTCAAACAAAGTTGTTCTCGTGAGCCAGACGAACGCGACGACCGGCAGAAGCAATAAAGTCTCAGACTAAGAAAGACGACCTTGTTGTGTCTTCATGTACAAGGCTGCAAGCTGGAAGCAAGTACATGGAGTTAGGCCGGATACAAGAGATACAAAGTGAAGCTGGCAGATCCAGGTGGGAACTAAACAGCATTCACACATGCAAGCACACAGTGTAAACCACACCTGTGCATCTGATAATGGGGAGCACAATGCAGCCTCTCCACTCCAGGCTCTTCTTAATCCAGTAAACAGGAGAAACAAAGGGAGACAAAGATAAAACTCCAGTCCAGAGCAGACCTTACCTCCGTGGCCCGGGCTTTAATCTAAAAGCTCTTTGAAGAGCTTGCAAAGGAGAAATCTAGCTGCTGTTCTCTGATCTGGATTCACTCTGGGGAGGCTCGTTCAGTCTTAAAGCAACACTCACACACACTGCATCTGACTCACACACACACACCCAGGCACACTGGAGGACACGTGGAAACTCCCTCCCGGCTTTGGAGGAGCAGCGAATCACAATCCTCCGAGGGTAACCCTGGGTAACGGAGCGCCAAGAGGAAAAACCAGAGAGGAAAAAGTGAAAGGTCCTCGACAGAAGAGCTCTCTCAGGAAGAGAGGCAAGGATGTTTTATAACGCTCATCCAGCGCAGAAAGGCTCCACTACTCCAACGTGTTGTTTTTCCTACATCCAGCTTTTCCGTTGGCAAGGAGCAGGACGCAGGGCCGCTGCAGCCCAGGCGGTTTTCCATAGCAGTCTGAGGGGATTGGCCGAGACAAGCTGGCGTGTAATGGCTGCAGCGCTGCCTGGGAGGCACTGCTGAGGGCGCAATGACTGGAGCTCTTGTCTGACCCTAAATACCACAATGACCCCAAGAGGAGGCCAAGGAGGCAGCCAGCCACCACCAAGAGAGAGATGTGTGCGTGTTTAGTGTAGAAGAATATAAAAAGAGCGGGACAGCGACATGCCTGAGCCGTTTGAACGTTTCTGTTGGCCGGGGAGGAAGTCCTAATTTGAAGGGAATTGATTTAAAATGCAACAAAAAAGCAAAACTTCCCGGGAATTCGACTTTCTCAAACTGTTGTGACTAAGCCGTCTCCCAGCGGAGACAAATTTGAGACCGCTGTCGGGCTAAAAACACACGCATGCCTCCATTTCTCTATGGTTCGCATAACTGTGGTCACAGTCAAACTGGACCCATTAACAAAGCCACACCAGAACACAGCACGACATCAGAACTGGACCCTGTGTGCCAGACGGCTCTCTCACTTTATTTCAGAGTAACCGAGCAGAGATTACTGGATGCTTGGGGACGTATCACGCCGTATCAGCGCTTATAGCACATATAACGAGAACGTTCAGATGGATTCTCCTCCAGAAAATCATTGTGGTCTGAATGGCGATTCAAAGTCACGTCCGTGCACGCTGTACGAGCAGCTGTGGATAGGCTTCCATCAGCCGGCTGCTTCTGCTTGACACACAGACATCAGCTCCGGGACACAATATCAGCAGCGTTCACCAGAGCTAAACAACATTGTTAACAGCACAATGATCCTCGTGGCCCAGTCTGAGCTGCTCTCAAAGGCCTTTGTCCGGCTATAGATGGAGGCAGCTAAAAGGTTGGTCAACAACACACTTGGAGTGACTGGGAGACGTGAAAAGAGCGAGGCAGCGAGAAAGACAGAGGAGACAGGCAGGGCCGCTGTGATCCATATTCATACAGAGCAGGTGTTCGGTCTAATTCCTCCCGGCCAAATGCTCTGACCCCTAATTACGATGAATTGAGACTCCGACAAGCGCCGATCAACACAGCCAGATTAAATCCCCACACGTGCTCAAATCTCTGCACGATTTCCATTCACATCTCCAAGAGCTGAACCAAAACCCAACTAGGTAGTTCATGGGGACTGTAGGTCACACTGCTCTACATGAAGACGTAATTCAAGAAAGCACCAACGCAGCTCATGTGTGCAGCAGCGCAGCTGTCGTGAAAAACAAGGGAATGACGTAACTGACAGGAATACAAGTCAGCAGAAGTTCGAGAACCCCCCCCCCCTTTCAGGCACCGGGCTCAATAATAAGAGTGTGAGAGAATCTGCACCCCCTCACCCCGGATTTAAAATCAAAGTTTAAACAATTAACCCCCCCCTGGGAAAAAAAAAAAATAAACATATGATGCACTTAAAAGCCCATCTATAATATCACATTTGGACAGTTCATCCCAGCAGTGTCATAAATTATTAAAAAGAGCAGAATTTGCAGCAGAAATTAACGACTTAATGGATGAATTGAGCCTTATAAAAAAAACTGACTTTAAATACCTTTAAAATCAATTTTTAAAATACAGATTTGTTGATTTGCTATTTATCATCGTGACATCAGTCATCTCTCTCATAAACAGCATGCTGGAGCCGTTCCCGTGGCTGGAGGCCGTTTATGGTTTGATGCCATCGATTATCCCGTTCACTGGGGACTGCAGTCTTCAGCAGTTTGTGAGTAAAACATCCACTGGGAGGAAATAAATAGAGCTTAATTGCTCATTTTAGCAGCAATTAGCACACAGCCTCACATTGAAACATCAATTTGGAATATTAAGAGTCTGGATTTGCTTTCAAAATAAAGCCTAGTGGGACGGACCGGGCAATGCAGGGCGGGTGTGTGTTTATTGTGTGTGTCTGGGGGATGTGCACTCACACACATCCCCCCACATAGGTGGGGTAGACTGAGGGAATTTACTTAAGCTGGGATACTTTAAGCCAGGGTGAAAGGTCAGGTCTTTTGTGCAACACTGTGTTTCACCCCGAACCCTGCTGCTTTTACAAATCTATGATTGAAACAAACAAATGTATCTTTTATGTTCATTTCCACAAATGTAAAAGTCTGAAAATATCATGAAGCGCTGTGTCTTCTGTGTCATTCAGAGACTCAAAGGTTATCCCTCCCACTATTAATCATCTGTTCTTCATCCCTCTGTTCCAAACTGTGATGTCCGTTTTTCCCGCCAGCTTCCCTGCCGTCAGCTCCTCTGCACAGTGGTGCTCCTGTCAGACGAAGCAGGCCTCTGCACCGAGAGTTCGGCACCAACTTTAAATAAACCGGGATGTGTGCGTTCGGGCTCTCAGCTAACAACACTGCAGGGACTGCGCTCTGTGCTCACACTGACGGTGTTAAAATCTAATGTGAGAAATGTTGTTTAAACATCTTTGGGGCCTTTTCTTTAGAGGGGACACGGGCTGAGGACATCCTCCAGGGTGTGTCAGCTTCCATCTGTTGCACAAGGGTGCGCATGTTCACATGAATGTGCACTTTTTATGTGCATGCTTGGAATGGCAGAGGGACGAATAGGTTACAGGCTCTCAATCAAGAAGACTGTGTGTGTGTGTGTGTGATAACAAACAGCTGGAAGACTCCAGGTGCAAATCAGCTTTCCATCAGCTTCTCTGCTAATTAAGCAGCTTAATGGAAAGAGGAAGGTCATTCAGAGGGTTGAATCTGTAAAGGAAAAAGACGAGATGCGCACACACAGCGTGCACTTGAACTTTTTCCAGAGCTGCAGTATCTGGCATTCAGGCTGATTGGTATTCTCATGATTTAGCTGGATTGATTTTCCAGTGCAATCAGCATGCTCTCACACACGTCTCAACATCTGTGCTGCAGCAGAACATCTCAGCCGAGCTGCTCGATTCTCTTGTGATCGGCTCGCAGCAGAGCACCATTAGAGACCCTCTGTCTTCAAGTTATGGAGAAAACGCCTGGCGGTGAATGGAAGTAATAGCATGAGTGGCAGCAGTGCATGCAAAACATGCAAAACATGTGGCGAAACAGGAGACCCTGAGGCTCCTGGGAGGACGAGTAAACAGCCAGCCCTGCCCATGAAGAGGGGGCGAAGCACAACAGCTGACAGATATCCACACATCACATCGCAGCATTCGGTGGTAACCTTCAGGAAGGGCAGAGGCATCATCAATAAAGACAAAGTTCACAGTGACTTTGTACGTCCGAGTGCAAATGTCTGCATAAAACACCGACATTAAACCCACCGGCAAACTCTATTATCTCCACTGGAATCAACTGCCGCTGTGCACGGCGAGATAATCCGTCACACGCTACGTTTCATAAGCTCTAGTGATTAATACAATCAGCCTGCGACCCACTCGCTCATTAGCACTGCAGTGGTCACTGTAGTGTACTGTGGCAGTCATGTGAGGCACACTTCAGGATCCCCAAGGTGATCCATCAAAGATCATTGACCGCTGCAGGACCGACTCAGGTGCACAGCTGTTGGAGGTCACGCAGGAAACGATGAGGCGCCGCGGATCGGGGGGAAGAGAGATGCGTCCGCGTACAGTAATCGATGTTCTCGCACAGAAAGCAGAAATCACTACGGCGCATATTCAGCATCAATCACCGAACCCAACAGGAAAGAAGAAGCTATTGAGGGAGCGGCAATCGATTCATCTGCGATCTGAGAAGGACAAAGTGAATTGTTTAAAAGGCCCCAGAGGTGAGCTGGCAAGATGAAAGCTGCGCTTTCAAATCAAAATGACATGCGGCTGGTGGCTACAGCTCTATCTGGGGTAGTAGGGCAAACAACCACGGCTGGCCTTGTTCCAGCAGACACACAAGCCGCGCACACACCTGCTAAGCTGGCACATCCTGCTGCAGGGGAGGGCCAAACCGTCTGCATCCAGATGCTCTGTGGGTGTATGTCTGGGCGAGTGCGTGTGGCGCCTCGTCCCATCCATCACTGCCACATGCATGCATTAATCCCCCTCTGCATTCTTGAGGGGCTCTGACGCCAGAGGGAGTTTACCCCTGTGGCCTCCCCCATCCTCGTTTTAGAGAACCACTCACGGCACTCTCAGTCACTTTTGGATAAGGGAAAGCCCCAATTCAAAAATCTGTTGCTGTTGGATCGCTCGTGTCTGATTCAAGCTCGAAAAAGCAGAAAAAGAAATCGTAATTCAAACTTTGTGTCCCTGTGCCAAACTGGGCCATATGTTCAGGGTGAACTCGCGCTCTAATTGGCAGCGTCTCGCTTTTAATGGGCAATTAAAGGGCTAAAGTGTAGATGCAGTCAGGCCAGACGGGACATGAATCACTGATCGAGTTATCGAGCATTATTCTTTTGTCACACAGGTTAGGACACCATCTGAGCAACAGCACAAGTAACTGACCTCACTTTTGATAAATAGGTGAAAAAAACCAAAACCAGACAACAACCAGGTCACGGTGAGCGCTGGCTCAGCACTCTCACCCCCATTCATACATCACCGTCATGTCTGCTGAAGCCTTAAACTGCGACACACTGACAAGCCAAAGCCAAGACGATGCTCCAAGTCTATCAGAGGTGGTTAGACTAGCCTGGGCCCGTCTGCTTGGTTTGCTCACTGCGGTGAAGGTTAACATAGGTAACAAAGGACCTGCCGCTCAATAAACTGTTGGGAGTCATTACCTGAAGTAATTAATGTCCTTATTACAGACTCTCTTTGAACACAGTGGCAGGTATGAAAGACTGTTTGTTTACCTGGCGGAGATGCCAGCTCATTTGACTCACCACAAAAATGCTGACGTGACATAATTAAGTGCAAATCTAGCTGTCGTGTAGAAAACCTTTCTTAACACGGCAGCACTGATCTGTTTTCCCGGAAACAAGTGAACTCCAAACTCCAAACAAGCAGGATTATCCCTCTCCTCGTGAATGGGGGATTAACTTGTTTGAAACAAGTTTCGGGCCTGCACTGCTTTTTGGCACTGACCGTTCTTTGCAGCAGCAGCATGCAAATCCAGACCACATCACAAATGCACAACTGCAGGGACGCAATTCTTTCAGTTTAAAGTGATGATTCACCGGAGAGGTTTTGGTATTCTCGTCACGCTGCCGAGCCAGCGTGTTACAAATACACATCCTCGCCTCTACCCGAGCCGAGAGGAGTCGGCCGGCCGGCTGTAGATGGTTTGATAAAGCGGTGGAGATGTCGGCATCGTGTCATGGACCTACATCAGAGAGCTGTAAACACAGGACCACAGGCTAGAGGGCTATATAAACCATCCATCAGGTGAAATCAGCTCTGTTTAGACATGTCTCGCTGTATTTAGACCCTATACATGTGCAAGTTTATGCACAATCACATTATTCACCATATAAACGTCCTTAACCAGTCTGCTGCCTCTAATAAGGACATATCCCACAGCACGGCTTTAGTAAACAGAGCTCACAGGCAAAGAAATGTAAATTACCGCATAAAGTAACCATCCTCTGACATCATGCTCCTCACAGCAACCGACTCTTTACTGAAGAGGAGAGCTAACAATCTCTGTTGAACTCTCTGCTGATCAAACAGAGTTGACAATAAACAAGTTGTGAATTAAAGCCAAGTTGGTCGAATGTTCGGGAAGGCAGACGCACGAGTCGTCTGGTTATTAACAACCTGAACACGGAGTTTTATTGGAGGCCAAAAACAGGCTAAAGAGAACTTACAGTAACTGTTACTGTCCACGGCACAGATAAGAGGAAACAAATGTGAGCTGGACTGTCTGCTAAACATCCTGGAAGCACTGATGATGGGTGAGACAGCTGGTAGGAGCCAGGCACACACACACACAGATATTTTATTGAGGGGGTTACAGACTGCATGGCCCAAAATGCCAGCAATCCACTTCCTCCACAATCGGCGAATGCTGTTAGCTGCACGTTGCATATGGTGGATGGATTCTTGCATACGAGCCGGGACTGTAAGATGTTACATGTTTACAGGAGATGCAACTGGGGGCAGTATGAATTTCCTTACACTTTGAGAAAGTCTAAGTATCTGCAAATGAAGGAATGCAATGTGAGCTTAATGCAAAGTCATGCAGTCAAAGTCAGATTTTTATTTGCTTACATTTAAAGACTTTTTGATTAAAAGGAAATCAAACAGCCAATAAACAGCAACACCTGGTGGAATAAAAGCAGAACATGAAGCTATGATGATGATGATGATGATGATGATGATGAGTGTGTGTGTGTGTGTGTGTGTGTGTGTGTGTGTGTGTGTGTGTGTGTGTGTGTGTGTGTGTGTGTGTGTGTGTGTGTGTGTGTGTGTGTATTAATGCCACAGTGCCGGCTCCTGCAGCTCAACACTTATGAACAGGTTTACCACCTGTGGTGAGCGTGTCTCCTCGTCCCAGTGCATGACACAGTTTCTGTCCAAAACTGTGTCAAGGGCTAGCCTGATTCACTGGAGCACAACACTGTGTGAAAATGTGTCTGCTAATGCAGGCGAGCAAACATGTGAATTTTCCGCCTCCTTTTCACTCTAAGCAGGAACAGATTTTGAATCCCAACATCAGGACGCGGGTTCTGCAAAGCTCGCTGAAACGGCGAGGGCCAGATTAGATCTCACTGCGGAACTATCTCAAGAAATTAGCCTTTATCGACCTATAATCCACAACAGGTGCTGGACAAAGCACTCGAGCGGCACCTGTGTTTAACTTGCAAAGTTAAAGAAAGGCAAC
Organism: Perissodus microlepis; assembly: GCF_051167445.1. Lineage (NCBI taxonomy): Eukaryota > Metazoa > Chordata > Actinopteri > Cichliformes > Cichlidae > Perissodus > Perissodus microlepis. Next base: position 9,098,574 of record NC_140479.1, read on the forward strand.
AACAAAAGAGTGACCTGTGCAACCAGTCTCACAAGTCACGGCGATGCACAGGCACGTGAACCAATTCGATGGCTGTGAAAAAGTCAGAGGCAAATCTCCGCAAAGCTAACTCCTTTGTCCTTCTCTGCAAAGCCTTTTCAGAGAGGAATGTGGTTCAGAAAGGCCGATAACGCAAAACAAGCCAAAGCGGGCACCGAACGCCACCTCAGCGAAGGGCACGGCGAGGCTCAGCTAAGCACCGGCAGCTGTGCCGCATATGCGCCGCTTTTACCAACATGATTAAATTAAGGCTCCTGCCAAACTCGTTATTATCCCATTCATATAGGGAGGATCAAGAATGTCAATGAGGATCATGCTCATTATGCAGTCGTCATGCACAATGCCCACAAAGAAACCAGCACTTTCACACGATTACACAGTAAATCTACAGCATGTTTCAGCTGGCGGCCATTCTTTTTCTGACTTTGAAAAATTACAGTCCGGCTCTTAATTTTTATTCAGCAAAACAAATTCCTCAACTAATCAAATCACCGCTCACAGGCAGATGTGAAAGCCCGGCGATGTCCCACGGGACGGGCCGGAGAAATCGACAGGCAGATGCTTCGACCGGCAGAGGTCACGAAAGGTCAAGCTGTTCCATTATGGGAGTACAAGGGTGGCATTTATTCACAGGCTTTCCCTCATAAGCTGGCGGGGGCTCAGAGGGAATGGAGATGGATACTTAACCCTTGAGGCAAATGGCCAAGTACCAACAATGCAGCGTTTCTCTCATTGCTGGTGGAGATAAAGGAGCGCTCTGCCCGTGCCCACCACGAGAAAGGTATTAAAAAGAAAAGAGCGAGACATGAAAAGAAAAGCAAAAACTTCAGACTTGCTCAGATCTTACTGTGCTGCCATCAATGCATGATAACAACAACAAAAGGAGCTTTTCTGGCAGGACTGATGCACTGCAGCCCGCTTTAAGCAGCGGTAATGACCACAAAGGCACACAGCAGAGGCACTTCAAACACTCCGGCCTGATCCGACTTGTCTGTAGTCCTGGTGAAGCTGTTTCGCTTCACACTACATCAAAGCGACTCTGCTGCGTGGCTGCACGCAGCATCAAGACGGTTCTTCGATGTTTTTTATTCCATGTACAGTTAGTGGTTAGCTGAACGCTTACTGCACCTCAAGACATTAAACATGACGGTATGGATGCTGGGAAAAGATCGGAAAAAATGAGCGCAGCCTTCCAGCTTGTTAAAATACTTGTTGGCTTAGGAAAGCCCGTGGCACTGTATGATAGAATTAGCAAAAGCAGCAGGCACGTCTGGGATTAAACATGAACACTTAAGACAACCCCCATTAGAGAGAAACACACACATCATCACTGCCCACTAACTAATGGCCTGTTTTACTATTCTGTTTTACTTAAGGGCCAATTGAGTGTGGAAAACAATGAAAAACAATATGTTTCCAATTACTGGAATCAAAATTTGATCAAGTACAAATGCATATATGAATCACACAGACGGGGAGGAAAAAGGGATGCACGAGGCTAATAACACAATATGACTGTAAGTACAGCTTTCGCAGCTCCTTGAACTGCAGCAATCATCTTAACTGTCAGGAAAACCCAGTTCCTGGCATTTCTCAATGTTGTTATTATTAGCTTAAGCCCGGGCATGCCAGCGTGCACGCATGTGCTGTAATATATCGTTATTAGTATAAAAAATGGTACCCGCAAGTTTCCAGTGAAGCAGATTTCTCCACGCGAGCAGACCGCAGGGCTTCCCGCTGGAGACAAAACCGCTCGCTCACAAAATTACTACAGAGGGGCAGGGCAAGCGCCTAAAGAGACAAAATTACTGTAATAACTGTGATATGTTCTTGAAGTTATTCTGCCAGGAAGAAACAGACATTTGGGACTCGTCAACAAAAACCTGTCCCCTCTAAAAGCCTGAGCTAACGAAGCCTCCTAGTAGCTGTTTGCAATGACAGACGAGATGAAGCGCAGTAACCTGGAGACCAAACAGTATCTGCTGCATGTCGCTGGGCCGAGTGACACAACATCAGCCGCATATTAGTCACCAGTCAGGGTGTGCTCCTTGGATCACTAACCTCATGAGACTGTGAATAAATGATTTCACCCTGCAAAGTGGAAATGATTTATAATGAATGACTTCACCTCTGTATGCATTCACTTTACACCGGATCCTGTCACATGCGAGGGGAATAGCAATGAGGATATAAAAGGCTGTTTGGCGGATGTAGAAAAATCTTTAAAAATGACTTTTTATGTTCCTTTGATATGCTGGAAGCAGGATTCCCACCATGAAAGCAGGTGAGATAGAGATCAAAACTCACAGCCGCTGAAAACCAACAGGCGCTTCGTATGCAGCTACTCCATCAACATGGATGTTGGAGGCTTTGAGAGAGCTATGCAGAGTAACACAGACTTCTCATTATTCAGCTGAGAAGAATTTGGGCAGAAGGGCTGCTGCATAGCATGAGAACCACACTGGCCTCACATATTTCAGCAGTCATATTCTCAAAGACACACACACATAAAGAGGATGTGTATAGGGAGTGCAGAATTATTAGGCAAGTTGTATTTTTGAGGAATAATTTTATTATTGAACAACAACCATGTTCTCAATGAACCCAAAAAACTCATTAATAGCAAAGCTGAATGTTTTTGGAAGTAGTTTTTAGTTTGTTTTTAGTTTTAGCTATTTTAGGGGGATATCTGTGTGTGCAGGTGACTATTACTGTGCATAATTATTAGGCAACTTAACAAAAAACAAATATATACCCATTTCAATTATTTATTTTTACCAGTGAAACCAATATAACATCTCCACATTCACAAATATACATTTCTGACATTCAAAAACAAAACAAAAACAAATCAGCGACCAATATAGCCACCTTTCTTTGCAAGGACACTCAAAAGCCTGCCATCCATGGATTCTGTCAGTGTTTTGATCTGTTCACCATCAACATTGCGTGCAGCAGCAACCACAGCCTCCCAGACACTGTTCAGAGAGGTGTACTGTTTTCCCTCCTTGTAAATCTCACATTTGATGATGGACCACAGGTTCTCAATGGGGTTCAGATCAGGTGAACAAGGAGGTCATGTCATTAGTTTTTCTTCTTTTATACCCTTTCTTGCCAGCCACGCTGTGGAGTACTTGGACGCGTGTGATGGAGCATTGTCCTGCATGAAAATCATGTTTTTCTTGAAGGATGCAGACTTCTTCCTGTACCACTGCTTGAAGAAGGTGTCTTCCAGAAACTGGCAGTAGGACTGGGAGTTGAGCTTGACTCCATCCTCAACCCGAAAAGGCCCCACAAGCTCATCTTTGATGATACCAGCCCAAACCAGTACTCCACCTCCACCTTGCTGGCGTCTGAGTCGGACTGGAGCTCTCTGCCCTTTACCAAACCAGCCACGGGCCCATCCATCTGGCCCATCAAGACTCACTCTCATTTCATCAGTCCATAAAACCTTAGAAAAACCAGTCTTGAGATATTTCTTGGCCCAGTCTTGACGTTTCAGCTTGTGTGTCTTGTTCAGTGGTGGTCGTCTTTCAGCCTTTCTTACCTTGGCCATGTCTCTGAGTATTGCACACCTTGTGCTTTTGGGCACTCCAGTGATGTTGCAGCTCTGAAACATGGCCAAACTGGTGGCAAGTGGCATCTTGGCAGCTGCACGCTTGACTTTTCTCAGTTCATGGGCAGTTATTTTGCGCCTTGGTTTTTCCACACGCTTCTTGCGACCCTGTTGACTATTTTGAATGAAACGCTTGATTGTTCGATGATCACGCTTCAGAAGCTTTGCAATTTTGAGACTGCTGCATCCCTCTGCAAGATATCTCACTATTTTTGACTTTTCTGAGCCCGTCAAGTCCTTCTTTTGACCCATTTTGCCAAAGGAAAGGACGTTGCCTAATAATTATGCACACCTGATATAGGGTGTTGATGTCATTAGACCACACCCCTTCTCATTACAGAGATGCACATCACCTAATATGCTTAATTGGTAGTAGGCTTTCGAGCCTATACAGCTTGGGGTAAGACAACATGCATGAAGAGGATGATGTGGACAAAATACTCATTTGCCTAATAATTCTGCACTCCCTGTATTGTATATCGTCTGTAGCTGTGAGTCACTCGTTCCCCTAAACTGCAGCACACACAGCCTCCACATCCAGTCAGATCCATCCAGAAAGGCCAACAATGGTCTCGCTGAGTGCGACAAACCACCTGGGATGTTTGAGTGGTTGTCAGAGATAACCCATACAAGCTCCTGCTCTGCCCATGGTACGGTGTGTCTTTAACCCGGACTCAAAACGCCTCAACAGAGGCAGAGTCATGACCTTTTCAAGTTTGCTTTCACTCCGCGGCGTTGAAAACTGTGCAAATAAAACACCAAGAAACTCAAGAGATTTCCCATTTAGAAGAAACAGCTGACCTTAAAGCTTATTTACTTTTTTTGAAACAAGACAAATGGAAAGATTGATGCAAATGTCACAACACAAGCTGGAGCTAAGAGACAGATGGGTCAATGAGCTCTACCTTTTAAAGACAGGAACTTGGTTAAGCATGAAGCATGGAAGCCGAGAACCTGCCTTAAAGCCCTAATAAAGGTCCAGCTACCCATCCATCCAATTTCAGCCACTTATCCGGGTCGCGGGCATCAGTCTAGACTGTAATCGTCTAGCTCTTCTGTCACGCTAGCCAAGCGGCATAAACCCTCCCCATGCATGAATGTCCCACAGTGGAAGGGTTTGCATGCCCACGTAATCCAAGAGCTAGATTGTCAGGCCAATTTGCCCCTGGTAGGGTCTCCGAAGGCAAACGCTTCATGGGCGAGGGGCCAAACTAAGAGCAATTCAAAAAGACCCCATATGAACAGCGGTCCCCAACCCCCGGTTCGTTTGGTGCCGGGCCACGAGAGTTGAGGCTCGGGTGTGAAATGTATGGTTTTCAGGGTTTTTATTGCTTTTATTGTTAACTCGGTTTCTCTGGGTCTTTTCCCGTGTGTTATGAATAAATCTTCTTTTTTGGGGGTTTTTATTTTGTTGTATTTAACCGTGACACCTTAAAGGCTGGTCCATGAAAATATTGTTGGGCATAAACCAATTCGTGGGGACCGCTGCATATGAACATTGAGTCAAGAAACATGGCTGCCCTGCCGGATTTCCAGAAGTTTGTACACAAGGACTTTTTCCCCCTTCAATATCCTCCAGTGAGTTCATTATAAATCATAAAAGAGCCACAAGATTGGCTCACTGCAGAGGTCAAAGGTTTGCTTTAATGTTTCTGTATGTGAAAGTGGAATCAGTGCACTTATCTAAAACTAGGTCAAAAACCTAAAGAAAAATATTCCCAAACAATGTTTAACCCGTTTTTTTGGGGGGTTTTTTGATAAGAGTTTTTTAGGTCAACTTTATCTGATGCTGTCTGACGTCTTTTCTAATTTAAAGTGCACTGCATGAACAGAGACACCAGGATCAATGACAGTCCATAAACCCGGCGCTTCACTTTCGTTGCTCCAGCACCTTAAATAACATGAGGATTGAGCAGCAGACAGGTTCGGAGCTCCAGTGACACCTTAATGTCAAATACCTGTAATAGCCTCAGGTACCCCCTTCACACCTCCTTCCATCAGACTCAGACCGTCGCCGCATCAAGTTTTAAAGGAAGATTTATGGATTTGGTATGAGTGAAGCTGCAGGAATGAGGGTGTATAGTGTCGCCTGCTCTGACTTCTTTGAGGGAGGGAAGTGTATTAAATCTGCACAGCTGTCCCATATTACAACACGCTGGACTGCAAACCGCACCCTGTAATCTGAATGACTAACCATGGAAGAACCAGAGAATACCGACCTTGACTTTATCTAAATGTTGTGTCTTTTGTGCATGTCAACTTGCCAAGGATGCACTTGTGAGATAAGCACTATGCTTGGTAGCACAAATATCCATGAGAAAATATCCTGTGTTGTTGGACGTAAAGATACGCGAACAGTGGCCCTGCTCCTCGGTTCAAGTGTTTCTCCTCTAACAGAGTCTGTACGGTCTGTACTTTCTGGGTAGATAAAGCCACTTGGTGTTTGGCACCTGCAGCCATCAGGTGTGAAAAACCATCCCGGCAGTTTCTTGTGGAGCCAGAGTGTCACAGAGAGCCAGCTGGGCAGTGGGTACGTTTGTCACTCGCAGCCAGGGAAGCCCAGCCCTGCATTAAACGGCTCTTACGTAACAGTCGAGCTCAGATCCTCAGTGTCCTGGCACTAGCCGAACACAGAAAAGTGGAGCTGGAAGTTTCTGGGAGGGAAACCCAAGTGTCTAAACTACAGTTTGAGGTAGAGAAGGGGTGCCATAGAAAATAAGCACACGCAGGCTCTCCTACAGCAGCCTGACTGATTTACCGCTCGGTTTAGGTTGAGGATGTGAGGCCTGTCTTACACCATTTAGCCACAATTTCACATTAACCTGATAAAATGTTCTTACACACTCTGTTTCATTGCTCTTGTTGTGGCACAATGAAGCCCTTCACTTCTATATCCTTTTCCTTCGAACAGACGAGGCCCGTGAGCTGAACAAGCCTGAATGATGATATCAGCTCAGGAAACAGGTTATTTAAATACTTTTACCTCTTTGGAAAAAAAGGATTTTAGAGGAATATTTAATTGAGCGTGTTCCATGACTGGACGTCAGGATTGCTGGTTACCTAAAGCAATCAGGACCCCGTCTGTGTTTACACTGGCCGCACGCCAACGTGACAAAGGCTGGAGACTAAGAAGTAAAGAATAGAGCTTATCTATCTCAGAGATCAAACCACCGACTGTTTAAGCAGGGAGTGGGCTGGACGGGCAGAGGGGTGCTAATGAGCCTGAAAATGTTCCTCAACATAACATGAATGCAACGGCTGCCAAAGACCCTCGAAACACTTTGCATGTTTCACAAAGCCCAGGAAACTGTGCAGATAAGGACATGGACTGGAGCGAGCTTCTGAGCGAGCGAACGAAGCGAAGCAACATCAATATCCTGCAAGACTGCAGTTGTGCAATTGTGATGATTGATATTTGACTGCTGAAGGTAAGGCTGGGATGAATGGACTACTGGATACAGTTGCATCCATGATGGATTTATGTGCATCTTAACTTTATTTCCGACGTTTGTATCGCCCAGATTCATCATTTGTCATCTTCTGAAAGGATCCCATTGCAGTTGGGTACCTGTTAGACGAGTATGACAAGAAATGTGGTGTCTTAATTAACTATAAAAAACAAATTAATAATAAAAAAATTATTTAAAAAGAGGTGAGGGCTTTTTAGTTTTCTTTAAAACAAAAATAAAAATAGTTTACATCCACCCGCTGTTGAGCAGCTGGGATGCTGTTGTAAATGTGTACCCAGAATTTGCTCCATCCATCATGGAGGACAATGCAAGACGCACAGCGTCAGCTGAACATCCCGGCGCCGGGCACTCGTTTAGCCTGTAGCACCAGCTGTGTTTGCCTTTCCAATAGGGCCCAGATAGTAAGTGGGACCTTATGGCTACTGGACTGAGGTAGGACAGATCAATCACAATTTCTATTGTTATAAGCAGGCTTGTAGCCAGTGTGTGTGTGTGTGTGTGTGTGTGTGTGTGTGTGTGTGTGTGTGTGTGTGTGTGTGTGTGTGGGGACAGACTGGGTTATTTCCATACAAACTGGGCTGTTGATTGCTTGACAAATGAGCCAGCACGCGTCATCTTTTGAACACAAACATCATGTAAATACAGACTTCTCTCTCGTGTACACAGTAGAGACGTGATGCAGCTCGACTGCTTCCAGTCTGAATTTACAATCCAGACTTCAAACAGGGTTTACACAGAGAGCTATGCTCTGGAGGAATATGCTTTGAGCGAAGACGATCACACGCCCTCCGACTGAGGTCTCTGTAGCCGCCATACTGTCATTCATTTCATTGTTCACACATTTAGATAATACAAACTACTGCTTTTATATTCAAGGCCTTTAAATCACTTGGTCCGCTTTCAAAATGCTGAAACAGCACCATTACCAGACTGAAATATTGCATGCCATCTAACAAGCTTACAGGAATTACATGCACTGCTACTCAACTGCTGCCATGGGAGCTTTTTCCCTCGTGTTCACCAATCGCTGCATGATATATAAGGCCATCAATAAAAGCGTAGTAACAGCCTAACAGTTATTTCTTTGGGGTTAATGAAAGTCTGAATCACACGTGAAGAGCAACGCCATCCTCTTCTTCATCTGCACCCCAATTGTTTACATGCCTGCCTGCATTTAAAACCTTACTGCCTCCCTTTAGCAGGTGACCCAGACAGCACGAAGCTCCGTTTAGCCCAATGCATTAAATGAATCTCCTCAAAGAGAGGAGCCAGTGTGAGGAGGAGCATGAATGGGCCGGCTCAGCTGGATGAGTGTGCTGCTCCGCTGAGCTGGGCTGAAGGTTCAGTATGTGCAGCAAAGCAGGAAATTCGGTGTTAGAGCAGATACACAAAGCTGACTGAACAAATCTCACAAAGTGGATGCACGCACGCTTGTGTGTGTGCGACCACCAGCCCAGTATCCACTGCAAAACAAGTTAAATTCAGAATCTCTGAATTATGCAGCATTCAAAGTACTCGGCGGCTTCTTTTTGCCGTTTCAGCGACAGGGTTCGGTTATTACTGTTGTCCAAGCGTCCGCTGAAAGCCAAGAAGGATAACCTCGGTGTTGCGCCCGTGATAGCTCTTCGACCTGTAGCCGCGTGAATCCAAGAAGGGGTCAAAGCCAGCCACGTGTCTTTTGGTCAGCCTCTCGGTGAGCGCGGTATGAAATGAGAAGTCTTGGCCAAGATGCTGTCAACAGCAGCTTTTAGATCACCTGCTTTTTATAGCAACCACTCCAGACACTGCTGGCAATGGGCTACCAGCAAACACTCTGAAAGCCAAATATAAATTCAACCACAGCAGCAAGAAATAGAAGCACGCAGGCCACCATTATGCTCGCCCGACTGTGCAGCCCAAACAGAAGCCTCAAAATGGCATTTCACTGGAATCAAGAAAGCGAACGTGCCGAGAAACTGAAAAGAAATCAAGTTTTTGCTCATTTAAATGTGATCCTTTCAAATCCTTTTGTCTCCTTCGTGTGGAGTCCCTGTGGTTTCCCTCTTCAGGGCCTCTCTACCTAGAGACAGTGAAAGGCCTTCATCCCCGTGTGACAATGAGCACAGATGTTACCCATGCACCTTATATGGAGAAAAATGTGCAGAGGAGAAGACATGAAACATTGGCGTTTCTCGGCCAGTGTGCGAGCACTTTGAGAATTAATGATGACAGGCGCAGTCAGGGGAAAACACTTCCAAGTTTTTGTGCCTGACCAAGACTGCTTTTCACACGGAGCATCAAAAAGAAGCAAAGACAAGAGCAGTCGACAGTTAGATGACTGTTCTTAACGTTACTCGACAAAGTGCATCAGCTGTTGATGCACTGACTGCAGTTCCAGTTGTAATTATGTCACAGAGTCATGCTGTTTCTGAGCCTGCGACTCTGTGCCACCCAAAGAGAAGCCAGCGTGGCCTCACCCTTTTATCACTTGTAAACAACTTTGACGTCCCTGCCAGATGAAACTCGCCCCTCGTGCCACAGAAGGACAGAACGAACCAGCTAAACTATCACGTTTTCCACTAAAAGGAAATTACGGGCCACACTCGGTCAGCTTTGCTCTGGTTCAAGACCCCGTTCCAATCCAGGGAAAAACAGAATAGTAAAAACAATATGTTCCTTGTGGCGGAGGACTTCTGTGCCGCAAAAATGTGAACCACAGAGGCCAAAATATGCACACGGTGCTTCTGACCCGGCGCTATTCTTACTGATCTCGCACAAAAAGAACAGGGAACACACATGAGATCAACGCAATTATGTAAGTAAATAACTATTTCTGGATAGTCCATTAAAGAGGCAGGGGGGCTGATAGGCCTGATGAAATATAAACCGAGCACGCAGCATGTTCCCCCTGCAGAAAAATAAACACAAGGCATTTGCTGAAGTTTTTCCTCCTGTGCGTGTTGGGCTCAGCATAATTCCTGGATAAAAATGACCGGAGTAAATGATTTACATTTACAGTGCAAGCACATATCCAATCTGTCTTGCTGCAAAACACTGGACAGACTCCAGCCAAAGCCATCAGACAGATAAATGAGCGACCCGGGCGGCTCTTCGAGTCAAACATTAGCCACTGTTTCATTCTCATCTGTGGCATTTAAAGGTAGAAGGACAGTAAGACTGACACCTTTCTGTGGGTGTTTCCATGACCATCCCAAAAGGCATGCCGGGCCCTTCCTCCTTTAATCCAAAGCTCTGTTTGCTCTGGACTGACCCTTCACTCCGGGGGTCCCGGGCCCTTTTGTTGCCTCTGTATGTGGCTAGAGCCCTTCCACCCCAACACAAACCCAAACAACAATGCAAGTGGCAGGTAATTCACATCAGTATACATCCTGTGTGTCCCACATCTCCCAGCCTATAAATGAGAAAGAAGTTCAAAAGCAATAAGCAGCCTGTGACACTGCTGCAGCTACAACATGAAACAGCCACGCAGATACCTTTAGTGGGACTTTTAGATCGTGTCCAAGCACAGTTTGTGTTTATGGTGCTTCTATTTATCACCCCAAATTCTGCTTCACAGCGCACAATAAAACATAACGATTACTGCTTTTCAGGTAAGAAAGTCCAACAACATCCACGGTGAAGGCTTTAATACGTGACAGATCCACAGACGGAAGAAAGGGGAGACCGTTGTCAACATGAATAATTACACGACGGCAGAAACCCTCAGAATAAAACAGATTTCTCTATGAAATCATTCAAATTTAAAATCACTGGATAATCGGACGTGCTGCAGTTGGATTACATCGCTGCCTCAGTCACTGGTCGACTTACTGGACAATTCTTTGTTAAATTGTTAAACTTTTTCGCGCAGAGTGGGAGAGGCGCTTAAGCTGAACGGCAGTCTATTAAAAACAGCGTGACTGGGAATAAGTTCGTCTACAACTTACCGGCTAATGCTTCCACCCGTGAAACACATTCCCCGCAGCACTCCTGCGTCCTCCTCTCTGAAAACTCTTAATATGCCAGCGCTGCATTAAAAAGTCTGCGTTTCTTGGAGCTAATTCCACGATCCCTCCGTGTCCACGCCAAACGATCCCGGGTCGGAGCGCCAAGAGACTGCGGACTCCTCGCAGACAATGTGGGGTTAAACTCCTCCTTCCCACGGATATCGAGAGGGGGGGATGGCCGAGAGCCTTGAATAGACTACAACATGGAGTACCGTGGAAGGAAATCTAACCGTGTGACGAACCAAGGTGTTTCAAACTGTGGTTCGTGGACCTTTTAGGGGTCACGAAGAAAGACTTTAGGGTCCTCAAAAATATCAGAAAAGCGTTCATTTCCCTTTATTCAAAAGGACAGATTTTACACTTTATTCATGAGCACAGCTCAGCCTGTGACGACAGTTACCTTCCTGTAGTCAGACTGAAAAGAGAAAAAGACGCTGAACTGTATTTAACCTGGCTGTTCTCTGATTGTTAAACAAACTTCAATTAAAAAAACTTCTTGGGTGGGTTAGAGCCTAAGCTTGATTTGAAGTGACTGCTAAAACCTTTTGATGGAAAGTTGGTGAAAGTAAAAGAACTGTAAAGGACTACACAGATAAAAAATCAATCAATCAAAAGACTTTAAAAAAGAAGCAGAGCGGGCGAGAGCAGCGGGCGAGAGCAGCGGGCGAGAGCAGCGGGCGAGAGCAGCGGGCGAGAGCAGGCTGACGAGGAAACATCGTCTTAATTTGAAATATGTCCTTGAATTATAGGGAGGCACCAACATTAAAATGAGTTTGGGGATGTCATGGATATAATCTGTGAAAATGATCATATTTTATACATCTTCTTCCTTAATGCAGTATTAAGAAAGCTGAGAATAACGCTGATGTAAGGGGGGCCGAGGGCTCGTCGGGGCTTCAGGTGAAGAAAATGATACTGCAGTTAAACATATGCAATTATAGATTTAATGTAAATAGCCATTAAATGTGTAGACTATATTTTAAAGTTAACTTATGGGTTGTTAGTTAGTTATTATATAAGATGAGGTATGGGAGGCAATCGTTGTGAGAATCATCCTGATATGAATGCACTGATTGGGTCACTGACACCAAACTATTTGTTTCCATCTGCATTTATCACCACAGTCAGAACAGGCATGAGCATTTCACTCTTTCCTCTGAACTCTTCAATCATTCTGCAAAGGTTTAAATCCAGCATTAACGAAACTTTCTTGGGGCAAGTAGTTGAGTTTAAAGCCTTTTCTCCATGACAGTCCTTCACCTGAAGCATGTCCTGCCTTGGAAAAGGTGAACAAGGCATCTTTTACATAACAGTGACAGCCCTGACTGTCACGTGGTCTGATGAACTGATAAGCAGTGTGATAGGGAACAGGTTTGTTTTCCTCAGGAACTCAGAAAGCATGCGGTAGCTGCCACTGTCGCTCTTTCTCTTGGACTAAATTTAAGTCCTTTGTTCCATTTTCTTTCTACCCTTCTTTGTCGAGATGTCTCAGATTACTGATAACATGACCGTCACGGCCTTACTTCCTTAAAACTCCCTTGCAACTTTCACAAAGCTTGAGTTTCATAACGTGGCTCTTTGGCCAGGTGTGCCAGCCCAGCCCGCCCTGTCCAGTCTCCATATCAGCCAGTTTACAGCTGTGGCCACAGTGCCTGTCGTAGAAGCAGATACAGTATTTCTACTCCTTTCATCACAGTCTGATCAGGATCTGTGATCACAACAAGCAGCCTTTCATCCCCCTTGGTTGGATATACATAGCCTTGGGGATTTTAGCTCCAGTTAACCAAGCATGTTGTTGTGAAATCAACATATCTTAATATGCATCTGCAGGAGTGTCAAAGGATTTCAGAGACAAATTAGGTTGTTAGGGAATGTGAATCATTACAAATGGAACTTGTTGCATTTGAACTGATTCACATCTTTTTTATTGGTAATCAAACGTAGTGCAATAATCAACTGGGCAACCATTATCAGTCTTTCCAGTGACACGCTACCGATCCCAGCACACAATGTTTCCAGGGCAGAATCCTGGATACATTTGGACGCTTCCTGTGTCATCTGGCAGCGTTCGGGAGCTCTGGTCACTCCACATCTCATTAAATGTAATTGGCTCTGACGGTCATCCTGCCGCCCATCATCCCCTCTGTGTTTGTCTGTCGGCCTGGCACAAGACGACGGTCCTGACTTTGCCACTCCTGCGAACACACCGAGGAGTGAGGACAGGGCCGGTGAAATGAAATATTGGTATTGTCAGTTTATTGCTTTAAAACACAACGGGGAGCAGAAAGCATTGACCTCAGCCAGAAACGTCTCGTTTTTATGCTGACGCAATAAAACAGCTCGATGTGGGCTTCCACAACACACACAGTGACACACATCCACACCTCAGTCTTACTTCCTCGCCTCTTAAATGAGGCTTCTCAACACCCCCGGTCCAGCTATTCCGACTGTCATCGCTTTGTTCTGCCATTATGGCTTCTCTAATAGGATCGTCACAGATCGTGCATTTCTATGTGAGTGTGTGTTACTGTACGTGAGACGCAGGGAGGGGGCTGCAGATTCCCCGATGAGCGATGCTCACACCCTTCTCATAGCTGCCTTTTGTAGGCTGTGATCTGGCCATTATTACCACTATATATGAGGTGCTGAGATGTGAGAGCTGGCCTGTTCAGCGTCCACGTGTAATTACCAAACTGATTTGAGATGTGAGCCCTAATGGTTTGCTGTGGCTGGAAGACATTTTTCTCATAGAGCTGTCTGAAAGGCTGGCAGGGTTAGGCAGAAGGTGCTGGGAACACGGTTTTTGTGTGCGCAGCATTCATGAACACAAAGAAGGAGATGTCATAAGGTGCATGTGAGACAAAGGGAGGGCTATAATCAGAGCCACCACTGCCACGCCCTGAAACAACTCCTTACTTGTTTCTAAATATGGCAGCCAAAATGAAAGGGGCCATGGCAGCAGCTCACGCAACAGAAAAGCAGAAAAAATATGCGCTTAAAGATAAGGTAGAAAAAAGCCAGGGTGTGTTGGAAAGGCTTTTAATTGAATACAACAGGGCTGATCCAAGTGATAGCTTGTACACTCCTGAGGGCCTAACTAATCTGAAATCAATGGCTTAGACGAGCAAAGTGTGTCACAGCGGCCACCCTTTTGCAGCAATGTTATTAGGGTCTTTAAAGGACAGACACAGCACTTAAAGCCCCTGATTTACATGCACTTACATTAGTATTACATTAAACCCTCAGTTCTTTTAGTGTAATTCTATTTTTTTTTTTGAGTCGAGCATCTTTTAAAATGCTTTTCAAACTGTGGACGTGCAAGATATGTGACAGAGCTGAAGATGATGAATATACTGTTTTTTGGCTGATATCAGACGATATGTAAAGCTGCATGGATTCAGCGGTGTGGGAAACGACATATTTGACAGATGTGTCCTCCACACGTTGCATCATGTGTTTGTCTGACTGCCTGTCTGCAGCACGATCGTTCATTACCGAGCAGTGAGGGGAGCTGGATGTGTTTGCTCATCACTTGAGTTGTAGGTGAAGAAACTGTCACGAGGCTCCTACAGAGTGATGAGCTGAATTACTCTTTTGTTTGCCTGCGTGTGAGAAAAGATTGAGATGGCCGTGTGACGAACAGGATGGGACTGTAAGATAAGTATAGAGCTAAGTGTCGGCACCTGAAGCCAGCATAACAACAAAAAGTAATAAAACGGTTCTTGTTAACCCAGTTTAAAAAAAAAAGGATATAATCCATGTTAGTTTGCAGAGTGTCATCACATACAACTTCCCTAAAACTGCCTCAGGGAAAGCATAGTTTTCTTTCTGTGGTTGATTGCCTGCCTCCATCCATCTATACTTGCACTCATTACCATCTGCAAAATGAATCATTTCAAGGTAAGTGCAGTGAAGTTGTTAAAGGATATCCACAACTCCCAGAGCTTTGAAGCAGGGATTATTAAGACAGCATTATGTTATCCATCAGTCATCATTGAAATGATTACGGATTCTGCACACATACGAAATGCATGAGAGAATCCAGAAAGAAAAGGAACGGTTATGATACGATGCAAAAAACAACACAATACAAAGCTACAGGTTGAAAACATATAAGACATTATGTCATTTTAAAAGCCCATAAACTGCTTCAAAAGCTTACAGCTTATTATAGCATGAAGATAACAAACCCCCTTACACTATTTCACAACTGATGTCATTCGTGCACATCACAACTCACATGACTAGTTATGGTAAATACCCACAATGGCATCAGATGAGCAGCAACAAAAATAAAACACTAAGAAAGGAATCAGCCAATCAGGAGTTTAAAAACATCTGAAAGCTGCTCCATAGTTTGACCGTCGAGGCTGCGGTGCTGCACAAGGAGAACTTTGTGAAATACAACATCTTCTTTATCCCTTTAAGCCTCTGTGTTTGATCTAAACTGACTTTTTTCCTGTTTACCACTTCCTCTCAGGTAACCATGCCCACCTGCACCAGCTCCAAAACATTCAGCTCTCACTTGCTTTTACAGTCAGCAGCTCCGGAAGAAAACTGTCAGTCCTGAAACAAAAACATGTTTGTCGTCCAGGCTACGTCAAAGTTGGTGCATGGTGGCACCGTACCATGTCTAAGCTCATGGAGGGCATGACTGACGGAGGATAACCCGGCGCGCGGTTAGCGTGACATCAGGCCCGGGTCTAAAAATGCACCAAAGTACACACAGCTGTCCTTTTCTTTGCCTGAATTTGGGGCAGACTCGACACTGACAAAGTTAAGAGCATGTTGGCTGAATATATATCCCACACGAGAGAGCAAAGAATATAAATGATTGAGGGACTTTGGAGAGATTACTTTAAGAAAGACAGATCAAGACTGGACAAGCCTCATCTTTTATAGACTCAGAGAATAAGGAAACAGTCTGTAGCTCTGGGCTGGCGTGACAGTTTAAGCTGCTTTAAACCTCTTCACTCCTGCAGCCACAGCCCTGCAGGCCAGTGGAGGGGAATCCACAGCAAACGCAGGGACGTTTGATTGAGTTATGGCAAGCTTACACCGAGTCAAATGATAGAACACATTACAAGCCAACAAACATGCCTAAAAATCAAAAGCTTCATTCAGTAAAAAACAGTAAAGGCTGATTCCAATGAGCTAAATGCAATCATTCACTCTGAAGTGTAATGTGATTTGTATTGGGCTAAATTCAGCTCGCTCAAACTCAATAAGAGCAACGAGACGAGCTGAAAACAAGCAAGACGCAAACAACATCGAGCATAAAGTCTCAGGATGGATCTTTATTGCAGCAAATCTCACCCAAAAAATTAGTCTTTTGCTAATAAATGAAGTAATTAGTGTGTTTTGAGGATGTCTGCTGCAATATCTAAAGCATGAGAACCAAACTGTTGTTGCATCATTAGGACTGTGACCGTCCCTCTGCCGTGCCCACTAAGGTAAGGTTCCCACACCCATAACCTCCTCACTCCCTGCTGACAAATACTTTCACACCCATGTGAAGGGAAGCTGGGTGCTGTTACAGTCACCTTGTTAAAAACCTGCTCATTTCACTTCTTAATTGGAAACAGATACAGTGCTCTGGGTCTTTAGCACAATATTATCAGCTACTAGTGTGATGCACTGTAACAGAGGGCACCAAATCTAACTGAAGGGCAGCCAGGGGGAGGGGTCTGTCTGACATGTCGGTTATTAGACAAAGCAGGACCTGGAAAGCTGATACCTTCCTCCAAACCACTTGGACTGGTTTGTTTACAGGCCTTGTGGAGGGAGACATTTAGATCAGCCTTTGTGATTGTAAGAGTACGTTAGCATGTTTGCGTCTTTGTTTTCAGCTTATGAGCATTCAGGGATAAACTTCAGTTAGTTCAGAGGAGAAATCTGTGAAGATAAAGTTCACTAAAAGAAGAAAAGACTGCTTTGCTGTTGCCGATCCCTCCAACGAACAAGTCACACTTTGGATTCTCTGCCTTAAAATGATGTGCACACACAAGTTCGATGCCTGGATTTATTCTGCTGCAATGGTTAGCATGTGCAGCTAACTAGTTACCTTCATCAGTAACTTTTAATGGAGTAACTTTTATCCAGTGCCAGAGAAGACTTCTTTATCTAAGTGAGTTTGTGTGGTTGCAGGTTCGTTCTGCGTTTCACAAAGCAGGGTTATTTATCCAGGGTACGTTCAGTGGTGAATGAACTGTAAGTGACAAGTCATTAGCCAATGAATGTGCGGTTTCACGGCCAAACAGGTGGTGAAGGTGGAAATGTTTATCTGGACTACAGGAAACAGGACCAATGGGTGAAGTCATGGTAGCTTCATCCATCTTTTATGCCATGTATGCTAAGGACTTCAAATACACCCAGGATAATCCTCCACTCTGACTTTTAATTGTCCAAAATGGAATCAGTTTTGTATTCACTGTGATCCAAAACGAGGAAAGTGTTTCCTGAGGATAATTTTTCCATAGATTTAGGATCTGCAGCTTTTGTCTCCTGAGTTGTCATTAAAAAGTTTCATCAGGTTGACCTTCACTTTTATACACTATCATCATCAAAGATTCGTAGCATTCATCCCGTCGGGATGCGTCATCAGCACCAACAAACTGGGGACTGTAATCAAAGTATTAATCTTACACTGAAGATGGTACAGTTTGTCTGTGACACCGGGATAATAAAGATCATTCTAGAACGTCTTACAGCATTATTCTCTTAGTCTTTCCAGGTGGAAATGTTTATTTATAGTGAGGCTGACCACTGTTCTGACTTGCAGGAGCTTCGTGAACAAAAAAGCACTCAGGACGTTTCTGTTTTGTAGCTGGAGGTCTCCCCAAGTGCTGCGGTGTGCAGACCTGGCCGTGTCCAGCTTGTAAAGCATTGTGGATGTGAATGTCAGGTCAGTTATGTGAGCCATTTGGGAGAAGAAGGAGGCGAAACTCTCAAAGGTGAGTGCTAATTATGTAATGACGTCTAGCTACCTAAAGTTCATCCGTGGGCTGTTAATATTAGGGTCATAGGAGCCTCGAAGGACTGTAGAGACGAGCAGTAATAGTTTGGTAGGTGATCTTATGACATAAATCTATTTTAAATCATTTTCCAATGTCAGGCGAACCACTCATACAGATTAAATAACCCACAACTGACAGCCAGAGCTACAGTGAAGGAGGGGCTGGTGTGATTTTGTCACTACATTTCTACAGCGTGTTCAGGTGCAGAGTGTTTGCGTGCAGTGCCATGCTCTACACTTTGTTTAGCAGCTGCGAACAAACTGAGAAGCCAGTCGTTAGAGTATCTGATCGATTAACTTCCTGACATTTGGCTAAATAAACCTGATAAAAATGACTAGCAGGCAGTTTTCGCCTCCAGGTGTGACTTCCAATAAAGGAGTCACATCACTGCCTGTTGGTGTTTGCCCTAAGTGAGCACGCCCAGAACTCAACACTACAATCAAGCGCTTCTTGCTGTCCCTCTGACATTTGTGGTCTCCGTAGCAGCTCTCTGTGTGTTTACCTATTAGCCTATTTACCTAATAATAGCTAATGGATGTGTGTATGTGTGCATCACTTTTCATTTGGGCTGTGAAATCAGATTAGTTCTCCTGTGTGCTGTGTTGCGTGTGCACACTCACATGTTTGATTTGAGCACAGTGTGTGTATGACGTGCACGAGAAAATCCTCCATGCTCCACAGAAACGCTTCTAGCTGGCTCCGCTTGTTCTTGTGTGCTGTTAAAAATACTAAAGCACATCTAAGTGGATAATGAAGCAGATATCTGCAGGAGGGAAACGCTCCAGGTCTTAGGGAATACGCAGGACACCCCAGACAGGTTTAGTGCTGTTGAATCACGAGGTCATGGGAACCATTTGGTTGAATTCTTGTTTTCAGTCATATTTAGTTATTTAAATCATTTTTAGGTGTGTTTATCAGAGCATTATCATCTTAGCAAAGTTGCCCACATGCAACACTAAGGTTGGGATTATACTTGCATGTGAACAGACTTCTTTGTGGCCCCATAACTCAACGAGGCCTTGAAAGATAAAAGCTACTGCTTTGTCAACTATTAAGTTCAAGTGTAATTAGGTTCATATACTCGGACCGGTGTGAAACGTGGGAGAGAAGAAGCAAGGCAGATTTATGTGGGCTCAACTTCTCCCCAGGTTCTTTGCACGTTGGTCCAGCAGCTTCATTAGAAATCTATTAAAACCAGCTTCTCGAACTTCCGGTTGAGCTTTGATGGAGTAGGACGCGAGTCTGGGAGCTCCCGCCGATTTCGATTAAATTGTTATTTATTCGCGCGTTTTGGCCATATTTCCAGTCCTGTTTTGGTTTGTGGATTGTCTTGTTGAGAAGTTTTACTCGGGCCGGCGTAAAATGGCAGCAAAAAATGTTAAAACCTGCAGTACTATTCAAACACAACTGAGGCCTAGTTTGCAAACCGCGACCACACCCTCAAGTGAGCCGTCGTCTCCTGCAAAGCCCCCCACATGTCAAGCTAATCCTGATATTGAGGCTCTCAAGGTCGAGTTGCTGGCTTCGCTGAGGAAAGATATCGCCGACATCTTTAAAAAGGAGCTTCAGGATACTGTGGGTGATGCTTTGTCTACCATTAAGTTCGACCTGCAGGCGGTGAAGACGCAGCTGGCGATCGATAAAGCTGCCAATGACGCTACCATGTCTGAGCTAAAAGGTACGGCCAAGGAGATGGAGCACGCACTTACTGTCTGCTCTGATGATATAGCTGAGATGAAAAACACTATCAAGGGCCTCACAGCTCATGTAGCCAAGCTGGAAAGTAAGTGTGAAGATTTGGAGTCCAGGTCGTGGCGCGACAATGTTAGGATAGTGGGAGTACCGGAGGGCCCTGACACGTGCACCACTGCTGCCGTAGCTTCCTTGCTAAAAGAAGCATTTGATCTGGGGAAGGAGCCGCTTTTGGATCGTTCGCACAGGACCCTCCAACCCGCACCTAAGCCCGGCGACCGTCCACGAGCCATTGTATGCAGGTTTCATTACCACACTGACTGTGTTGACATTTTACGACGTGCTAGAGAACGCCGACAGATTAAAGTTGGAGATTGGACCATCTCAGTCTTCCCCGACTACACCGCCAGGGTGGCACGGGCTCGTGCTGCATTCAACACGGTCAGGCAGCAACTCCGTGGCATTGAAGGTGTTCGGTATGGCCTGCTTCATCCAGCGCGACTCCGCATCACATATAAGGGTGTCGAGAAGGACTTTGTTTCAGCAGAGGAGGCCAGTGATTATGTCAAGACTTTGATCTCTGGGTGAGCCTCAATAGCCCCTCAGTTTGATGCTGTAATGCTGCTAAGGGTTCACGCTCTCCTTAGGTTTAACGCCACCTGTGCATTGTTTTCTTAGGCCATTGTGCTAGTTATTGTACTGTTGGTGTGCTGGTTCCTTTTATTTTCATTGTTATTTATTGAAACTGAATCATATAATATACTCTTGAACTTCGGACCAGTCCGGCACAATCTTCTCCAAGCTTGCTGCATTGATTTGCATAGGACTGGGTTGTTTGTTGTTTCTGTTAAATTTTTATTTATTTATTTTTTTGTTTGGTTGTTTTTGTTTTAATTGTTTATCTATTTATTTATGTATGTATTTATTTATTTATTTTTAATTTTATGCACTTTCGGTGATTTGTTGGAAAGTTCTCCTTCTGAGGAAGTCATATTTTGTACTGTGAGATCTTTTTTGGTTGGTTGGTTTCCTTTTTCTTTTTTCCGTTTTTTAAAAAAAACATGTTTACTGGTACACTGGTACACTGCTGTCTCCTTTGTTATGTTCTGTGGAGACTTGGGGTGTATTTGTGTTCAGGGTTGGGTTGGGGGGGGGCTGTCCCATTTTGGCTCTTCATGGCCACTGGCATTTTGGTTTGGTCTTTTTCCTCTTCCTTTTTATGAATGGTTAATGGCAATATAGACCCCAGCATTGCTGGGTCAGGTATGCCTCTTAGATTCATTAGTTGGAATATCAGAGGTATGGGTAACCCTGTTAAGAGATCTAAGGTTTTTACTCACTTGAAACGTCTAAATTCTGACATAGCATTTTTACAGGAGACTCATCTTCGCATTAAGGATCATTACAGGCAAAGGTGGAAAGTAACGAATTACATTTACTTGCGTTACTGTAATTGAATAGTTTTTTTTGTGTATTTGTACTTTTTAAAGTCATTTTCCAAGTCGGTAATTTTACTTTTACTTAAGTATATTTTTTAAAAAGTATTGTACTTCACTACATTTTCAATCACACCCGTTACTGAGTAAATTAAAAGAACAAAAAAAAAAAAAAAAACAACAACATTGCGCTTCGGAAATACTGCAGGGAATGATGGGTAGTAGAACAAATTAGCGTTGGGTCACGATAAAAATGGAGTCTGACATCGGTGGTACGGATCCAGCGAAAAAAGAAACCCCATCGAATTCTGCTGACCCTGAACTCGAAGAAACCAATGTGAACCCCTGGCCGTATTTAAGGGACCATTTCGGCTTCAAGTGCAAGAAAGGCAACAGCTTTATTATGCAGTGTAAGCTGTGTTTGCCCAGAGAGACCGAGTTAGCAGCTTTGTAGAGGTAAGTTAAATGAAAGTTGTACATTTATTTTAGCAAAAAAGGCTGTGCTCAAGTTAATCACATTAAGTTAAGACATAAGCTGTTATTGGGCACGTTGTTGTCCACGCAACTTAAAATATTTTTACTTGATTGCCAAAAGAAAATGTGTTCACTTTTCCTGTTTGTTAATAATAATAATTTATTTAAAAAAAAAAATTAGTTAAATTAGACAGAAGACAGAAGCGGCTACTTTCTTACTTAACCCACATATGTTCACACTGCAGGCAAAAGAATAACATGTGCTATGTGCAGAGGTGTTTTTTTCTGTTCTCAAACTGTTGGAGCTCAGTCTAGGGGGACTTATTTTTTTCTCCTTATCTTTCCTCACGTGGTGCATTTTCCATCGTTATACCTCTCTGACCTGTCTTCCCCATGTGATGTTTGTGTAATGTATGTATGGTCGGAGGGTAAGATGACGCTGGCAAAGGCAACCTTAACCCAATTTCCTTCGGGGTCAACCTTCAGGATCAATAAAGTTTTATTGAATTGAATTGAATTGAATTGCTCCTCAAAATTAACAGAGCAGGGCCAAGTTTAAAAAATGAAAACACATTTTTATAGCAGCTGCCGTACAGCTCAATTCAGTACTTGTTCTCTTATTTGACCGTTTAAAACACATTCACATGTAAAAGAATTATATGGTTTTGACAGTTTGGTTGGTTGGTTTGGTGACCATTATCCATGTTGATGCATAGACTTGCAGTTTAACTGCCACTGCGCTTTAATTTGTAAAGTTTTTCTTTTAATTAAAAAACAACTACTTTGAGATTTATCCCATTGTCTTTTTTGCACTACTCAGAAGAGGCTGTCCTCCTGCTGACAAAAAAGTAACTATGTAACTTTTACTCTGAGTAAATTTTAAATGAGCTACTTTTTACTTTTACTTGAGTAAATTTTTAGACAGGTAATTTTACTTGTACTTGAGTAAAATTTCAGCAAAGTAATAGTACTTTTACTTGAGTAAAATATTTTAGTACTCTTTCCACCTCTGATTATAGGTTATATTGCCCTTGGGTAGGTCAGGTCTTTCACTCAAATTTTAATTCGAAAGCTAGAGGAGTGGCCATTCTCATTAATAAGAAAGTTCAATTCTCTTCGACCAATGTTATCGCTGATAGGAATGGTAGATACATCATTGTTGCTGGTACCCTAATGCAGAAAAAGGTTTTGTTGGTAAATGTATATGCCCCGAATTTTGATGATGCTGAATTCACTAATAGATTGCTGAGTAACATCCCCTTTCTGAATACACATTTGCTTATCCTTGGTGGTGATCTGAATTGTGTTTTTGATCCAATTTTGGATCGATCTAGTCCTCATAATTTGACTCCATCATCTATGTCTAAAACATTCTCAGATTTTATGAAACAGAATGATCTTGTTGATCCATGGAGATTTCGCAACCCTTCGATCAAAAAATTTTCGTTTTTCTCTCAGGTCCACCAGTCTTATTCCAGGATTGATTATTTTTTCATCGACAGAACTCTTAATTCATGTGTTAATTCTTCCGACTATTCTGGTATTGTAATATCTGATCATTCTCCTCTGCTATTGGATGTTCAGCTTTCTACCCATAAACGTAGTCCTCCACTTTGGAGATTTAACTCTCTCCTTCTGGCGGATAAAGAATTTTGTGAATTTATTTCAAGCTCTATTGAGGAGTTCTTGTCCTTCAATCTGTTTCATATTCTCTGCTATGGGAGACTCTTAAATGCTACCTGAGAGGTCAAATTATTTCTTACTCTGTCCGTGCTAATAAAAAGATTAATGCCAGGCTTAAAGAACTTATAGCTGCAATTAGTAACCTTGATCAAAGTTATACACTGAACCCTTCTCCAGAATTACTGAAGCAGCGCCTTGATTTACAAGCAGAATTTGATCTTATGTCAACCAAAGAGGCTGAGCACTTATTACTACGCAGTCGAGGCTCATATTACGAATATGGTGACAAGGCTAGTCGCTTGTTGGCACATCAGTTACGACGTCAGGCCTCCTCGCGTGTGATACCCAGTATTAAACACTCTTATGACAATATTACTACAGATCCCTTGGAAATTAATTCTACCTTTAAAACATTTTACACTTTGTTGTACAAGTCCGAATTTCCCACGGATAAAGCTAAAATGAATGCATTTCTTCATAATCTTTCAAACCCTGTTATTGGTGCTAATGATGCGGGGCAATTGGACTCCCCATTATCTGTTGAAGAAGTATTAAAAGCTATTACAGTTATGCAGTCTAATAAAGCCCCGGGCCCGGATGGGTTTCCAATTGAATTTTATAAAACATTTATTGGTAAATTGGCATCATTGCTTTTGTCTGTGTTTAACGAATCCTTGGAAACGGGTTCATTACCACCTACTTTCACAAAAGCAACCATAGCGCTCCTTCTCAAAAATGACAAGGACCCAACCTCCTGTGGTTCCTACAGGCCATTATCTCTGCTTAATGCCGATGCAAAGGTATTGGCTAAAGTAATTGCATCTCGCCTTGAGGATGTGCTTCCTCGAATTATATCTGAAGAGCAGAATGGCTTTATAAAGGGACGGCAATTGTTTTTTAATACCCGTACACTCTTTAATGTTATTTACTCAAAGCGTCTATCTGAACTTCCTGAACTTGTGATTTCTTTAGATGCTGAAAAGGCTTTCGATAGGGTGGAGTGGGAGTACTTGTTTGCAGTTTTAGAGAAATTTGGTTTTGGCGATAAATTTATTTCCTGGATTCGGCTTCTTTATTCGTCCCCTAAAGCCAGTGTTCATACTAATGATGTTTACTCTGATTATTTTGCGCTGGGTCGTGGTTGTCGTCAAGGTTGCCCTTTGTCTCCCTTACTCTTAGCCATTGCCATCGAGCCTCTGTCTATTACATTGAGATCTTCTTCTGTATTCAGGGGAATCATCCGTAATGGAATTACACATAAAGTATCATTGTATGCGGATGACTTGTTATTATATATGACTGACCCTGCATGCTCCATCCCTGCTGTTTTAAGTATTCTGGAGAACTTCAGTTCGTTTTCAGGTTATAAATTAAATTTGGGGAAAAGTGAGTGTTTTCCTGTTAATACGGCAGCACGTCAACTTCAACAGTAGTGATGGGTCGTTCGCGAACGAAATGGCTCTTAGAGCCGGGTCTTTGACGCGAACGACGCGAGCCGGCTCCTTATCGCGAGCCGTCACGTGGGTTTTTTTTTCCTTCTCTCACCCTCTCTCTCGCACTTTTTTTCCGCTTCACTCTGCATGCGAGCCTTGTGCTTTACGCTGGGCAGAGGGGGGAGGGGCAGTAGTTACACTCAGTAGCACACGAACAGAGCCAGAGCCAGAGAGAGAGAAAGAGAGCCAGGGACAACAATGTCACATTAGAAAGGTATAGTAATCATCCACAACTATTTTCGGTTGCAGATGATAAAGGATTCAGAAAGTTTATTCATGCGGGCCCATATGACAGAGAATATGCATCTTTTTTATGTTTTCATATTATAATTTATATTTAATTGTTTTGTGGTTTGCAGTGTTTTGTGTTGTTTTCACTTTAAATTTGTAAAAGGAAAAAGCTGAAAATTTAAATAGTTCAAAGTTGAAATGTGAATAGTTGATTTTTGTATTATATGATTTATTTATTACATTTTATGTGGAGTGAATAAATAAAAGTATATTTACGGTGGCCCCTACAGACAAACCACGTACAAACTCCAAAACACGTAAAAACACGTAAAAACTCAGAAGCACGTACAAAAGACAACAGAAGTGCTCCAGGATGCTGGGCGCAGTGTTGAGCTTTTGTTATCTTGTGGCTACACAAGCCAGCAAGTACCAACGACCGGATTTGGTGCGTGGTAGTAACAGGTAAATGAACTTTTTTTTTTTAATTATTTGAATATATATGAGTGCCTGTGTATAAATACACAAACAATACACACATGCTTTCAATTGTGTAATTTAAGTGATCTAGTAGCTCTGCTTTGGAAGTTCAGTTCATGGTAGAAATGTGTTTTGGAGTTTGTACGTGTTTTGTCTCTAGGGGCCACCGCATATATTTATATATAAACATATATAAATAAAACCACTTTTTTTTACGTTAGTAATTCCTTTTGTGCATAATTTTATATTATTGTTAATAATAAATTAATTAAAGCAACAAAACAACCTGAAGAGCCGGTTCGGAGCCGAAAGAGCCGGCTCTTTTTAGTGAGTCGAACCGAAAGAGCCGGCTCTCTAAAAAGAGCCGGAAATCCCATCACTATTCAACAGTCCGATCTACCCTTTCGTCTCAGTCCATCTGGGTTTAAGTACTTAGGGATTAACGTGACTCGCTCTCTAGCTGGCCTTAAATCAGCAAATTTGTCTCCTCTTATATCAAGGATCACATCTGATATTCAAAGATGGGGTAATCTCCCCCTTTCTTTAATCGGTAAGATTAATGTTGTTAAAATGAACATCTTACCAAAATTTTTATTTTTATTTCAGTCAATTCCCTTATTTTTGCCGAAACATTTTTTTGTTTCACTGGACAAGATTATTGGTTCTTTCATTTGGGGAGGGAAGCCACCTAGGGTCTCTAAAACTTTGCTGCAGTGATGCAGATTTAATGGAGGACTTGCATTACCTAATTTTTTAGCCTACTACTGGGCCGCTCACATCCATAAACTTTGCTACTGGCTAAAATCTTCTGGTTCCTCGTGGTGTAAATTGGAGCTATCATCATGTAAGGGCTCTTTACCGGCTTTGCTCTATTCCTCTTTACCCGTAAAACCCTCTCTGTACACTGATAATCAAGTGGTTCTTAACACACTCAAAATCTGGTTTCAGTTTAGACGTCACTTTAATTTTGTAATGCCGTCTTCCTCGGGTCCTCTAAGCGACAACCATTTGTTTCCCCCTTCACTTTTGGACTCGACATTCTCAGTGTGTGTGACAAGGGTATAAAACAGTTCAAACATTTATATGTGGATGGTGTTTTCGATAGTTTTCCCACCTTATCTTCTCGTTATAATCTCCCTATTACCCATTTGTTTCGCTATTTTCAAATTCGAAATTTCGTTGCCAAGTGTTTCCCAAATTTCCCCTCTTTACCTCCAGAACAGCAGTGGGAAACTACATTATCATTTATTCCTCATCACAGAGGAACCATTTCGAAACTCTATGATGCTATTCTGTCTTTTAGTAACCACTCTAATGTTAAGCTTAAGTGTACATGGGAAGGAGAACTAGGAATTCGAATACATGAGGAGTCTTGGGAACAGGCTATAGCGAGTTGTATTGTATCCAGAAGTGGAAAATAAATGTGATAAATGCCATGGTTCTCCTTGTCACCTTAGCCACATGTTTTTTCTGTGTCCTGAGCTCTACAAGGTTTCTGGACAGGGTATTTTGCTATTATGTCAACTGTTCTTGGGGTAACTCTTCATCCTTGTCCTCTGATTGCTGTATTTGGGATTCCTGTTCGCTCACTTACACTTGATTCCACACAAAAGGATATTATAGCCTTCACATCCCTATTAGCGAGACGTCTAATATTGTTGCATTGGAAGTCTGTTAAGTATCCTACTATTTCCCGGTGGCTTAAAGATGTCATGTTTTTTTTTTAAACTTGAAAAAATTAAATATACATTGAGAGGTTGCACAGCCAAATTTTTTCACAAGTGGCGACCCTTTATCTCTTATTTTGCTAGTCTAGAGGTATTGCCTGTTTAAATGTACTTCTGTTACTGTTATATTCCTCTAATATGTTTGATGGTAGTGTTGATCTGTGTGGGACTGGGAGGGGCGTTGTTTTTTTTTTTTTCATATATATATATATATATATATATATATATATATATATATATATATATAAAAAAGTTTATTTACTTAGGAAAATGAAGAAAGGTTGATTGTATTTCGGTAACTGCAAGTACTGTTGTTTTCTTTTTTCAATAAAAATATTTTCAAAAAAAAAAACAAAAAGAAAAACAGCTTCTCTTTGCTAGAGTTTGGTTTGCTTTTGTTCTCCACTAATCAAAAATAAGATCATTATGAAGCACATGGATCTACGGCAGTGCAGCTGGTAAACTACAACTTAACAAGTTGGCTTGTTGCAAGTACTCATTAGTGACAGGGTCATTTCAGCAATCGGGTTTTGGGAGAGTTGAGTCGTTTTGTGACGGTGTACTCTGATCCTGCCTTCAAACACGTGTAATGAAAGTATCGAGGCGTGTCTATATTTAAACTGTGCTTACATCAGCTATACTGTATCAGCTGGGCAGAAAATTTATGATAAAGTATAAACCACGACACAGCTCGCCCACACATGCAACACTAACTGGCTCAGAGGTCACTTTGCTGATGTTTCTGACTGTTTTAATTATGATGATGGAAACTAAAGTCCTCCCATAAGTAATGTTTCTGTTATTTTGGCCAGCCTCACTTGCTCAGTATGACTTCATAAGGATAGGAAACCTTTACACGGTACATGTGATACCCAGTTTCCCTCTTTTCTCTGTGCAGTTAGGGTTTCGCCGTTTACCCCCCGAACCAACAGCCAGACCTCACTGACACTTATTCTTCCTAACAGAGAAACTCTTTGAGATGAGTGCAAGTTTCACGTTTCTCATTTTCTCCCTGGTGTCCCACACAACAACACAGAATGTGTGTGTGTGTGTGTGTGTGGGTTGGCAGTAGTGTACGCTGTCTGTTTACTCATTAGAAACAAATCCCTCTGTTACCCTGTCAAACATGGTGACCCTCCTCTGCCGACTCCCACTGACGCGTTTGTTCCTGTTCTCGTCTTCGTTTCCACGTTCAGTTTTCTGCTGAGTTTAAATTCGTTTCACGAGTTATCTTTGTGACTCAAGCTGCATAAAAGCCTCATCGGATGTTGTGCCGGACTGCAATATGCTGCACAGACACTTCCTGTTTTGTCTATTGTCTAATTTTTATTTTGTTTTTTTACATGTGCTGTGCTGAAACATTGGAAATGGAATAGAAATCCCCTTTAGATTAAAGAATCAGACATTTTAATATAGAAAAGGTTTTATTGTTTTGACTCAAAAGCCTGTAAACTCCCACAGATGAAACAAAATCTAAAAATCTGATGCACATCGTCACATGTATTCACGTAGTCAGGGTATAGCATAGTAACTAAATGCAAATTAGTCAGAAAAAGCAAAGCAAATGGAAACATTTTTACTTTATATTGACTATGTAACGCTTTTGTAATGCCACATCTTTAAAACGCTCCAGCAATCAAGAGAGCGATCAAGCAGGGATTCATGTGCCTTCTTTGCTTTAAGTGTTGCCTTCCTCTGATTGGTGGAGGTTAGAGCTATAGCCTGAAAGGTAGCTTTCATATATTTCACTTTTTCTTAATGCTTAATATTCATTAAAGCCCTTCAGTCAAGATAACACAGTAAACTACAATGTTTTGAAAGCAAATACAGCAGTCATCATAAAATTAAAGGCCAGCCTTTGAGTATTAATTGTGATATTACATTTTTTGATATTTCTACACATCTAATCAGCCAATCATGCAGCAGAAACTCATTGAATTTAGGCATGTAGACACGGTCACATCAGCCTGCTGAAGTTCAGACTGAATGAATGGAGAAGAAAGGTGATTGAATGACCTTGCACGTGGCCCAGACGGGCGGTCTGATCTACTGGGATTTTCCTAAACAACCATCTCTGTTTACAGAGGACGGTCTGAAAAAGACAAACATGAGGTCATGTGGCACGAGGTCTTCCAGATAAGATGGGGCTTGATTGTTATTATTACAGGGCTTGACCTTGTGAGGAGAAGGATTTTAAATGTGAACCTGAATTTAACAGTGAGCCAATAAAAAGACATTAATATGGGAGAAAAGTGATAAATGCACCAAGTAGTTTTTCAGCATCATTCTGAGAGGCGGTCAAAAAACAACTCCAAGGCCCGTCGCAGAGTTTTTGGAGGGAAAGGTAATATCATCTGGTTAGATTGTGTATTTCTGAGGTTTTAGAGCCGAGAACAACAACCTCAGTTTGATCTGAATTTAGAAGCAGGAAATCTCTTTATTGTATCATCTGGCTTCATGGATAAATAAAGCTGGATATCATCTGCATAACAATGAAAATGTATGCAATGTTCTCTAATAATACTAGCTAAGGGAAGCATGTATAGTTTGCCATGTCCATCCCTTGATATGTATGGTCATAAAAGGACACACACCAGGTATCCAGCAAGATAAAGTCACAAAACTCAAATAATCTCAAACTGGTTTCTTGAAAATGACACAGAGTCCTCAAACGGCCTCCACAGTCACCAGATCTCAATCCAGCGGAGCCCCTTTGGATGTGGTGGAACGGGAGATTCACATCTTGGACGTAACCAACGAATTCTCAGGAATCGTTCGTGCGTGTACTAGAAAGGTGTCCCTAATGAAGTGGCCAGAGTGTGTATATATCAGTTTTTGTTGTTGTTTCTACAAATATTTGGTTAATGCCAGCATTTTCTTTCTAAAAGCCAGCCTTCTACCTGTTCTGTTTTTCCAGTTCAGATCTACTAAGAATATGAGATTATTTTAAAATCTGTGTTTATATTTAAACCGGTCCAAAAACCAGCCAACTGCTATTTTTTCCACTAAAAGCCTGACTTTGTTTGAGATCAGTTTCCTTAGTTTGCTCTTCAGCCTCACTCACACGATGCACAGCTTTACAAACTATATTTTAAGCAAGTTTTATGATCTGGGCAGCATCTCCCACTGAGAGGCTCCGTTACCAAGAAATCTGACCAGACTGTGACACGCTTCACTGGGGAGAGTGGAGCACAAAGATGGAGCTGCAGAGAAGTAAAATGAGACACGACTGGCCAAAGGAGTAAAAAAAGGATAAGGGGAGGCAGCAGAGCACAATAATAATGAAGGTATGGAGGGAGACGCTCAACCACACAGAGAGTGAGACGGCAGGCTGCGAGCAGTGCAGCATCAGCGCGCTTCTGCTCATCACTCATTTATCATTTCATTTGCAGAGGCTGTGGTGCAAAGTATGTCATTTTTATGAGTATCACCTAAGAGGAGGGCACATCTCCGAGTTGAAGAGTGAATGATGAAAATGGTTAAAATGCAGAGATGCAAATAAACTCAAAGGATTTTCAGCCACACACCTGCTTGTATTGAATAAAAATGACGCAGCCGCCTGCTTTTAAATGACTACATGTCCAGTTGAGAGAGAAAGGAAGAAATAAACTGGGAGTGCACTTCCTCTAAAGCTTCTATAGGTAACAGACTTCTCAACCCTGCACACACACACTGGTGTGTCTCTGCTGGAGTCGGCCATCGCAGATGTTCTCAGTCCATCCCTCCACCCATGGGAGAGGCTGGCGCTCCAGAGAGACACAAAATCTGTTCTTTAACTCTTTAACAGGCCAGTGGATCGATAGCTGCACACACGAGAACTTCTAACCATCAAAAAAGCTTGAAAACAAGCAACAACAAAGGGAGGGGTTCATGAATATTTAAGCCACCTTTGCAGGTAGCTGTGTGTTTATTATTCTGTGTGCAAGTTCTTGAGAGAAAGTGCCAGAAATCTTGAGCTTTAGCTTGTCTACAGCATGTGTGTGACAGCCTGGAGACCCCTGATGCCTGCTGGTCATTAATAAACATGATGATGAATGTTTAATCCCCATCAGCGGGGCGGCATAGGAACCGTCACGGGCGATGTCGACAGAGCCGCACACACGCGCACAAACTCGGCAGATTGGACAAACGGCAGGGGGGAGGTTTGAGGCGCTGAACACGGGGTTAACCACTCAGGACTCAGGATCTACTTTTCTGTGTTTGGAGAATTTCCTCTTCAGTATTTTTTTATGCATATTCAAAAAAAAAAAACCCAAAGGAATGATTGACGGGAAACTCTGATTTCCATGTTTTTCTTCTGTAGTTGCTGTTTATCCATCTAAAAGGTTTCAGAGACATGTGGCGTAAACATGTCTGACTCCTCTTCAATATAATGGAACTAAGTGGCACTATGAAAAAATATATCGGAATAAAGAAAGTAACAACATGTTTCCAGAAATCTTGTTGTGAGCCGTTTCTTCTCCTTATGAAACTACACCTGCCAACTGCACCACCGTGCCAAAGGGAGCATGCATTTATCTGTGATGAGAGGCTTGTGGTGGGACAGCGAGACAGAACGTCAGCACTGATGGTGACCGCCCTCATGTTAGCTGGCCACACCCCAACCTTTGGAGGGGAGTGAGTTGCATAGAAACAGATGACCACATGAGTTGTAGAGAGAGACATAACCAGATAGTGTTTCAAATGCATTTTTTGCACTTTGAGCAACACAGTAGCTCCAAACCTGGGTAATTCTCACCAGACTAATGTAGATGGATGAATAGCACCACACCCTGAGGAAACGCGCACATTTTGATCTTGGGTTTAACTGAGAAGTATGAACAATCCATAAAATTTTTTAAAAAATTAAAAAAAAAACAAAAAAAAAACATTTGCTTCTAAGGAGCTAAACAGAGAAGAATTCTCTTGGTAACGCAAAGTGTCCCGTATCTGAACTTTCTTAGCTTTTCAAAAAAAAGTGCATCAACACACAAAGACGTGCAAAGGTTTAACGCATCAGGAGCTTCTAGCTTCTAATATGATCCCATAAACAACAACACGTGACATCTTACACCTGGGGTCTCAAACTCAAATGAGCCTCGTGCCACTTTAGTGTTCAAGTAGTACAAGAAAACACCCACTAATATTTCCTAAAATGTAGTGTTTTCTTTGTTTTATTTTATTTCAAATAATGTTTAACAAGAAAATACGGAGCCCCGCAGGGGGCATGGGAAAAAAAAATTAAGACGGACTTTTGCGAGATCTCGCAAAACAAACTCGGGATCTCGCAAAAGTTTTAGCCGCATTCTTCGGACGCCGGCTCGAAGCACGATGTGCCGGGAAAGCGGTGTTCCTCCCGGCTGTAGTAGGTCTCGACCTCCCGTTAGGTTCGAGCTAACGGGAGGTCGAAGGCCGAAGAATGCGGCTAAAACTTTTGCGAGATCCCGAGTTTGTTTTGCGAGATCTCGTAAAAGTCCGTCTTAATTTTTTTTCCCCCATGTCCCCTGCGGGGCTCCGTAAGAAAAAACTGCAAACATGAACGCAATTTTTTCTCACTCTTAACTACCTGAAGCCTTTCATTGAACTACCAAATAAACAGCTCTTTCTGGTCAGACACGTGGCAGCACTTTTGCTATAATTTTGTTTGTATTTAACACATATGCAGGCATAAGCGTACACATTAGTTTTTGAGTCAAGTGAAATTTGTTTTCTTTCCAAATAAATCTCTCACTGAACTAACACAGCCCTCAACATGTTTGTACTCTGTTACCTCGGCCAGGTCCGCGGCTCCGCGGTAAGGAGACCTCTGGCTAATACGTCGGGTTCCGTGT
Source organism: Perissodus microlepis (assembly GCF_051167445.1). Classification (NCBI taxonomy): domain Eukaryota; kingdom Metazoa; phylum Chordata; class Actinopteri; order Cichliformes; family Cichlidae; genus Perissodus; species Perissodus microlepis. Next base: position 9,131,724 of record NC_140479.1, read on the forward strand.
CGGGTTCGTAGCCGGAACGAGCTTTACTGTCTGGGTCAACTTTGCTAGCGAGGGACAGAAAGAAGCGTTGAAAGGCTGCTCCAGCAGAACTTTATTGTTTTGGAGAAAAACACGAACACAGCGTACAGTCGAGTCTTAATAGCTTACTTACAACTGGGCTGCCAGGCTCTCTGTTTGGCTGCAGTGGTTATTATTATATTTACATGCTTTCAGCTCCCGTTTCTGCTCGGTAGCAACTCCTCGCGCTCACACACGGAGGGGCGCACGTTCTCCCTGCAGCGAGGACTACACCGCCCATGGGGCTACAGTCTTAAAGGGCCATGTCTGTAACACGCTGGTCATGTTGCCTTCTGATTAAATCATTTTTCGAATAATAATTTTTTAAACTATTTCTTCATATCAACATCCGGGCTGCAAGTAGAGGTGACGTGGGCCGCGAGTTTGAGACCCCTGTCTTACACGGTGTCATTATTCAGGAAGAAAAAGAGTGAAAAGTCCACCCTGTGATTCTGTAGCCTGCAGAATCTCTCTCAGCTGCAATAACTTGAAGTCATGATTCTCACTCCACGAGCCGGTGTCCACCAGGCTTTAGCTGTCAGACGGATTTCTTCACATTTGACTCTGGAGTACTTTGGTATCCAGAGGAGTTTGTGGTCAACCCAACAAACTGCTGGGTGCCCAGATCATCAGCCCTCCACCACCGTGCTGACAGCCGGTCTGAAGTGTTTGTGCTGATGTGCTGAGTTTGGTTTTGTGCTTCATGGACGAGCGTCTCCACTTTTCTCTCGTCTGTCCAAAGGACATTGCTCCAGAGGTCTTTTGGTTTCTTAAGATGTAATTTTGCAAACCTAAGCCATGCTGCCGTGTTCTTTATGGAGCCCTTACAAACAAGCCAAACATGTTCAGTCCTTTCTTAATCATATTATTAACTTGAACCTTTAACATGCTATCTGAGGCCTGTAAAGTCTGAAATGGAGCTCTTGGGATGCATTTGTCCAGCTTTTTGAATGTTTACACTTGTGAATAATCTTTCTCACTGTGGAATGATGAACTTTAAATTGTTTTGGAAATGGCCTCACATGCCTTGAGAATTGATGGGCAGGTCCTCTAAGATCATTGCTGATGTCTTTCCTCCTTTGGCACTGAGCTAACACACAGCTGATTGGAAACCTCTGCCTTTACAGAGGTGCTTACACCGACGCAGCACCGTCGCAACTCCCATGGAAGCAGTAAAGGTGTGCTTTATGATGTCGTCAAGGACAAAACCTTAGAATTAAAAAGATGATGTACTTTCTTCTCTTTTTTCTGTCGTACGTGAACAGGAACAAAGAAAATGAACATCTGAATAAACCGAAAGAACTGATCACAAATGCTTGTATCGATTTCACGAAAATGTTATTTGCTGTATTTATTATTGTGAAATCAGACTGCAGCATATTCCATGACACCTTGTTTTTTTTAATTCAGATATTTGCTGCTGAGGTGGTAGGGATTTCTACATGAATGGTCTATTGCTAGAATAGACCTGGACCACACACCTGGAAAAATGTTCAAAAGTACAACAAGTCGGCTTTCTTTGATAAAAACAAGAATAAATACAAGAATTTGATATTTTAAAGAATATAAATAATAAGGTACAACTGCAGCAGGCCTTTGATTTTGACATTATAAAGTAATAGATTTATGACTGTGTGGTATTCTGTGGGGGATTTGGAAAGAAGACAAAGAAGGTGCTATTCCTGATCCCAGAGCTGTTTCAGAAGCTTTGACTTTATGTTGAATTTGAAATATACTGATCCTAGCGCTACTTTCAGCCTTCAAACTCTCCATCAGGTCTACACGTTCTAACATCTACGAGTGACAAACGCTGCTGCAGTCTGTCCATGAAACACATTACCAGGTTTGATCACATGCCACGCACCACCACCATCACCCCTCGCTCCGGCCTCATTCTGGTGAGTCTGGAATTTCCTCTTTTTTTATGCTTGACACCGTCTGCTCCGTCTCTTGTGCACACTTGTGAGTGACGCCTCCAACTCTCAGGAGGGAATCTGCTTCTCACCAAACAAACAGGCAGACAACGAGGAGGCCTTCAGGGCTAATTACCAGCTAGCTGCTGCTTGGAAACAGCAAGGAGGGGTGGTTAAAAAGGGTGGGGGTTAAAAGGGCCCGGGGTGGGGAACAAACAGCGACTGTTTATTCATGTGTGGGCAGGTAGACGCACACTCACTATCCTCCTTAACGGAAACAATGAAGCTTGTTTTGGCGGTTTAAGAAGCAGGTGTCACATCTGCAGGAAGAAGCTGAGTCAGCCTTTAATAAGCAGCTTTTATAAGGTCGTCTTTCTCAAATGATGACAGACCCGTGAATGGAGGCAACACCCGGCGCATGAGAGTAAAACAAATACAGAAGGCCTGCAGTGTGTTAAGGCTGCACGAATGTGTGTGTCACACACCTCGTGTCGCTGCAGACGAGTGCAGAAAAACGAGAGGCGGCTTCGTAATGAGCAAACCGATCTGGGATTTGGTTAAAGAGTGCGTACGACATTTTAACGGGCCCACCCTCGTGTGTGCACCACTAATGTCAGAGTGATGGGGGCTGCATCCAGTACCTGCCTGTCTTTCCTGATACACATCTCCCAGTTTCCCCCATTCTCAGGCACAATGTGCTGCGCTGTCAAACAGCCTGCTCCCTGCTTGCTCAGCATCTTCCGCCTCATCCCTATTGCATACTCCCCAAGCACAGATATATGCATATTCCTTGTCTGTGTTAGCAGATTTAATAAGGTCCCCATCACCCAGCACAACACTGTGCCTGCTGTGAGCCATGGCTGGACAAAAAAACAAAACAGAGAGGGGGAATCAGGTGTTTGTGGATTGTAATTGCCTCCATGACAACTCTCATTTTCCCATAGTCCTCCCTCTGTTCCAGACAGTGGCGCCCTTTAACATCCCCTGCCCCGATGACCCCACGTTCACCCTTCGAGAAATGCAGAGACAGCTGAAGACGAGAAGCAGAAGCACCAGCAGAGCTCGTGTAATCGCTTCAAGGCAGCCACTTTTAGCAGATAGGTGCATGTAAACAGATCATGTATGTTTACTGATATTTGTGTGTTTTGAAGTGAGCGTACGGGCAGGAAAGATAGGACCGCTGACAGCGTGCACGGAGGAAAGAGCTGCTCGCATCCTAAACGGCGAGGCCCGTGTCTCTGCCCCGGTGTGTTTGCACCGAGTCGTCACACTGACAGCTCCAGCACGCGCACACACACACACACACACACACACACACACACAGAGGATGTGAGTACAGAAAGGTCTTCAGTGACGAGCGTTTAAACCCCACCCATCACACACACCTCTTCAGTATGCAAATACACACTGACATGGCGCAAACAGGCGCTCTCTCCTCCTCCCAGCAGTCTTGGGGGGAAAAAACAGACTGCTTGCCATCAAATTTCTGTTCATCTCGAGACAATGACACAAAAAAGTCTCATCAAAAAAATGAGACAAAATGTTCCCTAAGAGGGAATCATCAGCCTTATCTAAATGTGATACATCTGAATTTACTGAATATCTTTTATTTCCAGGATGTCTCAGTCCAGGTGAGGCTGATGAGTACAATTACACAGCATCAGACGTTTCTATCACGACGAGAGCTGTCAGCATCAAATGTGTCCGAGTAAACAGCACGAACACATAACCGTTCATCCAATTTGCAAAGTACTGACGTGCAGTCACCCGAGGCCGTATTTTGTCTCTCTCATGATGAATTCCATCACAGCCTCGGCGTCGTACTTTCAACTTTTCCTTCTTTAAAAGCTATAAAACACAAACCCCCACCTCCCCTGTGGCTCTGCACATTAAAATTCATGCTGGAACTTAAAAGAACAGAAAGCTAAAACCTGAAGAGCTTTGCTTATACCTGTATGCTGCAAGTACAGGCACTGCTGGTGTGGCCTTGAGCAAATCTCCTCACCAACATCCAGCTAAGGCGCTGCTCTAACTGTCCCCACACTTCCTGTGGCGCAGTGGGACAGCTGTATGACCTTGCTCTTTTGCAGCGAGCCCAAGTTCCTGGGTGAGGAGAACTTTGGACGCCTCCCAGTCTAGGAGTGTCTGCTGGCCCTGATAACGGGAAGCCGGGCGGGCAGTGGCTTCTTGAAAGCAGAGGAAAAGTTATGCGCACTCCCACAGAGCTGAGTAATTACTGTGGCTGCAGACTGTGAGCTGAGATAGGGGATTCCTCTCCTGCATAACTAGGTGGATGGGAGACAGATGGCTCTGTCTCTTGCTCTGACTCCATCACTGGTGCTCATGAATTTGTGCGAGTGGTCACACCAGCAGAGACGCTCTGGCTCTCTGCATCTGGCACAGGCTGCACAGTGAGTGAATATGATATCTGGGTATCTGGCCATGGCAGATAAAGGCTCATTTTAGTCTGGAGGCTTTAGGAGGCCTAATCAATAGCTTTAATCAATTAAGAATGCAGCAACTGGGAAGCTGCAGAAATCAGCCAAGTCTCACACTAAAAAGACCTCATTCCATTTATCACAACACGTCTGTATTGATCCCAAAAAGGTATGGAATGAGTTCATTTCAAGGACCTGGCACAATGAAGGTCCCGTATGGATCAGTGGTTTCCTTCGCCCGTATCCTTACACCAAGGTTACTGTTGTTTCAAAGGAGGGGGATTTATGTAGAGATATTTTGCCACGGTGCTGTTGAGATGGTGAAGAACAGAAGGTAAGAGAGGTGAGCACTGCAGATTTTGAGCCGTCACACTCAAAGAATCCGGTCTGCACTGAGCACAGTAAGGCCGGCGCACTGACAAGTGCTGCAGCACCACACTGACCCCAAATGGCCAGACGGAGTAATGGCACTGCTATAATACTAAGGCAGCAGGAGCACCATAGTGGTTGTGAAAATGGACCTCCAGTGTATTGCGTAATTGCTGAGAAATCCTCTTTATAGAACAAATTAGGGCTTGAAGTTTAGCCATTATTAGGCTAGGAAATGTTTATGATTCTCCCACAACACAGTAAAAAGCCTTTTACAAGCCAAAAGCTAGCACTGTGTCTAATTAACTTCCTCACAGCAGGGAACTTCTGTGTATCTGACCTGCAGTCAAAACCACACATTAGCGCTTCTGCCAGGGTACAAACTGGAAATGTACCATTATTCCATGCCATTACAGTTTTGGTGCCCATGCTGGGCTAAAAGGTAAAGGTCAGGCCCAGAATTTATATGCAGTATGAAGTGCGCATGGGTTGGCACAGTAAACGGCATTAGACTCAGATCGGAGGCAGGTGGGACAGCGTGCAGAGAAAGGAAACCTCACACAGGCTAGTATCCTAAATCATACCCGGGACCTATTTGAAAGCTGCAGTTCCTAAATAAATCGCACTACAGTTGTGGCATGCCCTTTACCCAGCCATAGACATAACTGAAGCTGCTGGACCTCCGTCCAGCGAATATTTATTTTTATTGTTGTGAATGGAAGACCTAGCCAACTGTTGTGTACATGTGTGTCTGTTTGAGTACAGATAGTCATTGACTGAAAGTTCCAGGCTGTCTAATCTTTCTTTCGGGAGGTCAGCGGGAAGATGGACCTGGCTGACTGCCCAGGCCTTTGGGAGGCAGGTGGGAGCTAGAACTTTATGGACTGAGTCATAGACACACAACTGGATATTCGTACCAGAACTCCGGTCTCTACATGCTCAGCACTGCATGAAATCTATTTTTGTTGACTACTGTTTGGACTAAGAGACAAAGCTTAAGTGGAGGTAGAGACATTAAGCAGCACACTGCACTGCTCTTGTCCACCATTTCTCTATAACAATAAAAAGTGCTGAGATGGTGCCAGGAGACACGCTGATGGAGGCGATTGTTTTAATGAATCCTCCAGCTCGTGTTTTTTCGGACCCTAGTGAGGCCATAAATGAGCGCACAGAGGAGCTGGGTGCTAGTGCGTGCTGAGTAAGCACATCGACCAGATGCAGCAGCCAGCTCTCCAGCAGGGTGGGGGTATTTTAGCCAGCCTTCTTTATTCGTTTCCTTTTGTTGTGTGGATTTTTTAAATTATAAAAAACATAAAGGGCAGCAGGTCTCGTGTGGCGTCTGTGTTGTAGTGTGGAATTCACCTTTGTCCAGTCTGTCGGGTCTCAAAATGCTATTTTGGTATTTTGGTTCTCTAAACTGATTTTGTGATAAAAACAGCTGTGAAAAACTCAATTTATATGATTTACTCGGTTTAAACGACTAACACGCATGAAACTATTTGTCTTAGCTTCATGCACGTGTTGGATCCATCACGGGTTGTGGTCACGTGACCAAACCCAGGTGAGTTCCTACTGTTACTGTTTGATGAAGAGCGGGTGGGTGGTGCTTGAAATGTTACAGACTATTGAGATGCAATCCAATCCTGTGAATTGGACTTCTATTAATCCCAAAATAATGATTCTGGTCAGCCTGAATGGGAATTCATGACAGTAAGGAGTGAAAGTCTGATGCACCTTGAACTTTTATTCAACATCACAACTCCTGTAGTAGACATTTGGTCTGAGAGAACAGCAGACTATGGATATCTAGAGGTATGTCTCAAGAGAAAACCACTACAGGTATGAAATGAACAAGAGAAGACAGAAGGTTAAAACATGGCTACAGGCCTGCATGCACAGAACGATGGAGGATATATTGTTCTCTAGGTAGGCGCTGCACAAACGGCGCAGCCACCGTTCAAACTGTAGGTCAGTCAATTCTGTGCAGGGAGCGTTCTTTTCAGTGAGCTGTCTAAAGCAGAGTTGCACGCACAGTCTGATGTACATCGCACAGTAGTGTTGGATAGCATCGTGAACGACAAATCCAGTCAAAAAGGCACAATCCCATCCTCAACAGTCACCCAGCAAAAAGCTTAGGGAAACATACAGGCTGAAGTCCTCAGACTAAAAAAACTACAAGTCCCACGGTTGCATCCAACAAAGTGCTCTGTGGATGGATGGTATAGCAGCAACTTGAGTTACAAGAACATCAAATCGACCGAAGTGACAGCACACAGTGTGTGTGTGTGTGTGTGTGTGCGCGCGCGCACACGAGTCTGTAAAGCATTTTCCACTGGTCCTGGGTCAGAAAACAGTCCTAAAGCAAGTGTTTTAAACAGACAAAGCATGTTTATTTCAAACTAAAACAATATGCAGCCGACATCAGAACATCCCTCTGCTCCTTTTTCTTTTTCTTCCCCCGGGCATGTAATGTTCTGTTTGTGTTCACTGGATAATTAGAAACAAATTACAGACATTTATTTTGGGGATACAACATTTTCATGTTTTCTATTTAAAATGCTCATTTTTTTTTTCCAATTATAAGCAGCTGTTCTGGTTTTAATGTATGGAGGCCATTTGTTCTGCTCAGGAGAAAAAAAAAAAAAGGAAAAAAAAGCATTGCAAGACACCACAAAAGCATTCATTGAAAACTTTGCAGTAGCATTTTAAAAGAAGAGGAGACAGAAATTGGGCCAACAGCTGCCATTTTCAAGTATATCAATCCGTTGTCGAACAGCCAGGATTTCTTACTCTCTTCCATAGGAAGGTCAAAGCTAAATTTCCCCATATACAATTGAAACATTTTGGCAGGCAATTTGATAAAATTCACCAAGCTCATAATTAAAATGGGTGGTGTGGCATTACAACTTAAAAAAAGGAAAAAAGGAAATAAAATACAAACAAAAGTCTCTATCCATAAATCAGCTAATGAGCCTTCTATTTAAGTACACTGGTTTCTGTGAGGATAAAATCATTTGTTATCAGACAGTGTGAGTCAGTATTCGTCATGTCCCGTGTGGTGGTGGTAGTTTGCTGACATGAGTACAGAGAAGAAGAGACAACTTTACAAAATGATCTTTTACCTACTGAGTGATGATTATGTCCCCTCAGTGTCTGTGACAGTGTCTACCACTGGCAGACTTGCAGCATCCTCCACGGGCTCACTCTGATCATTGTCCAGCTCAGGTCCACTGACCCCCTGCGGTTGGGGAGAGGAGGGTCTCTCTTGTGACTCCTCCTCATCCTTCTGTCCACTTTTCTGCTCCTCCGCAGAGTGAGTCGTATCTTCGGGGGGGCTGGCAGCTTGTGTGAAGGCCATGGATGAGTCCTGGGACGATGCCTCAGCAGGTGGTGAGGCATGGCTAGGGGTTTCACTGTCAGAAGAAGCAGTGGTCTGAGAGGCGGACTGGGCTATAGGCTGGGATGGTGAATCTGTGCGTGGAGAAGTCTCTGGTTGTGGCGACGACTCTGACTTTGGAGGCGCCTCAGTCAATGTGCTCTGACCTTCGCTGTCAGATGACGGGTCGTGCGAAAGCGTCGAGGGTGTCAGTTGTGCCTGGGGGGTCTCGGATGGAGTTGGGATTTCTGACTCAGGTTCGGGCACGGCTGCTTGGTTCTGTGATGGAGGAGGAGACCTGATCTGAAGTTGAGGCGCTGCCTGATTGAGACCCAGCAGAGGGAGCTTGCCCTGAGCTTGAGGCAAAAGCGGGGGCTGGAATCGTGGCTGAATCTGAGGGTTCAGTTTAAGCGGAGCAAGCACTTTGCCTTGGTTCAGTGTCAGGTTGGGATTGAGGGGTGGAGTTGGTAGAAGAGGTGTGGGCAGAGGGAGGAGGGGTGCTGAGCCTCCACGTTCGCGGTCCCTCTCTTTGTCGTGGTCTCGCTCGCGTTCGTGTTCTCTGGTGCGGTCGCGGCCCCTGTCTCTCTCGCGCTCCCTCTCGCGGCTGCGGCGGTTACCATTCATCTCCCTCCTGAAGTCAAAATCTCTTTCATCTCTATCTCTTTGCCTGTCCCATGGGCGTCTTCTTTCATCTAGGTCTTGATGGAGCTCGCTCTCAAAAGGAGCTGCGGCATTACCGCTACGGTTCCAAGCCTGTGGCCCCCCAACAGCTCCAGCATTTACAGAAACACCGGCTGCTGTCCCGGGACGGTTATCAAAGCGGTTGGGGAAGTTCTGCCCAGGTGTGGGACCAGCCTCCGGGAAGCCCTTTGGACCACCTGGGGCCTGGGGGCCTCCTCGCATGCCATCACGTTCATCAAAGTCCCCTCTGGCTTGGTTCCAGCGGTTATCAGGTGTAAACCCTGCAAGAGCCTGCAGACGGCCTACGAGGCTAGATCTGGCTGGCTGAGTACCTGGGGTCTGGAGCAAAGGTGGTCTCACGCCTGCTCCTGATCCTGCAAGGGGCTCCCTATGCTCTGGGGGAGGGGTCCGCAGCAGACCCGAGCTCTGCTTTTCCATCGGAGGAAAGCGGTAGTCCTGGTCTTTGCCCTCGTCAGCTCCAGAGGACGACTCATCTTCTGTTTTGGACACATTTTCACTGGTTATGTTGGGGGGCCGGTGGAAGGGGTCCAGCTGAGGGAAGGGAGCCCTGGGGCGGGATTGAGCTTGGATTGGACTGTCTAGGAGGCCAGGGGTTTGCTGGGCATGGGCCTGCTGCATGAGCAGCGGGAAGCGAGCAGCGGCTCCGGGTTGGAGCAGGTTGGGGCGCACATCCAAAGGCAGCAGGCCGGGCATCCTCTGCCCACTCAGTCCAGACTGATGCAGGGGGTGGGTGAGGGAAGCTGTAGGGTGCATGCCCAGCAGACCCATCCCACTGCGGACAGCATTCTGCATGCCTGGAGATGAACATAAGTGCAGACAGAATTGTTAAAAAAAGGAGACATAAAAATGAATACTAGAAATAAAACTATTCAAACACATTAACGATGTGTCACCTTGCAGTGTGAGCTCTGCAGTAGCATCCATGCCCTCTGCAGACTGTGTTTTCTCATTAGCGGCCTGCTGAGTTTGCACTCCCACTGGGTTGAACACGCCAGCTCCTGGGATAGCTGAGGGCATGAAGCTACCCGGGATGGTGCTTGTTGGAGGAATCATAGCACCGAATGGTGAATCCTTGACAGCATCTTGGCTGGAGCCCACTGAAGGCTGAACCAGAGCTACAGGTAAAAAACAAAACAAAAACATATTTAAACCTGACGGTCTAATAGGGAGCTCCACTTTCAAACTCACATCCATGTACTGGTCATAGGTGAAGCATATAGATACTCACAGGCAGATGCTGAGGCCATTCCTGCTGTCTGAGCAGCCTGCATGAAACCTGGACAAGAAAGAATCATTTGTGTAAGCTGGTCAATTTTTCTTGGCCTCATCTTTTTACAACATGTGCATCATTTACCTGGCGGAGGTTGTGAGGCATTGAAGCTGGCCCTTATGAAGGGTGGCGGCGGCCCATAACCTGGCGGAGGTATGCCCATGGTGACAGGGAAGGCAGGAGGCACCAAACCGACCGCACTGGGAACTGCCTGTGCAACCGGAAGCTGAATATGAGGGATATAAGACTGTGTAAACAAAACGCTGTTAAAAGAAAAATAGTGTAACCTCCCAAGTTTTATGATACACAAATCCCTTAACACATTTCAGCAACTCAAAGTTTCTTAATGGTTTACACCAGTGTAGCGTAACTAATCAGAATCAAATCATGGTGGTGTACTCCTTTTACAGTTTACATGCAGACTGTACCTGCACTGGCATCATGGTAACCTGCTGGTTGAAGGTCTCGGTTTGGGTGTTAGATGCTGCTGTAGTCTCAGTGCTTACTGGCTGATTTGCAGCTTCCTTGGCTTGTTCAGTATTCTTGGCAGCTTCCCACTCTGCAGACACAGACCAAAAAAAAATGTTAACAAATACTGTTCAATTATTTGTTTGGATTAAGGAGTTCAGTTCTTTCTTTCCAACTCAATCTTATTCCTCACAGAGTTTTCCAGTGGATAATAAATAAAGGGAATGGAGCAGAGAGTAAATTCACTTAGATGATGAAATGCCAAGATTTGTCTGCCTGGATAACTGTTTTGTTTTCATCATTTGTGCACAAACTCGCCTGTTTGTCCTGCTTTTATTTCAACAAACACCGCCACAGAATTAACAGAGCCTGAGTCTGTGCCAAAGAAAGGCTCCTTTCCTCTTACCGTCATTGACAGTCTCCTGGTCGATGATTCCTCCTTCGGCAAAGCCATCCAGGTCATCCAGCTTTACCTTCTCCCAAGGTATGTACGTGACACCCAGGTCCACATCCCAAAACTGCTTGTACTCCTGCTTTACACCTTTGTTCAGAGCCCACGCAATCTGGATCAAAGACGCACAAAAGGTCAAGATAACAGATTATTATTATTGTTTTTTAATAGTAGCTTCTTGTAAAATACAACCATGTGCACCTAAATCTAAAGCTTCACCGTGTAGAACGAACAAAGAACACAATGGAATAAACTGTATAGGTAATGTGGACCTTGATGATTTTGGAGCCAATCTTAAACGTGCCGGTGCTGAGCTTCTGACGGGCACGGTATGCATCCTGCCTGTGGACCATACAGATGTAGGCACAACCTCTGGGAGGGATCATCTGCAGAGAGACACGAGGACAGGGGAGGTTAAAGAGAGCAAAAGAGCGTAGCGGAGAATACTGGCAGATGTGTGTCTGGTGAAAGAAAGATAGTAAGACAGGCATTTAAAAAACACACAGGACAGATCATTAGGAACAGCTACAGTAATGACAGGCTGGGGCACCGTCATTACGTTTCTTGTTAAGAGATCAAAACTACACACTGCAACCAAATTAGAGGGTAAAGGAGGGAGAGGTCTGCTTACATTGATGGACTCAATCTGGCCAAACTCTTCAAACAGATTGGTGAGGTCTTGCTGAGTGGCCTTTTTATCCACCTGGCCCACCCACAGAGTTGTGCTGCACACTAGGTAACGAGATGGGGAAAAAAATAATGGGACTTTTACTCATCAGGGGAAAAAAAAAGGTTTGCAGGTGGTAAACTTAAAATGTTTAACAGAACAGAACAATGACTGCCTCTTACCACTGAGAGTCTTGGACCGTATGGGAGGAAGTCCTTTCTTTTGCCGCTCCTTCTCTCGTTCTCGGGCGCGTCTCTCACTAGAATAAGATCGCGAGGACTTCCTCTTGCGATCTCTAGAGCGTGACCGCGACCGTTTTCGATGCTTGCGTTTCCGTGAGCCGGAGCGCGACCTAGACCTTCTCCTCTTTGGAGACCTGAGGAGAGACAACGCCAAACCTTTTGGGAATTCTCTCCAGACTGACTTTTTGTCATGCTAATATTAAACCCTGAGCCTGTTCCTTTTAAACATCAAACCCAGGTATCAAAAGTCAAACCAACCTGGAGCGTGACCTTGACCTTGTTCTAGACCGTGTGTTCAAGGTCTTCTTCTCTTCAGCCTCAAAGATCTCCTCTTCCATCCCATCCGGGCCTTCATCTAGATCCATGTCCTAGAAAACCCATGGGTAATTTCAGGTAAAGCCCATCTCTAGAGCTAACTAATCATTTAATGCAGTCCTGCTTTTAGACATGCATTTCTTTCCAAATATTAAGTGTATCCACCAACCTCTAAGTTAGTGTAAAGTTGCAGTAATGGCCCACGGGCATACCTGCTGCTGGTTGTCTATGGAGTCGTCGATCTTATTCTCTGGCTCTGGAAGCTGAGGCTGGCTGCTGCTCTGAGCATTCGAAACTGAGTTCTCTTGCCCAAAGATCGAGTCCTGCCCTTCTATGCTCATTGCCTGCAAAAAACATGCAGAATGCAAGTTGTTGCAAATCATAAATCCAGAACAAACATAATGTTGAACAAAAAGGCCGCTCTTTGTGTGCGTGCTCTACCTTCTGCTGATGCTCCAGCAGCTGCTTCTGAAACTGCTCCAGGTTTTGCTGTTGAAGTTGCTCAGCCAACTGATGGAAGAGGGAGCTGTTAATGGGCTCAGACACCATGGGCCTGGAAGCAGTCAGCAGCGTGATTAGACACAAACTCTCAGGTGGAAGCAGCAGAATCACTATTAATGAAGGACTAAAACAAACGTCAAACACACTGAACTCACAGTTGAGATGTTGAGCTGTCCTTTTTAGATTCTTCATTACGCTCTGAATCGTTCCCAAAGTCAAAAGGACCCAAAAGTTTCTGCAACAGAAACAAAATGTGAGTAGAAATAAAGAGAATTCAAATGAAGCAAGGATGCATGCCTTCAACAACATCCATGCACACAAGACCTTTGACTGTTTACATACAAAATTCCACTAACTTTGTGTTTTAACTCTTTTATAGATTTCTGTTTCATTTCTTTCTCGCTGGCCAATGAATTCGAGTTCTTACAAAAAAAAAAAGTGTTTTTTGTTTCAATGAATGCAAATGTTTTTGCAAATACAAAAGAACAAAAGTCCAATAAAACCGGTGCTGCTTTTAGATGTGCATATATACATGGACCCAACTCAAAAACATAACGCCTCCAGCTCTGGCTGCCACAGAAGCATAAAAATAAACTCACAGCTGCTGACTGCAGCATTACCTTATTAAAAGAGGAGACCCTCTGCTCCAGGGGGTTGAGGCTGTTGGCAGTAGCTGCCGCAGTGAGCTGAGCTGTCAGAGCTTGCAACTGCACCACTAGGCCAGCATCCAAGGCCTGCAGCAGGGACGGTTGGGGCTTCTGCTGCTGCATCTGCAGACTCTGCACCAGCTGCTGGAGCTGTAACAGGCGACAACAAAGTAAGTTAAACACCTTCTTACTCCGACAGCTACACATGCTGCTCTGATGTAAACACTTTTTGGGAGGATGTGTTCACTTACCTGTTGTCCCTGGGGACTCTGCAAGATCTGGGCCACAGCAGCCACAGTGTCGGTGTTGGTAATCTGCGAAGCCCAGTCAGGCAGACCCTGCACTATGTTGGCTGGAGTGGCCGGTGTAGCCGGGGTCCCTGGATACACAGAGAGAATCACGAGGTTGCCGTGTTCAGATATGTTAAACACCACAGTAGCAGTGATTAGAAGAGCAAATCTGAACTTTAATGTGCTTCTACTGACCGGGTGTAGTGTTGTTGACCGGGGCAGCACTGCTGGGCATGACGGGTGTGACACTGGGAGGAGGAATCCCCGCTGCCATATCCAACAGAGGCTGAATGATGTCACTCTTGAAAACCGCGTTCTTTTGCCACAGATTCAGGACTCTCACAATCTTACTCTGGAATTTGGATGACACAAAAACAATAAGACAAATTATTTACTCAAAAACCTTCTCTCAGACACATGATCTTTAAATATTTCTGTGACCGATCACACACGAGACATGCGTACTCATTCACAAAACAGATCGCACTCATTCGAACGCCCTGTATGTCACAGTAATGTCCTGGGAAACCGAGAAATGAGAAGCCACAGAGAGGAACAGAAAACCTATTAAAAACGGTCTAACCTTATCATCTGAAGGGCAGCGATAGAGGTGCTGGAACGTCGAGATGATATTCTTGCTGAAGCGCGGGGCAAATACGTCCTTCTCTGTGCCAAACTGGTGTCGGGACTGTCTTACGATCGAGTCGATGACATACAGCCCTGGGACTTTGTATTCTGGCTTGCACTGTCGAAGAAAGACAGCTGGTGTTGAGATATATGAACAGCAGAGCAACATACGAATATCTCTGCACCTGCCTGGATGTGGCTCATGGTTCTAATTAAAGCATTAACTCACCTTCTGTATGAACTTCTCTACACTCTGGACAACATGCTTGTAGAACTGAAAGTAAAGCAAAGAGAAAAAAATATTTTGAGTGACTTGAGCAACAACATCGCAGAGCACAGTAACAAAAGGGGAACAGCACTGAGGGTTAAAAAAAATAAAAGAGACTGGATGGAGGCTCTTAAGTAAATCGTCTTATTTCCCCGTTCCTCAGATTTACAAATTAATGCCATGCACAAAAAAGAAAATAAATAAATAATTGCTTTTTTAAAGCTTAGTTCTGTTAAAGGAGGATACAACAGACATGACAGATGGAGACAGCATCATCACTTTCTTGTGGATTTAAACAAGAATTCAAAAACTAAAAGGGCCAAATAATAAAAAAAACCCCAATTATTTTACTATCTGCAACAGTGTGGCTGTTATTATTCATTATTCATTAGTCTGTGAACAAACATCGCAATTACTGCCCGATATAAAGTCATGAAATTTAACAGCTTTGCAGACAAGATCAAAATTATGGCTGAGGACGGGAGTGACTCATGAATACAGATTAAACACTGTAATGATCACACCAGCCTGCAGGACACTCTGGAGTTAGACAACTAGTAGCACTACTAGTATAACCCCGGTAGAGTAGATATTCGTCTATAATTAAAATATAGGCAAAGTGACAAATTAAACCCTAAAGGCTAAAAGAGCAGAGAAACAACAAATGTAGATGCTTTCACACAGTCCACCGTATGGAACAATCAGGCACTAACACACTGAGCAGGAAGACTCTGATTTTTTTGTCACGATGGAAAGACAAACATCTCAGTGATTTCAGAGGTTCATCTTCTTCCAGCACAGACATAAACCATAAACAGGTCCACGGTCTATGACCTTGATGACTGTGCATTAGTGTGATATGCAAGAAAAAGCAGAAGAGCAACATTTCCTCAGGGGAAAGTGTCAGTGCAGGGCAAAATAAGACTGCGTCAGCAAAAACACTCCATCAACACCCACACAGAGGGATATCGCTCATGTTTCCCACAGGTTTGAATTCTATTTCTGGCGGTGCCGGTGTTGGGGCAGGCACACACTGGTAGGGAAACGCAGGATGGGAAGAGCCGGTTGTAGCTGGTTAAAAACCGCCAAACCTTTCAAATAAGACTCAGGGGGCTATCCACTAGCAATCGATCTCTGCTGCTGTTGTCTTCGTCTCAAACACATGAAAAAAAATAAAAACACTTGGACTGACTGCCCAAGCAGATCCTGTGTGCGAAACACAGATTTATAGCAGAGATATATATAGACTGTCTAGACAGGTGTGTTAAAAAGTTTAAGTGTAGCTATAAATGTATACAAATGTGTTCTTAGTGAGTCCCCTCCTCATCCTACTGGAACATTTAAATCCTGAGTTGAAGGGTCTCTTCTTAGATGACGATGGGTCACGCTTTCATCAACATGAACTGAAGAATGATGTCCTACTTTGGAAAATATGTGTCAAGATACACTGAAGAGCTTCTGATGGCTTAGTGAGATTTTTCTTTGGATTTATCTCCCATCTTTATTTTAACACTATAGTAGTTTACACTGCCACCCATGGATGGCAGAGTGGATTATCTATGCTAGGACTTCAAACGTCCCACATACATTTCTGTAAATTAACAGAAATCAAGAGCTAGAAGTAACTTAGATTACTTAAACTAATCCAAACACCAGAATGTCAAATACTTGTACTACTCTGAAACTGAAAGGTTCTTCCTTATTTACAACTTACACCACTTAGCAACTCTTAGATATTTTGGCCTGCACAGCTGACATCTATAAAGATGTGCCACTGTCAGGTCATTCCTGGGTTTACTCTTAAGAAAAAAAGTAACAATGACCAAAAAAGTAACAATTTTTTAAAGTGGTATTTAGTTTAGCCAAATACAAAATCCAGGTCAGAATTATCAGCAAAATCCAGAGTTTTCTGTTAAATAAGGTAAAGCACACTGCTTGAATTAAATGTATGCAGACCAGTCCTGCAGGTATACAGCACAGGTAGAACAGCAACAGTCCTGACTTGTATGGCCAGTACTGCTTTTGTATGACATGTCCCAGGTTTGTGCCCCTGTGAGCCAAACTGTTTAAAATCCATTAATGTTTATGTACTTGCATACAATTCCCCAAAAAATCAGACCAAAAGAGCAACAACTCAAGCCACAGGACCTTACCTGAGTAAGCAGTAAACCACCCTGGTAACTACTCAGGATGAGGACAAGCCTGTCCTGGCTTCAGTAAAAGGATTCAGATCATGTTTTTTAAAAGACAGTTTGCCAGTCTTGTTTGTAGTCTAAATACAGGCCAACAGTTTTGGTCTGTTGATGGGATGTCTTCCTGCGTTACCAGCACTAAATTCTTTGCCTCCCCTCAAATTAACCTGGACATTGTGAGGGTTAGGCCCCTTTTCCCTGGAGTACCTACTCAGATTAACTCACCACGACTCGACTTGGATCGACTGCTTTTCCATTACAATAGAGTACAGCTTAAATGTGAATGGTCATCGTCATAGCAACGCTGCTGAGCGTCCTGTGACGGATTTAGTATGGGATACGAACGCTACAGCAGAGGTGGACGTCGATCGCTGCTCGGTCTGTGGCTTTTCGTCAGACTCGGGGACCACAGCGTTGTTTCAAAAATGCCGGTTTTGATTTTCGGGAACGAGAGACTCATGACTCATCAAGTGACACCACTGACCAGCCAATCGGTGGCATGCAGTCTGATGACGTCACATTTTAGTATCGGATCACTTGGTACATCGGCCGAGCAGTACTATTTTAGTACCTGGTACCGGGTACTATGACCTAATGGAAAACCCCGAAAACTGTGGCGAGTTAAGCAGAGTAGGTACTAATGGAAAAGGTGCTTTCATCTCACAGAGGAAAAAAACCTTATGGCATGCACAGAAAAACTATTTCATAAATAAATCAGAAATGTCAGAAATAGGCTTAATATTGAGAGAACCCTAACACTGTAATGGGTATTACAGTGTTAGCTTTAGTTCGTTTAAATCATTATGATTATGATTAAATCATTGTACTTGCTTTCATGGACATTTTTTGGCTGAGCACTTTACACTTGAAAGTAACAGCCTCACAGGCTTTTCTCATTTAAACAGGCAGCATTTCAGCGCTTTGACAGTAAAAATATTTGCCAGATAGGCACCTTCAAATGTACTTTTGAAACTCTGTGCAGCACTAAAAGTGACTTAGTTTCATACAGAACTTTTTGGTAGACGTGACTTTTGTGCACCCATTTGCAGCAAAATCTCTTCATATCACTGACATCTAGTTTAACTATACAGCTGCTAATGCTAATATTTTACTCATGAAAGTGCATTGACGAAGATTAAACTTGAAGATTTTTTGGAAGCTTTCTTGTGAAGTTTAGATACACAAGTGCCATGTTAAAATACAAAATCCCATCAGGAAGATCTTTGCTGGGGCTCAAGGATTTACTACTGACTCAGTTTTTTGTATATTTGCACAACTGCACAACAGCAATGCAGTTGTGGTTAAGCAAATGAAAGGGAGCCCTTCACCACAAGTATTTACACAGCCTGCTAAGAAAAGTCTGAATTTCTAGGTAATGATGCAATTCTGAAAACAGCCAGCAGATGGAGTCAAAGTACAGCAGAGGAGCTGGTCTGATGATGTTTCTTTATCACAGAGACTGTGGAGGAGTGATTCCAATTATATAAGTTCAGCTGCAGTCAAAGTTAAACTTATCTAAGGTAACATACCATATAGAGCTTTTTCTAAAACTGCCAACAATTTTTTTTTAAAGTCATTAGATATGATACAAGTAAAGCTAAACAAACAAGCTGGTAGTTTTGAAATTTTGCCAACACATAAAGCTGCAAACTACAATATTCAATATATACACATTATACATATGCAAGGGAAAGTGAAGCTGAAATAAGTCCACTAGAAATTTTCAAGACAAGAAATTTACAGCAGAAACTGTAAAGTATGAAGACTTAACATGGCGTGACTGTGAGAACTGCAGTACGCCATTTACAGACTCAAACTTGCAGACAAACTTTAGTAACTTTATTCGTTTACTTTAAAAGCAATCGTCAGACTATTAAATAATGAAAGTAACTGCACCCTGGAAACAAAGCATGTCACCTTTGTTGTTTATCTTAGATTAATAAATGTGCACATTGAGCAACAACTTACGGCAAGTACACGTAAAACTACGAGTACTGTAACTCAACTACTATTGCCATTGTAACACTGGGCACACAGGATCAGCTTTCTGGGGATAACAGAGGGCTTCAAGCCCTGTTTGAAATGATGCCACTGTTAGATCAGCCCTGCAGAAAGACCAACTATTTCCTCCTTCAGAGTTCTGTCTCTTGTGATTATCTACTACAAGAATTAAAACCTGCATAAAATAAGCTCCTCCAATGATCCAGCAACCTGCCAGCGATGGTTCTTCCCTGTGATCACTGGGATCATAAGCTGTGATGCTGTGTTCAGCTCTGTCTGTCAGGAATTGTTGGCTCTTGAGTGGACCATTGAAACTGGTTAGAGGTGACTTGTTTTGTGACGCGACGCCGTAGGAAGACTGAATGGAAAATTACACATAACAAACTGAAACAACACTGAATACTGGCACCAGGACACATAAACAGTCCTTTAAAAGATTCCATTAGAAAGGAAAACTTGGCTTGGTGAATAAATTAACTGGGTGTTTCATCTTCACTCAGTCTGCTGACGATGTATTTATATTTTTTTTTACTTTTGTATTCTCCCTGTGCTTTCCTTTAAGGTCTCTTCCTCCTTCCCCGTACAGTAAAGGCAGACACTTCCCCTACGTGACCCTTAAACTGTGATTTAGCTTTAACAACAACAGCGGCAGCAACTTAACTAATGAGCAACTTAACTAATGAGTTAAGTTGGGTCTGGGTATGAAAAGCAAAGACAACTGTCGTGAACATTTAGCAGACAGTCTTCTTCACAGAGATTCTTCACCCTTTCCAGAAACCCTACTGAGCGCATACTTTCACACCAAAGAATAATAAAAAACAACAACACATGCTCATACATAACCTGCTGCAGTGTGGACCAGTCTCCAGGCAACTGATCACACACTGCACAGGCTGTGTGTGTGAAAGATATGCACAACACTACCTGCAACTGTTACCGAACTGCACTCATCCTTGTACTTCTAGACAGAAGACATGAGCAGCACAGTAGCATCACTGTGATTATGGTGGTTTGTGTCCCTCTATAGACATTTAGAAAGTAAAACACAAGTGCATGTTTCTGATGAACAGATTATGAATCTAGGCAAGTACAAACACTGTAGATAATTATGTACTACTGTCATAATACTGTGACCCCCCACACACACATTTTGAAAATGCTCGATGGAATAGACAGAAACTGAAAGGAGCAAATTACAGACCATCGTGCGACCAGACTACACCCATCTTCACAAGTATTACAGCAACTACTTTAAAAGCTTTTCTTCGACAGCACATGATGATGTGAGAGTGAGAAGGACTGAGACAAAAGCCAGAGAGTTAACGTCCCACTGTGCAGCTCATCCCTGCCATTCATGTTCAACCTTATCCACATATCACATAATCTAGTCTACCACCATCCATAATCAGTGGACATAAGTGGATAGATATTAGCTGAACAGGTTGTGAAATAAGTTAAAGCCTGCCTCGTTCTTTCTTCACTTTTTTAAACCTCTAGTTCTTCCTGAGCCGTTTTATGTTTGTAAAGCTTGATAAATAATTGTGAAGCACTTTGTAACTCTGCTGTAATAAAGGTATTATCATTTATTAGTAACTTTGGTAACCTGCGGATGTCATGATGATGACGAAGAGTGTAAATGATTAGGTTATATTTAATCTGTCAAATTTCTTCATGAGACAAAGTGATAAGGTGGTGCGACAGAGGGATCATTTAAGCAAAGCTGTAATCTTCACCACTTTTAAAAGAGATGCCGTTCTTCACTCGAGGCACCAAACAAGCATCGGCCACATGCTACCACGCGTGGCATTTCACTGCAGATATAGAAACCAGGACATGATCAATTCATACTTCCTGAATGAAACGTCTCTCTCAAACCGACGGCTCAGCAGAGAGCTTTGTGATTTTCTATGTCGGTCAGGATCATTTAGGCTGAGCTCAAACGTTTCACAGCACTGAAATGTAGCAGCAGAGAAAAACAAACTGAATTTGTTTATTTTGTTAATATGTAATTACATTACACCAGCAGCCACTACATGCAGTCCTCACAGAAACACCACCTTAACTTCTGCAGACTTTTCTGCCACTGCAGGGTCTCAAATATTATCTGTGATGCAAAGTGTCAGATTTAAAACATAATTCATTTAACATGGAATGTGATGAATGCTTTCATGTAGCTCTTAAAATAAACACTAAATCTTTGCTTGGCCAATTTTTTGCTTCATTCGTGTAACATGTGTTCAGATTTAAAGGGTTTCTGTCAGACTACTTAACCAGTCTAATTATTTTCTCTCAACCTGCAAATACTTGCCAGCAACATAATCCAAATTCTACTTCTTTTTTTTACTTCTTCCAACATATAAAGAGTAACTTCATCTCCTTGTATTTAGCAGTCACAGACTCAAACAGACTTTAAGTAAATAAACAAGATAAAACCCATTTAAAAATAAGTTACATATCTAGTATTTTCTAACTGGACTCTGGACTTTTCAGATTAATATCTTTAAATTTCCACACTAACCTGAGATGATACGTAAGGGACATTAGAATCCACTGTTACAAAGGACCATCGTGCCACATTTATAAGTATAAGGTAAGGAAATTTCCTCTGCTCCTTTACTGTCTAATAGAATTGTTTTTAAAAGCCATAACTGATCCTAGATCAGTGGATCTATTACACATTTATTCAATGAGGCTCTCTGCTGTGTAGAAAACATCTGTTTCGAGCCTATTAGGAGACACAAAACCCTTTGAGGTTTGTGTCAGGGAGGGCATCCGGTGTAAAAGTCTGCCAAATCAGACGTGCACAACTACCTGCTGTGGTGGCCCCTGAATAAGGGAAGAGCTTCTATAACTGGTCCTCTATTAGCTCTCATAAAAGTAACCATGCTGGGTACAGCTCACTGAGCCGTACAGCTTAAGGGTCTGAATCTGCCCCTGTTTGTTTATTGTGTCTCTCCCAGCCTTCCTGTCCACTCTCAAACTGTCCTGGCATTATACAAATATTCTAAAAATAAAAAATATTCTAAGAAAGTATCCGAGTCACTGTGTGTGACTCTAGCAGCTAATGGCGTCAGCTTCATGAAGTAGATGTTAAATTTCTCGTTTGATATTGCAGCAAATGCAAAAAACCTAAACGAAGCAGCACGTTTACGTTTAAAACATCTATTAAAAAAGGAGAAAATAAAAACAGCATCGAAACAGTTGCCAATTATTCCCAATAAAAGTTTTCAACACAAATTCACGTTTAATAATTAATCTTACAGCTTTCATAGCTACATACATCTGAAGTATCCTGTAGACTAAATCTGTTACACACCAAACGTGATGTGAAAAAAAAAAAAAACGACACGAAATTCAGAAATTTCCAGATCCAAACTTGTCGTGTAACATACATATATATATATGTACACCGAACGGGTCGGATTTTTGCTAAAATTGGTTAAAAAAATAAACAAACAAATAAATAAAGGAGTAGACATGAAGCGATCATAAGCTGGTCTTGATGTTTCCAAAAAGAAAAGGAGGAAACAGATTCTGTCTGCATCCAGTTCTCAGGAGCAGCAGCAGCATTTTAAATCAGGGGCCTCGAGGGCCAGTGTGCTGCAGGTTTTAGATGTGTCCTTGATCCAACACAGCTGGTTTAAATGGCTAAACTACCTCCTCAACATGTCTTGAAGTTCTCCAGAGGCCTGGTAATGAACTAATCGTTTGAGTTGGGACCATATCTGAAAATGGAGAGGAATCATTTAAGAGAGAGCCGACTGACCTGGAGCAGCATCTAACCGTGCGCCTGAGGTTAAACAGGACTATTTTACCATTTTCATCTCATTGTGTATTCAGTAACAGTGCGCGATTTGAGTTACGAGCACACCTGTTGCAAAATGCAGTGATCCAATTGGTCAGATCTCAGGGCTCGCAAAATCGCTAGCCCGACGTCCCGGAGCTAGTTATAACCCGACGGGCGTTTTGGATCCGAAAAATCTAAAAGATGAAGCCTGATTCGAAAATAAATGCAGCAAATTCCTCCAGTGAAATTACAAGGCTGGAAGTCAGTGGCGGTAAAATGACTTAACATCGGGTCATTTTAGGTCAGTCTAAAAATATTTTAAACTCACAAAATATTTGCATGGATTTTATCGGTTGTATCCTGTAGTAACCACCTACCCTGTGTGTTGTTTCCTCAGACTGCAGAGAGGTTCCTAATTATTCCTGATCATTCATTACCTGACACACACTGTTATAGCTGCTGTCAGTTTAGGTTACTTTTAATATTTAATGTCTTTTTGGTTCAAACAATGGTAGTTTGGTGACAACTGTAATTTTTGCACCAACTTATAGTTTAAACCAGTGCTAAAGGTTGCTGTTACAGTTCTTGTATTGCTACCTTGCTGCATTTTAGTACAAACTGAACTGTGAATGAAAGAAATATAGTTTATGTTGCAAAAGAAAGCCACCACTTGCCTGTGGGCCACACAGACGCTTGGAATTAAAATAATCCACTGAGACCAATTCATTTCACAATAATCTTCACAGGTAATTTTAGGTCTTAACGGATTCTGTGCAGACAGGGATCAGTATCACTTATTGCATGGTTTAAAGGGGAATGTTTCAGAGATTTTTTTGTGTTGAAAGCTGTCCTTTTTCTTGAAGTACAGACAGACTGATACACACAAACAACACAAAGAAAAGAGCGAGACATCTACAGCTGCTGGTGGGCAATGCCAAGTGGGTCAACACGGGTAAAATAGAGGCAACCTACAAGCGTACACAGACTGTCTGTGTAAGTGGAACCCGGCTGGTTCAAAACCATGTATTTCTCTCCTACTTGTTGCTTGTCACAGATGAAATGCAGAACGTGGCAAAAACGCAGTATTCGCTGGTTTGTAGCAAGTCGCCGGTAGCTGTGCACCTTACAGGCGTTAACGGTTTTACATTAATGCCACGCTTTCATCAATTTTTAAAAAACTTGGCTGTGAAAATAATTGTCTGAACATGTGTGAGTCTGTCTGGCTGGTTCATGAGTTAAGGTAACTTTTCCTTTTTTAAAGTGCAGGACTGTCTCTTCTTATCAAAACTCAAGGTACGCTGAAAGACAAACTAAAATCCTGTCTTTAATCATTCATCCAATTTCAATATATGGAGAATAGTAACAATCCAGTAAGATTAAGTGCTCTTCAGATGCAACCTTACTCTGAGGCTGTACTGCCCATTAAACCAAATTAAAGATTCGATGCTGAGTCCACAGGAACAGTTTTCTGTGCTGGAAGTTTCTATTTTACAGTGAAGTCCTTTGTGCAAAAACACTTAAAGTGCACTGGGTTGGAAGATGCTAAGTTTCTGCTGTTCTAGTTAGTGTCATTCCTCTTACAGATATCTACACTAAATAATAGCAGAGGGGAATGTAACTCTGGCAGTGACTAAAAAGACCATTTCTAATCTGGCTATGAATGAAAATTACTTTTAGAATCTTCATTCATTTTGAATGGCAGCATAAAAACTGCTGCCTGTGGACATCAGTCTCTTAGAAATTTGTGCTGAATGGGTAACATGATAACAAAGCATCTGAGATGTAATGTCAGATGCTTTGTTGCACCATCCCAGCAGGTCACATATGCATCGTTTTCCATTTATTATTTTTGTTTATCACATACAAACGTATGTTGGCTGTTTTGAAATGATCAGCAACGTTACAGAGAAACTTCTAAAATCATGTGCCGTCCTATCCTATGGATCAGCTCCAGCACTGAAGTACCATCATCAATCTAGTTTAAGCTCTCTAAGCTCTCCTCCATCTGAGCACGACTCAACAAGAAGCAACAGCCCCAACCTTTCATTCAAATCACCATCTGAAATATGTAGATTCAACTGAATTTCTCAGTTATTTTACACGGTATCATGAAAAAGGCAAACTTCCTGCGTGCACAAAAGACATAAATTACGACTGCTTTGCCAATACATGGATTTACAGTTTTTAAACTGTGAACCAGACAAACCTCAAGCTTCAATGAAATAAATATAAGATTCTAATAAAAACTTAGTCTTGACATGCAAATCTGAGTACTGCTGGAGATAAAAGCACCAAACGTGTATATTTAATGTTAAAGGACTTATGCAGTTAACTGTATACTCGACATTTAATAAGTCACTGATGGCATCTTAAACCCAAAGCTAACGCATTTCCGCTCCAGCTCCATCCAACATGAAGCAACACAGAAGACTGACTTTAATTAACTGCACCAAACACAAATATCTTCAAATAACTCATGAAGAAAATCAACAAGACTGCAACTTCAATTTGAAAAACAAGAGTTCAAAGCCAACATCGACCAACGCAAGACAACCAGAACAGCAAAAGCTGTGCATCTCTGGGTGTGTGGGAACAAATTCAGTTAAATTATTTTAGTCTTCTTCCATCTTCCTTGTGAAACAACCCATACTCCTACCTAAGCTGGTTAGGGATTCTCTTATCTCTTTGTAACTCTCTCCACCCCATCCTCCTGCTTCACTTTCAGTGCTTTGGGGGAGCTGGGAGAGCTGCTGAGGGAAGGGGAAACGGGTGTTATTCACAGGTAACACAAGGCATAGAAACACCACAAGAAGAGCAGTTCCGTTAGAGTGCAAACAGGACAAAGAAATATATCATGAGAGGACTTTTGTTAAAGGCTGGTGTCCTGAACTCAAAGTGTCAGGCCCAGAATTCAAGTGACTAAAAAATAACTGTCATTTTGTAAAGAAGGAAACTGTGTTTTGGTCCTTGAGTATTTCATAATAAGAACAACTTTAGGCAATGAAGTCTAAGGAGAATTTGTTAGTGACTAATGATCAGCGATGCAAAAGACCCCCCGAATTATAGGCACAGTGTGCAGGATACCAGCCAAGCATGCATAATAAAAAGCACCGTTCTGGGAAAACACTTTTTGCCCACTTTGAAAAGTAAAAATGACCTTCACCTTTTATAAATCATCTATATATAAAATTAAGTAATAAAAATAAAAATAAAACAGCAGCATTTCTTTGGGTTTCAACTGATATTTTTATCCTACTAAAATTTCTCCAGATATAGAGTCTCATTTTCTGCTTGGGTTTTTAAGACACACAGATTTTGCTGTGTATTGGCTACATGCCATGTGTTAAGGCCCATTTATCCCCATGAATCATCATGTGTTTATGATACACTGACAGACCTGTAAACAGGAACCAACATGCAAAACTACTAAAATATAACAGTCCACCGGCAACATGAGGACGCACAGTTACTGTTGAGTAAGCAGGGTGAGACTTTTATTGCTATTTGTTCATTTTGTGACGTTCGAACTAGTTACAAATTCAGCTAAACTAATAATAGTCAAGTGAAATACAAGTACAAGAGTTTAAAGCATTTAACAGCACGCAAGAACAGAAATGGCGCCAACTACTTTCAACACTATAACAGCTAACAACTACAGGGAGTGCAGAATTATTAGGCAAATGAGTATTTTGTCCACATCATCCTCTTCATGCATGTTGTCTTACCCCAAGCTGTATAGGCTCGAAAGCCTACTACCAATTAAGCATATTAGGTGATGTGCATCGCTGTAATGAGAAGGGGTGTGGTCTAATGACATCAACACCCTATATCAGGTGTGCATAATTATTAGGCAACTTCCTTTCCTTTGGCAAAATGGGTCAAAAGAAGGACTTGACAGGCTCAGAAAAGTCAAAAATAGTGAGATATCTTGCAGAGGGATGCAGCAGTCTCAAAATTGCAAAGCTTCTGAAGCGTGATCATTGAACAATCAAGCGTTTCATTCAAAATAGTCAACAGGGTCGCAAGAAGCGTGTGGAAAAACCAAGGCGCAAAATAACTGCCCATGAACTGAGAAAAGTCAAGCGTGCAGCTGCCAACATGCCACTTGCCACCAGTTTGGCCATATTTCAGAGCTGCAACATCACTGGAGTGCCCAAAAGCACAAGGTGTGCAATACTCAGAGACATGGCCAAGGTAAGAAAGGCTGAAAGACGACCACCACTGAACAAGACACACAAGCTGAAACGTCAAGACTGGGCCAAGAAATATCTCAAGACAGATTTTTCTAAGGTTTTATGGACTGATGAAATGAGAGTGAGTCTTGATGGGCCAGATGGATGGGCCCGTGGCTGGTTTGGTAAAGGGCAGAGAGCTCCAGTCCGACTCAGACGCCAGCAAGGTGGAGTACTGGTTTGGGCTGGTATCATCAAAGATGAGCTTGTGGGGCCTTTTCGGGTTGAGGATGGAGTCAAGCTCAACTCCCAGTCCTACTGCCAGTTTCTGGAAGACACCTTCTTCAAGCAGTGGTACAGGAAGAAGTCTGCATCCTTCAAGAAAAACATGATTTTCATGCAGGACAATGCTCCATCACACGCGTCCAAGTACTCCACAGCGTGGCTGGCAAGAAAGGGTATAAAAGAAGAAAAACTAATGACATGGCCTCCTTGTTCACCTGATCTGAACCCCATTGAGAACCTGTGGTCCATCATCAAATGTGAGATTTACAAGGAGGGAAAACGGTACACCTCTCTGAACAGTGTCTGGGAGGCTGTGGTTGCTGCTGCACGCAATGTTGATGGTGAACAGATCAAAACACTGACAGAATCCATGGATGGCAGGCTTTTGGGGCGACCGTGGCTCAGGGGGTTGGGAAGCGTATCTGTAACCGGAAAGTCGCCGGTTCGATCCCCGGGCTCTCTGTCCTGGTCGTTGTGTCCTTGGGCAAGACACTTTACCCTACCGCCTGCTGGTGTTGGCCAGAGGGGCCGATGGCGCGATATGGCAGCCTCGCTTCTGTCAGTCTGCCCCAGGGCAGCTGTGGCTACAACCGTAGCTTGCCTCCACCAGTGTGTGAATGCGAGAGTGAATGAATAGTGGCATTGTAAAGCGCTTTGGGTGCCTTGAAAAGCGCTATATAAATCCAATCCATTATTATTATTATGAGTGTCCTTGCAAAGAAAGGTGGCTATATTGGTCGCTGATTTGTTTTTGAATGTCAGAAATGTATATTTGTGAATGTGGAGATGTTATATTGGTTTCACTGGTAAAAATAAATAATTGAAATGGGTATATATTTGTTTTTTGTTAAGTTGCCTAATAATTATGCACAGTAATAGTCACCTGCACACACAGATATCCCCCTAAAATAGCTAAAACTAAAAACAAACTAAAAACTACTTCCAAAAACATTCAGCTTTGCTATTAATGAGTTTTTTGGGTTCATTGAGAACATGGTTGTTGTTCAATAATAAAATTATTCCTCAAAAATACAACTTGCCTAATAATTCTGCACTCCCTGTATACAGCTACACATGTGTCTGCACTTTATTTTCAAAATCAGAAAAAACAAAATAAAAGCAGAGGTTGGAACTCACTGTAGGATCTTATTTTTCCTCCATCAAAGTCATTCTAGGAAGTTGTCCGTAGATTCAAAATCAGATAGCAGTAAGATATATTTAAAAAGCTAATTTGGTTGCATCCCGCAATGTAACTCACTATTTCCATGACAACATTACACTCCGTTTCCCACACATGAAAAAGTATTCAAGCTCAGTCTCAGTGGGCAGAAACGCCTCCCAAAACAAATTCCCTGCCATGTATCCTTTAATTTAGCCAGATTAATAACCAGCTCTATCTTTATCAAATTTAATTTCAGCCTAATTATAACACTCGGCTCTTGTTATTATGAGATGTGAATATTGCAAACAAAAATAAAAAAAAAAACAAGTACTGCAGCTTTTACACATGTACCACTGAACATAATTAGGTCAGAATAACAACTGGTTGCGTATCATTTTTAATCAGAGGATTTGCAGTTGTGGTGTTACATCATAGGAAAATAATGATCAAAAACCAAACTAATTAGGCAGATGATGTGAAGCTGTATTCTTTTTAAAATCTTCCACACCTTATTTGATGCTCACGCAACACAAAATGCTGACTGAAGATTGTTCTGTTTGTTGTAATTGTGTAAAATACACAAAACACTCCAATAGGTCTGGCTTATACTGGGATCAGTCTACATCAAGTTTTTATCTGTTACAGTGGTCAGATTAGGCATTTGTAGAGCCTTGACCGAGTGATGCATCAGACCACAGATCAATCAAAGCCAGCAGAAGGGATGAATTTGCCCCAGAATATTTAGCACAATCAGTAAAATCTGGAGATTATATGACACAACCAGGGTATACTAAACTCGTGATTGGCAAGTTGTTGGCCAATGAGAAAGTTCACAGGTTCACAGTCAGGTCCTGCTCTCCTCATTCATCATTTCGGGTTTTAAACCCATAAGATAACAAAGGCTAAAACGCTCATTTTAAATGATGTCACAGTGGCAAGCTGCCGTAGTCTGAATGTGGCTTAATACGCTGTTGGCACCTAATACATTTACCTTAATGTTTTATTTCTAACATCTGTTTTATTTAGAATTATAACCAATTTACTCAAGGCATCCCATCTATATTTTCCAGACCACAAGAAGTGCTAAAGCCGCTGTGCACTGCTGTTGGCTGCTGATGTGTTAATATATGTAAAAACTGATCAAATGCAGCCTTTTAAAAACTTTGTATTCACAGTAACGTGTGTAGAATTTCCAATATATAAAATAAATTTGTTATCAGTTTGTGAATTCAGCCATGATTTCAAATAACAGCAATCAAACAGTTATCGCATATGTTAAAATAACTTTGATGAGTTACAAAGCAGACTTATATAAATCAAAATAATGACTGCTGGATTTAACTTCTGGCACTGTGCACGCTGGCTCACTGCTTACTGCACAGGAATGAAGCTACTGTTATACTTGTTACTAACATCTTTGCCTTTTACACAATGAAAAGTCAGTTTTATTAAAAAAAAAAACTTCTATAACTAAAACGAAGAGACTTATAAATACAGATGGTGAAAAATGTCTCTTCAAGCTTGAAAATGTTATTTACTAACAGCCTAGCACATAAATAAACTTTGTGCAGTAACAGACAACGTTGATATGCAGACATTAACTGAAGCAGGCAAAAAAACCTCAGTGTGATGTGATACATGACCTGTTTTTGAAAACAGAATAACTCAACATCACTGGGTTCAGTTACTTTTCATACACTCAAAATGTTAACTGGTACTTTACCATGTTCAACACATAACAAACACATGTCTGATTAGAAACATACTATAAGAAAACTACATAAATTGATAAAAACCTATAGATTTGATTGGTGTTCGACTTTGCTGAAACTCCCTGTTAAACTGGGATGTTTGGCTAGCGAGGTACTTCAGTCTCACTGCACCCCTCTAATCGTCATATTTCCCACACATATAAATCAATAAAGTCATTTCTATTGCATGAAAAAAAAAATCGCTTATTGCCTGAAGGCTGATGAGAAACCATAAAAAGGTAGCAGAAGAGCAACACCTCATATATTTTTTAATTCTTTGGTATTTCAGCTTTCCTGGGCTTTTATTAAACTGTTCTATTATTAAAAGTTATGCAAACACCACACAGTTTTACAGTAGAGCAGATGAGTTGTACACACTGCTGATGAGTTTATATAAGATTTTTTTTTTTGGCTTCTTTTGGCTGCTGCCTTATTCACACGTAGTCATTACAGCATATTTGATTTGGTATATTTTACTCTACATGCTGTTCCTATGCACAAATGTATGTTTCCCTTTGTCTAGAATTGGAGGTCTTACGTGTGTTAAGCCAAAGGGCATACAACCACCTGCACTGCCATTGTAGTAAAAGTCAACATTTATATTTTCATCTTTATTCCTTTAAATACCAATAACCACATATTGTTTTGGATGCTTCATTTAACGACCAAACCAGAATGTGACTGAAGATGAGCTGAGAGTAAAAATTCAATTTTGGTCCCACATTTTCTTTACCATCTTCATACTGGATAACATTAACATACCACAACTTTAGTGGGCTGTGACCTAAATTGAGATTTAAAAATTACTTGAGGTCTATTCTACTGTAGGAGCAACTCAACAAAACTAGAATAATGTTGGTTGCTAGACCATGCATATGTTTATATTTATTGGGAGCCAAGGAACAGTTCTCTTTAATAATCATGTCTTTATTCCTCTATTACCTGCCTCATCCTATAACACTGCATACTTACTTTTATAGCCTTTATTCCAGACTTGGTGATCTGAGTCATCTTGGCCTTGGAGATGGGGGGCTTGTACTCATTCAATGAGTACAGCTGAAATATGAAAGGAAAAAGACAGAGAACAGCTTGTTTAAATACTGAAGTGATCCTATAAGAACCGTAAACTGCCACCCAACAGCTTTCTAAATGAGTACCCCCCTTCATCAACTACAAACTTTTATTAACAATTTAAAGAACCTTGGCTTTCGCTATCATGGGGCTCAGAGAGACACCAAGTTCACAATAAAGCGACGTCCGGGGCTTGCCTCTGACTCAGGTATTTGCGTTAGTATCGTCATTAAAACAAACACTCGCAATTCGATTGCGGTGGACAGCGGATTGATTTTTTACTAGGATTAAATGCAGGTGTTATTTACAATGATCATCATGCTAAAGCAAAGACTTCGTGTTATGTAGACAAATGACGGCTGCGGTCTCCGCTTGGAGGCTTCAGATAGCTAAGGCTAAACTTAACAGTGTGGATATGCGCTGCTACTTCACATTGTTTAGGTTGCATACACCGGGAAGCTAACTGTAATTTGGAAAGTACTGATTCACAGTCATTTGTTGTTTCTTTCCAAGGTGAATGAGCGCTGCTCTGTCCATGGTCACATCAGATAGTTAGCTCAAGCGGTTTTGCTAATTTGGAGCTAGCTAGCGAGCTAGCTATTTAGCGCTACTAGCAGCCGCTGGGTAATATTTATTCACAGAATTTAACCCTGATTAGGGCTGTACTAACAAATCCACTCTCTTCTTGCATGATGTGTGGCCAGTTTATACGAAGTACACACTCACTGACTTTACGTTACCGCTGCACTGCTGTGCAGAAACAGCGGCCTTGCCAAACACTACCCTCTTCTTTACTAAGATGCTAACGTTAGCCGACTAGCTACCGCGACTGTGAATTAGACAACATATCCTCAATATACTCAAATCTTTTAGCGAGAATCTTTTACAAACCTCATTGTTAAAGGCTTTGACCGCCTCCATAGTGTTGTATTTCGACTGGCAGACCACAGTAAATATTTACAAACGTCTCCTCGATAACCGGTTAGAGGCGTGCATGCCCGACGCTTGCTGAGATGGAGGAGACTGCCAATATGGCGCATAACCTCAGCGGGGAATGTGGAGAGAAACCGGCGACTCCTAGCGTCAACGAGTCGTATCAGACGGATTGTTGGTGTATAATGAGACCTGATGTGTGGTAACGGTAGCACTGACAGAAAGACAGGAGGCTGAACTGGAGGTGTTAAGATTTTCATTGTGACTGACCACAGTGGAGAAGATTCGGTTAGTGCATCAGGGGGACAGGTTGGGCGGTTTGGAGACAAAGTTGGGGATGCAAGGCTGAAATGGTTTCGACCGATGATGCTTTGAAGAGGAGAGAAAGTTGGACAAAGGATGCCGAGGAGGAGACGAGGAAGACCACAGAGAAAATAAAATGGATGAAGCAGGACATGTTTAGTATGACAGAATGCTGCAGATAGGGTGAGATGGAGGTAGATGATTAGCTGTGACGCGACCCTTAAAAAGAGCACCTGAAGCAGTACATTATAAAACCCCTGGAACCCATGGGTATCAGTGGTGACACTCACTACAGGAATCATACAAAGAGGCTGGGAAAGTTCACTTTTCTGACTTTATTTCCCTGTATACAAACAAACACTTTCATTCCAGAATTAAGAACAAACATCACACATCCCTTCACAATTATTTACATTTTTTTTTAACTTATACAACAGATGAAACATAAGGGGAAAAATGCCTCTGTATTCTGGTAGGTCCTGTCATATATTAAAATCCTGTTCGGCCTGAGGTGTCCAAACCTACTGTGCAGTCACATAATGTCTGAATTTATTTATAACCATCCACTTATCTAACTTGTACCAGGTCTTTCAGACTTGTTTGTATGATTCCAGGAGAGTTTTCCTGAGAGTTATCCTTAATACTGCTAAATCCCCACTTTACTTCAATATACTGTGTGCACGGATGTTATCAGTTATAAAGTCTGTCACATTTTAGACAAGATTTTGTCTCATACTGTCAATGTTTATGGGCAGAAATGACAAAAAAATAATCAGTGTAGCTGAAATAATTTAAAAAGTTTGTTTTGGTTTAGAAGATTAAAAAAAATCTTCCACAAAAAAACGAGGCGATCGCTACATTTCAGCAGTAAATTACATTACAGTCACATGAATTTGACACTTTTGAGTATTAAAAAAGAAATTCTGATTTGAGACCAACATTTATTCTGTTAGTGCAGGCCCTAGTGTTCAGTCAGCAAAGTCTTCCTAATAAGCATGAATATAGTATTTCTAGGGCGACGACATACACACATTATTGAAAAAGCTTCTGTAACACATGTGTAACAGGCACTGAAGGTGCATGGCACCAATAACTGACTGTGAATAGTTTAAAAACAACAAAATTCACTACAGATAAATTCAAAGTGTTTCCATGCAGAGAACAACGGAGACATTATTTCCATGCACTCCACCGTTCCAAATATACAGTTTATACATAGGTTCATAACATTATAAAAACAAACAGCTGTAAAAATTGCTAAACCTACGAATGAAACAATAAAAATAATACTACGACACATTTCACATTTTAATGTGTGCTGCTTATCATACACCATCTCCACATGGAACTAAAAACAACAGTTCATTCATCCAGCTACTAGTTGAAAAGAACTTGAATATAAACACAGTTCTCAAGTGAATAACCAACAGCAGTGTGTGTGTGTGTTTGTGTGTGTGTATTTGATGTATGTGACTGTGAGGTCCTCAGAGTCCGAACACCATAAAAAGTCATGAAGAGTCTTTATAAACTGGTCTCTACCACAGGAGCGGCTATGACCGACGCTTCAGCCTTTGCGGCCTCTGACGCCACCTGCTGGATGTGTGTGACACAGATCTCCTGCACCAAAGGTCCGTTGGCCTCCTTCCACTCTCTGAACTTGTCTGAGGTAAGCTCCGGGTCAGACAGGATCTGTTCTATTGCCTGCAGGTCCGCCTCTTTTGCCTGGGCAAAAAAGTGAAAAACTGAATATGCATAAATTATTTAACTGTATTTTTTTGCTATTCGCAAACTAAAAAACCTTAAATTTTTTTATAACATGTACTGTGATGGAATAAAGAGTCAGATCCTTTTTAAAGGAGGGAGGTGAGAAATGTACCTTTAATGTGCTGTTGAGTGTCCTGATAAGGTGCAGCTTGTCATTGACAGCCTGGTTTTTGCAGCGTCTTACGAAGGAGGTCCTAAATTCCTTTTTCGTGGATGGTTTACGTTCTCCTATCGGCGACAGACTGGCCTCCTTCAGATGAATATACAGCTTCTCCATCTCATCGGAGCCGTTCTCATGATTGCCTGCAACAAGACAACACACTTCATCATCATCATCATCCTACATGCAGTGGTTGCATTGAGTAAATGCCTGCTAAATTAATTCAAATGGCATGCAGGTGAGTTAATTAGATTAGTCACAGATAGAAAGCTCAGAAAAGGAATAAGAATGTTAACAGTCGTATATTCTGTTGATCACTGATGCTAATCAAAGTTCTGAGAAACAGGAAACGTGCTCTGCTTCTTAGAGCTGGAAGTGGGCCACGAGAAAAAACTGCATATATTAAATATTCACCTTTATTTTGCGTCCTTAAAACTTTCCCCTGATCTTCCCCCTCAGCTGAAGGCGTTTCCTCATTAGATTCAGTGCCCGAGGAGTCCTGGGTGGCCAAGTTCTCCAGCCTTGTTTCCTCTGCCGTCTCCTTTTGTGGAGGCTGATGCGAGTGGACCTGCGCTGAGCACACCACTGCTGTTTCCCCAGCAGAAGGAGTTGCCTGCGAGACGAGGTCCAACCAGGACTGTCTTTGCTTGGTGAGCGAAGAGGCGGAGCTCTGAGATGTCATCGTACTGACAGGTGAGGAGAGCGAACCGTTAGCTTCGCTGGGGACTGCAGAGGAGTAAGGGGGAGGAAGGGTACCCTGAAATACAAATGCATTTAAGTTAAGAGTTTTTTCTATTAATTAATCCCACTTGGTTTTATTTACTTGTAATAAAACATGTAGTGTCCCTTAAAGACACAGCTGCCTTTGCAAAAGTTGTGACCGTGTGTTTAATCTAAACAGAATGTAAATCTTTGCTGAACATTAACAATTAAACTACAGTTATATGCTCATTTTGAATTTGACTGCATTGACTGCATTCAGGCTGTTTATTACCGTGACCTCACTTAGTACAGAGTCATTCTAATGTTCTCAAAGTAGCATGGCATCTTCTTGCTGAAATAAGCAAGCATCCAGCAACATGCTTGATGTTAGCATATGTTTCTCCAGAACCTGTACAGGTTTGCCGATGCCTTCACAGATGTGCATCAAATTCAAAATTATCTTATATTAAATGAAAAGATAAATGTTGGCTCTTACGGATGGATGTGCGTCCAGCCAGAACCGTTACTGACCTGATGTGTGCTACCAGGCGGACCGGAGGTATTCGAGGAGTCCCGCAGGGTCTGCTCAGAGTACGGTGGAGGGGGTATCTCTGTGGTTTCAGCTTCTTCGTGATCACTGGCTTCACTATAACACTCTGAACATGAAACATGGAGACACACAAGAAACAAAAACTTCAAACATGTAACCAACAAATGTAACCCAGGAAAAATGCCTGGGGGGCCCCACAGTGGGTAGTTGTTGGTGAACTGTGGGGCTGTAAACCCACACTTACCCCAAGTAGGCATGCCCACTTAGATCCTGCTGCAGTTTTGCCCTTTGGGGACCTTACATGGGTTTTTGTGGGTAAGCCCATGTGGGGCTTACAGGAGTTTTGCTCTTTTTGGGCCCCCGAGAGGGAACTTTGTGGGCAACCAACAGTTGTCTTATAGGGACCCCGAATGGCAAAACTGCAGCAGGATCTAGGTGGGATTAGTTTGGGCTTGCCTTGCCCACACAACTCCACATTTAGACACTGTGGGCCCACACGGGCATGTTTGCTGACACATTATTTATGATAAGGAAGCATCAGAAAAGAAAATATGACTATTGTGGAGAAGAGACAACCATAGAACATGTTTTATTACACTGTCAGAAATATGAGGCTGAGAGAAAGTGGCTGGTTCAAAACCTCAGTACAACGGAAGTTAAACTGGGGTTACTGGGGTTACACTGCAAAAGAAGTCAATGAGTGAAAGCTATAACAGGCCATATTTGGTTTAATAAGACTAACACGTTTGATAGGAATTTAGTGTTTTATTTTTCTCCTCTGAGAGCAAGTGGATCCACAGTGTAGTACAGTTTATCTGAGCTAAGGATCAAGTGGTTTGAGAGTGAGAGCTATAGATCCCCTGAGGGTCGTGCCAGGACGAGCATCTGCTGTAAAAATCTGCCAAATTAACTACGTGGTGATCTCTCATGAACTGGGACTGAGCATTTGTTTTTTAAATGAACATTCTTGTCCACACTCCTTACCAATTGGTGGTGGTAATGTACCATGGAGCAGATGTGGGCAGCCCACTGTGGGCTCTGGTACTGGCATGAAATGTGAGGCATGTCTGGGTACTGCAGTACGGGGCCTGGGTGGGGTTTCAGAGGGCAACTAACATTCAGAATGAGGGCGTACTGTGGGTATACTGCAGAGCCCACAACGAGCCCCACTGTGGGGCCCAGGTGTGCCATACATTTCATATTGGTCTGCCCATAGTAACCCCACACGGGGCTGAAGTGGGCGTGTTTGCTTGGAAAGTACTGAAGAGCTATATGACAATTAAAAACAAACGATTCCGTTGCTGATTAAAAACTTAAATGGTAAATTTCTTAAACTAAAACCCAAACAAAATGAGATGTTGGAAAGCTTCAGTGAACGACAGGCGGGGAACTGAAACAGGTGCTCACCGGCTGAAGCGTTTACTTCTGTTTGTTCATACTGAATGGAGGCCAGCCCAAGCTTATTCACCCACCTGAAACAAAGAAATGATCCAACTTAATTGCAATTCTGATAAAATATTATAATGCACATAAAATGTATACATTTTTAAAACACTGTTTCAGTTTACATGACTCACAAGTTCATGTCCTCGTAGCTCTCGGCAGCAAAATAAAACATCATAACTTGCGGGTGACAAGCTTTGAATGCACTGAATAGGGAAAGACAGACGAACAGCAGTTTAGTGTTTCGAGGGTAAAAAAAAAAAAGAAAAAAAAAAGACAGTTTTACTGTTATAATAACTGTGATTTCATAGATCACTGTTTGTGAGGACTCACTATTTCTTCTTGCACTCGATGGCTCTGTCGATCATGAAGTTTGTGAGGTCGATGTAGCCTTCAGCTTTTTCTGCCTGCAACGCACAGATTGAACAACAGTGAGTATTAGAACACAACTTTCAAACCACTTCCCCACACGGACGAGCGCGTCTGAATTGCAACAGGCAACTTCTTTAATTTCCTCGTACTGAGTGGTGGTGACGTACAGCAGGTCGGACTGAAGTTATTGTGCCAGTAAGTCAAACAGATGTAGATTACACATATATGTAGCAGCGGGCTATTAGTGACACGGTCACATTCAGGAAGCGCACTGTCACCAGCGCTTACTGGTTCCTGCAGTGACAGGCTGGCGAGGAGACAGCTGTGGAGGAAACCAGTATGACTAACCTGCAGCCCTGACTGCCTAGCGCACATCTGTGACTCACCCAGTGTTAATTCTGTGGTCTGTTACTTAAGCTGTAATAAAATTTAGTCATGTTTCATCTTTTGCTATTGTTAGCATGAGACAAAAGAAGCATAAAAGCAAATAAAAACACATGAAGCCACATCAATCACCGGATTACATGTTCAGTCATTGTGATACACGATAAAAACTAAAGTACACATTGTGTATGTGCCACCATCCTGCTGCTGTAAAGAGTGATTAATCCGCAGCTGATACAAGTTCTCAAGAACTACCCCGATTATTTTTAACTATTTTATGATTAAAAAAAAAAAGATCATCAGACAGTTTTAAGATTCTTTTAAGGAGTTTTTTTGATGACTTGGGTGTAACACTGTGGTACTTTGTAACTTTTCCTGAAATTAGCAAAAATAAAGAAGATATGCAAGATACTCTTTAAAAAGGGCAACACGGATAGGATGACACACAAAATATTCCAAAGAGTGGTGGAAAACCAAAAGAAAGAGGTATAACTTTAATAGCTTCCTTATTTTTTCCTCTGTCTTTTGATATAATTCTCATCATTACATTATATCTTATAATCTTGCAAGATAAATTGAAGAAGTTGAAAAGCATGCAACTGATATAGAGAAGCAGACTTATCTGTGTTAAATATTTTTGTTATCGGGGATTGTGCAATTGTACACTCGCTGTGTGCAATCTCTAAATAGCAACCAGCTAGGAAATGCTCAAGTCTAAAACCCACATTAGTCTTCTAGTCAGAGGGTGTTTTACTCACCAGCTGGTTGGCATACCAGTAGAGAGCAGTCTTCTTCAGCACAAACCAGTACTTCTTCCATTTCATACCCAGAAAGCCTTTGCTTTCTTTCTTCCTGTACAGCCAGCCCTGGTGGTCTGGCTGGCCGAGCTCTTTGACCGAGATCCGTCTTCTGCTCATCGTACCATTGCCTTAACCAGACAACAGCGCATTTAGTCACAGCATCAGAGGAAGCAGAACGTTACAGATTTAAACATCCAAACACAAACAAACAAAACGTTTCCATTTCAGTCTAAAGAGCTCCCGGAGTTTGGTCGATAACCAAATGGACCTCTAAAACTAAGAAGCGCGTGAAGCATCCTGGAAGAGTCAAATCAAAAGTGCTATTCTACCTTCATCCTACCTGTTACCGATATGAGTCAGTCAGCAAAAACAATATATATACACAAATTAGTTAGCATCTCAGAAGAACCCAAAGGCACGGCTACACAGAGCCAAGAAATAAAAGAAGTGAAGTGAAAGTAACTGAACTCGTCTAAAATCCCTCTGCACACACTAAGTGCACTGCTGCTTCACATCCACCCACTACGCTTTCAAATTGCAGCTGTAGGCTGAGATAAGTGACAAGGTGATAAGGCAGGACTCACCTCCTCGGCTCTTCTTCTTGGATTTGTGTCGGAGGGAGACCTTTGAGAGGAGTGCAGAGGAGGGGTTGGGGGAGGTCAAAAAGAAAAAGAGGCAAGGGGGTGAGCAGCAGTTTCAGACCACACAACTGAGAAGAAGAGGCTGTCTGAAACATCCTGTTTTCACACTGAGTGTCACGTGCATTTTCTCTATCTTTCTATATGCTGTTTAACACCTCCATTAGCATCTGTAACTTGTTTCTTATTGGTCTCCTTTTATTTGTAACTCTCTTTGCTCCCCAGTGAATCAAACAAAAAAATCCACCTGGTGGTGTCTAAACTCTGGGTGTATACTGCTTACATTCAAATTAGTTACTGATAAATAGGGAAGCAGAAGTTTCTAATCCTTTAAAGAGAGAGCGAGTAAATGTTAGAAAAAGACAAAAAAGAGCTACTTACAGGGTTGTAGTCATCGGCAGCCATTGAAGGAGTCACAGATATGGGGAAGGCAGCCTGTTGAAAGAAACACCTTATTCAAAGATGTGTAGGTTGAGAAAAAAAAAAAAAAACAGAAATGAGCAGAAAAGGAGAAAAAAATTTCTTCAGTGTGACAAAAGGATGTGGCGTCACGGGTACAGCAAAGACAATGTTTCCCAATCAGCTTTTTTTCTCTCTTTCTTATTGTTGTTTTGTTTTTCAGAGGATGGAAAAAACTGAATCGAACATGCTCAGAAACAGCAGAAGTTCTGTGGAAGCAGAAGCTCAGAGAAAGGTTAAAAACGTAAAACGTTAATGCTCATGATCAGCACTGAGTCACAGCACAAGTGTCACAATGATCAGTGTCAGCAGATTTGTATAATATGTGACACACACAGAAAGTTGTCTTACAGCAAAATGAAAAGGACTCTTCTGCAAAACGACATCGTGCAAAAATGTATTTTTTCCCCAAACAAAGAATCAGAAAGATTTTTCTCACTTTGCAGTTCAAGCTCATAAATGGACAGTAACGTTGTGAAATCTAAGTTGCCTTTATTGACCAACTTCCTCTAGGTTAAGTTCCTTTTTTTTGAAATGCCAGAACTGTTAGAGAGAAAGAACATCAGAGACAAAACTAAGCACCGTGCTGCCCCACTGGGTGTGAAGTTAGAGAAAATGAGAATCTACACTGTGGGTTACACGTTTCAGAGTACTCTGAAACGTGTAACCCACAGGCATTTTTAGACTCGGTGGCAAAACCAGGCGGCGAGTTGTTCACAGGGTCCTGAGCCCTGCTGCAGCTGTCCAAGTTTAGCCACTTACCACAGCTCGCCAAAGTCCCCAGCTAGAACAATGAAGAGAGAAAGACTCATACCTGGTTCTTTAAAAGGTTCGTCCAAACAGCTAAGTATCCTCTGTGCCTCTGACAGTGACAATAAACCATCACTAGAAGCTCTCATCAATACTTCTGTACATTTGTGCCTTGCACAACACAAATGTATCATCAATTTGCTTTCCGGGTGTCAGAGCTGAGAGGCTGAGTGTAGGAGATAGATAGATGCCTATCACCACACAAACCACTGCCCAAACCTGACTGAGAGTGACTGCCTGCCTGTGTTCAGTAACTAACTTCCTCTTGGAGTTTTCTCTTTTGCACATGTTAAGAACCATGTGTAATTTTAGTGGCAAGACCCAGACTGAACAAACCTATCTGCAGATTTACGCAACTATTCTTTGAGGTTAGATGCAACAAGAGATGAAAAATGAAATATTCCCTCTGTATGTAAGACGCTCTTTTATATCACCATTAAAGGAGGAAGTTTACACTTCACCTGAAAATAAGATTTTGCTTCTGAAAGTAAGCTTTCGGGAGAAAAAGAATGACGCGATTTCTCGACCACTACCTGAAACAAATACCTACAATGGATTCAAAAGAGTGAAAAAAATCTGCGTCTTACGATGAAATGACATTCACAAAGAATAGAGGGGAAAGTGACGTGTTTACAACCAAGTACTTTTCATACTATTAGGACTTTTTTGCGAAGCTTAAGATAAATTTGGTTAAATGTTAAATAACGATTTTCTGACTGTAACTACTTAGATGCTTAGATGGCATCTAAGTAGTTACAGTTGATGGCGAAACAAAGTCAAAGAAGCCTGCGGACAAATGAATTAGTCCGAGCTGCCAGTAAAACAAACACTGTACCTTCCACCATAACCTCAGAGAAAGTAGTCTGTCTCGAAACCTTTGCTCAAAGGTTGACCAAACTTTGCCAAACATGTCAGGAACATACGCAGAAAGCCAAAGAGCACATTCAAAGAGACGTCGGCTGGTTTCAGGTGAGTTCAGGTCCTGTCTGGGCGTTACCCTCTAAAGAGGGCACCACCCAAACTGAAACTGACAAAGTGACAAATATTTTTGACTACCCCCCCCAATAATTCAGATATAACTACAGGGCTAACTTTTCTCATTTCATGTTTTTCCCCACTTTCCCCACGCATCTTTCATTCATTCATTAAATTCAGTAAAATCCATACGTTTTCGCAGTTACCCCACCTGACCGCAGGGTGTCGCTAAATCCCAACTGTGTAACAGCCTTGGGAACCTCAGTGAGAGCGTCATAAAAGCGTAATTTTTACCCAACACACACATTTGTCTTTACAGCTGTTGTTGTACTTGACGCGTAAAATGTAAACTGGACTGTTCCACAGACTTGCCTGCGTAATTCAAAACGCATCATTGTTTCAAACAGCTGTGCCATTCACAGTAACTCACGCTGAGTATGAAAAGCAGCATTTCACATGTGGTGAATGCAGAGGAAGTCCGCACTGATGCTTACAAAGCACTTTTTATTTTATTTTATTACTTTAAGAGAAGTTGATAAAAAATCACCAACAACCGCCTGCAAGAAGGATGAGAAATATAAGCGGTTCAGTTTACACCCATCCACTCGTTGCTTAGGGAAGCTGTTCCATGGCTATCAACACCCTTCGCTGCCTCAGTGGGGAGCGAGTTTTTAGCCACAGCATCACTGCCTGAGCTGTATCTGTGCAGAAGCTCGGATGTTTGGCGGTAAACCAGCAGGCACATTCCTGAGTCCTGCGTTATTATAGTCTCCATTTTTACTAAGCCTAAATAGACAGAGGCCTCGTATTTCTTTCCACTTGCCATTGTACAGTAGAAAGTGGTGTGAAGTGACGAGGAGGCCTTCTTTCTTTATCTCGCTCACATTCGCGCAGGCTGTGGCTTCCTCTTTGCTTCGCTGTCACCCTATCTGTCTCATCTGTATCAAGTGACTTCCTCGATTTGCCCCTAAACCTCGCAGAAGCCTTTAATATTTCAATTAAACGTGCTGAACTAAACTTAATAGCTTATGATAATTCACGCCCGTCTCATTTCTGTGCATTTTACTGGAGCTATGTGTTGGTGGAAGTGAGATAATCTGGCCTGCGACTCATGTCAAAGGATTCAAGGGAGTGCTGATTGGTCACACCAACTCAATCTCCCATCATGATCCGTGCTGAGAATTGTCATGGCACTTACTTACCCCCACCCAGAAACTGTGTGTGAGACAGAAAGGGGGGGGGGGGGGGGGGGGGGGTCAAACAGAGTGGCTATTATTTACCAGGGGACTCTCACACAGTGTAAAGGGGGAAGGGTGCAGTGGTTGGAGATGATATCAGATTCTCGCTCGCTCAGTTTGATGGTGCTGCATGCCCCTCGCCGGCTGTTGGTGACTGTGCAGTTGCCGCTGATCATGTCCTGAATTTTGATTTTGGTGCACAAAGCTCTGAATTCAAGACTGAAAGAACTTAAATCAGAAGTTGGTCTGCAACAGATAAACCTATATAGACACAAATAGTCTAAAAGGAAGCGGGTGATGGCATCCCATATCCCCCGCCTGCATCAGCGCTGACAGCAAGGCTGAGGTTGTGCAGCAACAACTTGTAGTCAGAGCATAAATGTGCACAAATGTGATTCGTCCACGACTCCCTGTGTCCAGCCATCTTACCCCTGTGGAGGATTGACAGTAACCCGTGGTACTGGGGTGTGTGGTTTCACTGTGCGTCCTCAGTTAACCCCTGCAGTCATCTCATTTCCACATATGCTAAAGCTAGAAGGTGCACGATCAATTTTCTACTAACAGCACATTCAACAGAGAACGAAGAGATGCAGTCTTCTGCAAAGTGATACTGCTAACACCTAAAGATGATCTGTACCACGTTAGTTTAGAGATTTAGCACAAATTTTAATTTAGGATTTTGTAGTTTAATAAAAAATTAACCTGTCAAGGATCCGATTTATCCCCAACATAAATGTCTTCACCAAGTTTTACGTAAAATACACTTTTTGAATTTTATTTCATATCCCAAATGTCAAATTTAAGATGCAGGAAAAATCGAGACACTTAGAAAGATTCATCCATATTCATAAAAAACAAAGAGCTTCGCAGTGCAGACTAAGCTTTGTGTGCAGTGTAACGGGTCAATCATTGAAGCTCTCGATTTTCAGCGCCTCTTTGTCCAGGCCATTCCTCACAAACACACATCATTCAGGTGCATGCACTTCATTTTTTCAGTGAGAGGAGCTGATTGTTATTTACTTACTGCTTGAGAAAAGGACCACGATCGTAAATGTGGATGATTATACCTGTAAGAACAAGCGAGAGACACGAAAGCCAACACATTAATAACTGAAAACACACCACATGCACTGATGTCGAGCAGTGCTTTCCAGCAGACTTATATCATACACCAAAGAGATTCATCTCACATTACCGCAGTGTATTTTGAACATTTCCAACACATACTTATTGCTTCCCAGCTAACTGCTCATTATCTTTATCTGTGTTCCAATCTGACTCTCTCTGATTTGTCAAAGCAAAAGCAGACACTTACGGGTTGGGATTTATTTGTGAGTGCTTCTGGTAATACATTTGGAGACCAGTCACAGGAGCATGCTGGAGAAGAAGGTCGCTCCCAATGTCCTGACTGTTCTCAATATTGAATTGCCCTCTGCTGGGCCTAAGCCAGTGTGTTTTGTAGGCTGTGAAATGGATTAAGGCTTGCTGTCCTTCCCCTTTAATTGCATTTTTGTTTTCCTCCCTCTCAGATTATTAAAAAAGATGATGATAAAGATTGTTTTAAAAAATGGTTTTAATAGATGACAAAGAGAAATCTGATGCACCGTTACATTCCTCGCTTCAGCGTGAGGAAACCCCCCTCTTGTTTTTACAGATTGACCAGCCTAAAATTAATATGACACACGATTAAATCCGCTGTCAATCAAATTCCTTTCCCTGCATCAGTGGCACATGTTCATAACCGCCACCAGCGATGAGTCAACTACGTATCTATGAGATTTACAATAGCATCTGTCTATATATCCTAATTGTGAGTAATGTTTTTGATCAAGCGTGCAATAGACCGGATGCAGTGTGCTTGTGTGCGGCTCTTAGAATAGAACCACCGGGCTGGGGGCGGGGTGCAAGGCGTTTAGTCATCTATTGGGGTGTTAATGTGGGGAGTCACACTTCCCCAGGCCCTGCGTCCAAGACAAGAAGAGATCTATGGGCAACGCATGAGGAGAGGGAACAGCAGTCCTCATATGTCATCATATTTGGTAGTGGGATGGAGTTATTTATAGTTGGAAGCGGATTTAGGATTCGTCATAACAGTGACATTTCTAAAGATCTCTGGG
This sequence comes from Perissodus microlepis, assembly GCF_051167445.1. Lineage (NCBI taxonomy): Eukaryota > Metazoa > Chordata > Actinopteri > Cichliformes > Cichlidae > Perissodus > Perissodus microlepis. Next base: position 9,176,394 of record NC_140479.1, read on the forward strand.
GGATCTTGGGGGTGGATGGACACATTGCTGTGTGGGACATGTTGGATGCTGAGGTGCTGAGACAGAACTATGTTTAAAAAAAAAAAAAAAAAGGCCACAAATACATTTTCAGTTTCATTATAAGCTCTAAATTAATTAAGGAACTTCAATATTGGAAAAAGTCACGTCGATAAAAATGACTAATGCTCTGCAGAGGATGTTTATCAATCTCTGTAATTAACATTCTGTTTTACCAACTACCCATCAGCCACAGCAGTAACCTTCACTTTGGAGGCAGTTCTCTACCGGGGAGCCAGTTTGCATAATCGTTCTCCAGGTTGTACTTAGACACCTTCAGTCTGGCTTTATGTTGCCTCCTGTGCAGAAGTGGCATTTCTCTGATACCCCACCCTCCCTGCAGGGTTCTCGTGACTACAGTTCCCGACTTGGTTAAGTCTGTGAGGCTTGTTCTGCACTCTGTGGCTCTTGATAATACTTTACACTCCAGTTGTCCACACTCGGAAAATCTGCGATAACTTTGTATATCCATCTTCTGCTTTGTGAGCATCTAAACTAAACGGATTTCGCTGGTTTTTGCCACGATGCTTTCTCATGACACAGATCAAATCCTTACTGAAGTTTTTATACTGTGTGTAAATTAGAAAATAATTATAATGATTGCTCAGCAGTGGATGGTTTGTTTGTGATGCTCAATAAAAAAGTCAGTTTTACAGGATGCTACCTATGCTTTCTAAAGTAAACTAGTATGTGTAGAAATGCTGTGTTGAAAATCCCTTACTCTGTTAGACAAAAACTTTAGATTTCATTGGAAGGCTAATAATTTGGCCTTTATTTGTAAATGACAATAATTTCCGGGGTATATTCATATATAGACATAGTATGAAGAGGTCCCTTTTTCAGTAACCATCTCTCCTCCAAATAATTAATTTGGCTAGTTGAAAATCTGGAGCATTAGCTGTTGTGTGCTTGCTTTTTGTCTTAAAATAGCCAGATGATTCATGGTTTAAGACACTAAGGCTATTCTATGGGGTGCAACAGTTTGTGCAACACACAAAAGTGCACGCAAAACAGAAGTGAGAGTGCCCAGTGAACAACTGAGCAACAGAAATAGTGTGTCAAAGTTTCAGATTTGGGAAACTGTCTGCTCACAGGCCAACAGTGAAGAAACAACTTCCAGGAAGATTTGCAAAGAAAAGAATTTTCAGAGATGGACAAAAAGGGAAAATATTAAGATGGGAAAAAGACCCCAAAAGTGAGGGTTTGGGGGTATTTGGAGAGTAGTTTAGTAGTGACAATGTAGGAAATTTGTTCACTGCCCTACGACATGTTCTAAATATTTAGAGAGCAGTCAGCTGGTATGCTGCCTGCACACAACACAGCCTCTGGATCTGAGTCCTGCTGTTGTGGTGGGAAAAATGTTGTACGTAAGAAGTGCCCATCAAACCATTCCACATTGTGGGCTGCACTTCATAAAGCACGGGCTAACATTTATCCAAGACTGCTTTAAGAAAGTGACAGTAACAATGTAAGAAGTAAGGTCTGTAAAACTGTCTCTGCAGCCGTTTATTTCTAAATCACTTTTTCAATTCAGAGCTGGAGAGTAGCTGAAGCCTGCCACGGCTGACACTGGGGGAGAGAAAGGGACACGCTGGACAGGTGCGACTGCTACATGATTGTTAGGTAGCTCAGGGGAGCAGGTCATCTACTAATCAGAAGGCTGGTAAAAAAAAGTATCCTCAGCAGGTCACGCAGCTCCAAGTTGCTCTCCGATGTATCATCAATGTGAAAGGCGGAGATAAAAGCGCTTCTGTGATAATGTGTGAATGACATATGGTGTATGAAATGCAAAGTCAGTCCTATTACAGCTGTAGCAGCACATACACTGCATCATCGTGCAGGACAATGTCCACCACAAGGGAGCCACACAAAATGATCATTTCAACTAAAACGGAAGTATTTTACTCTCACTTTGCAACTAATTTATTTAAGATGTCACAGACCTTTGACCAGCAGCGTGTGTGTGTGCGTGCGTGTGTGTGCGTGCGTAGGAGAAAGAGGGAAGGGAACTCACCGGTTGAGGAAGTCACTGCTAGAGTGCCAGCTGGATCCCTGTGATAAATAAAGATTTTTAAGTTAACGCATGTGTTCTCAAAGCCTCAGTCTGAATGTTGAGATGCTCTATGTTGATTAATATTCCTTTAATGATTTTCTTTAAAGTGATTGTGAAGATTTGTGTGCTGCTTTCTTGCAGGGCACTAAATTATGCATGGATTAAGAAAAATGTGATACCTCTACAATATTTTCTTGGTAAGCTTTGCAGTAAAATAAATGATTCTAGCAAGAATAGGAAAAACAAACGGAGGACAAAAAACAAGTCATTGTGATTTTAGAGTTAATAAAAATAATGCAATTGTAACAAAGGCAGAATTTTTATTTTTGTTTTGTGACATGCACAAACTAGAAATACTTCAGCACATCGTTCCCTTGTAACCATTTGTGATGTGTAGGCATAAAATGTTAGTGGTTAGCAAACTTATGCAGTGGGATAAACAGAGCGCAGGTAGTACTTAGGCAGACCACAGCGTCTCAGAAAGTGCAAATTAGTGAGGACCGCAGGCGACTACAGCTCAGCAAGCTTGGGCAGAGCAAGATTTTAGGAGGAAGAAGTGAAAGAGAGATAAGAAGACAGGCTCCTCTCAGTCAGTAAATGCATGCATGGTGAAAACATGGGCAAAGAGAGAGGTCAGAGAGGCGGGCGTTCTTCGTGGCTGTCAGAGCTTCACCTTCACGACGAAAGCTGATGGTCAGTCCCAGGAAAACGCTTTAAAATCAATGAAAGTGGCAAAAGCCATCAAGTAAGGTAATCCTAACCTGCCGTTTTAATGTTTAAAAGGCAACATATGTGCCAGAAAAGAGATGCCCCAGTGGAAAAACCTGCTTTGACCATATGGCTCCCCAGCTGGAATCAAAAGTTCAAAGAGGGAAGTGGTTACATAACCATCGCCATCTGACACCAACAAAAGGTAACTTCACGTTAGCTATCCTGTTGCACTGAGGCCAGGTTCACCTCAAAGGTCAAAGCAGGTTAGAAAGACAGCTGGCTCTACAGTTTGGTCCTGGCGTGGAAATTAATATATATATATATATATTTTTTTTTTACAACCAAACATGCCATTTAAAGTGTATAAACTGAGGCTGAACGGAGCTCAGCAGGGTTGCAGGAGAAGATGCATATTACAGTGAGACGTTTAGCAGCCACTCCACACGCACCAGTAAAATAAAGACAATACAAAAATTGACTGAAATGAACTGCAGTTTTTAATAAATCGCTATTCAAATCTTACAAAAGGCAGATAAAGCAACAACAGACACTCATTCCCTGTAGCTTCTTAAATAATGGCGTCATTCTGCCAGTGTTCAAAAACACTGGCATAAAAGACCAGTTTACTGTCAACCAGCTGTATATAGAGGCCCTTTAGATGGGTGCTTGCAGAGTGAGCTGAAACACAGGTTATAATGGTTTACTGAGTTGAGTGCATAGCCTTAAATCATGCACAAATGTTTGCTAGTGACAAGATAAACACCTTTAACAACCAATGCAGCATTTTTCCACTAAAGTGACAGTAAAAATCGTATGCATAGCTTTACAAGAGGCAACCATTGGCAGAAGTTAATGTAAGCAATCACAAAAATGAATTTGTTTAAAAAAAAGAAAAAAGCAACATGAAAAGAAAAACAGCCTCGCTAACAGACATGTGCTGCTTGTCTAACTTATTCTTTTTTAATAACTTATTTATGCAAATGAAAAGCAAATAAACAGAGAACCGAACTGGTCGAGAGCTTCAGTGTATTAAATAAGCGACGTGAAGAACATCTTAGCCGAAACATTACATGATATGTACAGAGATGTCCATGTACAGCAAACGAGGCCAAAAAAGCCTAAATCTGAACACAACTGTGTCCTCTTGATGCTGAGGCTTGTGTCAGAGATGAGGGTTGTGTTAAAGGAGCGATGACTTAATGTAGTGAGTACTACAAAAGCAGGTTTGGTTGAGGAGTAGCAGTTGTAGTTGGTAGTAGTAGTAGTAACACCAGGGAGGTATGGGAGAGAGGAGTGTGAGAAAGCCCGAGGACGTTAAATGTCAAAGGCACTGAGGAAGACAAGACAGGAACAGGAAGCCCCGGACAGGAAGCGCATCATCAGTGAGTCAATAGCTTAAGCCGCGTGATCCAACTGACCAGTAGTGAGCGTTCTGCCGTCGTGCGCTTGGAGACGGGAGCTACCGGAGCCTTTTTCGTGTCTTCCTGGTAGGGGATGGTGGCACTGTTGTGGAGGTCTGAGTTGGAGTAGTAGCGGCTGCCCCGGATGTGGTCCACTCGGATGAGATGCCGTTCCCCTGCAGGCCTGTAGGGTGGAGACACCGAGGGGACCTCCTCAGCAATGGTGGGGATCCTCTCGTTACTCAGGTATCTGTACAGGAGGTCCTCACCTAAAGCAAAGACACAATGACAGGTTATTCTAAAGTCTCTAAAAATGCTTTGCGAATCTTTTTTAAATATTTGACTTGTTTTCATATTGAAATTAACTGAGCAGCAACTTAATGGGCTGAAAAAATAATGATGTGCGATAAAGTGTAGTTCCACTAGTGGCCACTTGAGGCTGCCTCCAAATGTGAGTCAACAAATTTAAATGATAAGTTGTACACACCTTTCCTTCCCTGCGCCCAGGGCTTTGCGTAAGGATCAACCACTGACAGACAGGTGTCTGCAGGCATGGACAGCGGCCGGGGCTTACCTTGAGACAAAAGTTTCATGCTTGTTAATTGTTCTGAAAACACATTTTCTGAGTTTCCGTCAGAGGAATATTTCTAAACCACTGCGATGAGAAAGTACTGACCACGCGAGGGTTTATGCTCCCTCATTCTGGGCTGGACCACCTTGGCTTCGATGGGACAGCCGGCGCTTTGCTTGTCAAAATCGGTGCAGTGTCCTCTGCTCTCCTTGTCCAGGAAGGAGTTAGGTGACTCAGAGCCCTTTGGTCTTTTACTGATGCTGGAGAAGGCGTCTGTTCTCGCCTCTCTGGATGGAGGAACAAATGTTCATTAGCTTATCTCCACAGCATGAGGAGGTGGAGGATAAAACAGTCGTAGTGTACGGACGGGTGGGAGCTGAGTGGGCTGAAGACCAGCAGAAGAGAAAGTGCAGCAGGAGGGGTGTGAGGTAAAGCGATCACGAGCCGGGACCACACTCATTATTCATCAGCTTTAAAGCTCTGAGTTAGGCTGTAGCAAAGGTTGACTGGGGGTGTCTGAATCCCTCACAGCGGGGGGAGCAGGTGGCCTCCAGCCTTCTTGTTTTAGTACTTTACTACTTCTAGAGCTGAAGTTGCCAGTAAATTAATAATCTGTGCACATGAAACAGGATGGCTTACCGCGGCGTGTACGGCATTAGAGGAGGAGGCGGGATGTACAAGTCCAGGATAGCCGGCTTCTCCTTTTTGGTTGATCCATTAGCTGAACTGGAAGGAGACTGGGTTCTAACGAGGGACGAATTATTCTGAAAGAATACAGCACAAGTATGAGTGCCTGATCTAATCTGGAGAATAAAGTCTTCTCATTCCACCTTATCTGACTGCATGTACAGATCAGTTTGTGTCTAAAAACAAATGAAGTCATTACTGTTTCTGCTTATAGTTTTTTTTCTCAGCCTTAAATTAAGACTTAATCTGACTTGCTGGCTAATGGGAGGAGTTCCCCAGATGTGGTGAGACATTTAAGTTCTTGTATGTCGGGCCTTCTTGTTTGAGGTATGGAAAGATTCTGAGTGTAGTCCAAAATAGCCTGAGACACTTACCACAGTTATGTTTCCCCAACATCGTCCTTGAGTGTTACTCTGCTATTCTCATCAGGGCAAAATTACACATCTGCTGATACAGCATTGTAAATGTGATATATGGCAAACTAAACATCCGACTGGGGATCTCGTGAAACACTGCTCTCTGCGCTTCTCCAAATAGCTCAAATAGTACAAATTATATACTATTACAAAACCAGTGTCATTCATTCTCGAGTCACACCGTATGATTTGTCTCTGTTTTGCCCTTCGGAGCCTTGCTATCACAAATAAACTGAGACGCCTGGCTCTGATGGGCCTGGCTCTGATGGGCCTGGCTCTGATGGGCCTGGCTCTGATGGGCCTGGCTCCGTGTTAAAAGAAGATGCTGGTGGATGCGTAGACATTGGTCACCTTTGTGCACAGAGCCTCTCTCGTTGATTTGAGAAACCCCCTCCTAACTGATATAATCTCATCCTGTCTTCTACGGCTATGAAAGAGGCTGCGCACACGATGACGCGGTGCCAGAGCTTCAGTCTTGGTATCTACGTTTATGACAGGCTTGCAGCCTCCCCCTCTGTCAGTGGGGACTCGCCTAATTTAGCGTAATGTGTTCATTTGATTATGAATCAGCTCACACATTCCCTCGCAGGCTCGATATTTATCCCATTTCCCTTTAAGCTTTCTTTAACACAAACAAATGATTGTGTGTCTGTTGTTTGCTTTAAACCGTGACGTTGGGCCGTCTAATAAACTAACCAGTCTGAAACGCTAAAGCTCGGAAGCTTTATCTCATAGACTGAATAACATCCTGGGACTTTGTTTGCCTCTTTTGTTGTGCAAGAAAAGCTGAATGCTATGTTCACTTGAGCCAGCAGCACTCTTTCAGGGTGGCCCTGTCTGGACTTGCTGCTTTGGAACCAACTCCCTAAAAAGCTGGTAATTGTTTGACAATGATTAGACGAGACAATGATGAAAGGAAGCGTGCATGCATGTGTGCATGTACCTGAGGTACTGGGGGCTTCCAGCGCATGTTCTTCAGTGGGGCGGGGGTGAAACCTGTTGTGCCCGTGGGCCTCTTCTTCAGGAGTAGAACCACACCTTTAGGGTCCTCCCTCAGTTTAAAAACCAGGTTTTTCAGCTGCCAGCCCACCTGGTTAACAGGAAGCGAACGCACATGACGCTCGTGCATTTGATTAAAGATTTACAGTATGTATTTAACTTCCCACACAATCTGGGATTCTTACCACAGTCTGATGGTTAACCTGGATCACCTCGTCCCCAGCGTGGATCTTCCTCGTCAGGTCTGCGGGCGACTAAACATAATACATAAACAGCCAAGGTCAAAACCAGATAGATTGCTTTTATTGAACAGAGCACGCAATTGACTATTCTCAAAATGCTGTGGAAACTGGGCGGCGCTCTGGTACCACTCGTGCCTGATTTCTGCACCAGATGAACACTCAAAGATCAGAATCGTGAGAAAAAGCCTCTCAGTGTGTGTGACTATCAGCAGAATTGTTTTTCATGTCACGAAGATGCCAAACGAGATAAACTGGTCATTATAAACGATGATTCAGGTTGTGATTCAGGAGTGGGGACTGGAGGCGTGAGGATCCAACGGTGGCTGTGATGCACGTGTGTTAGTCACTGACTGAGTGTCTAAGTGTGGTGAAAAGGTAAAACTTGTTTGTGTGGAGTGCAGAAAGAAACTATCCCCTTTGCACATGAGCAGCTCTGAACTCCCTCACATGATGTTACTCAGGGTGCCCTCAGAGAGGAGGATGAAACTTACAAAAGCTTGTTTAAGAGTACTGGCAGCGAATGAATGAATTTCAGCACTGAAACTGGCTAAAATTGGCTCCTGTCCTACTTACATGTTCTGTGGTTCCAGTGATGACATGCAGCCCATCATAAGTAGACTTGATGTACATTCCCTGGGTTTAAAAAGAAAAGAAAAATGGTGGATAACAGCGTATTACCAGTTCACACATCGAATACATTCCCAGACAGACAACCCAAGAAGCCGACCACAAGTTCGAGGCTCAAAAAAAAAAGAAAAGAGGAAAACAAAAAAATGTTCAAGAATCATTCCTCACCAGACCCTCGCCTGGATTGATGTTGGTCAACTGGACTTCTTCCAAACAAGCCGACTGGCTCATCAGGGGGTCAGAGGTGGTTCTCACGGTCTGATCACAGATGGTGTTCAAAATCTTTGACTGCAGAAGAGAACGTCACACAAAATGCCTCAGTGGTCAAAATAATAAGCACAAGACTTTAATAAACTTCTCGCTGTGATCACAAGTGCTGCACTTAATCATCCAAAGATCGAGTTATTGTGTGTTTTACAGGTTAGAACTGGCAGTTAGGTTACATTCCTCCTATTCATACTCCTGTGTGCCTGACATTAACCTCACTACTGTGAGGTTTAATGGTCTGCGAGGGGCCATTAGTGTGCTTTTAAGTGGAGCGACCTCAACGCATAGGACTGAAATCAGTCCTTTAAACACACCTCTTCTATGTTCCTTTCCTGCTTAATGGCAAATACTATAATTTCTCATCATTAGAGGGTTTTTATCGTATATACTTTATGTAGAGTTGATCTTGAGGAGTATAAAGGCAAGAAATAAAACTAAATTGGACACGTGCAAAATAAAGAATAGAAAAAAAAAGCAGGTGACAAAGAGGAGGCATGAAAGAAAAGTAAAGAAAAAAGCTTTTAAACAAAGACGTCTGTAATATGAATTTCAAAGAAAGATAGAAAATGGTAGAGGAAGCCCAGTGTTAGCCCACAGAGTCTGGAGAGTGTCAACAACAGGAAACACTGATTGATGGCAGGGCCATAATAGACCCACCTCCTCCTCCTCTGGTCTTCTTGTATGCCCGCCTGCTCTATTCACTCAAAAATCTGACCTTGCTGCTGAAAGCAAGTCTGACACAATGCCCAATTAAAAAGACTTAAAGGCCCATTCCCCACAATACTGGAACTTCCAGGTCAGTTGTTTGTTTGCAAAGAGATGCAGAGTACTTACAACTTCCAGGATCCTTTCTTCCATCTCATAAACACTGCAGTCCTGTTGCAGAGAATAGAAACAGGGAAGAGGAAGAAGTTATTCGATGGCTCGAGAGCGAAAAAGCAAAAGCATGAAGCAGGGTTTGGGTAAATGGGATATAATCAGAATCCTACATATAGAACTGAGAAAAATGAAAAAAGCCACAAATAAACAGCTTTTAGCTTTAAATGACCGCTTTGCTTAAATTATGTGGATGCTTTAATTACATAACACCCTTTGTGGTTCAGTTTACTTATACTGGAATGTAAATACCATAAGAACAGTCATACAGTAACTATGCGCAGATGACATGGTGAGAAACAGTCGGGAAAACATGTCATCGTGCTCAGAAAACCCTCTTCCAAATCGTCTGCTGGCAGAGAGCAAATGTTTGGACGCACGGCCGCTTTCTTCGTTGCGACTGGGTGGGCTAGTGGAGGAGGGGAGGTCCTCTGAAGACAAAGCTGTGATCTTTGCAGATTTTATCAGCAGCTCCTTCACCCAGCCAGCCCAGTCAGCTGGGAAACTGTCCACTGGCCCTCTCCAAGTGTCAGCTAGACAGGACACAGCTGTGGCAACAGCCCCACTGACAACTGTGTCGCTGGCGGGGAAAGAGGGGGGGTCAGTCTAGAGTAACCCCCCGAGGGAAAACATCCAACAAATCACAGGTGACATGCTTCTGTCAAAACCACAGAGCACAAAGGTATCAGTGTCAGGCTCGTTCCCCCAGAATGCTCACAAGCTACAAACCTGTGGATGGAAAATAAAGGAAAACTGTTGTGATGTGCACAAAGCCAGCTCTGTTGCTCTTTGTAAATGCATTGTACAGACAGCAAATAGGGGGGGTCAGCCATGTTTTTCCATATTTCCATAGCTTGCACATTCCACTGGGATAAAGTGGAACGTTTGTTTTCAAAACCGTTGGCTTGTTTGCACTAACGAGATTTGCGTGACCGTCTGTGGCCGTGAGCGATGGCTTCGCATCAAAGCAGAATGCATGCAGTGCTCCCTATATATTCCCTTCGATCTGCGTTTTACCGTCCGTTTGAAGGATGAAACTCATTCAGTGAAGGTTTATACATGCGGCCGCCATGTTTCCCTTACTTTGGGGACGAAAATGAAAAACCAGTATAAACACGAGGTGGGAATAAATGCAATTATAATACATTTCCTGTGACATATATTGGTCCCCAAAAAATCATGTTTCCAAACAATCTAATTCCAGCCAGGAATATATGGTGGTTTCAGCAAGAATTTAGCTGCTCTTCCATAAACAAACAGCTGCATATTTCTTTTACAGACGTTTGGATCGCTGCTCTCTTAACTGAGCCAAGAAGGATGAACTAAAAATACATATTTCAACGTTTAGAGGTCGTGAAACAAAACAGCATGTCATTATCAGCTGGCACGACTCCCATCAAGCTTTAACATTTACAGAACTTCTCCATAGTATCAGATCATGAGAAAACAATATCATAGACTTAGACTCCTGGCTTTATTTCTCATTTCTGAGAACTGTTTGTGCTTCCAAAGTAATCCCACATCTTTGTCAGGACCAAAGCAGTCACAGTAGACGAGGGCGAGATGAGAAAGAAAGCACTGCGGCTGAGGACAATTCCCTGGGTGTACTGATCCCTGACATTATGGACTTGATCTCACAACCTGTGTGGATCAGATGACTCTCTGGGTGCAGCTCTCTGGGCCTTTGATCAGCCACCAGAGAAGATTTGCATGGTCGGGCAATGAGGTGGCTGAGAGTGGAGCGCTGGCACAGTGCCGAGCCTGGACTGACTTCACACCTGCAGGAAATCAAGGCCACGGGCTGCAGCATGTCACACCTGGGCTTCTCACGTGATGACAACGATGGACTTTATCGTCTGCAGAGAGTTGAACTTCCTTCGTCATCCAGCAGGAAGCGTAAACTAAAGACATGCGGGATTGATGAAAAATGCATACTTTGACAGAGAGTGACCTCCACGCTGACGGGTCAGCCAAGAAGGACGATGCATCCAGTGTTTTATGGCCTTGTCCCATTGTGTGTGCAAACACAGGCTTCATTCAGGCAGAACACATAAAGTGCGATCTCAAAAGCCCCGATTTCTGGGCAAACCTCACGCCGTCCTCCCCCATCATAAAACTAATCACTGTGGCAGACTCCTGTGCAACTCATTTTATTAACCAGTGCTTTCCATGCTAGCCCACTTGCTCTAAAGAAACAAGGAATCCAAACGATTCAGACAAATCAGAAATGAAGAGGAACCTGTGTGCTTTTTTATAAACTCAAATCATGGGATTAGTTGGAAATCGCCCATCCTCATCAGCTGCTGCGAGCTGGCTTAAAACTAGCAAGTCGAACGGCATGTCTCTCCAGCTGCGAGAGGAAGCTAATCTCTCAAGCCTTACAAGAACCTTTCAGCACCTATCAGAAGTTTATTCTCCACCATAACCTCTCCACTTCACATGGCAGTGTGAGAAATGGATACCCCCACTCCTCCTGGATGACCATGACCGATACACCTACAGTAAATCACCAGAGGCGCTGAAATCCCAGACTCTGGCGAGGAAATAGGCACTCTGGGAAAGGAATTAATTTTGATGCAATAACCCTCTGAAAAAAATGACACCTGCACTCCCAGGAGCCACTTTCGCTGGCAGCGTAAAATGAGTTTCTTATCGGGATAACCCTTGAGGGATAAAAGACAAGTGGATGAATTGATAGGAAAGAAAACCCAGTCAAATAAAGTCTTCCCCACATGCATGAGCAACCACTACTGGTTTCATGAAACTGGCAGAAGCAGGAATAACTATACTGATGCAATTCAAGAGCAACCCTCTGCAGAAATATAAAAGGGTGGTTGCCAGTGCTCTGCGTTATCTGTTAGCCATCTTTCCAGCAGTCTGAAGGACCACCTCCTCAATCCTTCCACTAAACCTACACACAGGAAATGCTTCCAGACGGTTTGGTCTCCCACTGTGAGCATCTCGGAGAAGCAAAAACAGGAACCACATGGCCGAAGGAGTACAGCAGCCCGGGGAATGTTGGCAGCCACCTCTAAAAGAGCGCTAGTGGGTTTTATGAAACTGGAAGCACAAAAGCAACGTTTACCATTAAACGTCCCCACACCGAGGGGGTCTCCTCATTAGCCAGCACGTGGAGGAAAAGATCCCAAGAAAAACAGCAGCATTTGCAATAATGTGCTCAGACTGCTGGCTTCAGGCTCATGTCATGGCTGCCAGACCACATTTCCCATAACACTCTTCTCCTACACATCTGTGCCCCTGAGCTGGTATGTGCTCAGTGGAAAAAAGCTATTTTGTGTGTTTGTGTGTGTGTGTGTGTGTGTGTGTGTGTGTGTGTGTGTGTGTGTGTGTTTCTGCAGGGAATGATCCACATGTTCTGCTGAGCTAACTAGCATGCAGACCTGCTGAACTGTGGTGGTGAGCTCCAGGCACAGCTGAATGATCTTGTTCTTGGTGGCTGTGAAGTCACTGATCCCTGTAAGAGGCGTCCTGCGAGCAGACAAAGGAGGAAAGAGAGAACATTGGAAACAAGCGATGGACTGCAGAGATGAGCTCAAGTTTATTGTACTCGCTCAGATTGCCCTTTGGCCACCGACAGGCTTGTTACTTGTTTCTCAAGTATGCAACCACTCTGGTGCCAGCTTATACTTTTCTGTCTTTTTCTCACCATCTCTATCTGAAACATGTGCTTCAAAAACCAGTTTGTAGTCCTTGGACTATGTCTGACTATATTACAAATCTTGAAACAAATAGCACTTACTGGCCAGTAGCACAAAAAACAAGGATTACTTTATTTGTGTGCCAGAAATACGTCTCTATATATTTTTATTGTTAATAAACAAGAAACTTGATGCAAAATCATTAAACTGCAGTCTGACCAGAAACAGATCTAATACCAAATGTGCAAAGACTTGTTTGCTGAGCTAATGTGCTGTACAAATACATTATTATTAGATCGTAAGAAACTAAGTCAGAGAAGCCTAATGACCTACAAACCTGAACCATAAATTTTCCTTGGCTCTGCTTGCACTTCAGCATCACAACAACCATTTAAACAATGACATCAATGCACCACTTTAGCCAAGCCTGTCATAAAAAGGAGAAGCTTAATTTGAGCCAGCTAACAGTTAATCCTGGCAACCTGCTTAATATGCTCGGCTTTTATGGCGTAATGTGTTTTGGAGCAGGTCAACAGGAGCGCACAGGACACTCTGCCAGCTGGATATAACGTTAAGCTGACATGCAAAAGGTCTTTATATTGCTGAAAATGAACTCTTATGTCTGATTATAAACAGACTTGTTTTTTGAATATCAAATTGCATCTTTATTTCAAACTAGTGCGATCGAACGTGACACTTCCGCCTCTCATTAAGGCCGTGACAAAGTGTTACCTGTCGAGCCACGCCAGGAGGCTCTTTGCAGCACCGATCAGCTCCACCACGGAGGTAAGAAAATCGTTAGGTGGCTTTCGCGAGGCGCTTCCATCGTAGGCGGGGCTTTTCCTGCGGTCGGCCGTGGCCATGTGCAGACTGTTGGTGGCAGCTCTCATCCTCACTACCAGATTCTTCAAGTTATCCGACTCCACTCCGTAGTTCTGAAACAGCAAATTAAACATAACAGAACGGTTTAAGAGCACACTCGTCATCAATCCTTCTACACAGTCTACCTGCGAGGCTTATGGTCCCACCCTGTCAAAACAAGTCGTTTCCCGTCCACTGAAAGGCTGTAATCATTGATTTGACAGATATGCTTTGAGTTCACTTGTCTGTGAACATCGTGAACAAGACATCACCCCACCCTGCTCTAGATTTGTTCTGGGGTGTGAGTACTTGTGCCATCACCTGATTCTTATCAAGCGGTGTGAAGCTTTCATTCCTAAGTCTAAGCTGTTTCCTGCACACATTCCTCTTATTTAGAAGAGGAATGTATGCCGGTCTCAGGGAGTACACTATAAACCAGCTGTGAAGTGAGCTGCTGCAGGAAACTGGGCAGCAACAGAATTCACCTTTTATCAGAGTCGACAGCGTTTAAACTTTTGCATTCTTGCAGCTGAAAAATTGGAATAATGTGTTTTTTCCATATGTGCGCAGTGGAAGGGCAGCCTGGCTCTTGTCCTGGTAAATATCAGCTTACAGGATGTTACAGCGCTGCCAGCAAACGCTGCACTCTGAGTGACATGCCAGGATCTAAATATGCTTTGCAAGGAGTAACACGGCACGTGTTTGGCAACCAACAAACGAGATCTGCAAGTGGTTAGCGTCTCCTTTTATTCCACCGCCCCTCGCCAACATGGGCTCAAAAGCATACATTTGACCAGTTTTAGTCTCCGGGGACACACTGGAATAATCAGACTAGTCAAACAGTAGCTGAAGGCAGCATTATTCACGCCACACTTGGCATGAAATGGTTTTTTGAAACATCATTACGGAAATGCAAAAATGATCAAGGAATATGTGAAAAAAGAGAGAAAAGTCACTTGGTGGTTTTATTTCTCATCCGGTGTAACTTTAGCTCAAAGGCGGCGTGAGCTCCTTCCAGATCAAACACCTCTCCTGGCTTTTTCATTAGCAGGCTAATCACACCGTCGCAGCGGCTCTGACTGGCCCACAGATGTCCGCTGAGCTAAAAACCACGTCTGAGCAAAATCTGCGTTTTCACTCAACCCATTTTTCATCCTCACAACATTTCAAGTCAAATTTACATTCTTGCAGTGTCCTTTTTCAACACACCAAGCTAAACAAAAACCAAGATGGCAGATTTTATTTTTGAAGTAAGGCCTTTCTGGGGCTCTTTGAAGAGGTTATTCGCTGACTTTAGGCTCCTCAGGAGAAATCAAGAATGGTTATCACAACACGGTATTCCTCTCCTCAGACTTGACTATAAAGGACATATCTTTAAGCAATAGTACAAACATTTGCAGCAGCGCTGTGGCCCATGATGAAGCCGTGTTCAATGGCTGCAGCTAATGTTTGTGTGATGATAGAAGTGTTGAGTTTCAGCACCGACTCTGCAGAAAGCATCAAGGCTCGTGAGAAGACCAGTAAAATGAAATGATGTGTTCTTTCTTTGTCTCTAGACAGCAGTTTGGTCTTGATCTCCTTTGCACGGATGGAGGAGGACGAGTACGAATGCTTCCTAAAGGTTTGCAGCGCTGTATGTTAGCTCATCTTTCATCATGATTTAGGTTTGTAACTATTAACGAGACAAAGATGTGCACACATGCATAAACATTTAAAAAGCGAGAGCAAAGCCTTGCAGCAAAGGGCCTCTACGTCAACAGGAAGTGTCTGACCTCCCAGTAAATTTAAAAAAAGGGGAGAAAGTGGGTGAAAGTGTGAGAGTGTGGGGGTTTCGGGTGCTGCTGGGCTGCGTTCCTGTGAGTAGCAGTGACCTTGAGTAAAAGCTAATTGAATCAGGGGCCTCACTTCCTCCCATGAGCCCAGTGGAAGGTTGAGGCCCGCTTCTTAATAGGGAAACCCCAAACGGACAAAAAACATTATACTTCAAGGCTTCAATCAGGGGTGAAAGGTTAAGGACAGTGCACCAACTACCAAAGCACAAACTGGCAGCATGTTTTACTGTAAATCTTAGAGCAAAAGCACTTGAGATTCCACTTTGTCAATGCAAAAGATTCCAGGGATGAATCCAAATCTGGGCCTGGTTACTGGGATAGTGCAACACATGGTGCAAATTTTATGACAAATAAATCCAATAAAAAAAAAACCCCAATGAATACATGCTGAATGCTTCCATCTGTTCAGTGCGGTGACTACAGGTAGAGCACTGATAGGAGGCAGGAGCTTATCGTGCATTGATGGAAAAACTGTCAAAAACTGTGTCAAAGGGAAGAGATTAACATATTTTGCATATCACTCACAATTAAACTGATATATAGACAGGTTGGACTTTTGTCATGAGATTAGATACTTCAGCGTCCTTCCTGTAGATTGTGTATATTAATAGCTCAGTTCATGTGACTCTATTCCAATGCAAAGAAGCTAAGGAACGATAATAAGATCCAAGCTAAGCGCACGTACACTTGCTTTATTAAGAATGCACAAGAACTCAAATGTGGCTTTTGTGCGCTAAGAAAAAAAATGTAAAAGTAGCTCCAAATCTATTCTACCCACAATTTTCCATTCCGCCTCATGCAGGAGAAGAAAGATTTAACATTTAAATAGCTTTGAGCAAAAATAACCATGCCACAAATGATTAATGTAAAGTGTTTTAAGAGCGCACAGAAATGCTGACACTGATCAAAACGCGGGGACCACAAGCTTGGACTTTTATGGCACAGGAAGTGATAAAACTCCAAATCGATCCCATCTGCTGGAGAACCTGTTTCTCTTTCAGCTGGAGCGCGGAAGGTTTCATCACTCTTTACTCGCCTGCAGGTCTCAGGCAGACACATTTTAGCTGGAAGCTGTTCTGGGATCTGTGGTGATGGACAGCAGATCAGCGTGACTCAAAGTGAGCAAGAGGAGCCAAACATGGGATTCAGGAGAGATTCAGCCTGGAATTAGGAGTGAAGATGATTGCAGGAGTAAGCACGAAACCAACTTTTCATTATCTTTGAGACTGATGAACAGCTTAAGTACGTATGTATTTGGTGCACATACAGCGAGAAAGGAGGAGGAGCTTCTTATCTTATCTGTCAAACACATCTAACTGCCACTGCTAGCTACATGTTACCCATTAGGATCAGCTTCTGTTATCTCCCACATCTACAAACTGCCACACAGCTGTGACACCTGTGACCTGCTCTGAGTGATACTGCTCTTCTCCAGTGTCCTCAGGCTGCTTCATGTGTCGCGATGCGTCCACACCCTGCTGAGATGTGTGGGAAACGACGAGCTCTTCTGCATCACTAGTTCCTTTAGCTGCCAGACCAGAAACTACCAGTTGAGTTTTTAGTGAATGAGAGCGAGGGGGGAGGGTCAGGGACCAACAGAGCCTTCCTGAGGTACAGCCTATAAAATCCTCACATAGATTCAACCAGAAACAGATCTACTGACCAGAGCGCATAGCAGGTCGACAGCCTCCAGCACCAGCTCCTGGTGGCCAATCCTGGCAACGCCGAGCTCTTCCAGGTCCTGATGTGTGATCTTCAGCAGCTGCTCGCCACTGATCTTCTCCCGCTCAAAGTTGCTAATGTACTGCTGCAAGCTGTCATCCAAACCTACAACACACACAAGAAGGAAAAGGGAAAAAAAACAGCGAATGAGGATAATCTTACCAAAGTATGTTGATGTCATTCACAAACCTTTTTGTCGGCATGCAAAACAAAACCACAAAAATCAGGTGATGTCAGGTTTTTTAGCACGTTCCAAGTGTGCGTGTGCACCATCCAGATAAGGAGCAGGTGGGATGGCTATCTTTGCTAGATAAACAAACCATAAACAGAGTAACGGTTGAGAGCTCTCAGTCTGTTAGGCTGGTTAAACAATGGGTGGCTGTATTTGTGTGTATGCATGTTAGGTCTATGTGGGTGTGGGTGTTTGCAATAAGTGCGTCAGCATCATGGGTGTCCCCTTGCTTCTATTCCAAACTCCACTAACAAATGACTTGGACTGTGACACCAACTGCTACAGTCATTGAACTTACAAGGATGCAGCTCACACATGAACTGCAGAGACCTGAAACAGCCTCATGATTTCAAAGCTGTGCATTATAATAAACAAATGCACAAAACATGCCCTCCCTATGCATGCAATGCACCCCTCAGGGGACCAGAAAGTAAAGTTCAAACAACAGAGGAGAAAATGAGCCTTTGTGTATTTTGTGAGTGTGTGTAGCTGTGGGTGTGGAAGTAAACGCCATCGCCTCTCGCCATCAAAGAGCGTACACAGAGGCGGCAGCTGCAGCTACATGGCCCT
Organism: Perissodus microlepis; assembly: GCF_051167445.1. Classification (NCBI taxonomy): domain Eukaryota; kingdom Metazoa; phylum Chordata; class Actinopteri; order Cichliformes; family Cichlidae; genus Perissodus; species Perissodus microlepis. The sequence continues at coordinate 9,194,176 of NC_140479.1, forward strand.
GCGCCCTGATTCCCTCTGAAAGACCCGTCAGCTGCAAGACTCTCCCACTCTTTCAGACCTCAGCACATGCACGAAGCACAACTGACATTACTTAGCGCGGCGCATGATTAGGTGATATATTTTAAGTGGGGCATCCAAGTTCAAAACGACTTGACAATTTTAGCCTGGCCACGTGCGACATCTGCAGATGGGTCCTTATCAAACGTAGAGGTATGAGTGAAGCCCTGTGGGTTTATTCTGTGGCTGCTTTTGTCTTTAAATGGCACCTCATATGTTTATGTCCCTGTGGGGCTCAGTTCGTGCACCTGTTGCAGAGAGTTTGCAAAAAGCAAAGACAAAGGTGTGCATGTGACAGTCACTCCTGACCAAACAATAATGAATTGCATGCAAATACTTGTAGCATGCATTCTGCATTAAAACGCATTAAAGCATGAATACAAGCACAACGGTTTAAAAAAGTCATAAAACATATTTTCGGAGCTATGGACTCAGACTGAAATTAAACCATTTTGGTGTTGTGGGCAGGGCTCAGTTTAAAAAGTTCCATCCACCAATCAGACGACTGTCGTCAGGTGACTCAGCGAGCTCTGCAGCCACAGAGTTCCCATGAGGTAAATACTCAGAATCTTTGAGTGTCAGGAGACCTCAGGACATTTTTACCATCACTTCTCATGATGTTTTTTTAAAGTTATGTCAAACTCTTTAACACCTGTTGCATGTTTCATGGTAGCATTCGACTTTAGAGCGAATCTTTCTGTTCACATGGCTGTAGTGCCTATAAAAAAAGCACCTTTCAGACTCATTAAAACCTCATTATGGTATCAAAGTTCACTCTGACAACAATTTTAATCCTTCAGAAAATATAATCTATGTGTGAGAGTCATCTCCACTGAATCACAGAGAAAATCCATCACGACTCGTTAACCATTAGCCTCCATACAAGTCAGGTCCAGTTAGGCTCATTACATTTTTCTCATTCCTCAGCATGCTAATCTTAGGCAAGACTTCAGAGAATTTTTAGGCTTAACCCTCGACTGGCCGGTGTTCTGCGAGGGAATCCACTTTGCATTGTAGGAAAGGGGCTGAGCACTGGCTTGAGCCCACACTGACATGAACACAAGCCAAGCACAAACACAGGGCCAGTCACTTAATGCGATTAGATGAAAACAAAGACGTGGGTCTGGACGGGGCAAAGTCTCCCTTTCCTGCTGTGTTAAAAAGGCATTTCCTGTGGAATGGTGCCACAGTCCTTCCACCAACAAGGGAAAGTTGTGGTTTAGGCTACAAAAAAAGAGTTGAAGGGGCTCCAATTGCAGGATCTTAACTGTTTGAAAAACACAGAGTAGATATCAGAAAACACTCTGGAATTAATTGATTGGACTAACTGATGAGGGGCTATCCTCTCCTTTAGCTTGTTTTCACTTTCATTCTTCGGCAAGAATTTTCCTAGAAGTCAGAGCTGTAGGCATCAGGAAAAATCACTCCGTGATGTTCTGGCTTAGGTTTAAAATGTTTTATTTGTGCCAAATACAGAAAGGGGACCTTTACGCCCTCTGACACTTAAAAAAAAAAGCCTCCTAACAGTGAGGCTTATAAAACATTTATTGTGCCTCAATCAATGGCTGTTAGGGCGTGTGTATGTGTGTGCGAGACTATCAATTTTCATTAAAGGGCAGAGAAACCAGTAAAAGAGATAGAGTGTCACGTTATTGTGAATTGAGTAAAGGGGGAAGCAGAGGGGAGGAGTGTGTGAATGCTTTTGAAAAGCCTGCACAGGATGAAATGCTGTGGAGGTTTATGGCCTCTGAGAACCGCTTGGCAAATGTCCTCAAACCAGAGCGAGTGCATGTAAACCGGGAAGCAAAGCACCAAAACACCAGACAATCACTTACCTTCTTCTATTTACATCATCAAAAAGTCTAAATTACTGTGTGCATTTTGACAGCTGGTTCGTGCTTCATCATTCTTTAGCTCAAAGTTGTCCAGTGTGAGATGTGACAATCTGCTGTTTTCCACTTCATATCAGTGTAAATGCATTTTGCAGGCTAACTTAGCATTCTGAATACTTTAGCTTAAGCTGTGAAATAATAAATCTTACTTTTCTAAAAGTAAACAGAGTTTGCTTGTCAAAGTTCTCACATTTCAAAATCTGAACCAAAATCTTGCAGCAATAAGAACTCCTTCATCCTGAGTCTGCAAATAAGTGCTTCATTCCCAGCCCACAGAGGCTCGATCATCCAGGTACGGAAATCCCAAAAAGTTGATTCTGTTCATCCGGGAACAATCAGAGAGAAGGTGTGAGAGTACCAGTGTCACAAAGAGTTTAAAAAGGAAGAATGGAGAAGACAGACTGTAATCACTGACAGTGCAGAAGATGACTGACAAATGCCAGGGTTAGAGGTTAGAGCAGGGGTGGGCAATTCCAGGCCCCGAGGGCTGGTGTCCTGCAGGTTTTAGATCTCACCTTGGGTCAACACACCTGAATCAAATGATTAGTTCATTACCAGCCCTCTGGAGAACTTCAGGACCTGTTGAGGAGCTAATTTAGCCATTTAAATCAGCTGTGTTTGTTCAAGGACACATCTAAAACCTGCAGGTACACCGGCCCTCGAGGCCTGGAGTTGCCCACCCCTGGGTTAGAGGTTAGGGGATCTGGCTGTGTCTAATGTGGCACCTGCTGTTCAATGTGGGGTCTCACCACCACACACTGTTTCAGTAAACAGTGATTATGTGCAAACCAGTTTAGCAGCAAAGGTTTAGCAGTACAATGGATAAACTTTCAGGACAGCAGGACAAGAGCTGGACAATCTGGACAACATAAATGGAACTAGACCCGCCTAGTGGCCTTTAAGCTCTGCAGCCTACTTAAAGCCTGTGTAAGCACACAGTTCTGGCAATATAAACAGAGCACATCCTTTTGCAAAAGGTTAGTTTATTCTTATCCTAATCTCAACAATTGGCTGTTTTTTTTGTCTAAAGCACAAAAGAGCCCAGGACTGTATTTGTGATGAACAACATTAAACAACAGCAAACAGGATTGAACAGGATTTCTGAAACAAGTTCACATCTTTGTCCCAAGGAAAAAAAACTGATCAGTTCAGATCCATAATGCTCTTCAGTGCAGCTTTTGGTTGCCAACTTTTCGTTCTCAGGGGTTTGATTACATTAGTAAAAGAGCACGCAGTCTTTCTCCCCCAACAGAAAGAAACAAACAATCTCCCTCCCCCATCTTTCAACCCCTCCCTGTGCTCCCAGTGGGAGCACTTGCCACCATGTAACAGACACACATACATAAACCAGTATCCCCACAGGGGTGGCCACTGGGAAAGCTACTGGGTGTAGAATAGCTAAGCCACTGTAACTCCGCTGTCTTTATTTGTCAGCCGGGCCTCTGAACCTGTGGGGAACGGTCAGGAATTTGATTCATTGTTCTCTGCTGAGCAGCTCCATTGTGGGAACTCGCAGCGCTTTGGCACAATGGTCTCTGGCTGGACCAGGCCGTGCAGTAATTAAAAAGAAAGAAAAAGCTCCTCTCGACTATACGGCTAAGCTATCCTGTAATGCATGACTTCACAGGACAACAACAAAGCCTGTACACACACTGGGAGCTGGGGATAGAAGTTACACAATGATGATCTCCGTCTCTATTGCGCCTGTTGTCTCTTCTTCTGCAGACAGTACAAAATGTTAATATTAATATAAATAATAATATTAATCCGAATATATTAGATGCACATTTTCCTTCAGTGCTAAAACCTCACAGGCTAATTCATTCCTGGGATTTCCTATCTGCTGAGCCGGCTACGACCCAGTATAATCCATGCTTTAATCTTATCATCACTTCCTCCAGCTAACAGAGTGTTTCACTTTATGTACCCTAATCTTAAAGACAGACAACTACAAACTGGCAGCTACATGTCCCAAGTGTGCTTCGTAAGGGAGAAAAGCAGCTGAGGCTGGCCCCTCCACAGAAGACAAAAGCAGCCCTGTCTCTTACCGGGTGATGGACGATGACTGATGAGAGCTGAAGTGTCAGAGTTCAGGGGGCTGTCGTGGCTGAAGCACATTCAGCGAGTACGAGTACCAGCCCCCTTAGGTTCAGTTAATCCTCACCTCTAGCACAGCAGACCGAGTCACGTGACTGCTACCTTTTTAGATTTCTATGGTTGAATGAGCTGGAAGGGAAGGAGGACGTTGGGCAGCTCAGTTAATATCGACTAAGGGGAGAGGTCAGGTCTGGAGGTGATGGAGGTCTGGGCGGAGGAGAAGAGGAGGTTTGGAGAGGTATTTTTGGTCGGGCTGTTATGTGATGACTTCTGGTCACAATGACATCAGAAGACGGAAGAGAACAAGAAACAGGGCAAAGAGATAAGCACACTGCTGCGGGCGCATGAGTACGAGTGTCTTTGTAAACCTGCAGCAACAAAAACACTTGTTGCCCAATTTAGAGGCGTGGGATAAGACTCTGAAACTGACTGGGTCACTGAGTTTAAACCTAAAAATTCCTTCCTTGTATACAGTTACTCAACGCCACACGTGGAACCTCTAACAGCTGCATACAGTAGGCCTATATGCAGGTAATATTAGGGATTCTTGGGCAGTTTGAGTGAGCTACGCCTGCACCTGCGCTGAATATCATTTTTGGGTTTAGATTAGATTAGACATCTTAGATCTGAAGCTTTGAGAGGTGACGGGGACTATCCGGTTAATCCTGATTATTCCGATTAAGCTCAGGCAATTGGATGAATAGACTGGCTATCTGTGAATGGCCAGGTTCATTATCTGTTGGTGATTTACTTTGCAATATTTAAGTGATTAAGAAAGGACAGTAAGCAGTCACTGATTGGTGGATTTTTCCCATCAGTCATTATTATGAACATGTAGGACAGGCAGCAACATGGAAGTCTCCATTCTTGTGTTCAACAACTTTCTGAGTCAATAAGCTATCCTGTATTATTGCAGAGTGTGAGCATTTTCAGCTGTATTACACTGTTTTAATTTTCAGTGCATGCAAGACATCTTTAATTATACCCGTGTCAGAAAAGTTAGCTAATCAAATGTTTGCTAGATGCACTTTTGCAGTTGTTTGTAAGTCACGAGACTTTCTAGGAAGATCAAATTTGTGTTCAGGAATCATTTTGTGACCTTTTTATTGATTAATGAACAAAACGCTGGTTCTAGAGCTCATTTCTTATCCTGCAGAAGTAACGAGCCGCACACTGAACTGCTCACGTCACAGGTTTAGAATGAGGACACCGGACTGTGTCAGTCCAGAGACCTTAAATTCATCATGCAACACATGAGACAGAATTTAGTAGATGATAAATCAGGAAAGAGTTTTCTATCATTTTAATAAGGCTCAGGTCTGTGTGCGTGGAAAGGACGTCGTGTGGCTGTGCCACAGACGCATGCGTTTCATTTTTTTGCCGTTGCAATAATCTCATAAATGTTTTCTTGCTTTGTAAGAAACGATCCGACTGTAACTCCACCGTACATGGAAAACGTGTTCATATCCGTCTGCCTGTCCTCATGCTGGGATCCGTTTTGGCCCAGTCTGCTCTTTGTTTGCTGGGTTTGCAACAAAAACCATTTGAAGCAACAAAATCTGCGTCTTGTTCCCGTGAGTAATCAGCTACATGTGTTTCTGTCCTGGGTGATTTCTTTTGGAGCGATGCTAATGAACAAGGGTGCAAAATCAATCAATAAATAAATATGTGTGCATGGCAGAAGGTTCATCAAGCTTATAAAAGCAGATAAACTGCTTGTCTCTTGAGAAAAAGATACGAGGCACCACGAGGTAATAGTTTACGCAGGTAAGCGAAGGAGTTGGAGCAATAACCTCTCAGGCCAACATAAATACCCATCGCTCTCCAGTCGGCTGCCTGGCCACGCTGCAGCTCGTTACCGCAGGATAAACACGTTCTAAAGAAAGCAGCAAAGACCTCAGAAATGTCTCAAGCCGCCCCCACCTCTCTCCTGTTCCTGCCTCTCCACCCACCACAGTATTTTGTCTTCCTGGCCCCACCAAGGCTCATATTGTTGTGCTTAACCTGTTGACAAACATCAAAACATAGTCACAAAGCTTTAAAGTCACAACACAATTGCTGATTTTATCATTTAAGAGCGGAGTGTTGTAGTTTTGATCGCAGTAGGTGATCAATCAGACAGAAACGAGGACGCTCACTCCGTGAAGCGCTGTTTTCGTGTCAACGCGACTTCAAAAGCACTCACTTTGTTACAACCTAAGCATCACTGTCCCAAGAAAAAATCTATAATTAAAGACTGTTGTGTTCTGCAAAGAGACAGTGATGGAGAGAAAGAGGCAAAAGTGAGGGAACAAATGTCAGAGACAGAAGCTGAAAATGAACACTTTTAAAACACTGCATCCAGAGCAGGCCTGAAACACGGCTTCAAAGCCAAATCCACTAAGACACACAGGCAAAAAACAGGAAACTCTGTTTAGTATTTTCCCATTACATGTACGGTGTATGACCAGGGTGGCCCTCCATGCTGATTACAGACCAATTTACCAGCACCATAATAGCTGCCTATGGAAACCACAATAAAGATGAGCCATGTTTGGGGGAGGAAATGAGTCCCACTGATTTAGTTTGCCATGGGAATACTGTGCTAGACGTCCTCCTGACGCTGCATGTGGGCATATTTTCTAGCAGAGACAAATTTAACTTTGCATCCATTGTGCTGTTCTGTTGCATGACAATGCTTTCTGAAACAGACAGACAGACAGACAGAAAGAGGCCTTTAATTAAACTAAAGATATCTTCATATTGCTCCAGTGGCTCATGTGGTTGAATGTAGTCCAATCCTAATTTGGATCGACGAAAGCATCTTTGGATAAGAACCTGCTAATTGACATAAATCTATCACAGGGCAAATTTTGTTACAGAGCATGGCTGGAAAAGCAGTAAAAAGATCGACTTTGCTGCAAAGTCGAGCTGAGCCGAGCGTTTACTCGATCCATGCTGACAGGAGGTTCATCTCTGGCCCCGACACACTGGAGGTCCACAACCCTCCACAGCACAGCGTTTTACTGCGGCAGTGCAAAGTGCTGCTGGTGGTCAGCCCCCTCAGCCACAACGGCCGTCAACCAGACTGACCGAGGCTGTAAATAAAGTTAAGGTTACTATAGTGACAGGGGAAGTGGGAAGAGGTCGGCGACAGTGGAGGGTGGGAGATTTGGGGGGTTTTTGAGGGAGGGAGAAACCTGGCTCATGGCCAGGTCAGGGGAAGAGGACACAAAAAGACCGAGAGCATCATTTGTCTGTCTGACGTTACAGCCAGGCACACGTTTTAAATAGAAACAGAAACATAAGCATGACTAGAAGCGATCGGCTTTCCCATAAATCAATTAAGAATAAAGGATTAATCGTGACTAATATTCTCTTTATGGCAGAAAGGAGAACTTCAACAAATTATGCAACGCAAGACATCACTAGGCAGCCTACAGGCAGTGGGCAGCTGATCCTGTTCTCCCTGCTGCAAGGGGTGAGGGAGGGTGAGTCATCTTCAATGAAAAGATAGCACTGAATGACAGTGTGTCACCCACAGGCCAGGACAGGGCACCCGTGACGCACGAACACACAGCATGTGATCTGTGCTGTCCTGGCTTTGCTGTCCCTACATTCTGTTTTCTTGCTGTATGAAATAAATGATAGCTTTTACACACACACACACACACACACACACACACACACACACACACACACACACACACACACACACACACACGTGGGCTTTGTTTCTAGTCTTGCCAGCACCTGCCGTGTGTCTTCCTCACAGAAAGAGTTGTTCCTACAAATAATAAATGTGCTGTTGACTGGAAACAGCTGGAATAGGTTGTCATATACAAACAGAGAGGAAGGTCACGTGACAGAGTTTTCCCAGGTAGGCTGCACCACTGGAAACAAAAGGGAGGATCAACAGAATCTCCCCTGATTGTTTCTTTGGGTCCACAAATCTCTCAAAGAGGAGCCGCCACTCCCTCTCCAAACAGTCGAACCAACATTTGCTCTAAAATCTTTTGTACAACGCTCCGAGTTTGTGTCTCAGACAAAAAACAATGGTTAGTTCAGTATGTGGACTGGACACAAGAGGATGAGTTAGAAGTATGATGACTGTTGGGTGACAAAAATAGTTGTTTTTTTCCCCCATTCTGGGATGGGGAAGCCCGGGGAAAATGTAGAGCGTCAAGTGAAACTAAAGTCCTCGTCAGCTGGTGCAACATGTATGACTTCACTAGCATGTGTTTGTGGAATGTTTTGAAGACTCCTGAGGCGACTTTCAGCCACGATAAAACAAAAACGGAGGCTTGTCACCTGATTATGAGCTTTTCTTAATAGAACAATAGAAATCTGACCTGGAAATTACGAATAAACAAACACAAAGACTTTAGGTGTTTTTCGAGGAACCTTTTATTCGTCCACCCATTCATGCCCATGAAGCCACGCAGATAGTGGGGCTCATTAATGCTTTAAAAACACAGACTGGCCCATTAATGCTGCCTCATCTATCGCCGCTCTCTTGCGTAACCAGTGAATGAGAGCTGACAAATTCAAAAAACCATCACAGGCGAGTGAAAACACAAACACGAGCACGGAGACCTGCGTGGTGATACTAGCACCTCTGTTGTGCATATATAAACAACAGTGGATTAGAAAAAAGATAGTAAGCAAATTAAAGCTTAGTCACAAGAATGTATTTCCCACAGGAATGACAATTTTATCCTGTGGGAACAGCAAGACAGGAATTCAGTCAGCCTCCACGGAGGACTAGTCTGAACATGCACCGATCTGGCGCTCGCCCAAGTGCCCGGCTAAACCCCAAAGTAGGAGACAGTTCATAAAACTACAGATCACTTTATAATCATAATGACATTACACTCCATTAGAGTGTAAGCAGGTGGCAGGATGAAAGAGCTTTGTGTGTATTTGGTCAGCGAGGGGGACCGACCTGACAGGCTGCGGCATTTTTAAATCCGTTAAAAGCAACTGGTGGCCCCAAATGCAACAAAGGACATGTGTGACCTGTTTGGACTGCTCATTCACAGAGCCGCTGGTTTGGTTTAGCAGGAGGGAGAGAAAAAAAAAAATCACAGCACTTACATTCCTCTCATGTTCGGAGTTTATTTGAGCATAAATGTATTAGCGGTGCTTTGATAACAATATCAACCCAGGCACACACTTCCTTTTCCCTCCTGCACCAGCGCACACAGGTCCGGTAGCATTTACAGACATCACCGGGAACAATCGTGACACATACCAGCAAGTGCACGGGAGCATTTCACATCCCTGCACGAGAGGTCGGTCAACATGTGACTCGTAAATACACACTGGCCTGCTGCGTCACCTCAGGTTGTTGCTTTCAGTCCCGTGACTTAAGCATGGCACTTCACAGGCCAATGCTCTTAGGGCAGACTGAGGCCAAACGGCTTGCAGGTCCGACTAAGCTGAGCTCATCAGGGAGATTTGCAATGCACATTTTAGATTTGAATGAAAAGCAAACTGGTGTAGCTTCGGGTTAGCTTGGACGTGGGGTCAAATTCGGGCTCCTCTCTGCTGACATTGTGAGAATTAGTTATAATGTGCTCTACATGCAAATGCAAACTGATATCAGTGCGCTGATAACAATCATTTGACCTATAAAGCGCCATACGCAAGAAAGTATACTGTGTAAACACAATGTGCCGGCTGCTGGTGAAGCTGCGGAGGAAAGTCATTTTTAAGGTTTTATTTATGCAGCTGCCTTTTATTCAGACCAAATCAGAGTGTGAAAAACCCCGACGCTGACTGTGTCCCCCCATGTTGGAGCTCCTGATGTTGTCAGGCTGGGATGCATGTGACAAAAAGGCCACAGAGGCCGTGACAGCAACAAAACCACAGCAGTGCCTTTGAGTAACTTCTCCCCAGGGGGAATCCTCTTACAGCACTTCCCCTAAACTCTTTTCTAAAGAAACATTGTTATGCGCGCATCACTGGAACTCAACAGGTTAAACATAAAGATGCAGAAAGTGTTAAAAAACAAAGGCTGGACTTTACGGGAATTAAACAGTTCCACTTGAATACATCATCCCATCCTGTTACTTCCTTTTCTGAGTGAGGTCGTTAGACGGAGCAGACAGATTTCTGCAGCTTACAGAATATGTTTGGATTAATCTGACACTTGTTCTCCTGATGCATATACACACAGTTGCTCCAGCGTAAGGCTTGCTAAAAATGGATTAATGATGCTTGTGGTGGCTATCCAAACATAGACTCTACTTTCCTGATAGAGCCGGCACTAAAACAGGGGTAAAGCCTTAATAAGGGTGAGGTGTCTGGACAATGTCTGTTCTTGCTCCCATTTAGGAACTCTGTTTCAGCCAGATAAGGATCATGAGCCATCATTGCCCTCGCCTTCCTGTCCTCTCCAGAGATAAGGTTGCTGAAGGCACCCATCAGTGAATTTACTCAACAATCCTTTTATTTTTCCCAGGTTCGAATTTGGTGAAAGACAAAAGCACATTGAGCACGTTTGTCACCTTTCTGACAAGATAATCGCCATCTCAGCCCTTTGGTGGGAGACAGAACCGTGCTTGCTCATGCTTGTCATTAAGGACGTGTTGATCTGATATTTGGATAAGATATCCAAGTATTAGGTTGGTGGTGTTTCACTGCAGCTACACCCACTGTGGTCAAAGTGAGCGGACACACCTGAAAAGCTCCCACAGCGACGATGCTTTCACTGTCTTGGTCTCGCTTTGTTTGTGTTCGGTTCGCCACTTCTTTGGAAGCTCTTGCTGGACTTGATTTCACTTCAGCTGTCTCCTGTCTGCTCCAGTCCACACTCGATAAGTGTGTGTGAGGAGCAGGTAAAGGATGCGCACTCAGACTGAGAGGATGTAAAGGACAAACCAGCGTGAATGCAATTAACAGCAACCTAATGACGCTCACGCTGAGCTGAAATGAGACTAATGAAATTTAGGTGAATGAAGTTAAGGAAGCTGAGCTGAGGCATAAAAGAATTGGTCTCGCTCTGTTCCACACAGTGAGGATTTACATCTTACTAATTTAACCTGGTTATCAGATTTTTGGGTTCTGGATCGGATTGGAAGTGGAAAAAAAATTGGATCAACACACACTTGCTGCTACTCTTCTACCTACTATTGAGTAGATGAGCAAAGCTTGGTGAAAATAAGTCCATCGCTGAAGTTTACATATCCAACCTGCTTTACAGACACAGAGCTTTGAAATTTGATAAGCCAGGATACATTTATGGAAAACGCTGCAGGACATTTAGGCTGTATTGCAAAAGCAAAAAGCCACACAGTAAGACTGTATTTACAGATACACTGATTCCTCCCAGCAGCTGCAAGGTGGAAAAGAAAAAACTGAATTACATCCTATTCAGGTGTTTGTATTTATTGAATGCCACCTTCACTCAAACACTGCTGTTGTGTATTCAAGACTATATTTGGAAAATGACTAGCAGCATGTCTAAGCCTTAATTCATTTCACAATGACAATGAGCTAAAAATGCATTTACTGAAAACATGGTGTGTTCTCAGGAAAGTGCGGTCAGTTCCCCGGAGGACGTAATCCCACACATGACATACCAGTCACAGAGCACTGCAGGTCCAGCTGGAAGATCTTGTGGTGAAGCAAATGTGCTTCAGGACATTTCCAGTCCCCACACATAGAAAACAACAACAACAATGTTTGAATTGAAAGGGATCAACAGTGACAATAAACATCCACCAGCGACCACTTGATCCGCTGCAACAATGGAGGTGTTTAACAACAGCTTCGATACACAAGAGGAGCCCCTGTCCAGCTCGGGGAAACAGCCCGAGGCAAACGGGAGCAAAGGTCTGCACAGAGTGCTTCCTGAGGCTTTCATTTGGCTTCTGTCACACGCACAGCAACTCTGCAAACAGCCATGTTCGGTGTTGGTGCGAATGGTCAACAAGCGGCCGTGACCCCGCTCCGGGCGTGCGCTTTCCTTCAGTTTGACGCCGTTTGGCTTTGGTATTTAAAGATTACACAAGGTTTCCTTCAGTCAAACAACACAAGTGGTTACGTGCTGTGTTATGGCTGTGGACTGTGCAGCGGTCACTGAGGACAGAAAGAGGCTTTTTCTTCTCTGTGAAAACTGGTGGTAGCTTTTGGCCCTCCTTTAAAAAGGCTCTTTGCTTTTCTTTAACAAAGAAAATGTTGGCGCATGAGCACAGCCAACCCAGGAAGAGGTTTAAATGACCAAAGGAAGAAGTGCAATATCACAGCGCTTCATTTTTTAGCAGCTCTGACTGCTTAAATGCAGATCCACCTGCTTGCAAAGTTATTGTTGTCTACACCGATGACAGCACCTCTGTGCAAATGTGATTCAGCAAAGCCAGAGCAGTGACCCTGGAAGCCTCTCAGGTATAAAAACAAAACTTCATGCACCAGCTTTAGCAGGGAGCACTTCCCTGAGCGTATCAGTGCATTTCAGTCAGTTCTTCCCTTCTGATGTGTTTGCAGGAGTCTGCAAATCCAGTAGTTGGGACCTACAGAGACAACTGCTGAGTCAGATTTTCAGGTCACTGACAGTAGTGGGGCCCATATACACAACTAATCCTCCATCCACAAATGCCCGGTCAGGCTCTTTTCACAGCACACATGGAAACTAACCCCTGACAATCCCCTTTAACCCCCAACTATAGATGCGCACTAGCAGGCACGCCTCATTCAGCAGTTAATACACCACCGCCTACTAACTGTTACACTTCCATAAAAATACAGAAGTTAGCTTAAACTTACAAATCAGTATATGAAAAAAGTTTCCAAATGTCCTTCAGGACAAAGACAGACGCTTTGACCCCATCACGAAGAGCCTGCGCTTCTTTTTCCTGGCTGATGACCACAAACTTCAGTTTCTGAGTTTGGCATCTCTGCAACTACTCCATCCACTAGCTTCTTGCGCCGCACGCCATGCATACCTATGCTGTGACTAAAGTCCGGTTCAGAGAATATTTATGCCACTAGCATACCTCTCATTCCTCTCAGAAAATTAGAAATGGAATTGATTTTTTTTAATGGAGAAAAAAAGATCAGTGCAAACTTACAGACAAATTATTCGGACTTTCTTTAGAGATTTTAAAGCTCTAAAAGTCCAGAGTACAGTGACTGTTACACATCAATATCACTTTCTTTAAACAAATAAAAAAGCAGCAGCAAATATAATGAGAAACACTTGGATACTGTTTGTTTACTTACTTAGGACAGTCAGTGTATTTAAGAGCCAATCAAATACATTTCCTTTGTTAGCACAGTGACAAAATAAATCTCATTATCAAGTGTTATCAGTAGTACGACTGGCATGTCAGGGGACTGCTTACACAGCCAAGTGTCATTTCTTTGTCCTTCTTGTGTAAGTGAGAGTCAAAGAAATGTAGTCCCATTGTTATGCGCCTCAGTGAAGGTATGCTGTCACGCAGTTTCTACGAAACTAAGAGCAGATAACCGAGGAGCGACTCTGCGCTGGGGCACAGAAGCCTTTGAACAGCTTCTCTTTTAATGAAGTCAATGAGATTTTTTTTCAGACTAAAATCTAATTTTTTCAAAGTGCCTCACTTACCTCTCATCCAGTCGACAACTTGCTTTGGCGTCCACTTGGTTATCGGCTCCATGGTGTGTTCAGAATAAAATCAGAGAGAGAGAAATGAGCCGAAATGTGGCGGCGCTGATGAAGAACTCAGAGAACTGTTTTCTGTCACATTCTTCGCTCCAGCTTCGCTCTCAGCGTCTGTTTGTGTTCACCAAATGAACAACTGTGCGCACACTCGACCGGGAGGCTGGACTGAAATCCCCCTCAGGTCCTCACCGCTCGGGTTGGGATTAATGCTGCATTCACGTACTGCCGGGAATACTCGGAAAAATCACAATTATTCCTTAAATGCCCAGTGAGCCCCGGTGATTAATAAAACACTGATACACTTAACAAATATCACAGTTTATATTTTCACATAGTGCAGATGCCTTCATAATAGTGCTTACGTATCAAAAACTAATACCGAGATATGAATCTACCAGTACATCATGTTTCTCTTTCTTTCTTTCTTTCTTTCTTTCTTTCTTGTAATAAACCAATTTTACAATTTCCTAACCAAAAACCACCAGAACGCCCGAGTGGTGATATGAATTTACGGAGAGTACCTGAACGCACCGTATGATGTAGATAGTTTCCGTGTGTTCGCCGCCCTCATTTGAAAGTGGAGGCGTGTATATGAAACAGTGCTGACCGGTTTGTGTTGCTTCAGGAGAAAAAGGAAAATACAGAACAATGTGAGCAGTCATAATTAAAATAGAACATTTTCGTCCGTTTGTGTTGAGCACTTGAAAGGCCTCATAGATATGATTAAGCTATTGACCTAATGTGACACTAGCTGAATTTGTTCCCTTATATTTGAATGAGCAGTCGTCAAAATACAACATCGTGAGACAAACAGGAGCAGCAGAGCTTTGCTTGTGCTTTCCTGGAACCTGAACATGACTCGGCACTGCTCTCTGCTGGTGTCTTGCTTCTTTGCAGCTTACACTCTGCACACATCTCTTTATGCACACGCAATAATATAATTAATATTCCCCATTAGCTCAGTTAGAATGGACACACTTGTGCAGTACAGAGAAAATGAAGTGCAGGCTACGTTGGGTCTGATAAGGGAATCAGTTACTTGCGATATTGTTCCTTTTCTCTCAAAAATGATTTTAAGAGCAGAAAATGACTTTTTAAAAGGGGAATTTAAATGCAGAAAAATATTATCAGGACTATGCTGAAGGTCTTCCTTTAAAAATCTTTATTTGTGATTTTTTTTCCTTGCATGACAGAACTGGGACATATAATATGTAACATGATGCAGACTGGGATTGGACAAAGCAGCTGGTTCAGTGGGTTTACAGTGCTGCAACAGGTGGACACTGCACAACAGCACAGAAAGCGTAAAGGTCACGTTATGGGGAATGTGTATGTTTAAAAGTATGAGCCAGGGGATATATAAAATTTGACCTTTCCTGGGAAAAAAGGTGCAGCATCGTGGTGGCTGCAGTACAGTGTTGCTTCTTTGTTGTGAAGTTGTGTAACCCTTTTGTGAATTTTTATTTTTTTTTAGAAATTTATAAAACCTCTCAGTCAAACTCCAGCGAGCGACCTTACAAAGAAAACAGCGCTGCTCGCTTCTTTGTTTTCTAACAGTTTCAAACACACCTAGAAAGAGTTCGGGCCCTACCCATCAATCCACTATTGTGCAGCTGCACACTCTGCTCTCTAATCAGCTCAGATTAAAGCTCTGCTGTTATTAAACTGGGACATTCATCAATTTGCTGTCACACATACACTGGATGCCACAATACACTGTTATACAACTCTCGATTTTCCTGGTCTTCTGTTCTTTGTTCAGACGTGCTGCTTTCCAAAATATAGTTTGAATCCAACCCCTCTCTTTGGTTCACATATAACTAAACCTCTTCATCATCTTTGCATCATAAATATTTCTGCCTCCAGCAAACAAAAACCTCCTCGATTTACATGCGAGTGGTCCGGACTGAAGAGGATTTAGATGGTGTGGAATTCGGGGAATGGCCTCTCGATAGGATTAGGGGAAAGAGTGGTGAAGCCGAGGAATCAAAAAAGAGGGTTTGGTCTCAGTGATTTGAAAAGATGTTGGACTGGAAGGAGAGTCAACTTTTCTTTGTTGCAGGTCAGAAATGCAGAGAAAGTTCACACATCCTTTTGCAAGAGTCTCCCGTAGATCATCCTCACAAGGGCCAGGCTTTAGAGGAGGAGCTGCAGTGCGTACAGTAGTCTGGATCTCCTTAAACACAAAGTTGTCAAATGATTTAAAAAAAACCCTGGAAAAAAAACAACTCTCTCCTTTGTTTTCTGAATCAACATTTATTTCAGTCTCCAAATACAGGAAGTCCAGTTTTGGCAGAGTATATTATTCTGGCATTTACATTAAAACCAAGCTAATAACGTCATATAAACAAAGACAGGCACATGAAACATCAGCACAGGAAGTCATCCACTTCACCTAAGATGAGAGGATATAAAAGGCTAAAGATGTTGTTTTAGTACAAATTAACCACACTTCCTGCTACTGACAGGTTTGTTCTCTAAACACAGAACAGGTTTAATATAGGAGGGGAAATTTCACACAGTGTGGCATGTGTGTCGCCATATACTCAATATGTTTGGTAGCAGCTGTGTGGGTGGTCTGACTATATTTCTCACACAGCATGCCCGACTGGGGATTCTGAATGTCATCAAATGACTATAAGCAAGTGTTTGAGGGCATTCCAAAAGCAATCCATAATGAAATTATCTCCAATTTAGATCTTAGCGGCTTCATTTACTTCATTGTTACTGAGAAAGTGTGTAAAATGAAAACTGTTTTTAACACAGCGCTGCTCTTATTTCGACTTTTTGAGGCGTGGTAAAGATCCTCGATGTTAGTGTTGGCGCTGAGATGAATCCTCGCGGTATAAGGAAGGCCTTTGACTGATACAAAGAGAGCAGTGTTGCAGAAACACACTGATGGTCCTTTGTGCTCGGATTGTTGCTGGGGGCTTGAAATGAAGAAGCTATGAAGCCTTAGTCTCTCTGATGAGCCTCATCTTTCATTTTACACGCATGCAACTTTCAGACTTTCAAAATAAAAATGCAGCTTAGATCAATATTTCTAAAGATCATCTATGGAAAATGTTCTCTACAACAAGCACTCGTCTGATGCACACAATTTAACCCTTTTATCTCAGTCATTAAGTTAAGCAGTACATATGCGTCTCAATAGAGGTTAATGCAGCGTATGCTCTGTGTCTTTAAAGTGGCAGCTGAGGCTCTTTACTACAGTGAGACATCAAAGGATGAAGGGTTTACAGGGAGCTTTAGGGGGCATTCTGTGGATTTGAAGGAACGGTGGGTCTGGCGCTGAGGTACTCCAAAACAAACACCTGCAGGATCTTATTGAGGTTCTCAATAGTGGAACGGTCCAGGTTTTGCTCGTTGTCATCAAACGTGTGCCACACAGAGGGAAAGGGGGAGGGGATAAGGTGAAGGACCCGAACACCTGGCAGAGAGGCACATTATGAGGATCACCAAAGAGAACAACACAGTAAGGGCAACTGCTGATTTAGTTGTTGTGTTTCTTGAGGGTCATACCTCTGTTTAGGAAAGGTATATGGTCATCCAGCACATGGCCCACATGGTGATTTGGCCAGAAATACTGCACGCTGTTAGGATGGTCCACCAGCTGGCTCATGGAGTGAAGACGCTTTTCTAAGTTTAGAAAAGGCAGAGCAGAAAATAAAAAGTTCAAAGGTTAGTGAAAACACCTCACATGTTAATTATTAATAGTAAAAAATAAATAAATAAATAAACAATTTGCTGTATTTTCTTCTTTCAGCTACTCATCTGCCTCCGTTTCCTCCTCTATCACACCAACCCTCTGCATCTCTTCCTTCGATACCTCCTCTCAGGTCTTCCTCTTTTCCTCCTGCTCCATATTTAGCATCCTTTGTCCTTTATCTCTTCTCTGCACATGCCCAAACCATCTCAGCCTTGTCTCTCTAATTTTGTCTCTAACTCCTCTCTCCCTGCACCAATCAACATGGCTGTATCTGTCAAGGTACGGCTGCATGGTGGCAGGATGTAGGACCCAAACACAGGATTTACAACACGGGAAGTTAACTGAAAACGGCGGCTTTATTGCTGGAAATAATTCTACACATTTACAGAAACCATCCCAAAAACAAGGAACTGGAAACCAGAGAACTAGGAATTTACTAGGAGCACAGCGGCAACACGCAGAAGAAAGGACTTATGACATGACAAAGACAGAAGAAAACACAGGGCTTAAATACACACGGGAATAATGAGGGAAACAGGAGGGAAACACAGCTGGGACTAGTCAGACACAATGAACGGGGAGGAAGAAAAACTGAATACACTGAACACAGAACAAGGAACTATTAAAATAAAACAGGAAACATGAGACCTTCACTGTGACAAGGAGACATGACTGACAAGGGGAATCAGACATGAAACATGGCGACAAGAGTAACTAAACGTGGAACACAGGACAGGCATAGTGACAGAAAACTAGAGACTAGAAACTGAGCATATAACACACAGAGACACAGACTTAAGGAGACACGGCTGACAGGGAAGACAGATGACTAAACATGGAGACAGAACAAAACCTAAACTATAGACGTGACACACAAAACATGGAAGGCAAAGGAACAAAACCTAAGAACTTGGAATCGCAAAGAACTTTGGAAGCTAGAAACACAAAAGACTAAAACCCGGAAAGCTCTAAATCTAAACACTGGGTCACCAGGCCCGGGACCGTAACAGGATCCATGCAGGTTAACTAGTTTCCATTAACAACCCTTTAAGCCACAAACCCATGACTGTTATCACATTCATTTATTCATAATCTCATTGAAATGTTGCAATTAAAGGATAACGTGTTACAAAGGTGAATAGCTTCTACATGGTGATGACTAATAAGACTCATGTAGCTGCTAATGTTTGGTGATCACTCAAACTCGCTACACCAAAGACAGCATATTATACATAAAGCATTAGTGAATGATTATTCACCGATGTGCTGAAGTCTGGAGAGCCAGGCTGTTGTGCTTGGAAACTGGTTGCCAAAGCGAGGACTGGGAGCGCCGATCAGATCCAGTAACACAAACAGATCCTGGAGGAGCAGAGACAGGATGGGATGAATGATGCCCATCTCTCATGAGAAACTCTGTCTACACACCCCGGCGGTAATTCCCCGTTAAGCAGCTCATTCCCATAATAATCACACCTCAGCGGTGCTGCTTTGAGGTGATTACATCACGTGCTCCATGGTGCTGCACATAAAACACACCTATCTGTCAATGATGGGAAACTTTATCTCCCCAGTTTTTGGATAACAGCTATCTCTTTATAGCGTGGATACGGACATATATACCGGGTACAGTGACATCATACTTTTATAGAGCGTGTAATAACTTCTGCTCCGTATAAAGCCCTCCGAGCCTCCCTGGTGATGAAATAAGTGGCTGCGTAATTCTTTCAAACACAAAACTATTTAAGAAATGCACTTCAGTTGTTCGAGTGTGTAAGAGGAGATCAGGGCTAAGCAGATTGTACTGAAATTGATGTTGGCTAACAAAAGGATGATCTTGAGTGTGATTAAGTGATTATCCTAATCCTCTGTGATTTGGACAGAGAAGAATTAGGAGAAGTGATGTTTACAATGCCGTGCAGTTGGTTGGTGTCTGCGGCTCCTGGAGGATGCGCGGTGGCCTCCATCTTCTGGGCAAGGTGGCGAGAGCCATACAGGGAGTCTGTGGCGGTCCACTGAAAAAGAGCCTCCTCCCCATCAAAGAAGAGTAACTGCAGGGTCAGGTTGGAATTTAAACTCTAAACAGAGTAAAAACAAAAACCAGTAGAATTACTTTTTATCCAAGAGTTTTGCTGCCATCTAGTGTTGTTTCATAATACTTGACAGAAAACTAACATAAATGTTTTTCAAGGGAAATATTCATTTTATCCTTTTGCTTCATTGCTCTTTTCTAGAACATATTTTTAAAACACGTGATTTATCAGCTCTCATATTGATTATGTGTCCTCTCATCCACAGAATGCATTTGAATTCAGTGTGCTTCCTATTTCCACCGTGACCTCTGTGACAGACAGTTGAGTGTGAAAACACGTCCCCTGGCTGATCTCTCTGTCACAGACGATGTCACTGTCCGCCCAGCAGACAGGAGGCTGAGCTCAGCTGTGGAACAGGAAAAGGGCAGAGGAGCTAGCTGCATGAATGCTAATGTTTTTTTTTCTTTTCCAATGCATTAATACTGAGCAGAACAATTAAAACGTGTATGTACTAATTAATTTAAAACATCCAGAATGTAACTTGAAATGTTGCTCTTATCCCGATCTTGAGTTGCAGTGTGGACGCCTGCAGGCTCACAAATGAATATAAAAAATATTTAGTGTTTGAAATGTGTAGGCTACATTTGAGCAACATTTAAATGCCTTTTTGACATCAGGCATAGGAAGCCAGCAGTGCTGGAGCAGTACCAATAGCTCTGGACTCACCTAAATGGATTACAGCCTTCATCAATGCTGGTTAACTCAATGTGGAGCTTTGCTGCTTTGACGTGTCATATCTCTGCTGTGAAAAACGTCTGCATCCTCTTATTCCCTGACTCTGTGAAAGCTCTTAGCAGATGGCACTGGGCAAATTCTTATATTTTCATCATGTAAGGATCAATACGAGCAGTGAATTGATCTTAATAAGTGTAAAACATAGAGCTAAAGTCTCATATTTTCCTTTTTGCAAGAGATCCTAACTGGTGTTTAAAATGCACTGGTGTACTGGTGGGAGCTGTATTACCACACAATGATGGGCAGCTACGTGAAGTCCTGTGAAACAGGTTATAGCACCACCTGTGGCGGCAATAACATGAAGTCTGTGGACATTTATGCACAACTCACCGATGGTCCCACTGGAGCATTTCAGTCAGGCTGAGGTCTGGACTTTGACTCGGCCATTGCACAACCTTGATTGTTTTCAGCCGTTCTGTTATAGATTTGCTGCTGTTCTTGGGATCATTGTCCTGATGTATGCCCTAGTTTTGGCTGAACTTTAACATTTTACATGATAACTGAGGCCTGTAGAGTCTGAGATAAAGCTCTGGGGTCTCTCTGGGCATTACACGGTCTGACCTCGGTTTGAATTCGGTGGGACGCTCCCTGCTGGGAGGACCGGCAGCTGTTTTGAATGTTTTCCGCTTGTCACTGATGTTTCTCTCTGGAGAATGATGGACTTCCAACTGTTTGGAAATTACCTTGTAACCCTTCCCAGATTGATGAGCAGCAACAGTTGCTTCTCAAAGCTCATCGCTGATGTCATTCATTCCTGGCATTGTGTTAATGCACACCTGAGTCGCTCACGCTGATGATGATCAGCCAATCAAGTGTGACTGATTAGCAGCGCCTGAGCACTTGTCTCTTAATTCCTATATGAGGACGTAGCTTAAATTGTTTTTCACAGTGGTGTGAAATCTTTTCTTCCTAATAACTACAGAGCCCGGGTGTTTAAGATAAAAATATATTATATCAAAGTGCTGCGGGTAGGAAAATTGAATGCTCTTGGTGTTTTGTTACCTCTGGCCAGGTTTTCTTTCAGCTTTCATTTGTGTTGTTGTTGTGTTGTTCATCGTGATTCATGACCACAGTCAAGTCAGTGCTGATCACAACCTCTAAAACACCAAACACATTACAGACCAGCACCAAAAGGCTTGGGTTTCAATGAAAGGCCTGTTACTAATAATGTATAATGTACCATTTTAGCTTACTGTGCCCTGCAGCTGTAAATCATGACTTAGAATTATACCTTGTGAGCTTTCAGATCCAGATCCAGGGCTCTTGCCAGCTCCAACATCATGGCACAGGGAACGGCAGAATCCGTGGCTCCTTGGAACTCTCTTCCGTGCCATTGTGGTGGGTAGTACTTGGAGTCGTAGTGACAGGCTAGGACCAGGCGGCGTTTGGCTGATGGGTTCAGGGTGGCAATTAGGCTGGTGAAGGGCATAGGTCCATATGGTGTTTGTGACACAAACTTGTCCTCTGTAACGTCCCACTGTGCTCCGAGCGAACCGAGGGTTGTTTTGATGTGCTGCGGACACACGCGCAAAGGTTTTTATGTAATTTAGCCTCTCCTTCATCTTATCATCTCCTTACTACTTAGCTAAACCACTAAATATACTGACCCGATTCCTGTTTTGCAGAATTAAACAGCATTTTATTATTACCTGTGGAATTGCATTTACTACAAATGTGGAAAGTGTCCTCCCAGGTGTAAAACATAGTGGGTAAATTGGAGGAAATATAACATTATTTTTACATTTTTCCTGCCATCCTTTTTCCAGACGTGTGGATGATAACACATGATGATAGTAAAGATGACTGTTCCTCTAGTTAAAGACACAGATCTGGTATCAGATCAACTTACGTCCTGCACAGCCTGGCTGCCAGCAGACCCTGGATACCTGGTAACGAGCAGTGGTCTCAGGTCCCTCTGCCACATTTGCTCTACATCAGTGTGCGACAGGGCAGCGCGGATCTCATCCTGTGTTAGCGTGACAGCTGTGTGGTACAACTGGACAGGACCAAAGAGGCAAGAGACAAAATGAATGGATTCAACTGATACTTAAAATAAGTGGTTGTCAGAAAAACAACAAAAAAGTATTGCTCAGCAGTCCTACGGCTTGTTTTTGTTCATCACTGCAGAGCATAGAACACAACAAGCAATTCATAAACATCTGTTTTCACACAGCGTGTGCAATGGTCCACTTTTTTCCTCAGCAGCTGTTTAATAGTAGCAGAGAAGCCTGTGATGGATTCAAGTTAAGTAACTGTGCGGGTGACGCATAGACTGCTGTTGTGTCATAATGATACGTTCATCCTGTCATGTTACAGGAAACAGCGCTAAGATTACAAATATGGGGAATTTGGATGTTTCATATATGCCGGAACTTTGGGGGAGGAAAGAATAAATGTCACCTTTTTAACAGAAAAAATAAAGAAAATATGAGCTATGAGTAACTTGATCATATGGTAAAGCTGTTAAATAAAAGACAGTGTCCTTAAGAAGCTGTGAAAAAAGCCTGTCGGGACACAAGAGCTAATTAGAGCTTTGAGAAGAGACACAAGTTTACAGAGTGGCTCCTTTAAAAAAGCAAGCATCTAATGAACAGACAGGAGGCAAAGACAAGCATAGTTGCTAACATGGAATTACTCTTCTTTAGTAAAATGCCAGTTTGCTGTTTTGTGCAAACTATAAGAGTCAGTTCAATGACTGCTGATTCACAGTCGGTGGCCTAAAAAACGCATTGATCTTCCAATCAGTCCTGTTTCATTTGGTCACAAAGTTCACCTGCTGAGAAACACTGTTGTCCTGGTAACAAACAGGGAATCGGGGGGAAACAGCTGAGAGTAAATATCAAAGACCAATCAAAGCCCGTGTCTGTGTGCGGCTCCATTTTTTCTATTAGGCCCTCAGCTAGTACTTAATTGGGAATGTGGTGGAAACGAGCAGCACTCTGAGGCTATAAAATCTTTATAAAGATTCAGAGCTTAAAGGAATAATATTAAGGTTATTATCAGTTGATGTGGTCATTACTCACTTAATGAATTAGTCATTTATATTTATGTTATGTTTGTTGGAGTTGGAATAAATGGCTACATCTGCTACATCTGCAGAACGAACAACAACATTTGCTCTTCCTTGCAGACAACAACGGAAGATACGTTCCCCAGGTCTGTTTATTTCAGCGAAGGCACAAATATTCACTTACAAAACCTGCTCCCAGTACGTCTTAAGCCCATAGTGGCTGACTCATACAGCAGGCCTGTGTTTGCAGAGGGAAAACTATAATTATGTGGTCACACAGACTGAATGCTGCCCTTCAAAGAGCTGGGGCTCACTGAGCTCATAGAGGGTTAAAAGGGGGTCCACTTAAGGTCTATAAATACCAAGACCCACAATTGGAGGATCAATGATGATGGCTGTGCTGCCATAGCAACCAAGCACAGGGGAGAGGAGAAGAAGAATATAGATGAAGAAGATTTATGTCCAGGGATACCCTGGTGTACCTCAGGAGAATTACACAACAGTGTTAAAAGCGCAGGGGATTGTTCTAACGTCATGAACACATATTTCACTTAATTATAAAGATGTATCCGATTACTTGAGAGCCTCTCTTTTTCTCTTATGGAGTAATGTAACAGCAGTAACGGTGCAGGTAACCACAAACAATATAATCACAATATAAATACATTAACATGCTAAAATTACTATTATTTTTTTCTACATGGTTAATTATTAGTCCCAAAACGATCAAATCATTCAGCACAGATGCTTTTAAACGATAAAAGCATCACAAAGACAGGAAACAATGACAGTAAGCAGTCATGCTCCTGTCGAAAGCAGGTTACTGATGGTCAGAGTAAACACAGCACGTGGTAAGTTCTTATTTTAATGGATTCATATTTGGAGCAGATTTCTCTCAGCGTTTAAACACATGACTGTGAGGCAGTACCACGGTGCATTCAGGCCCAGAACGTGAGCAGATCCTTTGAATATATTTACCTTTTCTTCTGTCCATGGGATTCCGTTGGTGAAGTGGATGAGGGTCACGCAGACAGCCACAGTGTGAAATAAAGACATTGTGGAGGCAGCGTGGCTTCGATCAGCAGCTGATGTAGTCGCTCCTTTGCACATTCCTGTGTCTCCTCTGCGAAAGCTTTCAGATCATGTGAAGAGCAGGAGGGAGGACTCTAAACCGCAGCGCGTCACCGTCTGTGTGTGTGTGTGTGTTTTTCCACTCCCAGGAACCGCATGGGTGCCTGACACAGTGACCCCAGAGTCATTTGATAGGTGCTCATTTTGAGCAGCAAACCGCACATTCTGTATGTTCACAAGCTGCAGGTCACAGCGCAAAGCCCAGCCACGTGAACGGGAGCTTTACTCTGGTGCCCCCCACCTTATTGTTTTATGCACACAATTGATCATAAACACATAACAATGAAGTATATTTATGATGCTTAATGATGTTTTAGTTTTCATCTTTTTTAATGCATTATTTTGTTGCTCTCTGTTTTTTGATGGTATTATGAAAGCATTGCCATTTAGAGATGCAGCTGCATTGTTCCAGTGCAACTCCTGCTCTGTGTTTATGGAGTCACGAGCTCTGCGCGCATTAAAATCGTTAAACTCACGTGCTTGTGTTTGGGTTTTCTCTCTTATAGATAGGATTTCCTGGTTTCCCATGAGCCCCTCTATAATCCCCCCAATAGCACCCCAGTGAAAACCAACTCCGTGTCCCGGTATGTTCAGGGACATATAGGAAATGAGTTATCAGCCACTTGTCACCGCACGCTGGTACAGGGGTGTGTAGGATTAGCGTTGTGAGCTCTCACAGCAACTTTACATTTTATTTTTCCTTCGCTTTCGAGAGGACACGTGAACCCAAACCATAAGGGTAAATTGGCACTCACTGCATTAACAGATCCTTAGGATCTCCCCCCCCCAATAGGTTTCTATTTATTTTAATTAAATAAATGCATAATTTTACACCTATAATGCTTTTAAGAATACGCCCTGGCAAAAAATAAATAAACACAAAAATATTTGACGAATTTTCCTGTTTATATTATATTAGTATTATTATTTCTTAATCTAATTAAAATTTTCTATTATTTAGCTACTTTTTGATATTTGTTTTTTCCTGACCGGCGCTCCAGACGTCCTCTACCACGTGGTGTCTTTACCACGTGACCAACCCGGAAGCCTGCACCGTGTGTTTGGCATGTCAACATGTCTGAGAGGAGTCTCTTGCTTTAGAGCTTCATTTTTCTAACCGTAGGGTTTTTTTCTTTGCACCATGGCGCAGGAGGTGTGCGACCTGAAGGCGCAGCTGCGGGAGAAAGAGGAGGAGATCGCAGCTCTGAAGAACAAACTGGCGCAACTAGAAAAGGTGCGAAAGTGAATTCACGTCTGTGTCTCGGTGTGTTTCATGTGCCTGATTTCTTGTGTGGCATTACGTGAGCATAATGGGAGCTTAGTTTAGTGACGATATCGGGGAAGGACGTTACGTTACTCCAACACCTCAGAGTAACGTTACGTTACTCCAACACCTCAGAGTTTATCCGGCTATCACAAGGTGTCGCCACAGCAACCAGCTGCATAATTAATATTAAATGCATCATTGAGACAAGAGTTCATATTCACCTAATCCTTAAAATCTCAGAGTTTAAGATGAAAAGTTTGCATTAATTCTTATAAAATAAAATTCCCCATTGTAGGCGTCTAATTAGTATATTATTACCTGACGTTTTTAAACCTTATTTTAAATAATAATAAAAAATCCGTAATATATTCATTTATGTGAGCCTACAATTTGTTTTCTCCATCTAACCATATTTATTGATCGTTTATCTTATCTTCTAAATATGTCACCCATTTGTGCTTTATTTTAGCTGGTTATTAATTATTATCTCTTCCTAACATTTAATCTTTGACCTTTGCTGATCAAACCTTTTTCTTTCCTCCTGTTTTCACATGTTTTGAGTTAATACCATTCAATCCAAAATCAACCATTTTTTAAGAACATTTTCTGTTCGCCCAGATGATCCAAAGTTTGGACATGATTTCTTTGACATTCCAGCTTCATGAATCAAATACTTTCCTGGATTTTTTTAAAGACTCATCCAACTCACTTTCTGACCTTTTTTCATAGACTGAAATCTCTTTGAACATGAATAGCTTGAAAGCTGTCATGAAAAAGAGTGAAATGTTCAAGTGAACCAGGATCTGTAATTTAGTATAAATGCATGAAACATGTCTGAGTACTGGCTCTTTAACATGAGGAAAAATCAAAGTAAAAATTCAATGAGAGTGGTCACATGGTGCAGCTCTAATCTGAGTGCAGCGATACATTTGTACATCAGACTTTTTTATGGCAACAAATTGAGTTTATCGGAACAACACAAAATACTTCAAATATCAAAACCTTAAAAAACACATCTGGATTGATTTCAGAGAGAAACTGTTGAAGACTTTGGTGACACATGAATAAAAACTATGCAAATGTATTTGATGTGACATCAGAGCCGAGCTGCATCAGTGGAGCTACATCAGAGAGTGACGCCCCTAACTCCGCTCACAGGCAAAGCGGCTCTCAGCAACGAGGACATCATGCGGTACAGTCGACAGCTCCTCCTGCCCGAGCTTGGTGTGCAAGGTACGGATGGCTGCAGATTACACTCGTCTGATGTTCAGAGCATTGTACCGAGTGAGGACTGATTATCTGCAGGTCAGCTGAATCTGTCCAAGACATCCGTGCTGATTGTGGGCTGTGGAGGACTGGGCTGCCCCCTGGCGCAGTATCTTGCAGCAGCAGGTGTTGGTAGGTACGCTTGTTGATTAGAGGACATCACGACCAAAGTAATCAGCTCATTAAAAGTGGCGTTTACTTAAAATAATGTTGAGCCATAAAAAATTACTTTTTGGTGAATAAAACAATTAAAGCTGAGGAGACAAGAAAACGTACGGTATAACATTTAAGATTTAACATTTAGTGAATTGAAATAAGAGTGAGAGTTATACTACCTGTTTCCTCAGGTGGGGTGTCAGGCAAACTTTGGATGCATAATTTAAAAGTTTGTACCTTATGAGTATACTCGTTCGTATCAGTGTTTGATGAGTTTTAAAGCCTTTCTGATTGCCTCCCCAGGTCGCCTCGGCCTGCTAGACTACGATGAAGTGGAGCTGAGTAACCTGCACAGACAGGTGCTTCATGGGGAGGAGAACCAGGGCCAGGCCAAGGCGCTCTCTGCTGCCAGTGCAGTTCAGAGGTACAGACTTGGTACTGTTTTATTGCTGCAATCAAGTGTCTGCATGTGAACAACTGCCAATATCTATGCAAGAAACCAGAGACTGGGTATTTCTCTTTTTAGTCCTGGTCACTTTAAGGAAGCCTTCATGCAGGTAAGCATGAAGGACTAAAACATAGTGCAGTGGCCAAAATGCAATCACAAAACCACCGTCCTTCATCCCAGCACAGTTTAAACTCTTATTCTTCATTTAGTTTCTACATTCAACAACATCTTACTTTGACATTTGCTGTCAGCCCTGCAGGCTCAGTCTGACACGATAGGCGACGGCTTCCCAGATTGCTCTCTGTGTACACTGCATATAATTCATGGTATGCAGATGTTTAGAGAATACCAAAATCATCTAGGACTTCACATATGAAAAATACTTGAGTATACTGTTACTAATCTGTCTAAAAATGCCCTCCCCCCTGAACAGGAAACAGAGACCTTACTGTTTGGATATTATTAGTAGATGTTCAGTAACTGTGATAATTAG
Organism: Perissodus microlepis; assembly: GCF_051167445.1. Taxonomy (NCBI): domain Eukaryota; kingdom Metazoa; phylum Chordata; class Actinopteri; order Cichliformes; family Cichlidae; genus Perissodus; species Perissodus microlepis. The sequence continues at coordinate 9,222,149 of NC_140479.1, forward strand.
TGTATTTTATGCTTTGTGCAAACATTGGGCTGCGTTATAATGCACACTGGCGCTTTCCAGTCTCACCACAGGTTATATTTGGTTTGTATTTCACCCCAGTTTACAAATATTTTGTAAACATGTTATTTTAGAGACAGCTGTTTTTTGTGCCTTTTTGCCACACAGTAGGCCTTCTGTGGTTTCACGCACACGTCTTTAACCTACGGCCACACGAGGGCGTCAGTTCGCTGACTAACAAAGAACTGAAACATCAATTTAATGCTGTGCAGCACTTGTTCCCCAGTTTTATTAAGCCTTGTTGTTAATAATTGCTCTTTAACGATCGTTTCTTGCATGCACGATGCAAATGACGTGCGACTGTAATGTTTGTCAGAGTGTTTTTCCTCTGCGTTGGAAGTTGAGATGGCAAAGATGGAGAAGGAAGGAAGCACGAGCAGGTTCCGACAGGTCTGCTGCCACAGTCGGGACTCACACGTTGCTTTTTTCAAAGGAGCTTGCAAAGAAAAGCGTCTGGACTTCTTTAAGTTACTTGAAGACGTTTCACCTCTCATCCGAGAAGCTTCTTCAGTTGCTTTTTTGTTGCTTTCTTGGCTCTCGTGCTGCTGCAGGACAGTTAAGGTGTTTGTATTAAATGTGCTGTTTATGCAGGACACAGACTTTATAGGAAATTACTTGAATGTGCATCTATCTCTGCAGGTTAAATTCCACTGTGGAGTGCATTCCCTACCACCTGCAGCTCTCGCCGGAAAACGCTTTACAGCTTATTCAACAGTATCCTCTATTGCACAGACCTCTACTTGTAAAATCATGAATATGTCACATAGCTGCTATCTGCTAAGTCTCGTTCTGTGATTACTTATCGGCGCACATGAAGAGAAATTCAGAAGAAGCTGTAAGTAATGTGTGTCTGATAAACCGCGAGGACGCCTTGACTTCACTGACCTCATATATGACATTGTGGCTGATTGCTCAGACAACGTCCCCACTCGTTATCTGGTGAACGATGCCTGCGTGCTCAGCGGCAAACCTCTCGTGTCGGCGAGCGCCTTACGGATGGAAGGGCAGGTAAGGTAGAAGGCAGACCCCCGTTTTCCTCATCGGTGCAGTGGGTACAGTTTGCGGTATCTTTTGTGTGTCTGCAGTTGACGGTGTATAACTACCGTGGAGGCCCCTGCTACAGATGTCTGTATTCAGTGCCTCCACCTCCAGAGACTGTGACCAACTGCTCTGATGGAGGAGTGTTAGGAGTGGGTGAGTTGTGTTCCCTCACCTTCACAGAGGCCACAGTCGGTGTAAATGATCGTTCTTTATAATATTTCCCGCTTGTATTGAAGTTCCAGGGATAATGGGCTGCTTCCAAGCTTTGGAAGTCCTCAAGATTGCCTCTGGACAGGGCTGTATCCTTTTTTTCTTCACCTTCTTGTTATAGTTTAGTTATTGTGCTTCTTTGCATCTGAGCTTTTTTGCTTAGTCACCAGAATTGATTAACAATGAGCTGCTGAATGATAAGGAGGGGAAGGGAGATTTTTGTCTGCGTTCTCTGAGTTGAATATTTATTTGCCATTGTCGTGTTCTCGTGCTGGCACTGAGAGTCACGGGAGAGAATAGACGCGCCCCGTCCTGCCTTCTGTATTGCATTGTTGTACTGATGCTAACGCCTCCCGTGTCAGCCGGGAAAGTGTTGCACCATATTCCCAGCAAAATCCCCGAATGCTGCTATGGCTTTTAATGTACCAGTGGGAGACGTGCCAGACTCTGAACCTCTGAATCGAGCGACACGGTGCTTCTCAGAAGTAAGTAGCCTTGTTAGTAACCTTGACCGGGCGTGCCAGCTTCCTGCGGCCAGCAGCTGGTGATGTTTGACGCCCAAGATGCCAGGTTCAGGTCGATCAGGCTGCGGCCAAAGCAGACCGGCTGTGCAGTATGTGGAGAAAACCCCAGCGTGACCCGGCTGGTGGACTATGAGGCTTTCTGTGGATCTGCTGCCACAGACAAGGTTGGTCATAAGAGAAACTCACGGAGTTTTCTGCGGTCATGCCCATTTACAGAGGAATGCTGGTTTTTGAAGGTTTCAAACGTGTTTCTTAAATCAACTTGATTTATATTAAAGTGACATTTTTAAAAGTGCAAATAATTATCCCTAATTCTCGGAAAATTTTCTTTTCAGTGCCACAAACTAAACCTGCTGTCCAAAGAGCAGAGGATCACAGTGCAGGTGGGGATTATATAGTGCAGAGCGCTCGGTCATTGCGTGACTCCCTGTATTTAGTGCTGTTTATTATATGATTACTCACAATTTTCTCAGTTTTCATGCGCATTCATAAACTGATTGCATCTCGGTGCTGACCCAGCCCCAAATGGGAAATGACTTAAAATGCGCGTGTAAATTTTCTATGGGAAAGAATAACACGTTCTCTTTGGCACCGAGCGCAGGAGCGTGGATTGCATCTGTTTATGTTTCTGCAGAACTGCTGCTTTGAAACCCACTGAGTCATTTAGCACAGAGATGGGGATCATGATTGATTGGGGTGCAGCTGAGATTGTGCAAGAGGCTGCAGTTAGAAACAGTTTTGCTTCCTGTGAATTAAGGAAAAACATGTTAAAATGTTCATATTACTCTACAATTACGAGTCCAGGCACATGAGTAATTTTGGTTTCCCTGCTTACGTAGAAATCCACGCCTTTCCCCAAAAAGCGAAGCCGCACCTCTGTAATTGTAGCAGCTGGTAGTTTAAGTGTATTAAGGGCTGTTTTAATGTGATTCCAGGACTATAAATCGATAATGGACAGTGAAGAGCCCCATCTCCTGTTGGATGTACGCCCTCTGGTGGAGGTGGATATATGCCACTTACCCTCCTCTCTCAGTATCCTTTAAGACACAAATCGTTCTGGCTGCACCATAATCGTGTATTTTCTCTTCGTGCGAGCCTCATGTCTGTGTGGCTGTTCGCCTTACATTGCTGCCAGATATTCCACTCTCAAGTCTGGAGGAGAGGAAGAGGGAACATCTCCAGTTACTCCGGGAGAGAATCAGCCAGCTGAAGCACCAGATGGCAGGTGACTGCCAGCCGCCAGGTAACACAGCAAAAACACCATTTAGGGTGTGTTGTTTGAAATGAACGGGCACGTACAGTCACTTGTGCATATTCAGAGGCCACTGTGTAGTCTCACACTGCTGGGCCAGAGGCTTATTTTGGACAGCTAGAAACAGGTTGTAATGGGGTTGCTATGTGAGGCCTTTTCCAAAACAAGTACGGTCAGCCTGTGCAGCTGGCCCACTTTACAGAAATTAACATTCAAAACATTATTTTGGTGACGTTCTTTAATCAGTGAGATAAATTTAGCCTGGACTTTACTCTGTCTCGATTTTTAAACATTCACCTGTTTGTACCTGATGTTGTGTTTCAACCAATCAAACGTAATGAGTCCACCAGTCTCTCTTGACTTCTCTCTCCAGTTTACGTGATCTGCAAGCAGGGTAACGATTCTCAGAAGGCTGTGCAGATTCTGGAGAAGATGAGTGGATCAGAAGTGGACCGTGTCACCGTAAAAGACATCTGTGGGGGCCTCACGGCTTGGGCGAGGGGAATAGACTGCACGTTTCCGCAGTATTAATGCATTTATTATGTTTTTACTGTTAATAAAGGCTGCTTTCTGTTTGTTTCTCTGCTGTTCTTGGCTTTCTTTAAACTGAGCATCCTGATTAGAGAGAGGCTGTTTGTAATGTTCTCAAATGAAAAATCTCACAACGCAGTGGAACTGTTGGACAATTTCCTGAAATTTGTTCTGTAATAATCCGAGTATTAGTTAAATAACATATTAGCCCTTCAAAGTTAATCTATTCATAGACAGCGTCCCTTTAAGACAAGCACACTTTAGGTAATAAACCTCGACTTGTATGAACTCCTTCAGTGTCCTCTTGCGACTCTTGCTTCCTACTTGGGAGAGCCATTTATTACAATTCGATCCGGGTCATGTGGAGTAAAGTTTTTTTTTCTTTTGGCATGACCAAGTTGAAATAACGGAAAAGAAAAGGCACATGCGCACTGGTTCGAGCTCGAGCGGAGGCGCCATTGCTTCACATGGTGTGTAGTTCAAGTTTTCCTCCCCACTCATGGAAAGTCAGTTATGCGGACATAATAAAAAGACTCCAAGCCCCAGCGACGGTCGCTGCTCTTTTTCTCGTCGAGCAGGGGGAGTAGTCACAGCTGGAAGGATAATAAGACGCGCATGAATTTATAATCTGGAATAAAAGATAAGAGAAAATTAATGCACGGAGCGGCTCGTCTCAGCGAGACTCACTGCAAAACTGTGGGCTGTGCCGGAGTGCTTTCTGTGTGACTTGTAACAAAGTGCAGAAGAATAAAGTTCCGACTGCGCTTCCCTCACTTGATGGAGTTGAAAAGTTTCTTCAGCCCTCTCACAATGGATCGAAAAGCGCCCTGCGCCGAGAACGAAGGTAAAGTATCCTGTAAGAAACGTTTAACTCGACGTTTGGCTTTAACCCGACTGTACCGGGAGAGAGCGTTCCGCGGCCAGGCTCAGAAAGCGCAGATTCGGGGCTTGTATAACTTGTTTTGCTGGCATTCTCGGCTCGGGTTGTGTTCTGCCAGCGAGCCAATCGAAAGTGGGAGGGGAGCAGATGTTCAGAAGCCTCGGTTCCAGATGTTTGTGGGGTTTGAATCCGTACAAACACACAAGTGATGCCCTTTATCGACGTTTGCGCGTCTTGTGGCCTGCTGTTTTGGCGTTTTACGCGCTCGCGTACAGTCGCCTACTTACAGCTTTCTCACAGTTAGCACAAGTCGAGAAATGTAGCGAGAAAATTTAAAATAATTATAATTATAGAGAAGCCCCAAACTTTGGGGGCGTGCTTTGCTCCGAACCTTGCAGATAATAATAAATGACTTTATATTTGATTTGAAAAAGCCCAGATAAAGATTTGTGACAAACGTAAAATGAAACGTCCTCTTAGTGAATCCAGCTCAGCGTCTTTACACTGTAAGAACAGCAGCTGATTCATTCATACACCCTGAATGCTTTTCACAACTGTTTTCAGATATGAGAATGCTTCTCGTTAAAAAGTAGTGTGTGTGCGTGTGTGTGGTGACAGGCTTCCTGTGGTCAGAGTGGATTACTGACTTCACTAAGGAGAAGGAACAAAACTCCAGGATATGAAGTGTGTTGCTGTGATTTCACTGCAGAGGCCTGCGTATTGTTCAGACACTTCTCCTCCATCACCTGTCAGTCTGGTGACAGAGCTCGGGCTGTGTGAGCTCCAGCGGGTGGATAGGCTGTTAGTTTGAAAAGGACAGTATCATTTTGACAATCAACTGACTGTTACTGATGAAGACCAAAGATTCCCCCTATCAGGAGTTCATCCACAGAAACCCAGCTGTGCTTTTTTCTGCCAGCCCTCACTGATTCCTCCACTGTTCAGACGTTTACGTTGCAACTGGAAGAAACCCAATGTCTGCCTCCTCTCCCCCATCCTTACCTCGAGCCTTCCTCCACTCTGTCCATCTGCACCACCCGTCCTTGCCATCCACCCCGTTGTCCAGCCCGTCTGGACCCATCTACACACGGCTGTCCAACGGCAGTCACAACGCCCCCAGCCCCACCAACTCCCGCAGCTCTTTCCATGGGGTGTCCTTCCTGCTGCAGATCGGACTGACCAGAGAGACGGTGAACCTGGAGGCCAGTGACCTGTCGCTGTCTGCTGTGAAGGACCTGGTGTGCTCCATAGTGGATCAGAAGGTAGGGACGTCTTCATTCATTCTTTATTATACTTAACAGTCTATTTTCTGTCATAAAGGACGTGTTTCACCTTCATTGTTTTCTTTAATCTCTTCTGAAATGAAGTGTATTGTACAAAAACAAGCTCGCTATCTGCAGTGAGCTTGTTTTTCACAGTGCAGCCGTAATATCAGAGGCTCAAGAGGACCAACGTGACAAAGCACCAGCATGTGTTTTGCCATCTCCTACCATATTCATCTGTTTTGGTTTTGTTTTCCAAAGCAGACATCTGTGCCATGTGGCTCCCAATGAGTCAAACGCCGCAGAAGCATGCACACAACAGCATCGATGCTCCTCCAGTTACGGTCTACTAGCGCCTGTTATTTATGCTGCTGTGTAAGGTCACTGGACACGATGCAAGTGCAAGTACAAAGTCATATGACGCGCATATATGAAGTGGTTTTGTGCCTGCTGTGCATCTCGAAGCATTTTTTTCAGATGGTATTGGTGAAGGAGTTCAGCCTCAGCAGAAGAACCGGCTTTAAGCACAAGTATAGGTTGCATCTTTCAACAAACGAGTGCTGTGGCGCGTTTACCTCGCCTTACTTTCTATGCTCTTGTAGTTTTGTGGTGAAACTGGTCAGAAATTTATAGTCATACTGCATGTGCGTGTGTGGGCTCTTTTTATAATGTGTGAAGTAAGAATGAGGGTTAAACATTTTAATTTCCTTCATCTGAAACAACCTCATATTATAAGCACAGCAAAGCCGCAGTACCCCAGATGTTATGGCCGTCGTGTGAAGTGGTTTTCTTGTCCATAATCATATAATAATTACAAAAAGGACAAAAATAGTATTTGGTATAAATTGGAAAGTTAAACACTGTATTTGCACAGTGAAAAAAATCGTAGTTCATATCTATCTGCTAAATATGTGGCGTTTCTAACCATTTATAGGTGCTCTTATAGGTGCTGTACTTAACAGTTGTGAGGGATCAATAGTATGCAAAGCCTATTGGAATAATGAAATGGCTTCTGTGTGCATGCACATGTTTAACCTCTTGCAAATAATGATGATTGTGTGTGTAATTATCATTGAGTGCATAAAAAGAGAGGGTGATTAAACAAAGCACTTTCATCAGCCACTAGAATCTGAACATTTATGTAGGTCAGAGCCGCGCTGGTCTTTGAAGTCACGATGATTACAATTAAAAAGGAAAAAAAAGGAATTAGGAGCAAATTTGTGTGGAACAAATGGGAGACGGTGCGGGAGCTGTGTGTGCCGAGCCCGCGTCCTTTGCTTCGTGTTGTCCAAGTTGACATTCCAGAGGAGCAGGGTAATGTTGTTGTTCTTTACGAGGTCTGCTGATTCTCACTAGCTAGCTGGTTATGAACAGTTCTGGTTCACAGAGCAGAAAATCTCATCGCTGCACAAATTTGCATGGATCTCGTAACATATTGGTGTAGAATGTGCAACAGGAAAAAGTGAGGAAACACGATGCTTTAGAAACACACCTTAAAGAAAATCAGTGCAGCGCCTGCATTTTGAGTTGAGATCCAACCGAGATAAGGTCCGGCTTTATCTGTATCACACGCCTCTCTGCAGCTTCTCTCCTCCTGCTACCCCCCCAAAAACCCATCTCCATAGAGACTGTGTCAGCTTCCAAAAAGACAAAAAACAAACTAAAAACCAGCAACAAACAACTTAAACATAAACAATTACAAAGAAAGAACAGTACAGTATCCACATCTGAACCAAAGAGTAAAACAGTGAAATGTGGATTATTAAATATTAGGTCTCTCTCCTCCAAGTCTCTGTTAGTACATGACTTAATAATTGATCAACAAATTGATTTACTCTGCCTTACAGAAACCTGGTTGCAGCAGGATGATTATGTTAGTTTAAATGAATCAACACCCCCGAGTCATTCTAACTACCAGAAACCTCGAAGCACAGGCCGAGGGGGCGGTGTGGCAGCAATTTTTCACACCAGCCTATTAATTAATGAAAGACCAAGACAGACTTTTAATTCATTTGAAAGCCTGATGCTTAACATTGTCCACCCCAGCTGTGAAACTCAGAAACCAGTCTTACTTGTTATCATCTATCGTCCACCTGGGCCTTACACAGAGTTTCTGTCTGATTTCTCAGACTTTATATCTAATTTAGTTCTGAGCTCAAATAAAATAATTATTGTGGGTGATTTTAACATCCATGTAGATGCTAAAAATGACAGCCTCAACATGGCATTTAGTCTGTTATTAGACTCAATTGGCTTCTCTCAAAATGTAAAAGAACCCACCCACCACTTTAATCACACTCTAGATCTTGTTTTAACATATGGCATAGAAACTGAACATTTAACAGTGTTTCCTGAAAACCCTCTCCTGTCTGATCATTTCCTGATAACATTTACATTTACAATAATTGATTACACAGCGGTGGAGAGTAGATTTTATCAAAGTAGATGTCTTTCTGAAAGCGCTGTAACTAAGTTTAAGAATATAATCCACCCACTGTTATCATCTTCAATGCCCTGTACCAACACAGAGCAGAGCAGCTATCTGAACGCTACCCCAACAGAGGTCGATTATCTTGTTAATAATTTCACCTCCTCACTACGTACGACTCTGGATACTGTAGCTCCAGTGAAAACTAAGGTCTCTAATCAGAAGTACCTGACTCCGTGGTATAATTCTCAAACACGTACCCTAAAGCAGATGACTCGTAATCTGGAGAGGAAATGGCGTGTCACAAATTTAGAGGATCATCATTTAGCCTGGAGAAATAGTTTGCTGCTTTATAAGAAAGCCCTCCGCAAAGCCAGAACATCTTACTATTCATCACTGATTGAAGAAAATAAGAACAACCCCAGGTTTCTCTTCAGCACTGTAGCCAGGCTGACAAAGAGTCAGAGCTCTGTTGAGCCAACCATCCCTTTAACGTTAACTAGTAATGACTTCATGAACTTCTTCACAAATAAAATTTTTATCATTAGAGAAAAAATTACCAGTAATCATCCCACAGATGTAATATTATCTACAGCTACTCTTAGTACCATTGATGTTAAGTTAGACTCTTTTTCTCCAATTGATCTTTCTGAGTTAACTTCAATAATTACTTCCTCCAAACCATCAACGTGTCTTTTAGACCCCATTCCTACAAAACTGCTCAAAGAAGTCCTGCCATTGATTAATTCTTCGATCTTAAATATGATCAACCTATCTCTAATAATCGGCTATGTACCACAGGCCTTCAAGCTGGCTGTGGTTAAACCTTTACTCAAAAAGCCATCTCTAGACCCAGCAGTCTTAGCTAATTATAGGCCAATCTCCAACCTTCCTTTCATATCAAAAATCCTTGAAAGAGTAGTTGTCAAACAGCTAACAGATCATCTGCAGAGGAATGGTTTATTTGAAGAGTTTCAGTCAGGTTTCAGAGCTCATCACAGCACAGAAACAGCTTTAGTGAAGGTTACAAATGATCTTCTTATGGCCTCTGACAGTGGACTCATCTCTGTGCTTGTCCTGCTAGACCTCAGTGCAGCGTTCGATACTGTTGACCATAATATCCTATTAGAGCGATTAGAACATGCTGTAGGTATTACAGGTACTGCACTGCAGTGGTTTGTATCATATCTATCTAATAGACTCCAATTTGTGCATGTAAATGGAGAGTCCTCTTCACACACTGAGGTTAATTATGGAGTTCCACAGGGTTCAGTGCTAGGACCAATTCTGTTTACATTATACATGCTTCCCTTAGGCAGCATCATTAGAAGACATAGCATACATTTTCACTGCTATGCAGATGACACCCAGCTCTATCTGTCCATGAAGCCAGATAACACACACCAATTAGTTAAACTGCAGGAATGTCTTAAAGACATAAAGACCTGGATGGCCGCTAACTTTCTGCTTCTTAATTCAGATAAAACTGAGGTTATTGTACTCGGCCCTGAAAATCTTAGAAATATGGTATCTAACCAGATTCATACTCTGGATGGCATTACCTTGGCCTCCAGTAACGCTGTGAGGAACCTTGGAGTCATTTTTGACCAGGACATGTCCTTCAATGCACATATTAAACAAATATGTAAGACTGCTTTCTTCCATTTGCGCAACATCTCTAAAATTAGAAATATCCTGTCTCAGAGTGACGCTGAAAAACTAGTTCATGCATTTATTACTTCCAGGCTGGACGACTGTAATTCATTATTATCAGGATGTCCAAAAAACTCACTGAAAAGCCTTCAGCTAATCCAAAATGCTGCAGCAAGAGTACTGACAGGGACTAGAAAGAGAGAGCATATTTCTCCTGTTTTGGCTTCCCTTCATTGGCTTCCTGTTAAGTCCAGAATTGAATTCAAAATCCTGCTCCTCACATACGAGGTCTTAAATAATCAGGCCCCATCTTATCTTAATGACCTTGTAGTACCATATCACCCTATTAGAGCACTTCGCTCTCACTCTGCAGGCCTACTTGTTGTTCCTAGAGTATTTAAAAGTAGAATGGGAGGCAGAGCCTTCAGTTTTCAGGCCCCTCTTCTGTGGAACCAGCTTCCAGTTTGGATTCGGGAGACAGAAACTATCTCTACTTTTAAGATTAGGCTTAAAACTTTCCTTTTTGCTAAAGCATATAGTTAGGGCTGGACCAGGTGACCCTGAATCCTCCCTTAGTTATGCTGCAATAGACGTAGGCTGCCGGGGGATTCCCATGATGCATTGAGTTTTTCCTTTCCAGTCACCTTTCTCACTCACTATGTATTAATAGACCTCTCTGCATTGAATCATATCTGTTATTAACCTCTGTCTCTCTTCCACAGCATGTCTTTTATCCTGTCTTCCTTCTCTCACCCCAACCGGTCGCAGCAGATGGCCGCCCCTCCCTGAGCCTGGTTCTGCCGGAGGTTTCTTCCTGTTAAAAGGGAGTTTTTCCTTCCCACTGTCGCCAAAGTGCTGCTCATAGGGGGTCGTATGATTGTTGGGTTTTTCTCTGTATCTATGAAGCGCCTTGAGGCGACTTTTGTTGTGATTTGGCGCTATATAAATAAAATTGAATTGAATTGAATTGAATGCGTTCATTCAAAGATGGCGGGCAGTCTGATAAGATGTGCCAGGTGATTCTAAAATTTATGGCCAGCAGTCATGCGAGCCTATAAACATCTGACCACGCTGTATATCTTTTCATCATAATATACTGTACATCATCACCACAGAACACATCCAGTCTGTTCATCCACATTAGTGTGCAGTGCTTCTATTAAACACTGCCAGAAGCAGTGCACTGCTTCAACTATTTCATGAAATCCAGCCATATGGCTTTGATATCAGTGGAAAATATGACTGTAGGCCTTGTGTGCTTTCAGTCCATCCCTGCCTTCTTTTCTAGAATATGCATGACAGCGGTGAGCGATACAGAGTCCGCTCATCCCGGCCAACTTTCCCAGCTGAGGATCTCTGACCTTAGCCGGTCTAGCCGTTGACAGCAGTCCCAGGATGTCTCCAGTCAGCACAACTTCAGGTGTCTGTCAGCGCGGCCGAGGCAGGAAAAAGCGTTCGACTTTATGTTGTAATATCTGCGCGGAGATGGAGTTTGGATGGAAGCGTATTCCCCCTCTGTGGTGCCGTTTCCTCCACTGAGAGCTGGCCTGCTTCACCGAGTGACTCACCGCTCAGCCATGCAACAAACAGGGATTCTTATCCCAACTCAGATCTGTGCAGTTCAGTGTCAGCCTTTCTGCTGTGTCAGCTGTTGTGAGCTTTCAGTGTAGAATCTGGTTGCTTACAAATCACAGCGGATATCGCATTGACGTCTTGTTAGTCGATACCTTTGTATTCAAACGGCTGCACAGTCTGTCCACCTTTGTGCTGATCATCCAGGTCTGGCCGCTGTGCCAGCAGGGCGGGATGGCAAATTGGATCCACTTTTCTTTCTCAGCGGTGTCCTTGAGCTCTTTTGTTTAGATAGCATAAAGAAGTCGATGCCCTCCCTACTGTCTGCTGTCTGAGCCAGGGTTTTTTTTCCCTTTAGACAGCCAGCTCCTATCTCCCACTGACCGGCTTGATTAGTAAACCAGGACTTAATGAGTCCCACTAACAGAATATCTTTTGAATTATTGCTGTTATTTCAGGTTGTTGTGAAGGTTTTATGTGATCTGCCTCTTTAGGCACACATATTGTCTCTAATCGGTACGTTATGTGCTTTAATATTTGAGATAGCAAAATGCTTGCAGCGCATCGCTCTGCACAAACACTCTTCTGCTGCAGTTGCTCTAGGAGGGTATCGTGAAATCTGCAGTCACATTCCTTTGGTATCTCCTTAAAGCTTGTGATCATAGCTTAAGGATGAAAAGCTTGTTTTCTGATCAGCAGAGTGCTTTACTTTGCTATAGTTTTCCTTTTGAGCTCACTTTTATCTGGAATATACTGTATTTCTAGTCCAGCTGTGGCTCTGAATCATGCCTCAAAGGTTAATATTTAGTAAACTATCCCTATAGTATTGAATGAGTCTCTCTGTTTCACATGGGGTCATGCAACCTTTTATAATAGCTGTGCATTGTATAGTTTTTCTACGGCTCATTCTTCTTCCTGCTAAACACCCGACCAACCACATGACTTGGCTGCTTCTACAGAATAGATTTTCTTTCTGTTCTCTGTGTTGATGTGAAGTTGATTTTGATAGTAGTGGTTTGGCTCATAATTACCAACTTATAGTGGTTAGGTCAACCTTATTCTTGTGCACCCTGACGCTGATAAGTTCAGTCTTTTAGAGCAGCTTTTGTGGTCACTGCTCTTGCAATCTGCTGAATGCTTAAAAGTGTAACTTTTTTATTGTCACCACTTGGCACAAGAGCATCAACCCTAAGCCAGGCTCCTTGAAGACTGTGAGAAAGGAGGAGGGGAGCCAGCCGTAGGGTGGAGGAGACCAACCCCTGTCAGGGTACGAAGAAGCCCAGATCTAACCCCGCGATGGCTCCCTGATCACAGCCTTGTTTCACCAGCCGGGTGCCGACTCCTCTGGTTTTGGGGGTTTGATGAATGGCGTGAGATAAACATCCAAAGCGTCCAGTTGTTGAATGCTTCCTGTTTGGTGTCGCCCAAGTCCTCTCTAGCAGCCAGCAAAGGGAGCAGCGGCGGGACAAAAGTTCACGACTCCCAGTTAGCCAGCTGGTCAGCCTGGTGAGCCAGTAAGCTACAGAGCATTCTTCTTTGCCCAGGCATTTTTGGAGGATGATGTGATGTTCCTGGGTATGGGTGGGATTCGAGTGTTATGAAACTCAGACGCGTGAGGCTAAATTCTTGCTGTGGTCAGAGTGAATATTTGACAAGTTGTAAGGAGCGCTGTAATGCCGATTTCACGGTTAACACAGATTAGTTTTCATTCCTGTTCAACTGTATTTAGTGCAACAACAGAATTTTCTGATGAATGTCGGCAGCAACACGTTTGATATGTTTGAGGGGAACAGGGGAACTTGGCATCAGTTAAAAGTTTCTCTATCAAAGGCGACGATAAAGTTTAGCAGGAGGAAGGAAATTTGATTTTATTTGGCACTGGAGATGGAAAGAGAGCATGTTAGCTTTATGAATACTTTAATTTAGCCCTTAGGATGTTGATGCTTTTTCACTACAGCTGAAAATGCAATGAAAGGCAGTGGCCTCAGCCGCAGGTTCCCCCATTGGTTTTGTTAGCACTGTAACTCCCAGTCTCTGGTTCAGAGCTCTGCAGCTGCCTCTGTAATTAGCCAGACAAAGACCTTTTTGAGTCAGAATTGGGCCGTGTTGGACAACACACAGGAAAAAAGCAAAGTATTATAAAAACAGAAGGGTTTGGATTGCTCTAAACCTTTGAGTAATATCACTTACATGATGCAAGGTAACAGCTGGCAGAGAAAACAAGATCAGCTCAGAATTCTCCTCCAAGATTAATTAGACTGAGTTGCAACAGTGCAGAAGATTTGTGTTGGTCTGCATTCGTACGTGTACGGGACAGCGAGGCCTGGGAATGGAGCATTTTAATACCCGTGGGCTCCGCGAGATATGGAATCTGTCCTGTGCTGAGCGCACAGGACGCCCTGTAGGAAGCATGGGCACATTATAAAAATGCTGTGCAGTGAAAGATTTGAATAATGACTAAAACTGCTGTCAGCAAACTGAGCTGGAGCTTTACAAACAATAAACCGAGCTGTTGAACGTAACATGAAGCACTCATGACAGTGACAAAACACTGAACAGGTTCCTGCCTTGCACTTCCTGTCAGCACTGCACAGATCTACAAACAGCTGTGTATGTAGCTCCCCCTGTTAATACTGAACTTGTTCTTTGACTGCCATTAATAATTAAGAATTTTTAAATAAATCATGCTTTGATAATTGTTTTTTTGGTGGTTTTTGTTTTAAAAACATCTTTTCCAAAGGAGCTGTTTTTTTTCTTGACCAAAAAATATATATTTGTGCCTCACGGTGAAAGTGAAACAGATGATTACGTGTAAATTAGTGTGTCACCTTTGCAGTTCAAACCTTTTAGCACCTGTGCCTGCTCTGCAGTCGACTGAGTGTGTTATTTAGAACTTTTTTGAACATGCCATGCTTTTAGAGCCCAGCCGATGAAGCATTTTTGATTTGTTGATTTCAAAATCCGATATTCCGATATACCAACTGGTAGTTTTCTTCTTTCAGACAGATGGAACATAAACATGTTTTTCACTTAACCCGTTTACACTCGGATCAGCTGGTTTGGAGTGTTTCAAACACGTGTGTTGCTAACAGAGAAGTTATGGCGTGCCTCTGAGTGACTCGAGTCACACTGATCGATCACCAAATAGCTGATGTTGGCTGATAACACTGAAACAGAATCACTATAAAGCGCTACCAGTGTTTGTGCATAGACTTTTACTGAAGCTACCCAGCTAACACATCAATGAAAAGGACTATAAGGCACATGTGAAAACATTTTAAAGTAAGGTAGGCATTTTTTCATTTAAAAACCCCACAACGTTGGTTATTTCCATATTCACATTCACATAACTGCTTGAAAAAGATGCTGAAAATGAGTAAAGAGCTGCATGTGGCTGACCCCTGTGACCCCGGCCTAGCTGCAGCACATGCCCAGTGAAGTTTACTGCAGGTCTGGTGACAACAGCAGGAGTTCTGTTGTTTAGGTCAGCGGTCCCCAACCCCGAGAGTTGAAGTACGGGTGTAAAATTAATGGTTTTCAGCATTTTTATCAGTTTTATCGTTAACTCGGTTTCCCTGGGTCTTTTCCCGTGTTATGAATAAATCTTTTTTTGGTACTGGTTTTACTTTGTTGAATTTTTCCGCGACGCCTTAAACGCCGGTCCGTGAAAATATCTCGGACATAAACCGGTCCGTTGGGGACTGCTGGTTTAGACAGAAGCTACAAAACGATCGTATTAATCTGCAGTTTTTACTTCCTTGTTTGTTACATATTTAAAAACTTTCAAATGAAACGAAAAAAACACTTTCTTTCTGTATCTTTCTGTCTTTGATACATTTAGGATTACAGCTACAGTAATAAAGTACAAATGTAAGACCTATTTATTTTATTTGCTTGTATCACTAACTCATAAATACCCCTTCTGGAAGAAAAGCATTGACAGAAAGGCAGAGGAGACATAAACAGGTTATAAGGGGAAGGAAATAAGAGGTGAAAACAGCATCAAAGAAGTGCACAGATGGAAAATGGAGGCTGCAGTTCACATCGACCAGCGCTAACCGAAACACATGGGAAATAAATCACCACCGTCTCCCTCGCTGCTTTTCTTCGACGCTATACGGCCACATGTAAATGTTCCTATGAAGCTAGCTGACATGTTTCGCCCCAGAGGACGTCTCGACATCACACGTGTGATCTGCATAGTGCCAGACGTTTCCTGGAAAGCACATTGAGCTTCTTCTCAAGGAAAAACGAGTCTCTCCAGTGTAACTTTTAGCTTTCAGCCTTTTCCCCAACATTTTGGTGTTCGTTTGAAGGCACGCTAACGTATTCCAAAACCATAGAGCCAGCTAAATGGATATCAGGATGGGACTGCCGAAGAACAAAAGTCTTCCATGCACAAATCAAAAGCCAACGTGCACGAGGAATCTATCAATTTCCCCAGTCTTGGAGTAATTTGTGGAAAAGGGAGAGAGAGAAGAAAAAGGAAAAAAAATATCTCTGAAGTTAAGTGAGCTAAGTAATTTCTACCATCTGCAGTGCACATTTCTACCGCCTTGCTCTCCTTTAAATGTAAAGTGGCAAGGCAGAGCACGGGGCCTGGCCGCAAAAGTCAGTGAATGACAGAGTGGAGAAGCGTGGTCCTCTCTGGGGAGAGGGGGCAGGGGAGGCTGGGACAGCCCTTGGCAGTCCCTGCTTGGGGTGCAGAGGGGGTTGTGGGCACTGCGCGGCTGATGTTCTGTGCCAAAACCATCAGTAGAAGCCACTTCTGCCACCAATCACGGCTTCGCCTTATGCTGTCTGTGCTTCTTGGTTGCTCAAATGTCCTTCATCGTACTTTAGCCAGTGGTGGGAGATAACGTGGCATCGCTCCAATCCCCGCTAATACGGACTCAAAGAGCTCCATCGCAATTATATTAACGTGGCACGCAGGAGCACCGCAGAGCTATTTAATGCTCGCACATGCTGGTGACTTTGTCTTTGCAAAGCCAACCACATGAAGTGATTTAGGAGCACTTCCCGAGAGATTCCTCGAGTTTCCATTCATAAATTTGTTACCGTGGCATAACGGATGTCTTACTTCACCTATTCATGTATTCATTAACAGGCCTTCCTCTGTTGACCAGCTTCTAACTTGACTGCACTTGCTGACAATGTCAGCATACTTAAAGGACTTCAAGCATGACAAATGCTGAAGAGAAACAGTTGTAGGTGTGGTGACGAGGACTCTGCGCTACACCACATTTGTCCGCTTGACGCAGTTAACCACTAATGTCACTTCTCTGACTCGAGGAGCTCGTAAACTGAAAATGCAGAAAGTTGCTTGTTTGTGACCTTAGCAGTTAACATCAGAACCGTGTGCATGTCACTGACTGACACGCAGTGGCCGTGCAGTCGTATCACTTTGGCGTTATTATCGATCCCTGCAGCACGAGCACGTCACAGAGTGTCTCGTTCTCTGCTGTTTTCTCAGCGCTCTTTGCCTTTCCTGTCTCAGTGCAGAGAGTGATCAGTCAGACTGGTAGGAAGGTGGCAGAGGAAGTGAAATTACATGTTGATACAACAAGAATACACCAACAAGCTCTCTGACTTACAATTGGAAAACGTCTCAAGAAATGCACATCTATGAAAAAGCAGCACCCCAGGCAAAAGGGAAAGAAAAGTTTGGTTTGTTTGAACATTTCTGAATGCAAGGGGAGCAGTCAGCCACTTAATTTGGGCTCCTTTTGTCACTCTGTCTCGTTCTTCAGCCGTGCTTGCTGGTTAGTTCCCCTCAGAGCCGCTCCCTGTTTCCATATTCTCTCTGCTCCTGCTCTCCAATCTGCTGTGGTCGGCAGAGCAGCACAGCCCGTTCACTTTGTGTGCCTGCGTTCAAATGGCTTTTCTCTACCCTGCACTTGCTATTATTCTTGTCTGCGTGTTTAAACATTTAGAGAAATTGCCTCTCGGTGGCTGTTTTGAAGGAGGTGACAGCTAGAGTGTTGGAATTCGGCCGGACTGCTTATTTAGCTTTAGTTTTCCCTTTTCAGAGGTACATTTACGCGAAACTGTGTGAAACAAAGGCATGTCTGTAAAAGCAATTCCTCACTATTACTCGGGAATAAAGTAAAGCTTATGCAGCTAGTCCTGAGCTACTTTCTGCTGCAGAGCCCACAGCAGTTATTAATGCTTTTGTTGAGCAACAGCAGCCTGTTTCTACATCCTGCCATTATTGCACACCTTCTGACCTTTTGCTCTAGCAGAACAAGAGAAAGTGCAGTTGCCATCAATCTCACAAAAATCCCCCCCAGGTTCACCTGTTTATTTGCCCCCTGTGGAGGTGAATCTGGCGGCCCTCTCTCGCTACTCCAGGTCACAGAGAGGAGATGGAGTATGTGCTGCAGTATATCTTTGGGGTGGAGGTGCTGGCTGAGGATCGCAACGGAGCAATAACTCATCAGTGGTGTGCGGGGGCCTGGCCAAGCATGTCTTAGATCACACTGCTGTCTTCCTGCGAGGCCTTAGATCCTGTGACTCAGCCTTCCTCTCCTATGCCTGGCCTCTGGGCGCTGTTGCATATAAAACCCGCACACAGAGATGCTTGCTGGCGCACACCCACACGTGTTGGAGATGCGTCACTGAAGAGGGATGAGGCAGGTTCTGTCATGCATGTATAAAAAAACTTGGTGTTGTTCGGCTGGAAGCCGCCTGGCTCTCGTCGAGGATACAGTGGCTAGTAACCAAGCAGTGACCTCACCACCATTATCTCGACTTCATTTCAGCGCTTTTGTTCTTAAGGCCAAATAACGATAGAAGGGCATTGTTCCTCCACATCCAGAAGAGCCTGCTGAAATTACTGTAGGATTTTCTTTGGAGTGCTTCACAGCTACGTTTTATAAAAGCAGGAGGACGTTCTGCTTTTGTGGTTGATGTAAATTGGGTAAGGGGTATAGCTTTCCCAGAGTCTCTTGGTGATTGAAAGAGGTCTAGAATGACAGGTGTAGAGTTTTCCACTGTGCTGTGGTCTGGAACAGGCAGCTGACCTAAACTCAGTGGTTAGAGTTGCAATTCCTCCTAGTCCGGACCAGAAATGTAGATGCACACATGTTCACATAGATACACAGATATACGCACACAGCCCTCCACCTACAAAAACAAGAAAAGCAGCAGTGAATTAATTGCATCTGTACGTTTGGCACCAATTCAGACCCGTGCATTCATCATCTTGCAGAGCGTGTCAGCTACGGCTAAACCAGGCGCAGATTTATGTGAAAGTACACAGGGTGAAAAGCTGTTTATTGTCCAGAGACGCTGGTCAAACTGCGGCCGCACAAAGAAGCAGAGTGAGTCTGTCTTCTGTGCAAAGTGGGGGCTGCGAGGGCTTTGAAGGAGCTTTGTTTCTGTGTCATGCATGCTGAAATTTGTCAGATATATTTAAACAATATCAGGCATGTTTCTATTAATATGAAGAACTTGCTGCTGTGTTCCATGATGACACAGCCTCATGCAGTAAAAGCTATGAATGAACCATGAGCCGTATACGACCACATGGAAGAAAACACGTTAGTCAGCCTCTAGAGTGAGAAAGTCACAGCTTCTCTTGCTGCTAATTCACCACGTGAGTTTCCTTTCCGTTGCATGCGGCTGCTTCAGTCGATTACCCCCAGTGAAGTCTTCCTTTTGCAGTGGAAAAGGAGCAGACGTCGCCAACACATCGTGAACATGTTATGGAGAGTGGTGGGATCCATTTGCTTAATCTGAAAAAAATGTGCAAAGATTCCTTCTCGAGTGTAAACCATTTGAGGGGAGTGCTTCTTCAGTCAGCTGCACGTACCTTTCAAATCCCTTCCAACCCACTTTTACTTCTGCCTCCAGCTGCAGCGTGTTGTTCTTGGCCTGTGCATGCAAACGGAGGAGCAAACAGTTTTGATATAGAAATCAGGCATGCACTCGGACGGTTTCATGCACTCGGACGGTTTCATGCACTCGTACTGTTTCATGCACTCGGACGGTTTCATGCACTCGGACTGTTTCATGCACCGGCTGCAGAGCAGAAACGAAGCACTTTCTGTGCATTCGCCTGATTCATCGTGGACCGTTTATTCGAGCTCAGTCAAGTCATGCTGGTTCTGTATAGATGACAGAGTCTCTGAAACATGTAGAGATAATCCTAGATGAAAATGTTTTGCCTTATTAAATCGGTCGGCTTTATACTCGGTAGTCTCCAGCTTTATTTTGAAGTGGCCTGAAAATCAGTGATGTTACAGCTTTAAGAGATGAAGCTCAGCCTGGACAGATCCAAGCTAGATTTTTCCACCTGATTCCGGTATTGAAAGTATCAGGATGGGATGTCGATCTGTTCCTTTAATACCGTGATATCAACAGCGTCACGCCTCCTTTCTTGCAGCCATGTGGTTTTCATTCCACTGCACTTGCTCCTTGTGTGTGACATCACTCAGAGGTGCAATGCAACATGTGTCGTTCAGCATGTGAATTTCATTCATGTGTTTGTTTATGTATTGGTGGTTATGGGAACGCTCGAATTGACTCGCAAGATCTTTTCTTACTTCCTGCATTTAGTGGGATAGACTTTCTCTGCTGCATAAACCTGGTAAGAAGCACGTTACTTAATTAGCTCGATACTGTGAGGACATCTTCACCGTCAAAGTGAATCCATTCAGCTAAAGTGAATGGAAACTGTTACTGGAGGAGCCAAAACACATAATGTTACAGAAGACAGTGGAAAACCAGAGTGTTTCCAACATGCCCTCTTCTGACGCATCCGTCCAAGTGACAAATTCATTATTTGGCTGCCGTTGTTGCCCACATCTAGTGCTCTTGTAATTTGCAGTGCATGAGTGACTTGCGCCATGCTGTGTGGAAAAAATTTGCCTGGTATTACATTAATAATGTGCAATGAAAACAAATACAATTCCACTGTTGACTTTAATAAATTAACAAAGTTTCCACATCGCGTTTGATGTGACTCGAAGAAAGTAATTACACAGCTTTCCTCCAAGATTCGTGTGAGCACATAATTGGATTTTCCAATGCAGCCGTTGGACTAGTTGAAGTATTGAAGTGTATTTTCCTCTGTTGTGGGAGTTAAAAAGCACGTCAAAGTCAAACAATGGTTTTCCCCATTGTTTTGACATGAAAACACTGTTGTCCTATTTGTGAAATTCTCACTACGGCTCAGCGGAGCTAATGGTTTCACAACAGACTGCGGAGCTCGTCGGCACAGCGCGCGCTGCCTTTTAAATGTGCAACGCATCAGAATGAATCAAGTCACGATTGTAGCTGTTAACCCAGTTTGAACTGATGCCGTCTTTTCTTATTGGCCTCTCTTTAAGATGCTCGCTCAGATACAGAGCAACAGAAAACATCGTCTTGTGTCTTCTGGTTCGGTGTCTCTGGGCCACAGCGATCTGTGCCTCAGCACTGTTAAATAATTACAAGGTTATCAGTCAATAGATTTATTTATCTGCTGAATAAAAGCACCTTGTATCATGCCGATCTTGTGACAGTGTTTATCTTGCCACCTCGAGCAAAATAAACAAGAGTCTTTTACCTCCTGACTCTGGTTAAATGTTTCACATTTGTGTTGGAGGTTAGATAATCTTTTACCCTTTGCTTCTGTAATGTTTTTACATATCTGTGGTTCAGTATAAGAAAATCCATTAGTTTACACATTTACACCGGAGAACGCTGCCCTGGCCTTTAAGTACATATCTGCTCAAGGACATTGCAGAGGAAACATCTACAGTTTCCAAGCTGGATGTAAAGTTTTCCGTGTGCTCTAGCATTTTGTTTCTCTTAAGGGGACCGTTTGATTGAAATGCTAGATAATAGTAACCGACTTCAGTCTCATATCTTATGTAGGGAGGTGAAGTTTGACTTTTAGAAAAGCAGAAAGAATCTGGACACCTGGAAGTCCTGGGCTCTGTTTGCTTTTTCTAAACTATCCTGCTTCTGGCCATATCTGATTTAGTTATTTGCAGTGTTATAAGGAAAAACGGCACAATCGTTTGAGTCAGAGTATCCAGAAATATTCACATGACCATGGGATGCCAGATGTAACAGGACCTTTTTTTAAATTTTGGCATTTTATAATCCTTTTGCCAGGAAGAGTATTTAGAAAGCTTCTCGTGTCGGTGCCCTGAAACGCTGGAATGAGAATGAATGAAATTGGCTATAATAATTATAATGTCAGCTATTCCGTATTTTACAGTTCTACAGTTTTCCTGAATCCGTACATTTTGCAGCGTCGATGAGACAAATATGCGGTTTAACGTCAGCGTTGTCAAACTTTAGCCACACTTTTTTTACTTTTCATAAACCAAAGCATCAAAGGATTAATCAAGAAAATGACAACTAGATGAAAATAACTGTGGTTTGCAGTTCTGCGTTCTTGTGCAGTGCTGCGCGTTGCACACGAGCAGCATTGTTTCCATCGTCCAACTTTTATCTCCGGCGCTGCGATGATGAGCTGGACGTTTAACTGTCGCCGTCCTCCACGTCTGTCTGGCCCGCTGCCACACCAATAAAGGTGTTAGGCAGCCCGAGGTCAAGCTGCATGCTTTTCCTTACTGCGAACACGCGGCCATCTGTCAGAGCCTGCGCGATGCTCTTAGCGCCGCTTCACCCTCACCTCTGCCACACATTGCACATGCAGCGAAACACAAATGTTTAACCACATAATCAGGTGCACGCCATCCTGTTTCACAACAAACTCATTGTCCTCTGTGACTGAGGCCCTCGTGCAGGAATTGTACAGCAGCCGCACAGAATACATGAGCTACGACTTGTGATTAATTTCACTCATTTATCATTTTGTGTCTGATAGGAATAAGCATCAATATTCCTCAAAGCTACACCTTTTTTTTCCCAGCCAGATCATTTTTTCTTGGCCGTCTTGAGATAATTTGTTTTTGGCTTCCAATAAAATGGGACCATATTTCAAATCTGTCCCGCTCTTTCCTTCATCTCCTGCATCTTACTCTTTCCTTACAGCAGGATTTAGCATATCAATGGCGGATTAGTTCGTTTAACAAAAGCTTACTACTGCAAAGCCCCTTTCCACTTGTCTTTCCAGCCTGACTTGTGGACCTCACACAGCTTCTCTTCGCCGGGGTCTTTGGTGTACGTGTGTGGTCGCGGCTGCTCGGCTGAATGGACTCTCGTTCGAAGATGACAAAAGACGCGCTTAGTCACAACGGGCTTCGGAAATGTATGCAGCAGCATGTGTGGGTGATGGTGTGTAAGGATGTATATGTGCACAGGCGCACGCTGGAGGTGAATGGTTTATTTTTGCATGCGGGAAGGAGAGAATGTATAAATGCAGTGCTTTATACGTCCATCCACCCGCAGGTCGGCCTTCGGCTTTCCCTCTACGCCTGCGATCAGAACAACAAACTGTTAAAACGTTGTCCTAAACCTGCCAGTCTATTGTTCTTGTACCATAGGCTTCCTCTTACTTTAGTAGGGCATGGAAAAAAGTAATGTCCTCTGCCCTTGGAGCTGCTATGTTCTTGCCTGCAGATGCAGATGCTCTGGAATGGGACTCATTCTGTACAGTGGAAAGTGCTGCACGAGGAGCCAAGAGGAGGTGACTCAAGCTGGCTAGATATGGGCATCAACCTCAGCTTTTGTGTGTGCGTGTGTTTGTGTGTCCAAGTGCAGGCGTGTCAGGCGGGTGGAGGAAAACCCTACCGTGACACTGCAGCCGCCTCAGGAAGGATGCCCCCCTTCTCCCGCCTTTGGTGCTGATGGTTTGAGCCATACAGCATTAATCACCTGAAAGCGTGACAGGATTAGGATGTAGATATGTCAGCCGAGGCATCGAGCTGGAAAGGTTTCGTTCTACAGTCGCGTGCCTTGTTTTTACACTCTGAGCAAAATCAGCTTCTCATGCAGTTTGGATATAACTGAAATAGTCTTCATATATGGATTATGTTGCCACGTAGTTGTTGTTGTGAGGTCAGTGCACAGGTTTACGTCATGACTGAGCAGGAGTAGGGATACAAATAGAAATACATTTGTCATTCATGGAGTCGTGGGGAAAATTAGCCCAGCGTGCAATAAGGAGGGAGGCGTCTGTCCTGACAGGTAGTCAGCCAACGAGAGTGTTAACGTGTGAGCAGCAAGCATTTTGTGCAAAAGTGGAACATCTGGAGAACAGGAAGAGAACATCCAGGCTGTCGCTGCACATTCCACAACTTCTTTTGTTCTGATGATTCCCAGTTTGATCAGACAGGTTCCAGATGGTGCTCCATGCTGGATCAAAATCTAATGGTGCTTTTCTACGCTGATAAACCCACCTCCAACACCACGGGATGAAATGCAGCCAAAAACCATGACAGCGCCTCCACCGTGCTTTACAGAAACTGACTGTTGTAGCTCTCTCCTAACCTCCCCTTCCACTGAGACGTTTCCGATGAAAGTCTCATCTCTCAGGTCCCGTGTCTGGTCTTTACTGGGCTTTATTTTTATTTATTCATAAGCACATGACCTTCAGATACTGTTGAGCTGCTGTAGGTAGGTTTTTAAGCCTGCTGTTTCATCTTTTGTCCTCCACTTGTTGTTTCCTTTCATGTTTTTAAGGACACATTTCACACCATCCTGAGATACTCCAGGTTTTCAGCAAATAGCTCCAAAAACTATTTGTTTGACTTAAGTTGTGTTATCTGTATCATTTTCCATAGATTCAGATGAAGACATGAGAACAAATGATGCGTACCTAAAAATACAAATGAAACTGGTTCTTTACTAAGTCCATTTCTTGATTTAGGCGCTCTTTTTATGCTCGAATGATTGTGTGGTGCTTTAACAAGGAAACCATAACGTTCCTGTGAAAATGGACTGAAAATGGGTGAAAAAGCAGCCAATGTCATAAGAAAATGAAAGGGAATGAGGGGTGGTTCAAGACTTTTGCACACTACCATATTTGAGTATTTTTTGTTATTAGATGACATTTAATTTTTTCTTGGAATGAGCCTGTTGAAAGTGCACGAATGCTTTTGTAAGCACCCCACTGTTGGGCCTTTCAGTGGAAAAAAACATTGCCGTATAATTTCCCCCGGGGGACACTGTTCCCCTCCACAGTGGGAGTTCCGAGTGCATGTTGGGGGCAGGGGTCCAGCTCCTTTATTACAATGCATCTGTATTCCACTGCTGACTGAAGCACCATCGGTTATCGGTTGCTTTGCAGAATTTAAATTTTTACCTTTAGGCATTTCATCCTTCTGGCTTAGTTGACACAAGTCATGTGATACACTCGTGATTTCCCCAGGCCATCAATCTGTCTCGCTTTCTCTCTCTCTGTGTTTCTTGGCAGTTATAAGCCACCAGGTGTCTTATGTGTCCTGTGCCTAGACACTGTACCAACCCCTGGTACTCCCAGGACACAGTGGCATTGTTCTGTGTGGCCCATTGAATGTGACCCTGGTTCAGGGGGAAACAGCTGGTGGATTCTTCAGTACCAACCTACTTGGCATCAAGGCTGGGCTCTTGCCTTGGCGTTAAACTACAGCGTCACAGTTCCCAATCCGTGTAGGGACAGCTTTGAAAATTCATTGAGGGTCGCTGGACTTTTTCCGCAGTGTCAGGTGTGCAGATGTGTTGGTATGCTGCGCAGGTTCCTGGTATTCAAAGCGCATTTCTCCTTTGAGCTTTGAAAAGTCTGAGCAAAGAGGAGAGATCCTTGCCAAGTAGATGTTCAGTAAGTTTCACTTTGATTTGACCTTTTGATGGCGTTTCCTCCTTTTAAACACGACAGACGTGCTGCGGAGCCACAGCACGACAACACTGGGCAAACTCTGCCGTTTCGCCGCAGGGACATGGATATAGTACACGCACATAATTTCATTATAGGCCTATCCCTGTGACAAGAACATGGCTTTCTAAGAGGTTATGGGCTGCCCTCACCACAGGAAGTGACTCAGTATTGACTGGCGCTGCACTTCCTGTATGCTGATTCTTCTGAACTCCTCTCAGGATGTTTACCTCCTCCTTCTCCCCGTCTACCTCTCCCACCCTCTACCCCGCCCCTTTCCTTGGCCATGTGACTTTATGTCGCACACTCAGCTGCAGTTCACGACCAGCTTGTCAAGGTTTGTTTTGGTCAACACGCTGTGAGCGGTGATAGCTGCTGTTGGGCGTTTTAGACACGCTTGAATAAAGGTGATTCATCTTTTTGTAGAAAGCTGCTCAAATCCAGCGGATTTGACAACACTTCAACAGCTAAAGCAGACACGTCATCGATTCGTCTTAATAGATGACTCAGAAAACTCAAAGTGCACAATGCAGAACACACGGATTTAAATGCAAGCCACTCGTTTTGATCACAGTGGGGAAAACGTGAATTAGTCTGTACTGAATTATTCCAAGTATATAGTGTCGATTACTCTGAGGGAGGAAAGGGGCTCTCTTCCTGAGCCACTGGGTTCACAATACTGCACACAAGCGGTGATGTAAGCTGCTGGAAATGACATAATGTGAGTGTGTGTGCTTGAAAAAGAATCAAGACAACTGGCTGATCCATACCTTTTTAAATGCTCTGTATTAGATTTGAGCCACTGCAGAGCATAACCATAAATGTCCACGTGTTGGGCATCGCGTCTCGGGACATTTAACTTTACCAGTATTCGTTATGCCTACAATTAAACTTGCTTATTTCTTTTTGTTGTATCTCCCTTTCTCTCCAGTTCCCGGAGTGCGGCTTCTTTGGCATGTACGACAAGATCCTGCTATTCCGCCACGACTTAAACGATGAGAACATCCTGCAGAGGCTGACTGCAGCTGAAGACATCCATGAAGGAGACCTCATTGAGGTGGTGCTTTCTGGTATGCAAAGCAGTCTGATGTCATTTCTCACCTTACCGTAAATGTGTTTGTACAGTGTATGCACATTTTCCATCCTCTAATTTAAGAGGTCAAAATAGCATTAAGTGAAATGTTAGTTGGCATATTTGTAAAGGAAAAAAGACATTCTTGAGCTGCGCTGTTGAAGAGTAGAAAATAAAACTTCCCAGTTCAGATTAGTTATCCAGATAGTTTAGCTTACGGCCACATTCAGGTGAGAGCTACATGCGGACTGATTTTAATTAAATGCAGCTGCAGACACAAAGAGTGTTACAGTTTGAGCCACTGATGATGACTTTATGCAAACACAGTTTTTTCATGCAAAAGCACAGATCAGTTATTCGATGACTGGACCGTCTTCTTTCCACAACATGTCTTCTGCCCTCAAACATAATTATTTTACTGCACTTCTTCTGTTCGGTGTCTATGCAGAATTAATGTATAGTTATTGAGCTTGTGCCTGATTTGCATATTTAGTGATCGTATTTAGCCTTAATACGATGATGCTATCTGTTACTTACATTTTTTTTTACCTTAAATACTGCTTTTAAGAAAAAATGTGTGTAATTTTACAGCTCATAACTCTAAATACGGAGGCTCATTATCCAAGGCAGATATCTCACATCCATCCAAGCTCCGCAGCGTTATTTCTGTTTATATTCTCGGGATTTTGACGGGTTTGTAGACCTTTTATTCAGAGACGGATTCACTGAACATTCTGTTCCTAAAAACATGGTGGAAACTATTTTTCCTGGCTTTTGATATCATTTTTTATTTATGAGTGATAAAATGAGATTTTTTAAATCTTAAATTCAACAAAGGAAACAAAAATTTTTGAGCTTGGCTTCATCCAGTGTTCATATTTCTGTTCTGGGAAAACATCTAAACGTGTCTTGTTTGCAGCTTAGACATCAGCGTATAGAGTGGTTTTAATAGGACGGATGATTGTCTTAGCATACGTGATAAACTGCTGGTTTATGTTGGAAGTTGTGACCCATTTACCTGCAGTGACTCCCCTAATATAAACCCAGCAGCAGACTTGTTCATGTATTCAGAGGATTATACTATAAACCAAATTCTTCTAAATCTGGCAGCGCACTTCCTCCAATTTGCCCAGTTTTTGTTCAGTCTTTTCTTATATACAAACTGTGATACAGTGCAGTGTGTTTGCTGGCACAGCGTTGCTGCTGTTTTAGACTTCTAGACTTCCAAAACAGGAGAAAAATGAATATAAAACTCCTCCGAGCAGTATAAACCATGTGTTTGCAAAGTCTAAACAATGGTCTGAAAGTAATACGCTTCAAGTATTCGAGTCAGCTTATTTTTTTTAAAAATTTTGGGCCCAGTCGTCGTTGCCACACCTTCATAAACACGGTCTTTTGTGTCTTGTTCGGGGGTCCCGTTGGGACTGAGATGCTTGTTGTGAGCGTCCTCTGTGCTCTCCCAAAATAAATATTAGTCTTGAGCAATTTTTTGTCATTAGTGAACGAATACAAGCAGACAGTCCTCTCAAACACTTGCTTTCTGTGTGACGTTTGAGTTTTTTCTTTCCATAATTTTCCACCTTTGTAAAACTACACAGGTGCTCGGTTTTTCTTTGTTATTTCCTGCGATGAATGAGCCGGCTTCCTCTGCAGTGCTGAGACCAACAAATGGCTTAGGATATCTGTTCTGCTCCAATCTGTGCTGCTGCTCCATCTGCCTCCACTGGGAAGCACCTGACACCACCTGTGCTGAGTTCCCCCCTCTCTCCTGGGCTGACAGTATTGTTTGCAGGGATTTAGTCAGGGGATGATTGTATAGTTTCAGGATGTGAGGATACTTCAGGCTGAGGAATGTAGACTAAAGACTGGAGAACTTCCTTCTTTTTGTTTCTGTCTGTGTTTGTCTTGTGCTCTCTTTTGTGTCAGTCTCTGTGGCTCGCAATTCCCTCCCCGCTTTCTCTCGTTCTAATCCCCCCCCCTACCTGAACAAATCCGTCTGCAGGTGTTAGCGCCAACAGTGGAGCCAGGCGATTTATAACCTGAGATATACCTGCTGAAAACGGCTGTAGAAGATCTCAGATTTGCTACACATGGACACATGCTTCATCTCACAATCTGTGAACGCGACCTTCTTTTTGAGAGGCGCTTTGCATGTCGGACGCTTGATCTTTGCGTGTGAAACACAACCTTTTTCCACCGCGCAGTTTCTCTCTCGTCCTCGTCTCCATTCAGTTTTTCCTCAGCGAGCTTGTTTTTGGATTGTGCGGCTGTGGGAGAAGGACGGTCTGAATATCTCCCTCTCTGCAAGAAGCAGGCAGAAGTGGCTTTTTCTTGGCTGCGAGCTCAAAGAAAAAGGCTTGTTTTTCCTGCAGTAAGTGATTGTAGTAGACCTGCAGAGTGTAAACACGCTCTGATGTGCGGGGCGGCCCTAGATGCAGCGGACGCTGCGCGGGCCATCTCGGCCCATGAGTTTTGAGGTTTGGCCTGACCGAGTGTCCCTTTGTTCTCTTTCTCACTCCTCCTAAATTCCCACCCACTTTCACAAGCCCCTTATTCACCGCCACGGGCCACGTGAAATTGATATTTTACAACACCTTCTGCTTGTCATAAATATAACTAACTTGTTTTTGTGAGATGGAAACTTTTGACTCCGAATGGAAACTCGGTGCCTCCGAGCGAACAGATAGCACATTCATGCGAGCCCCGCCGCTCATGAGAAGCGCTCCGAAAAACAACGTGTCAAGTTTATGTTTGGAGTTGTTTGATACTTATTAGCACGATAACCATTACGTAACACTGTGACTGCTAAGAAGTGGCCAGTTGTTTTGCAGACGCGTGTGCAGAAAGCTCATGAATGCTGCCTTTCATGTGTCTGTGCGAGAAAGCTGTGCGCGCCTCTCGACATGTGACCTCGCTGAGCTCTTTCTCCTCTTCTTCCCAAACTGCCAATATCACCCCACCAACCACTGTAGTTCTCAACAGCGGCCCCGAATTGTCTCAGATCTTTAAAATTCCTGCAAAAGTCTGTAAATATTTTCCATTCCAGGGATTATGAGCAGTGACATCAAAATGTTTGCTTTCCCATTTGACCTGTCCTGCATTCTTTGCTCAAATTAAGAGATCGGATTCGTTTAACCAACTGCCTTTTTGTTTCCTCCCGTCTTTACTCATATCAGATGCTGCTTTTAAGCAAAGGACGTTTCACATTTGTTTTTTAAGCTGAAAATGCCTTTATCGGCAAACACAATGAAATGGCGTTAGCACATTTGCTGCTTAACCCAAGAGTAAATATTAACCGTCCCCTCGTTGGTCACTGCTGCCACATAAGTGACTGCATAGGAACAGGGAAGGCACAGTCACACACTCAGGGATATTTGGCAGCATGAGCCTTATCTTACTCATCTTCACATCTTTGATGATTCACAGCCGTGATTAGCCAAGTCTTGTTGCGACAAACTCACTGTGTCTCATTTGACACAGAAATGTGGAAAAGATGAAGACAAATAAGAGAGAAACAGGAAGAGAGACATATTCACGGCTCTGCTGATTTGATATTCGGTTCTTAATAACAAACAGGAATAAAATGCACGTCTCTGGTGTCTTATGGGCGTGCCCTATCACTGGATCACGCTCATGTGGTGCAGATGTGATGCCCTCTACTGCAGCAGTGAGACATAGCATCCGTGTTTATGTGCAGTAAGTGGAGCGTGTAGAGTAGATCTTCCCTGTGCAAGCTCACATGCACCTACTTACTTACATTAAAAACTGTATTCAAAAATATTTATTCTTCATCTTTAATGATGAAGTTTCTTTGTGAACTTTTCTATTTTCTGTCTTTACTCAAACAACCTCTTTTTCTGTTTGTGTTTGCTTTTTGTTTCTAGCTCAAGCCACAGTTGAAGATTTCCAGATCCGACCCCATGCCCTTTACGTCCACTCCTACAAGGCCCCCACCTTCTGCGACTACTGTGGCGAGATGCTATGGGGTCTCGTTCGGCAGGGGCTTAAATGTGAAGGTTAGACGCTCGCGCACACAGTGGCACTCACACTTGGATCAATTGTACCAAATTCCCAAGAACTTGGCCTTTATCTGCACCTTCCTTTTTACCGTATCCGCACTCAAACACAGATCCAAAAACACACCACATATCTGACCTTGTAACTGTATCGGGGAGATATAGAGGCAAACAAGAACAATGTGGCGCAGGCACAGTAGCCGTTGAAATGCTTGACATTCAGATCCCAGTGGACTCATGTCGCGCTCGCTTTCCTTACATTTTTTCACATTGTTGAATCATACTTGAAATATGTTCTTGTGTTTTCGTGTCAAGTTCTCCGCTGACAGCGAATAAAGTTTAAAGAGAGAAGATTTATTCACTTGTGAAACATTCCTGGCCATAAATTCTCGTACTAAGCCTGTTTATCAGCAGGACCATCTTGTGGCTGATTTGCAAAATGAGACGTTTCTTCACTGCATTTCTTACGATGATGTCATCTTTCCATGATTTCGGTAACTAATGTGATCTGTTTTTTTGCTTTCTTAAGGATGTGGGCTAAACTACCACAAGCGCTGTGCCTTCAAGATCCCAAATAACTGTAGTGGTGTGAGGAAGAGGCGACTGTCCAATGTTTCACTGCCTGGACCATCTCTCTCTGTCCCCCGACCTTTACCTGCTGAGAATGCAGTGGTTGTCCTGGATGAGGTAAGCTCGGATTGCTGTGAGTGTGACTGGATGAAGGTGCTCGGATAGAAAAAGAGCAGCGTAGAGGAATTTTAGTAGCTGCGAATTCTCTGAACAGAAGGGAAAATGTGAGGATTACCGTTTTATCCATATGTAAAATGAACTCACTGAAGCTTTGTCTTAAATGGAAAAAATGAAACAAATGAGAGAGAAGCAGGAAGAGAGACATATTCGGAGCAAGTATGTGTGGCGGGCAATCCACATGCAGCTCACAGGCTCTGTCTCCGCTGTTAAATGTTTCTAAACTTATCAAATGTGGCTCTTTTCCACGAGTGAACCTCCTGGGCCCTGTTGTAGAATACCACTGATGCAGAAAATTGAATTGTGCTGCACAGAGCTCTGTGGAGAGATCCTCAGCGAGGTCTTACGAAACCGTTTTTGCATAAGCCCACACTGAGATATTCCCCTCTTGTCTTTGTCTCTCCAAAAGGTCACCAGGAAATGTAATTATGCTAATGACATTAAAAGTCCATAGAAGTCCAAGTTTATGTATCTGCTCACTTGTTGGCAAAAAGTGAAGAAAACTCCATTCCTGACAGATTCCAGACTGCTCCATTTATCCACCAAAAAATCACAACTAAACTCTAATGTGTGGCAAGAGTGACAAATCTGATCGTCTGTTTGGACCAATAGAAGCGCAGACACTACTCACTTTTTTCTTTGATTTCTTTTACTCACATGTCATTACTCACTCTCTTTGTCTGTCACTCACATACTCCCTCTGAGGCTCTTCTACCTCTGTTTTTTATCTTATTTATTTATCTTTCCTCTTTCGCTTCCTTCCTGCATATGGTTTTTAATTCTTCCAAATACCCCCCGTCTTCCCCTTTTCCCATCCAACCCCAGCAGCAGAGGTCCCATCAGGAGGCAGGGAAGCGCATCCCGTCCTGGAGCGGCCGGCCTATTTGGATGGATAAGATGGAAAAGACACGGGTTAAGGTGCCACACACGTTCGCCATTCACACCTACACTCGTCCTACTATCTGCCAGTACTGCAAGCGTCTGCTCAAAGGTCTCTTCCGCCAGGGCATGCAGTGTAAAGGTAGGCTGACCAATGAAGACTCTGCTACAGAGGACGTGGAATAGCAGCGCTTTACCATAACTATCATAACATTTTGTTTCCTAGACTGCAGATTCAACTGCCATAAGCGCTGTGCTTCAAAGGTACCAAGAGACTGTTTAGGTGAGGTGGACTTCAATGGAGGTAAGTTCTACATCATCTTTCAAACTGACAGTTGTTTATTTCTCATATTTGTAATTCTAATAAAAGTTCTTGTGCAGAGCCAGCGAGCCCTGGGCCGGACTCAGACACTACCATGGATACAATGGAGGTAGACAGTAATTATATGGATTGTGGCAGAGGGATGGATGATCCAGATGAACCATCCACTCCGGATGAGAGGATGTTTGAAATGGACTCGCCGTTGCTGGACAGGGAGAAGGATGAAGAGCCCATCAAGACTATTAGGTATGAACATACTGGTTAATCCAGGCCAGCTGTAGCCCAAAACTGCAGTCGTTTACATTTGATGTTCCATGGAGACTAAGAGGCACCAGTGACACCAGGGACAAGGACGACTGCTTAACTCTTTCCTTCATAAACACGACATCTGGCGACCTCACCTGTACGCTGACCAGTTTTGCCACCTGAGTTCATGTCAGTAAAGTTGTTGTTTGGGGACCGTTAGGATAGTTTGTGGGTTTTTTCAAGGGATAGAAATCAGCCTCACTAACTTCTTTGTTCTCTAGGCAGTCCTTACATAGAACAGACACCGCTCAGTTCAGAAAAGAGCTTCAAGGATTATTCCTAGAAGACAAGTCAGACATGGGATTAAAAAGAAGCGCTAGGGTGGATTGGCCAATCAGGTGGCTAATCTATCAGCTGATGTGGGATGAATGTCAGAGTTCATGCAAACTACCCAGTCCTGGTTTCTGATGTTATTTTTGTATTTTTGTTCTACTGTAATCGAACAGTTGAGTAAAAAGGGATCAGAAACAAGAAGAGGAGGGGAAGACATTCAAGGTTGCTACTCTGATCTAAACTGGGGAATTTGGGGTTATTTTTTAACTACTAGGTCTAACGCTCCAACTCCTCTGTTTATTCTCCAGCTGCAGCAGCAGAGTCTGATGTTTCCAACAGTGTTACGTAAAACATAAAAAAAGCGCTTCACTTCGTATGAGGGATGTCTCAGGAATTACCTGCTGTGCTCTGAATAGTGTTTCGTTAATGAAATCATAACTCTAAGAGAGTTCCGGTTATTGTGATAATCATCACTAAATAAAAAAACCTCCTTTTATGTTTGCAGCCCCTCCACTAGCACCAACATCCCTCTGATGCGGGTGGTCCAGTCCATCAAACACACCAAGAGGCGGAGCTCCACGGTGGTGAAGGAGGGCTGGATGGTTCATTACACGAGCAGGGACAACCTGGTAAGACCGATAACCCCAAAGCCCAACAGAGGATCTTAGCCTGAAACGGCTCTGCCCTAAATGTATGCTGGGGAAACTGTTCACATGTGCTGAAATCAGCACACAGGGTATTTTCCTTGTGAAATAAAATTTTGAACTTCCGTAATATTGGTAGGTGGTCCATATTGTGCCACTAGGACTAACTCGGGGTTTCCATTTAACAGCGGAAGAGGCATTACTGGAGGCTGGACAGCAAAAGCCTGAGTCTCTTCCAGAACGACACCGGAGCCAAGTTCTACAAAGTAAGATTAAAACTATTATTTGTGCCGTGTTCTTGGAAAACCACGGCTTCAGCTCGATCTGGTGCGACGAACTATTATTCATAAGAATATCAGAAAAGCAGATGCAGCGTCCAGTCTGTGCAGAGTTATATCATGAAAATCCCCACAGTGCTTAGACAGAATTCACCAGCTCTACTGTCTTATGATTCAAACGTGTCATTTAGGAAAGATCTGTTTTCATATTCAGGTATAAAGGCTGTCTGTCATGCTTATGAGTGATATGTAAATAAAATCTACCCAGTGGCAGCCGCGTGACTCAGCTGAAGGCTGCCGCTTCACAACTGTAAACTACCCTGTGGTCACTTCGTCCCACTGAAATTCCCCCTGTGGTTTTTCACAATGCCGCCTGGTCTCTTCGCTGCGTGAAGTGAAAGGGTCGCCGTCTCAGAGTTTCTGCGTTTCATCATCCTCAGTATCACTAGCAGCAGAGATGGGACATTTAAATGGGGTTTTGAAGGAAATGTCAGCATTCAGACTGCGTCTGTCACACAAAAGAGTTTTGATTAGCTCTTATTTTAGGGAAGGGAAAACATTTCTAAAAAGTCACGCTGCGAGCTGTTGAATGCTGGCTTTGATTCTTTTTCTAATCCTCAGTGTTTGCTTTGAGTGAAATGTGAAGATTTAAACGTGTAAATGGAGTTGAGGAGACTATGTGTGACACTTCCCTCTCGGTGGCAGCGCCGTAGTCAGTCATTATGCCGCCACAGGGGCTTAATAGCACAGTAATTACACAGTGAGGCCTGGGGGAGGGAAGTACAGGCTGCAAGGTAAAGACTTCCACATGTGTGTTGTGTGTGCTGTGTAGGATGGAGTGTGTAATTATCTTATTGTTCTTCTCGCTTTGTGCGTTTTGAGACTTTAACACCTCTTCGAATTGTGGTCAGAGGTATGTTGCAACAGGGCGCTGAGTAGGATGCGGCAGAGTTTCCACTTCGGTTGAGCGAGTCTCAAACAGGTGGTCTCGCTCACAGCTCTGCTTATTGTCCTGCCTGCCTTCTTTTTGTTTTTTCTCCGTCCACATTTGTTGTGAAGCAAGTTTTGGAAAAACTGTATTCCTTCCCCCTTCTCTCCCAATTATTCTGTCACACCCTGCGTCCCCGGCCACTAAATCCTCGGAGAGGAAACCTCAGCGGGGACCGACTCCTCGGGTGTGTTTACAGGGCAGCTTTATGTGGTTCTTTATTATCAACTTGGCACTCAGCTATGTTTAAAAGCTTCAGGAGGCTAATTGAAGGCTTGCTGTAAATCTCCTTTTTATGCTCCAAAGTTTGGTCTTTGCCTCTTGCTTCAGAGCAGAGGATTTTTATCTGGGACAGATAACATGAAATTATTTCCTGTAGTATTTTGGGGGGAGGGGGTCTTCTACCGAAACCACTGCTTCTCCATGAGCTCCGCTGGTATCCGGAAAGCCGTCTGCCTCGAGCTCTTTCCTTTCATTCCTCCCCAGTTTCTAGCCTGCTGCTCATCAGTGTGTGGCCGTCGTCCTCCCCACTCCCCTTTTCTTTATACCTCCAATCTGATTAGTGGTGGTCGCGTGGTGGCTCGCTCGCCAGGCATGGCAGCCATTTTCGCCATTTGGAAGCCATAACAGCTCCTCGTTTGAAGATGAGACCCCTGTACTTGTGGCTTTCTCTGAAGAAGCTTTCATGGGGTGAGGGGGCTTCTCCCTGTCACAGTATCACACACGCCCACTCACAAACGACCCCGTGGAGGAACGGTAGTTGCTTGGTCTTTTGTCTTGGTGGCTAGTGGTAGCGCCAGCGCCTCGTGCTCAGATGGGGCCTCTTGCTGGCCCTGCCTTGTAATCAGGGAACCGCTTGAGCCGCCGCAGAGCGCGCTCACGTGACCAGGCCCTGCTAACCACAAGCACTTCATCTGATACTGTGTGGTGAGCCACGCAGAGCAGACGGCGTGCGCCTCTTTGAGCCCCCATTGGTTGGAAATTGTCTGTATTTGTAATTTCAGCCCTCCCTCCCACCTTTGATTTGACAGTGAGTTAGACGGGCGAGGGGGGGACTTTTGAAGTGTAGTCTGGCTCCACTTTCTGTTTGTGCTCACAAGTCAAGCGAAGAGGAAGGCAGAAAGTTAGAGCGGGGACGACTGAGTGCGGCGTGTGTGTGAGTGTTACTTCCTCTGTCATTACCTTTTGTGTATCATTGCTTAATTGTGGATTTGCTCATTTAGTAGCATGATAAGTTTTTGATCTAAGAAAGTATTTTTTCATATTCTTCTAGTTTACAGCCAGCATCGGCTATAGGAGATTTTTATTTCTCCACCACTCCATCCCAGCACTTTATATGTGCAGCACTGTGTGGAGGGGAAGTGTATCTGTTTGTTTTGGTTCCTTCAGAAGTTCATGTGCTTTTGGACTTGCATAAATTGTTTATTGGCTGAAACATTAAGAAAGACAGAAAAGAAGACTCCGATTCTTGCTTGAGCTTTCATTGAGAAATGCAGATTGTGCTCTTTTATGTTTCGTCTGCTTTTCTTATCAGTTCTCCTTCGCTGCTTCCACAGGAAATCCCTCTGTCTGAGATCCTCCAGGTAGAGCAGTGCAGAGACTACAGCAATCTGGCTCAGGGCAGCAACCCTCACTGCTTTGAGATCATCACAGCCACCATGGTCTACTATGTAGGGGAGAACAACGGCAGTCACTACCACAGCCCTGCTCTGGCCGCCTCTGGAGTCGGCATGGAGGTGGCTCAAGGCTGGGAGAAGGCCATCAGACAGGCCCTGATGCCCGTCACGCCTCAGCCCAGTGTAGCCAGTGCTGCCGGCCAAGGCAAAGATCACAGTAAGTAGAATTTATCAGAACTTTCTTGTGCTAAAAATGCTGCTGATATGTCTCCGGATGAAAAACTTTTATCTTGTGTTTGTAGGAATGAAATCAGCTTGCATGTGTCTTTGGTTAGCGCATGAAGCAGGCTTGTTACCTGTTGCGGCCGTGACAAACGAGAACTGTTTGCTCATATAGAAAGAAAAAGGCTCTCTGTGCCCCGTTGTAGGCGATTTTTAAACTACTTTGATGACCTTAAAGTTGATGTCCTCGGTTAACTTTTGCTAGCCTGGGAAAGCCCTGACTCGGGGTCTGTAGGCCAAAGGAAGTAGGGCTGTGAAGTCACTGTTTGGGGATGACAGTAGTGTAAGTAGTGAAGTGACATGACTGTATGGAAACTGAGCTTTTGATGGTCAGGGCAGCGATAATATCTCCCAGTCGTCGAAAAAAGAGAGAGAAATGAGAAATGTGCACAGTTTGAGGTTAACTGATAACGAGCGTGACATGAGAAAACCTGAGAAAAGACGCTAGAAGCCAACCTGATAAGATAACTCAAACTCACTACATAGATGTGAATTCATTTACTAATGAACTAAGCCGCACTTTACTATCAGTAGATGAAACGTTTAATGTGCAGATGACAGCGTGATGTATGTGTTTGTCTCTGTTAATTGAAAAATCAAAGCATTGTCTGAGAGTGAAATTCCATCTTTGTGTGTCGAGCATTACCTCACAGAAAGTTTTCTGCTGGCTTTTATCTCCGGCTTTCTGTCCAATGCCTAGTATGCAGAATTAGTTTCTGCGGCTGTCTGAATCCCCAGTTTTGAAATGCATTGCATACTTTCAGCATTCAGTCACAGATAGCTTTCCAGATCAATTTTATAGCCAATTCATTGTGTAATAAAATGCTTCATTATGTGGGGCTGTGAGTTATTGCGTGCAGCTGTGATAAGATTGCAAGTTTTAGAAAAGTAGAAATACTGGTATCTGAGCAAGCTCTGATTACAGTTGCTTAAGAATTTAGTGTCTGCTCTGTGCATTGGCAGAGTGATGTTGTGTTACTTGTTAAATGTGGAAATATCATGTGTTTCCCTCTGTAGAAGAGCTGTCTATTAGCATATCTGTGTCCAACTGCCAGGTCCAGGAGAATGTGGTAAGTGGAGCTTCTTTTTTCTCTTAGATGCTGTTGCACAATTTCCCAGCACAGCTCGCAAATTTATGCATTCATATGCTATTAAAATAGTTGCTGTGGTTAGATCAGAAACGGTATCCTAGTGCGCCTGTCGCCGAAACATCCAGTGGAAGCTTTTACGCTGCAGAAATGGGGAAGCTGCAGACTCATTTTTTGGTCACGGAGTTTTCGTCTCAGTTCCACTTCTGCATTTAGTGAAAGTTGCATATTTGGCAATACCTGAAAAACATTTTGGAAGGGCAGCAGTGTTGCCAAAACCAAAGATGATGTAACTGTTTCAGCATGGAAAGTTCACTTGAATGTTTCCACAAGCAGAGGAAAATTAACGGTGTAAATTATGCCCGTGTAGGATATTGCCTCGGTGTACCAAATATTCTCTGATGAAGTGCTGGGATCGGGCCAGTTTGGCATTGTGTATGGAGGTATGTTTGTGCTTTAGTTAAAAGGAACATTTTATATTCAGTGTCTGTGCTGTGAATTGATGTTTTTTTCCTGTTTGGCAAACACAGGCAAACACAGAAAGAGCGGCAGAGATGTGGCCATCAAGGTTATTGATAAGATGAAATTTCCTACCAAGCAGGAGAGTCAGCTGCGGAATGAGGTCGCCATATTACAGGTAATCACTGATAACAGTTAAGAGAAAATCCACTCATTACATTTGTCACTGGTTTACATTTACTCTTAGCGTATTCCTCGTTTGAAGCCTTTGATCTGTTTCTCTGTAGAATCTGCATCACCCGGGTATCGTTAACTTGGAGTGCATGTTTGAGACGCCTGAGCGGGTGTTTGTCGTCATGGAGAAGCTGCACGGCGACATGCTGGAGATGATCCTGTCGAGCGAGAAGAGCAAACTGCCTGAACGAATCACCAAGTTCCTCGTGACGCAGGTCTGCACCGCTGAAACACGGCTCTCTGCCCTTTCACCCCTCGGTTCTCAAATCAAGATTCTGTCCCAACACTGAAATAGTCAGATAATGACAGTCACTGAGAATCGAGCAGCTTTGCTGCATGTTTCATCCTCTTAGTCCTCTTAGTGCTGTGTCTTCCTTCCCTTCTCTCTCTGTGCCCTATTTTGGGGGTGTAATGGGTCTGTGCTCCAGCTCTGGGGCCTGTTTATTCTTGTGGTGAGCTGATTGGAGGGAATTGTTTATGGGATTTGGTCTGTATGGCATCACGGCCTCCTCCCTGGCTGTGGATTACAGCCTTCAGTATACTGGTGGCTCTGTGGCCTGATTAGAGGAGCAGCAGGCTCCGTGGATCTCGGGTAGCAAACGGGAGCGGGGCCATTAACAACAACCCCATTAGCTGCGGCAGGCTCGGCTCAGATGTGGCCAGGAGGGCCTCTGCTAAAGCCAGGGTCAGGATTGGCGAGCCAGGCTCTCTGTGGTCTTGGGGCAGGGCCACGGGCAGACATGCGTGCAGCGCTCACTTACAATAGGCCTTGTGAATATAGATGAGACGATGAGATGAGATCATGTGTCCCTTATATGGCAGTGCTGGTAAAGATGCAAGTATTTAAGGGCATTAGTAGGTTTATATTGCTACTATTTTTCCACATGGCGGCACCATAGCGTCTCCTCCATACATTACACAAACAGCACTCTGTTCATAGCGTACGGTTTACAGACTTTACAGTGTTTTGATCTTTTTAGCTGAATCTGTGCTTATGGGACTTGTGTGTTTGCAACAGATCCTTGTGGCCTTGAGACATCTGCACTTCAAAAACATTGTTCACTGTGACTTGAAGCCTGAGAATGTACTGCTGGCCTCTGCAGAGCCTTTCCCTCAGGTGAGAGCATATATATTTATGCGTTTTGCATGTGTGGAGCTGTGTGTCCGCATGCGTGTGTACGTTAACCACGCCGCTTTTCTTCTCCAGGTGAAGCTGTGTGATTTTGGCTTTGCGCGTATCATTGGGGAGAAGTCGTTCCGGCGGTCGGTGGTAGGAACTCCGGCTTACCTCGCTCCAGAAGTGCTGCGCAGCAAAGGCTACAACCGCTCCTTAGACATGTGGTCAGTGGGAGTGATCGTGTACGTCAGCTTGAGCGGCACGTTCCCGTTTAACGAGGACGAGGACATTAATGATCAGATCCAGAATGCGGCCTTCATGTACCCTCCTACGCCCTGGAAGGACATCTCTGCAGAGGGTATGAAGACAAAGAGCTACTTGTTTGTTTGCTTTCAGAAATGTTTGATCTGATCTGACCTTCTCGTCTGTGAGCCGTTGGCGGCCTGCTGCACCTGTAACTTAAATGATATTCACACATGTAGCTCCTCCCCACCCACACGTCTGGGTCATCTGAACTTTATATCAGCTTTTTTATGTCTGTGGTTGAAATGAATCACTTTCAAATCTCCCCAACTGCCCAAGTTGCACCTCCTCCCACTCACTGTATATAGAATATTACGCGGTAAAAACACTGAATATATATATTGATAGATTTATCTTTTTGCAGGTCTTGTTCCCTTTAATTCAAAACCACCTCTGACTTATCTTGTTCACTTACACTTCTTGTACTCTTAATTCCTCCGCAGCCACAGATCTGATCAACAATCTCCTCCAAGTCAAAATGAGAAAGAGGTACAGCGTGGACAAGTGTCTCAGCCATCCCTGGTTACAGGTATGACTCATTTGCTTTTTCCTCTCTTTAAATTGCAATTCGAGCTAATTCTCGGAGTCATAATTCTGTCAAGTCATCAATTCCCTTCATTGAAAATAATCTACAGATGACTTGTGTGAACATTAATAGTCAGAACATGGAAAACATGAAATAGAGTTAAAGGTTCCGCCCACTTGTGGTTATGTCACCATTAAACTTCCTGGTGGTGAACTAGAAGTCAAACAACCACAACAGCGCTGTCCCTGCACATCAGTACACTGTGTCAATCTGAGTGACCCAGTTTATTTTGACAATAACAGCGTTTGGCTTATGTGGCCAAGAACTGGACCGCGAAGCCCGAAAAGTAAAGGAAGTGAAAACTGTGTATAAATGCTGCGAGCTGAATGCAGATTTACCTCTGAATCAGTTTATGTGAGGGCCGCTTCTCCACAATGAGCCAAATTTACTGACAGGACTTTCGTGTCTGTTTTGGTCAGGACTACCAGACGTGGTTGGACCTGAGGGAGTTTGAGACGCGGCGAGGCGAGCGCTACATCACCCACGAGAGCGACGACGCGCGGTGGGAGGAGTACGCGGACGAGCACAGTCTTGTTTACCCTAAACATTTTATCATGGCTCCCAACCTGGACGACATGGAAGAGGACCCCTAGTGGAGCGGGAGACTTGCTACACCACATGTATCTCACAGAGTTTTTCATGAAGCTTTGAAAGTGGCAGGTTTTCCCTCCAGAACTCTTGAAACAGAGATAAGCCAGTCGGGTGGAGAGGCTGGAAAAGTGGGAAAACCCAGCAGAGGTTGTAGTGTGAAGCACCGCTACAAGCAGGCGGAGATGCGCGTCACAGAAACGCATTAAGACACTGTCACAGGAGGCGAGTGCTCCCTCTTCCTTTGTGTATAATAATACGAAAACATTCCATGAATTTGTTCAATCTTGGTTCATTTTTTAAGGACTAGCAGAACAATGTTTATGAACACGCATAGTTCTGGATGAAGGCCGTGCTCGTGATGTAAGAGAGGAGTCGCGTGAAGCGCTTACGTCGGGATTAAAGGGCACTTTTCGCAAGGGATTTACAGCCTGAGAATTAAACACACGAGTTTGTTCTCATTTCTAAACTGTTTGTGAGACTGTCCTGTGGCATGAAACTGGAACTATCACGCAGATTTGTCTGGGTTTTTTAATGTATTTTAGTAATTGTGGTAGGTTTTTGCACTATATTACTAATTTCCATAGCAACTGAATAGAAAACACTATTCACTGCTACAGAATGCAAACTGTTTTTACATTTCCCGTCAATATTCAAAGTTAGAAACGGTGTCACGCAGTATTAGCTCCTTTGTCTCAGATCCCAGCAGGTGTTTTTAACCTACGTGTGTTCAGAGTGTGATCTGTTCATGGCAGCTAGTAGTGTGCAAGTTTTATCGGCTTGCTCTCGGAGAGAGAAACCAACAAACCCTGACCAAATATGTTACAACATTTCCTTTCAACTGTTTTCCTTTTTTGACTTTGTGAATCTTTTGTGAAGGCCGTAACCCTGAAGTGTAGTTGAATGCAATACAACAAGGAACGGACTCTTTTGTTCGGCATCGCATTTTTGTACTTTCACTGTTTTCTTGAATGTGACCGTTGAAGCGCTCCAGTGCTGGGACGTGTTCTTTGATGTTCTCCGGGGTTGCGGTCGAATAGTCAAAAAAGTCATGTCCTATGTTCTTGTTTCTCTAGGAAAACATCACAAGGTGAAGGAAAGGTGAGAATTCACAGAGAACCTGGTGCATCCACACTAGGCTGTGTAGCACTCGATGATGAGTAATGTTGATTAAGATCAAGTTCACCCTTTGCTTTTATGCTGGCTGTATAAACATGGAAAATTTGATAAAAAGCAGCAATCTTTCCATCCATCCGCCCACTGGCTGCTCCTGTTCTGAGTTTGGGTTGTGGGGGGCAGTCTAAGGAGAGCCCAGACCTCTCTGTCACCAGCAAGCTGCTGTAAGGGCTGAGACATGCCAAAGCCAGCTGAGAGATACATTTCCTCCAGTGTGCCCAAAACACCTCTTCTAGTAGGCACCAAGAAAACATCTTAGTTAGAAGCACAAACCACCCAACTAGCTCCTGAATGACCAAACTCCTCACCCATCTCAGGGAGAGTACAGCCTCCCTTTGGAGGAAGCTCATTTCTGCCATTTGTATCTGCGATCTCATTCTT
This sequence comes from Perissodus microlepis, assembly GCF_051167445.1. NCBI lineage: Eukaryota > Metazoa > Chordata > Actinopteri > Cichliformes > Cichlidae > Perissodus > Perissodus microlepis. The sequence goes on from NC_140479.1 coordinate 9,264,667, forward strand.
ACCCAGCTCGTGGCCATGGGTGAGCGTAGGAAACGTAATCAACAGCTTCACTTTTACACTCAGATTTCTCTTCGTTACAGCAGATTGGTACAGCGTCCTCATCATTGCTGCTACCACGTCAGTCTGCCGTTTCAGCAACCAGAGATCGACCCTGTGGCGCCTCCTTCGGGCGGTAGGTTCACAGGGCGGCAAGTACACGGCCAGACCCCATGGGCTCAGGCCTGAGCTCTGGTCCCATGATGTTTGTTTCATAGGGGTAAATGTAAATCTGTGCTCTTACCAAGAACCTATTTGCCTTGGGAGACCCTACCAGGGCCAAATGCCCCTGACAACAATATATAATATTTAAAAAAAGGATGTTACCCATCGCAGTTAAACATCGCAGTGAAAAACACGTTTGTCACGTTGAGAACAGTTACTCGTCCTGTTCTTTTTTTATTTGTTCTTCAAACTAAACAGATGTTCCAGTTTACCTGAGCCGTCTTCAGCTGTGAAAGCAGTAAAGCTCAGTCTGATGATGCACAGTTAATAATTTTAGTCTTTATTTTCAACAAACGCTTCAAACTCACGTTAAAAAAATATATTCTTAAAGGTTCAAAACATATAAACATATTAGGATGTTATGGCATAAGATGATTTTTGATCTAATGATGCAACGCTTTGAATTATGGGAAGCCGCCGTGTCCCCACATTTCTTAAAAGAAGGTCAGCGTGTGTCCTAAACGTCACCGTTCCTCAGCAGAGAATTCAACCAACACTTATCACACCCTCCTTGAAAAAAATGACTATTCGACCTCAACCCAGCTATCTGAAATGTTTCATCACCAACGTGGGCGAAACTGGCTTTTAAACAGAACAAAATATCAGGAGTTCCACGTTCATTATGTTGTCCGATCATTTCACACGGGAGCGAGTTTATATTTGCTCCGTCGGTGTGTTTGGGAGTATGTTCCAGTTTCCTTTCTCTGTCTTTGTTGCCGCTGGATTGGCAGGTGTCAGTGTTTTGTATATTTCAGTACATACCAATGAAATAAAAAAAACCTAAATGAAACATTTGGTAAATTTCTGAAATCCTCTCTGTTCACACTGCTTTCTTTAGCGGTGTATTATGTTATATACCTGCTGTCTGGAGAACACGGCTCCAGGTGCAATAAAAGATAAAGACGGGCTTTGGATGTGTGCGCAGAGGCAGCAGTGGCTCGTAGTTTTCTGTGTGATTCATCAAGATGTGCGAGTGTGCGCGTGCGTACGCGTCGTGCTTTCACATGTCGGATCCCGTTCACAGCAGCTGGATGTGATTGTTGCACCACACCGAGCAGTTTACTGAGCCAGCCACTCGCCACAAGAGAGTAATGACATAGTTAAAGAGGGCGGTAGTGAGGAAGGGGGTTGTGGAAAACTCTGAAAACACTCGGGATGAAAGCTATCACAGATCCCTTCGAGTATCAGCTCCAGTGTAATGGATGGGCCTATTGTAAGGTAGGCCCACAATAAACTGCTACAGGGAACAGACAGCTGTCAATAATTTAGAAAAGTGTTTGAAGTTTCCTTCACTGGATATAGACTGTGAAGTAATCACAACTATCCCTGCTGCAGCTCTTTTTTCCTCTCTCTCTAAGGATACATGATACTGCTCACCTCTATCTATTAGTATGAATGCTTTCAAGATGTGCACTTTCTTTGCAGTCCTTATGACCCCATTAACCTCTGAGTGGGGGGGACACAGAGGCTCTGATATGCTGAACAGGCCCAAATACAACAGGACTGTTTAAATCTATTCTCTTTCAAACGGCATACCGTACCTCATAATAAAGTGTAGCTCGTCTTCGTTAAATTAGAGGATACAGCGTAAGAAGAATCAGGCAAAAAACAGGCAATGTCTCCCTCGTCTGGTTGCCCAGAGGTGTAAAGGTTTCAGTCATTCATGTGTTCCTTTAACCTGTCATGGCCCCATGCAGCACCAGCAAACCTTTGCTCTTATCTAAACACATTTTTCTTTTTCAACCCTAACATTTAACCGTGTTACTCCTTTTTCTGAGCTCAACTTCATTATTTTGTAGAAGCCATTCGTGGCCCTGTGTGTAGCTTACAGAGGTGTAATAAGGAAAGTACATTAAACTTTTTACAGAAGCTGGATTTTTTTTGAAAGTTTTACACTGTGCTTTTGAATTTTTGTTGGAAAAATCAAACCAGAAACAAATCATTTACTCAAGAGCGACGTGCCTATAAAGTGTCTTTAAACACTTGCTGTCATATTTATTGTGAAACTGTAAGATGACTTTAGCATCAGTTGCACAGTTCTGATGGGTTTTCTCCAGGACGCAGAAGTTACGTGGATGACGTTACTGAATATAGAGTGCTAATCATACAGGGCGGTGTTATGAGACATTATCAGAATGGAAGAACAAGACTGTTAGATAGTCTAAAGCAGTGTCAGTATTTTTACTTTGTCTGTATCCAAAGAGAAAACTGTTCTCTTTGCTGCCAGGAGGTGTCACTCTCTGTTGGTTTATCCACTGAAATTTGAAAGGAAGGCTGGTTGTGGCTATTACTGAAAACAGATTATCCTGGAACCGGCAGATTATTATTTCTTTACAAATGAGAAAATATATAATCAATGTATTACAGTCTATAACATTAAGAATTTGCCTTTGCATATACTGAAAACTACAGCGTTATCAGTCGCATATCACAGCTGAATAGAAGCTTCTTTTGGACACACATCTGAAAGGCTGATATAAAATTCACACATGAAGACCGAGCTACAAGATCCCTCTCAGAAATAACATCTGCTGAAGGATCAGAGACAGCGATCTGTCTTTGTTGCCCTGATCCTGGCGTCTGTGTGTATTTGTTGAGCAGCTTTGCCTGGTAGCTTCTCGGCAGGTCTCTCGTCACCTCGAGGGGAGGTCCGCGTGTCACGCACCCTCGCAACCCCCGTCCACGGCCGCTTCTTCTCGCTTCTGCTCCGTGTCATCCGTTCCTCCGCTTCTCCTCTCCGCTCCATGCTGGGTATCCATGAGCTTCAGACCAAACAAGCAAACAAACAGAACAACAGAAAAACCCATCACCCGGACGAGGTCGGGCTGGGCTTGGGGGGAGAGATGGGGATGGCTCTTGTTTGCTCTCTGGGCCAGTTCTATTTCACTGTGATGGCAGAAAAGGCCTCCCAGGACACTACTACCCACACTTGTGTTTGACTTCCAACGGGGATCAAGGTGGTCTTCACTCTGCACTGACACATCATCTTCTGATCCAATACACAGCTGGCTGCAGCCACAGGCCTGTAGCCTTTACCTAGGCTGGTCCTGTACTCGTTAGCTGTGGTCTTGGCCTTTATCTGAGGGACTTGTTGGTGTGGCATTCAGCTGGTGGCCTTTCGTCCTCACACAGCTGTTTTTCAGCCATGGCCAGCAAATAATGAACTTTAAGTAAATGTTGACTGTGATAAATAATCTAAAACACAAATGCCAAAGAAATGATCAAGATAGGTGTTTAATATTAAACTGATTAAAGTGAAATCTTTTCCTGTTTCTGCATTATGTTCTTTGTCGTATTATCAGTCAAGTGCACTCTGCCTGGAAGAGGCTGTAACCCACACGTTAGCCACGCCGCTCCGGTTTTTCTTCCCGTGTCCTCTGTAAAGGGCATCACTCCCAAAAAACACTCTTCCCTCTTCTTTTCACATTAAGACCCGGGTGGTAAATGAATGCCTCCGCAGAGAGCTTTTTACCTTGAGGCCGGTGTGTATTGGAGACACAGGTGGGGAGTGCTTCACAAGATCAACCTGCATGTTTAACGTTTGACTAATAATTGAAATTTACCGAAAGGTTGTATAATACGTTAATCAAATGCTTTGGCATCACTTTAGACTGTATATTGGAGAAAAGAAGGAGGTGAAAGCCGTGTGTGTGGTGGCTTGTAAGGACATCCAGTCATCCTTTTGTTGTAAAGGCTGTGGAGAGAGGAAATGAAAGCCGGGAATGGTTTCCTCGTCTGGGAAAATGCAGATGAGCTATGTAGGTATGTTTGATTTGCTGACTCCAGCTGTGCCTGGAGAATTCCCCTGACCCATCCTAAGATCTGGTTGTTGTGTGAGGCAAAATGTAGGCTGCCCCTGTTGCAAAGCAGGCAGGCGCAATACGCAACCCCCCCTGAAAGGAATGGTCATTGAACTCTCAGGCAAGTGGCAATATTTGTTCACCTGAAATACTCACATCATGGCAATTGGGGTAGGGGTGGGCTCAGGGGCTGGGCAGGGCCTCCTCGATGCAGCTGTGGCCAGACCGGGAAGTTTTGTGGCTGGAGAGGGGAAGGGGCTTTCTTGTTGGGGGGTTGTTCAGATGTAGCCGCCTTATTGTGTCCTTAAGGAGGCAGGCACCATATTTGTTCGAAGCTGCAGGAGGCTGATGAGGTGCTAATCTGTTGAGTGGCTGTGTCATTGGGGCCCTGTTCCCAATGGCCTGTTAGCTGTCAGAGCCTGTAAAAGAGGCAAAATTTATTGGCCCCAGGCCAGGGCTCAGCCATCGGTGTCCACGGGTAAGCAAACACAGATTGGACACTTATGCTGTTGCTCTGGTAGAGCTGGCTTTAACACCAGGCTCCTGGGGTGACACGAAGGCAGCTCTTTCAGCCCTCTTCATGAGTTGTCAGCCCCCTCTATGCTCCTCTGTAAACACTACAAATTAGCCATCTGCATATGGATGGGCCCTTAGTCCATACAGGAAGCAGACAACTGCCTGCAAGAAGGCTGAAGATATCGACTCTCCTCTAACAAATAACCCCCCGGCCCCCCAACGCCAGCTTTTAATTTCTCATGTATGCAAAACAAAGCGTGCACAGTCAGTGTTTTAGATATGCTGGTAACGATTTCTTGCTCGAGAGAAAGATTTTGTTGTACGGAGCCTTGGAGCGTGAAGATAATGAAAGCGCTCGGCTGGCCGGTTGCTTGTGATGGGTTCGGGTCAGCAGTCAGAGGTAATCCCAAACTTGAATTTCCCCCTCAGCCTGGAATACAGATAAGACTGCAGCAGATCTGAACCTCACTCTGACTGACTGAGTGATTGATGGAAAAAGGAAATGGACCACTCAGATTCAGAGATGTGTTTTCTCGAGAGGTCTCCCAGCAACAGCTGCAGTGCTGCAGGTTTGAACATCATTCACAAATCAACGCGAGATTAAAACAGTTGATGAATTCATTTAACTGTCACGGAAAGGACGATACCAGAGGTCTGTCCCCTGTGAGACGCTGAGGGCACTTAGGATTAAAAAGACCATTACTGATACGCAACTTTTTAATCACGAGGCCAGGTTTGCCCTCTTGTCCACACTGACGGATCTGACAGCATGGTGGCCGCGTGTGAACAGCAAGCTCGTCGTGGATTATTGCACGGGCTTGATTGTAGTGATATTTAGACACAGTGCTTCCCATGGGAGCCTGGCACTTTAATTAACATAGCACCAGCGGCTCTCCTCCTGTTCTAATTGCCTTCAGTCTGTGATTAAATGTGTATTGACTCTGCAGTTGGTCCACTAATGAATAACAATGTGCTGATTTGGTGATATTAAATCTTCTGGTTCTAATACACAACCCATCCACGTTTTGTAGAAAGTTCAGAAAGCACAAGGAGTCGTGGCATCTGATCTATGTCAGAGTGTGGGTATATATCCCCCCCCCTCAAAAAAAAGTATTTTAGCCTTTAACCTGCAGCTTTATATCCAGCAACCCTGTAAAGCCTGAGCAATTAAATAATTGCCAAAAAATTCAAATTTATTTTGAAAATTACGTTTTTATTGAACCTTCTGACAAATTCAATATCTATTTGTATATATGAGTTTTAATTTATATTATATTTGCTTCATCTGGCACTTTTTGTTTGTCAATTTATTACTTAAAATAATTTGATCAATTTATTTTGGTTGGGAAAAAGAAATATCACACCGATGATGTAGAAGTCTGAAAAGCTCTGAAAAGACATACTTGGTGTTACAGGGTTCAGCCTGTACTTCTTTCAGTTGAGATTAAACTGGGTTCATTTAAATAACATAATTTAAGCCCACGTGTGTCTCAGTCTTATATGACCCACTAAGTGTGCGGCTATAAGAACTAAAAACACTTAATACAGCAGTAAGTTTGTATTATTTTGTTGCTCTCAAAACCTGAAAACCAAATATAATCTAGAAGGTTTTTGCAAATCATGTATTAATTATGAATAAAGCAGCTTTTTTTTCTCGGTCAAAATTAATTTCCAGACCTGTCAAAAGAATAAACTGCAGCAACATTAACACTCAAAATTCTATTTCAGTGCATTGGATCCTTCCATCTCTCAGGATTTCATCTTCCTCATTCTACTCCTGTGGTCCAATAGATAAACTGTCACCTTGTTTGACAGATGAAGGCCGGCGGTAAACATAGGTTCTTTTTTTAACATGACAAGAGGAAAGTATTGCATCTACAATGCCTTGGATACAGTCAACATAAAACATATCGAATGGCATTCCTCACTGCATTCCTCTCAATATCAAAAGGTGCGTGTTTGAGGATAGCCTTACTGCGTTTACGCCTGTGTTTGCGCCCTGACCCACTGGGGCCAGTGCAATAACTTTGGACTGCCTCCCACCGCATCTCGTTGCAATGACCACTCTCAGTTTTTATTTAGCTAGGTTGTGTGCCTTTCCAGTCCGGCCGCTTTTCAGATTCATTTCCAGGTAAACACAGTGTGGCCAGCCACAAACCTGCAGCCAACAGGCGTTGTCACAGCTGTGGCAGATAATGGCAGGTCCAAACTCCAGCCCGGCTCTGGAATGTTTACTGTCACCACAGGCAAGTTGGCCGCAAACATTTTTTTTCCAGCACTTTCCAAGAGGAAGACTCTCTTGTTATTAATTTTATTTTGACAAATCACATGCTTAACCCTTTGCCCTGTGCCGTTTTGTGTGGCTCGGTGTACTCAGGAGGGTAGAAAGGCACAAAAAGGTGCATTCTTCAGCAGAGCTTTTAATTTCAGTTGAGAAAGAAATCCTTACTTTGAAAGCTGAAACTTAAAGCTAGCACATAACTGCCAACAGCTCCTGGGTGTTTGAAGGAATGTTCCACCTTCCTCTCACCGAGCACAGATCTATCCGTTTCCATCCCCCTGCCCTGCACCCAAGAAAACTTCCTGGTGTCATTTTGGGGCCACGTGTGTGCTTTGCTTTCACCTCTTTAACTCAGTCATTACATTTTCACCACTTAGTGGATTCCCTTATCATAACCAGTAAATGAATAACATCTAAATGTGTGAAATGTAACACCCATTATTCTAAAGGCTAATTAATCAAGAGTGTGGCAAATCTAACTGGAGGAGAAAGAGGGCTACACTGCTGCTTCAGGTGCCTCAAGTAAATTTTCACTGGAAATATATAAATTTTATAACAACACACTGAGCTGTGTTCTGACACAATCTCATGAGTACAAGTCAATGCAGTCCTGGCCTCATTTTCAGTGCACGCCGGATGGTGAAAGCTTCAGCTGGGAACAGAAAAACTGCCAAGAAACGCGGCAGCGGTTTGTACATATTGCAGCAATGAGCGTCAGGCCATTAGATTCCCTGCTCAGTGTGTTGAAGTGAACTATTAAAATGCATATTTAAAGCTGGTGTCAATGGAATAAACCAGAGGTTAAATAGAAGGGAACACACTGCCTGTATTTGACCCAAAGGTTTACATGGTCTGAACCTCAATCATAAGCAAAATGCATTACAACATGACTTTAATTTGAGTGTGAAAGAACACAAAGACTCTGAAATCTTTGGATAAAGATTTTCATTTTATATTGCTGCTTTTTTTTTAGTCCCGTTTTACATAATTACGCTAGAAGAATGGATACTTGGCATATTTTTTATTCACTAACAGACCAGCTTACAAGTATATACATGCACGTGTAATTAACCTTCTGAATTTAAGCCGAGTGTAACGCAACGCAAGATTTTCAGTCTTTGGTGATTCAATCATCTTTTCTGTACCAACCATAAAGAGGCAGTGATTAACTACTCTGGCTTTTAAAATTCAAATTAAAGCTACCACGGGAGGAACTTGTTCTGATTCTGTGGAACATTTGAACTGTGTTTCGGAGCTCACATTTCTGAAATTCTCCACATTTTGTCACTACTTTGCTGACACTTTTTCTTTACTTGTTTTTTTTTTGTGTTCTGTTTCCAAAAACTGAAGTCAGCCACCATATATTAAATTTACCGTGTGATTTCTTTGGCTACCTCATTCCACTGACACAGTCAGAGCAGGTCATAAATAAAAATGTTACAGTTGTACAGCGTGTGAGATAGAGTCAGAGTGATATGTAGGGTCTGCTGTGGAGAGGAGGTAACATTTTTTGTGACAAGGCCAGTTATTGTTCTGGAGTGAGGATGCAAACACTACACCAAAGAATAATGAAGAAAAACAAAATACACTGAATAGAAAATACATCTGCATAAAGCCCTGCACGAGTTTTTTGTTTTTCCAAAATGTGACCTTCACTCATGTCAGAGGACTCTGGAAAGTTGATGATTAACCATGGATTTAGCTTCATGTCTCATTCAGGAACATAATGTTACACAGGTCAAGGACCCTTTTAAAATGCTCCCGGTTTTTTGTTTCTGTAATTTTAAAATAAGCACTTCATGAAATAATATTTTTGACTCATATATAATGGATTTAGCGGTACCAGAACCAATCCAGGTCCTTTTTGAATCCGTTTTCATACTTTTTTAAAGAAAATATGCAACATTTTTCACATTCAGCGTGACCACATCGTTGCGTAACACACACAAACATACCTGCTGGCCATGCAAGCCATTCACGATCAGATTTTTTTTAGCACATTTATGCAACAGAAATGCGTCAGAATATTTGTAAAACTCTTTAAAAATTATATTTTAACATCTATGAAAAATGTCTTCTCTGAAATCCAGTTACTCCATAATGAGCTCACACCGAAAATATTCAACGCGCCTAATCTTCCGCCCTCAACACTTTATAAAGGCTCTATTATATACAAATATTACATGGCTGTTTGTTTGAAGCGTTTAGTGATTTTGCAGCGACTGTCCCTTTCAAAAATAACATTTCACAAAACTTATTGTTGTTAACTCAGTCGAGCCGGGAGAGCGCAGATTTGACCATCTCCAGTTTTCTCCATTTCCACCTCTCCGCCGGTGCAATCCCAAATCCTCAAACACACAGAGCTTTTTCTCATGATCTCATTTCCAAGTTAAGCAGACTGTGTTAGTCCCTCGTCAACACGACAGGTTTACTCGCCTTTACTAATGGGGCTCTATACTGATAGTTATGCTCTTGCGTAAATATGCAGTCAAATAGATGTACAACTACTGACACGTGGCTGGCCTCGCTCTGCAGCCTCACCTTGATGTTTGTGTCATACAAATACTGTACGGGTTGCGAAAATGAGAGGCCCTCAACACACAGGCCTGCACGTCTGATGAAAAACAGGAGTTTCGTGCTTTAAAGGTCCCCCAACAAGCAAAATCAAAAAAGCTGTCTGCCTATACACCCACGCGCACTCTCAAACGACCTATTTAAATAAAAGAATGTGGGCTGTAACGTCATCACTTCCGTGTTTTTCTTGATTTCGGTTATTTTTCATATCTTCTTTTGAGTCAACCTAAAGAAAAAACGACCAGCTTTCTTTTTTAACGGGCGTTTGAGTTCAAAGGATGACTTTACGTGCCACAGACAGTAGAGCCAGTCGGAGGTGGCATCCGAGAGAGGGCGCTCTGAAGCTGTGCCTGGAGTATTCGACACTAATTAAAACATTTAGAAACAGTAATTCAGTCTCCCCGGTTAAGAAATCAGGTTAAACCGTGCCTTTGTGCAAATATCACCTACATTAGTTGGGAAAGAGGTAAGGACTTTAGTACTGACAAAATGTAAACTTTAGCTTGTAGGAAGTTTTGATATTGTTTAAAATGACCAATTATATCAAACACGCTGCGGTCATTTACACGGATCTCGCTGCTTTTTCTGTGGACTAAGCAAAGCTGTAAGAGAAATCCTCTTCAGGTGAACATCAGAAAGGTTTAAAAATTGTGTCTTATCATTTATGTAAGCGATAAACATGTGTTCTTGGATTTATATAGCAACAGAGCTACGGCAGAATAATATTTAATCCTGTATCAGTTAATGGTTTAATCTGCCTTAAATCTCTGTAGAGATTTTTGCTGAAACGAGATTTTACTTCATTTCTAAACGTTTTCGTGTTCTTTGGTGTTCTCGGTGTAAAATAGTTAAAATTTATATGTAGGCTTAGGCAATAAATTCCTTGAATGCAACGCAATAAAATGGATTATGATTTGAGCTCAGCTGAAGTGGAATAAGCACTTTGGAGGATGTGCGTAATGAAAAGCGCACCAAGGAAGAGCGCCAAACATTCCTTTTATAGTTCTCCCCCCCTTTTTCTGCCCCAACCAAAATACAATAAGATTAGTTTATAATGAAGCTTTTCATATGAAACTGTTCTTTTCAGTTAGCGCAGGTGTAGAATTGGGGTGGGGGGATGCTCGAGGAGTCTCATGCCTAGGTGCGAGGAGATTATTCAAATAGGGCCCAAGGCGTAGAAGTAGGGATTGGAGGCTTGCCTAGAGCACAGAGCTATATCACAGCGTTAACAAGCAGCACGGAGCGTCATTTGAACTCCAGTCACTGACAGACGCATTTCACGGCTGGCTCCATAAGACACACATGCTCCAGTCTTCGACGAAGGGACAGACCGACGACCTAAATACACTCAGTGGTCCCCAGTTACCTGCTATTAGAGAGACTTTCGGCTTTCCCTCTGCTGGGAGACGCTTTGTAAAAGTCCTCCATGATGCTTGGAGCAGTTAAAATGGAAGGACACGAACACACCGACTGGAGCACCTACTACGGAGAGCCCGAGGTGGGTACCTTAAATATATATTTTTTTCCGTCTAAAGCCGATCCCATTTTATACAACTCAATATTAGCCCTGAGATAATATTAACTTTGTGATCAAATATTGACTTGAGGCGCCTCCAAATCCTCCCCCATCTCCACGCAGCGCACTATCCTAACAAAGTTGCTTGACATGTAGGGGAAGAAACTTTTCGCTCGGATTATAATTTCATAAGTCTCTACGTGTTTCTACTAAATCGGGTTATTGTTGGTCAGGTTTCCACCCAATAAACACGTGTGCTGTTTGATTTCGGGGAGATTTTTCAGTGGACACACGCACACCGAGTAGTATTTTCATCTAGGCTGCACATTTTAAGAGGAATAGTCACCTCAATTTTATTTATTTATTTATTTATTTATTTATTTGTGTTTTGTTGTAATACTGGCGTTAAATATATTGTTAAATATACACACCCCTGTTTTTCATTTTTAGGAAATACTTCGCGCGAGAGCAAACGCCTACAATGCCACTTCACACTTACGAAACCGGGAAGCTTTAAAATATAAAGTATTATTTATGGAGATGAATAAGGCGATTTTTATCAGGCTCAAATAATAACGATTCGCCGTGTTTAGAAATCACTGTGCCGCTTTATTCCTCGCTGCAATGCCAGATGAAACTCACGAATGCCTCTTTCCCTCACTGACAGTGTTACACCTCGGTTGGCAACATGAACGCGGGCCTGGGAATGAACTCTATGAATACCTACATGAGCATGTCCGGCATGAGCACCACTGCCAACATGACGGCCAACTCCATGAATATGTCATACGTCAACACGGGCATGAGCCCCTCCATGACCGGCATGTCACCGGGAACCGGCGCCATGAACGGCATGGGCGCAGGGATGACGGCAATGAGCGCAGCCCTGAGCCCCAGCATGAGTCCCATGACCGCACAGCCCGCGTCTATGAACGCCCTCACGTCGTACTCAAACATGAACGCCATGAGCCCGATATACGGACAGTCTAACATCAACAGGTCCAGAGACCCTAAGACCTACCGCAGGAGCTACACGCACGCCAAACCCCCGTACTCCTACATTTCTCTTATCACCATGGCCATCCAGCAGTCCCCGAGCAAGATGCTGACACTAGCCGAGATCTACCAGTGGATAATGGACCTCTTCCCGTTTTACCGACAGAACCAGCAGCGCTGGCAGAACTCCATTCGCCACTCTTTGTCTTTCAATGACTGTTTCGTCAAAGTGCCCAGGTCGCCGGATAAACCGGGGAAAGGCTCGTTTTGGACTCTGCACCCGGACTCCGGGAACATGTTCGAGAACGGCTGCTACCTGAGGAGGCAGAAACGCTTTAAGTGCGACAAGAAGATGAAGGAACCGGGCCGCAAGTCAGGGGACGGCGGCTCCTCCAACAGCAGCTCGGAGAGCTGCAACGGCAACGAGTCCCCGCTCTCCAACTCCTCCTCCAGCGACCACAAAAGGTCCCTGTCGGACATGAAGACGAGCCAGGCCCTGAGCCCGGAGCACACCGCTGCTAGCCCGGTGACGCAGGGGCAGCACCTCATGTCTCAGCATCACTCGGTTCTTGCGCACGAAGCCCACCTGAAGCCGGAGCACCACTACTCCTTCAACCACCCTTTCTCCATAAATAACCTCATGTCCTCGGAGCAGCAGCATCACAAAATGGACTTAAAGACTTACGAGCAGGTGATGCATTACTCCGGCTATGGCTCCCCCATGGCGGGACCTCTTTCCATGGGCTCCATGGCGGGGAAAGCCGGTCTGGATTCTTCATCCATACCTGACACAACTTACTACCAAGGTGTCTATTCCAGACCAATTATGAACTCCTCATAAACTCTTTTATTCCCATTCACTTTGTACATTTGTAAAAGAAAAAGTATAGACTTTGTGTACAATATGTATTTCAGATATTTTTGACGTTTCCCACAGTTTTAGTTGTCGAGTTTGTTAGTAGCCTAATTATTTTGAGAGGATGCTGATATTAATGATTAAAAACACTGATAATGTGACGGAAATCTGCTCAGAAGTTGGTTTCAGGACTGGACCCAAAGACAACCAACAACAACTTGCTGTAAAATAGCCTGCGTCCGCATAACTGGACTCGTAAATGACTCGAAATGCCTCGCTGGATTTGTTCAATCATTTGTGTAATTCCTATTTATGGCTTGTATATGTGTATTCTTGTAGTGACAAGAACAGAATCTATATTAAAGTGTTATTGGTTTTGTTTTCTGAATGTCACGGTGTTGGACCATTTATTATTACTATTATTCTTACTATTATTATTATTCTTACTATTATTATTATTATTATTATTATTATTATTATTATTAAAGGAAAAATTAGATTTTATCCAAAAACGAACTTCAAACGGAGAATTTGCAGGAGAAAGATACAATTTGAGGCGGCATTAATTTAGTCTGATTTTGGTTTATATTATCATAACAAAAACGAATGCATTCATCCATGTTTGGGATCATAAAATACGTTTCTCACGATGTATTTATTTATTTAATTCAAATTCTGGAATTTATTCTTACCCACGTAAGGCGCACAGTCAGCTTGGATTAATAGCTTTGCTGGATAAAACCTGGAACAATGCTCCCAATTTGTCATTCAGGAAATGTAAACAACACACATATATGCTCATTAATCCCAACCACAAATTCAAATATTTATATGAAAAAAGGAGATGTAGCCAGTGCGCCACATTCTATAATGTAATATTTTTAAACTAAAGTGAGGAAAAAGAAGGTTTGAAAGAAAAAAAGCGGCAGGATAATTTGAAAATATAAATAAAAACAATTTTAATATATATTCATTTATTTATTTTTTTAGCAAAATTGACCCCACACAGTCGATCCAAAGGCAGAAATGCACACGTTCCCATTTAATCTCGCAATCTTCAGCTGCAGTTGGTGAGATTATATGCAGCCTACATGCATGCATTATGCCAGCCATTAAATTCCCACACATACACATACTCTCTCTCTCCCACTCTCATACATACACTGGCGCGCGCGCACGCACGCACGCGCACAGTGCAAAGTTTGGATCACTGAATAAGATTAGTGTCATTGTCACATAAAACAGCCTCCCGTGGCGCAGCAGAATAGTTGCAAAAGGGGCCTGATTTGGGAACAGAGCCGGCTCAATGCGATGCTCTAACTTTTCTCCCCACAATCTGGGGGACCATTGTCTTCTGCCTATTTTTAAAGTAGTGGGACCCTCCCCACTTGTTAGATAAGATAGGCTAGTTGTCATCCAAATGACTCCAAGTCCCCTCCTGAGCTCAAATCCAAGGCCAGGGAGTTTGGGAGCATTTCTGCTCCTCTTATAACCAAATGACACCCGTTCGACTTCTGAACACGTAGGGCCTAAAGTGTGCGTTTATTCTCCAGGCCCTCTTTACAGATCGTACTTTAAACAGCGTGATCTGCGAATAAACAAAGCCAGTAAACAATAGAGTGTAGGCTATGCTCACATATAGGAAGAGTACACACACACACACCAAATTGCACAAGTGTAAACTTTGAATAGGACGCCGCAGCTCTGTAAATTTACACAGACATTAAATTTCGTTCTATTCATTTTAGACATATAATGCTAAGCTGATTTTTTTATAGCACACTGATCGATATCTCTGTAAAATAATCATTTTTTTTAACTAGCGGGGCAGTGAAATCTTTGCTTTGTGCTAAAGTCAACAGTGACAGAGTTTGAGCTCAAATAAATGCCGTGATGTCTGGAGCCCTTTGCAGAAGGCAGAAGGCGAGCTTCTACAATGGGCTCCTGTGTGGCCTGCCAACAACAAGCAGCAGCTATTTTGCGCAGGTATGAAGCTTTTATTTTTATAAATCTGTCTTCTTACATCGTTTTTTTCCTTTTACTTGGAGGGATAGACGGTTTGACAGCCGTTCCCGGGGGTGCATGGGGTGGAGGAGGGCAGAGGCTGATTTCCTAAATTCAGTCGAAACGAGACGTATTTGATTTCAGGACAGGGTGGTGCAAAGCTGAGAGGATCTGCAGGTTGTGTGATTGCTGCAAGTTTCCCTGTCTCTGAGTTGCATGTCGGAGAGACCTTAGCGCACTGCAAAAAACTGCCACGGACACGACACTAGGTTGGCTTTACTCTTTCAACTGCGTAATTTTTGTTTTTAATTAAAAGTTTTCAGTTGATTCGATAATTTCTCTCGCCTCAATTGGTGGTTATTTCGCAAAAGTAAATCATCCAAATAGATGAACTCTGTTCAAAATTGTAACTTGTAGCACATTAGAGAAAAGCGACTGTTTAAACTGGAGGAAACACACGAAACCAGCGGAACTCTTTCCTTGTTCAGAGACATGTGAGACTGAGTGCAGATATTTTTTGCAGTGTGCGGCTGATTGGTATCAGTGTGGCTGCTCTTACGTCCCGAAAGCGAGCTTTCCTGCAACGCTGACTCTACTGCTTTTATTTGGTACCGGTATATAAATACACTGAATCGATTTTATTTTCCAGCACCAGTTTTAATCAAATGTAAAGTAATATATGAAAATAAAACGCGTTTAATAAAATATTTTAAGAAAATTAGGATAATACGTACTTTATCTTATCCCCCTCCCTTTTTTTTCTTTTTTCCTGCATTCAAAAACCGGAAGTCTTAATTTTAAAGCTAGAATCTTTACCGTTTTATTAAACACAAACATGTAATAATAATAATAATAATAATAATAATGATGTTCAAGACACTGCATCCAAAATACTGGTTCTTTAAAATCTGAAGTAGATGGAGAGCCCTTCAAATTGTTCCTCGGCCAATATATAACAGTTATATTCCAACGCTGCTCTCCTCCGACCCTCAGAAGGCGCGGTAACCCCAGTCAAGCCCCCTCTCGCGCGCACTGAGCCGGGAATGGCCTTGTGGAGCTTTGCCGGTTCAAAGGTAACCAACCTCAATCTGTACCGGCAGACAAAAGTGCGCCGGGGCTCATGCATCTCCTAACTTTATTCAGGTTTTTCCATCGGGGAGGATACCTCTGGAGCTCCTGGCCGCGCCATCATAGACGAGCACATCTGTTGTTATAGCAACTGAATAAAGGATGGCCCGGCCTGTTGATCCTTTTTTTTCTTAGCCCGCTAACCTGATTTCTCTGCTTTTTTTGTGAGCGTATTTGCATATTTGTTGATTAGGGCTTGAAAACAGGACCCCCTTTTTCTCAGAGGCACTCATCTCTGGCAGGCATTCTGACTCTCACTGCAGGTCGTCGATGGGAAATTATATATCGTTAAAAAAAAAATCAGCGTAGCTGGAAACAATAGACCAAATATCATTGTACTATAAAGTCTTCTGCTGTTTAGTTCAGTCTTTTGGGGAGGGGGAGGAGGATATATTTACTGCAACAATAGACGATTTACCTCCTTTTCTTTTTATCACTTTAAATAGCGTCTAATACCAGACCTCCAAAGTGAGACATTTTCCCTACAGCGACGTATTTTAATGCCTAGGCGAGTTTGGGCCTCTGTCTTCGATGAATGACTCAGTACCCTATAAGCCATATGCGCATCCACCCATGGGCGTCAACTGAATAGGCTATATCAGCCTGATGGGACTCCATTTACAACATCGGTTTACGCATAAAAGAATTGAAATAATATCAACAAATTATTGGAATTATCGTATGAACACTGGCCTCGGAAGGGAAGAACAATAAGAAGTGTGTGCGCGTGTGTGTGAGAGTGGGTAGTTTTGTAATCAATCCTCCAATCGGCCTTCTAATACAGCCTCTTCGATTCTTGCCCAGTTCATCAGCCTGTGTCGGTAGGCTATATTAAATCTGGAGCAGTGTTCTTTCAAGAGTCAGATGTGTTATATACACAGAAAGGTGTCTGGCGCACCTATAGGCTCTCCATGCGCTGCAGCCCGCGGACTGGAACACCCAAGTAGATCGGTCTCCATGACGACGGCGGGACACCGGTCCAACAAGCTGTAATTCTGTCTCAGCCTTTTGCAGGGGAGGGACCGTCCACACTAGCCCGACTTAACTCCTCTTTCACCAGAAATACTCCTAATCCCATATCTTAGCAAGGCAAACTGCCGTCCCTCAGTATATTAAAGAGACCACAAAGTCAAAACTTAAAGCCACCCATGGTTTCCCAGCAGGCGGCCCATCCCGGTGTGAGCGTCGCTGCTCCGTCCCGTCCCGTCCGGCCAGCCACTGTACGTGTCTCCAGTTTTCTCAGCGCTTATTTACAGAAAATTAATACTTGTAATCATAACTTTTTATTATGTGATTTCGACAAATTTGCGCAAATAAATCCAGAAGACTTAAATATTAATTCAACTTTAAATAAAAGAATAAATAAAAAAATTGTAGAAAATAAATTCTGTTATGTTGATAAATTAATAAACATTTTACGGCTTATTTTCCAGAGGCGGCACTGCGGTTCGGTTTGCGTTATTGTCATTTCTGAACGTCTGCTATTTTCTATCGTTGTTAAACATTTGGTTTAACAGGAATTTAAAATGAGCTCATAACCAAAATATACATTTAGAGTGTCCGAAATTTGAAATATTAAAATGTATCGAAATCAAATCTATCAGTTAACCAACTAATTTGCAATTGAAAATGCATTCCTTCTGTTGCCGTTTCATAGGCTGCCCACACGTTTGTATTTAAAAGGATATTTGCACATAAATACGCACTTCTGCAAACATATTACGGATTTCTAGCACAAAAAGGTAGAAATGAAAACAGGATTACTGCAGGGACAAATGATTTATTAATAAATTACATTTTAATTCCACATAAGTTTGCGTTGCAGCTGTTGAAAACATTGTTTTATTGTGTGTTTGGCTTTCTAAAATGACTTTTGAGCTTCGTTCTTTCCTGTGGCATATTTGTTTTTAATAAGACAAACTTGAAATATTAAAAAGTAAAATCATAAAATGAATCTCAGGCAGACCTTCAAGGAATGAATTAACTATTTGGCTTTTATAAATAATTTTCCTATTAAAACAGTGCAGTTAAAGTAAATGGAGTTTCAATAATTGCAAATGTTCCTTATTTTTAAAAAATATATATCAGCAAAAAAAAAAAATTGGCTTTTTTAAAATGTTTCTTTATTTAATTTGGGGGGTTGTGGATAATTCATACAAACTGCATGAGACAGCCAGCAGAAACTATTTTATAGAAAAGCCTGTTTTTCTCCTCCTGACCTGGAATATAATAATATCATGAGGAATTTACAAGATGTGCATGTAAGTGAAACCTCAACTTTTATCATTTCTGACTAAAATTTGGCTTCAATTTTCCTCTGTCCCTTTTTTAAAAAATCTTTACGTATACAGATTATTTGATAAGGCAAAGCAGATTTATTCTATAATTACAAATCACCTTATTGTCATTTGTAATGCTAACATGTTTCATCTTAATTTTTTGCAAAGTCTCAGAGTTACAGACGCAGATATTATTTGGTGACTCTAGATGAACGCAGATTTGTTACGAAGATGATGAAGAGCTGGGTGTGTGAGAGCGAGCGAGAGGCAGAAAGAGAGAGGGAGGGATGGAGGCTGAGAATGCGGACGCTAACTGTGATGTGTCCGCACTTTCCTGACAAGACTGTGTGACATTCCAGCGCAGGACTCCATCATGTTCTCAGAGAGAAGGAGAGAGAGAGAGAGAGAGGGGTCCGTCAACAATGCCCATTGAGCACTGTGAGGCAGCAGCTGGTGGGACATGCAGTGACCTAAAGGCAATCTATTCAGTCCAGAACGGGGTGCCTCTCACGACCCTCCTGCTTTTATAAGGCTGGAAGTGGATGGATGGTCAGTGTTTATCCTTAAATAGTATCGCAGCACAGGTCTGTCATCATGAAAATGGAAGAGAAGCAGTCCCCACCTCACCAAACCAATCAAGTTCTCGTATGGAAACAGCTAAATATCAAGGGTGTGGAAGATGATGTAAATTTCTGAAGAGGAGCTCTCCATCTTATGTTGGTGGAATCGAGATAAAATTGAGATGACCATCAAAGCTTTTGTTTCTCTTGAGCGCTGACGTGAGGCTCAGCCCAGCAGCGGAGGGGAAGATTAGGTTTTCAAAGAGAAACAGAAAAAAGAAACAGCAACCCTCCACGTAAGATAATAGAAGTGTGATCATCCAGGCAGAAAAAACTCATATTGGTTGGAGATTAGAGATGCTTACAATGTGAAGTTAGATATCAGTCAGGCTGACTGCTGATGTATTTGTGTACATGCACACAGTCGTGCTTTTAGCCCTTGTTGGTAATTCCTCAGACATTTCCCAGCAGATCTTTTAGCTCAAACCTTGTTGGCAAAGCTGCCATGGGCGATGTGTCGGTCAGCAGTGGTAAAGGGATGCTTGCTTGGCTGATTGATCTGGTGTGGAGTCTTTATTCCCCTTGAGACCATGCACCTCAATATTTTAGACCCAGCTCTTGCAGTGTTGATGGGAGGTATCGCATATAGTGCCATGTTACATCCCCTTTTCTGAACCACTTCCACACACTGTGGCATATTTAGCCATCGCACGGCCATAACATGGAAGCCAGGATGCTGCAATATCTCCTCACTTCCCCCTTAGCTCCAGTTCCAGGAAGTGAAGGCAGAGCTTTGCCAGCCAATCGCAACGAAGGACACCTAACTCATTAAAAGTTAATGAAACCTATAAACGTGGTGCGCCAGCGATTCATTTAAACCCCCAATCCAATCTCCTCTCCCAGCAAAGGCAAACAAGCCTGTGTGCCCCCAGCGCTGTCCTCGGAATAACAAACTATGGAATATTTTGTCCTGCATATGTTCTCCTATGCAGACATGTGCACATTGATAGGCCATCTTACAATGGGACTTGTCCAATTTAGAGAATGCCAGGATGGTGTTCTGCAGGGGCGAATTCTGTAATGGGCGTCCGAGTTGAATTTAATGCCTTTACTTTACACTGCATAGCTTGTCGGGAATGGCTGTTATAGATATGCCATTTCAACATTCATGAGAATCACTGACATTCAAATAATGTGCTCATTTTAATACCACGTGAGTGAGAGCCAAGTCTGTGTGAGGAAACCTCTATATTCTTCTTCACGGTCAAGCGAGTGTCAAAAACTACTCTTGATCCACGCAGACAGACAAGGTGAAATCTGAGCCCTTTCCTCCAGATAAACCCGTCTCTTGCTGTCCAGCATGCTCTCTGTTTCAGTGCCATCTCAGCTAACAGCAGTGCTGCTCTCAATTTGATAACAAACCATCAACAGCAATAAAGTGCCACCTTACAAGTGTCCAAATCTAAAGAACAATATCCCTCCTTGTCTTTCAGACCTCCATTTCAACACAGCTCCAGCGCCTCACCGTGCTTCCCTTGGGGGATTCAAATTAAATTCTCCCCATGTATAGTGCCACTGTCAGCCCGTTAATGAATTCCCATACCCTGACTTGAATCAAATTAATCCCCAATTTAATCCCATATAAATGGCTGTGTTATTTATAATGGAAAGACGGATGCTCCGTTGAAGGATTGAGGAAAGCTGGGAAGTGTCTATAGGGCTGTTGAGCAGATTATTGTGAAGGATGAGGCCTGTATGTTTCCCCCACTGCAGAGTAGTCCCCTGATACACACTATTTAACCCTCGCCTGCTTGATGCTGACAGCAACATCATGGTGTTTGTCACTTAATATCCTTTTAGATTAAGGAGTCAACTGGCAGATTTATTGGTCAGAGTCGGGTTATTATGGTGGAGTCTCAGCAGAAAGAGGTGTCGTAAAGCATTTGTGAAGGGCCATGGTTACAGTTAAATTTGCTGTGGGTTCAGACTTGTTACAAGCAACCACTGTTTGAGGTCACTGAGTCAGAGACAGCTGTATGTATGTGCTGATGCAAATTTCCCACTGAGATCCCGTCATATGCAAATGTTTCTTTGGGAACAGCTCCCTATCAGCATGTAGATCAGACGACGCAATCCTTGATTTACTGTAGACAGTGAGGGATAGATGACAGGTAATTTGTCAAAGGGCTTATTTATACAAATAGTTTAATATCATGCAGCAATGTGAAAAAGGACTAATGCCTTTTTGGACACAAATACAGTGGTTGACGACCGGTAAAAAGAAAAACAACACGCACACAGTGGATCCAGGTTCAGTTATTGGTGTGTAACTCCAAGGACTGGAAGTGTCGGATTTCCCGTTGCTGTGTTGTTTTTGGCCCCAAAAAGTGAAAACGCAACATCCAGATACGCCAACATTGTGTGTTCATAAATACCACAGCATTTTTTTTAATTCCAAAAATTATGCATAGAATAATTGGGATAATTGAGATAGATACACCAGATTTAAAACAGTGAACGGAGCCAAATGTATCAACTGTATCAAGTGTTAGCTACGAATGCATTCATTGCAGGGAAAATTCATTTTAAAAAGTGGTTCTTTGAAACGAGCAGTTTCTACATGCCGCTCGGTTGGATATACGGCTTGTGGTCACTCATAGGAGTTTTTCACCTCCAAATCTATGATATACAGTGTACAGTTATTTAGCTAGCAGTATCATGGGATGGATATGAGGATGACAGACGGTTCCGAAGTCAGTTTGGCAGTTCACGGGACAGTTTGGAGCCTTTAAAGCTCGGTCCACCAAATGTCTGAGCAGCTATGTTTTATTGAGGCATCTGTAAGCTTACTAATTTTATTGCCAAGCTTGGCTCGTGCACCTACCGTCATGGAGAGGGAGAAAACACACACACACACACACACACACACACACACACACACACACACACACACACACACACACACACACAAAAGTTTGCTATTTGCTTTCATTCCACCAAATCCTTGACAGCCGTGCTATAGCCCATCACTATTCACACCATTGTGCTGTCACAACAACTAAACACATCATTTGTGTTGCAGAAACTCATCCTGTATGTATCCAATACCAAATGTTTGGCGACTGAGCGAGGAAACGGTGGGGAGGGGGCCGCATAATTTGCTAGGAAGCATTTTACCGAACATTTGGTGATAAAAACGCCGGCGTCGGCCCCAAGGCTTAAAGCAATTAATTCAGGATCCTGACATAAACTCTCCAATCCTTTGACAGCTTGGAGCTGAAATAAAAATGCTAGTTCTCCTGGGAACGGCAGGAGATAGCTGGCTCTTTTCTGGACTGTTTGCTCACTGGCCCTGAGAGCAATCTTCCCCAGTCAGAATGAAATGCAAGGACACAAACAATGTACCAGCGAGAGAATGGGAGATGGGGAATGAACAGTTTGGACTATTTGCTCAGCAGAAGGGCAGCCACAATGGCTGGCCCATGGCTTTCCCATGCATCAAGCCTCTTAGTCTTAGGCCTCCCTTTGTTGCCTGGTTTCTTCTACCACAGCCAGATAAGAGCACAGCTGCCCTATACTTTTAATTCCCATTGTACGCCATACTGTATGGTCATTTATCTGTCCGCATTCTGCCTGCCTTAATGGTGTTGTCTAATTGAATGAGGTATCACTCGTGTATCTCTGTTCACCTTAGCATGTGTACTCGTTTTGGCCTCGATTTGCTCTCTCTTTACCATAAAAGGCAGCTGAGGCCTGTGGGAGGGGGATAACGGGTGACCCCTCTTCTCGTATTAGAGAAGGAAGCACAAGTCAAGCACCGACTGTGATAACGGCGCTTAGATGGTTTTAGCAGGAGGCCTAGTTTAAATAATTTTTGGGGATCTAGATTTATGGCGCAGGGAAAGCTCTAAGACAGGAGTCGTGCTTGTAGCGCCCAACAAAAAGTCCTTTTCCAGTCAAAGGCAGGAAGCTGCTGAGGGCACTTGATGCTGCCATTATATGACCTAATGGCGACTCCAACCAGAAAAGAGGGCAAATAGAGCAAGTGTAGGGGCTCTGGCAGAGAGAAGCATATTGTGCTCCTTTGTTTTGGTGTGTCGGTTGGTGTTTGCATTTACATTGACCAGTTCTCTGCTGAATGTGTATTCACACACACTCGGCCCGTGTAATGCTGCCGGGGTGGCAGGAAATGGAAGTAGCGTGCTTCCCCGCGGAATCTGCAGGGAATAAAGTAACAATGGTAAATGAATCTGAAACGCACACAAACAAACAAACAAACAGAAAAGAGCAGGAGTGGGATGTCACCAGAGGATCAATACACATAAGATGAAGCAGCATATTCATGCATGTGAGCAGACACTTGCCTAAACACACACACACACACACACACACACACACACTGAGCCCCTCCCCCTCTGTAAAGGTTGTGATGTCAGGGACCCCCTGGGTGGTCAGACGGAGGATAATTTCAACACAATTTGACATTGTGAAGGAAACGTTTAAGAAAGCTTTTCACTGGCTGTGTTTGTAAGGGCACTTTTATACAAGTGTGTGCATCTTTCTATACAGTCTGCATCCAAAGATATGGCATGAAAACTGTTCTTTTCTTCAGCCGAGTGAAAACCCAGCCCACGACGATTCCACAATGGTTTATTCTAATGGATAAGCTCTTAATCTATCAGATCAGATTTCAAAGTGCCAGTAGCTGTGCCAAGACAGGCCCCAGGAAGGAAAACCCTTTTGTTTAGGCCAGAAATTTTAAATTCAAGACCTGACTTTATTCACAACAATAAAAAGGGTATCACCTGTTACGGAAGCAATACCTCAAAGAGCAACACCATTAAGAAACAGTAAGTGCTTGTTTTCACATCCACCTTTGGTGCACCACCAGCGTTTTGCCAGCATGTCAGACCTCAGGTATGGCAAGATAAATAGCTGTCTTATTTGTGGTTGTGAGAGCCAGGCTCCTTGTGGGGCGGTGCTCTCAGCTTCACGCTCCAGCAACGCTGAAATAAAGCTCTGTTCGAGGCATTTCAACACTGCTTAAGGTTGTCCGTTACCGTGTAATTTATGAGTTGAGAGGACTTCGTTTCTAAGTTAACTACGACCTACAATCTTCCAGCATTCATGGGTGGAGAAAAGAGCCTTGTGAATCATAGGAAACTTACAACACTCCTCCAATTACCTTAAACAATGCCAGTCTGAGTGAAGTCTGCAGCTTTCTCGCGTGTGGTTCAGTCACTAGACGTGGACGCGATGTGACCTTAAGTAATTGGGTGTACAGGCACTTTAACAGGTTAGCCGTTTTGTCACCTGTGGGTCAGTGTGGCGAGCTGGTAGGACACGGTTAAAGTCATTCGCTTCATGCCCCAAAGCACTCGGTGGGTGGTCACACGGACAGACAGAGAGGACTTACTGAGAGTGTTTGCTCATGGGCACGTCTTTGACGTTTGTATTTGAAACACTGAGTAAAAGATCTTTTCCAAATTTAGTATTTTCAGAAAGACGTCAGACAAAAATACGAAACATTATACAAAGAATAAAAAAAAGTCAATTTTCTATTATTTTCAAAATAAACTCTGTTCTTCATTCAGTTTCCATTTATCTGTTATGAATAAAAGCGTTAACAACCCATATCTCACCAACACGTTAATTAAAAGAGCTGGTGTTAAAATATAAATAGCATTTTTTTAAAACTGTGGAAATATGATTCATAATCACACAGTTTTAAATCACCAAACATTTAGATTCACATATCTTGTGTTTGCCTTGTGTTACAGCGGCTGGATATATGACTGCATAATTGTGTTTTATTGCTGGGGAATCAAATAAGGGGAAATTAAACCACATATTATCAAGTTCGTTTTATTAGCAGATCAACATGTTACTTAATCATGAAATTTACTACTAGAGTAATTATACCTTGTTCATATTTTAACCACATACATATAAAAAAGAAAGCAAACAAAAACATAATTTAAATGGAAAATGGATAACACCCCCCCCCGCCGCCCCACACTTTTGAAAAGACAAATGTAAAAATAATAAGAACATAAATTAAACAAAATTAAAATTAATAGGCCATGACTTTGGAATAAAAAGATGATGCTTAATTATGATTATGTAGAATAGAACAACTAATATAAATATAAATAAGAAAAAGAGAATTGTTTCATCATCTTTGGCTGCTCTAAAAATCTTTAATTTTAAACAAATATATTTAATTATTTAATTTATCCTATAAATTAAAAAATGACACGAGAAATATTCAAATATGTTTTTGTGTCACTGCATCACTGAGTTAAAAATGTATCCAGCGTGGGGTCAGTGCGATCCAATACTGGGTGAACCAGTACCGAGCAGCTGCGCTGACACCGAGCTGATGATATTTACATGCTGGATTAATGTTGGACTGCTGGATCAAAACAATCTTTTGCGCTGACCATTTTTTACCTTTGAGAACGGGGTCGCATTTTTGTGCTTCTGTCTTATCGAGTCAGTGCTGTGTCAGTTTTTATTTACTAAAATTTTTTTAATTTTAGTGTTAATTCAAATATATCTGAAAGAATAAATGAATTAAATATCAGGATAGAATTTCGAGCAAAAATAAATATAAAAATATTACATTATATAAATGTAATTTATTATTTAATCTCATGATTTTTTTAATGAAATGAATAATTATGTATTTAAGGCTTTTTTGGTGAAAAGGCTGCTGTGCCAACGATTGCAGTTCCTTTGCATTTGTATTCCATTTTATTAAAAATTATTGTGGAAGTATTTTCACTCTTAATTCGTATGCAGCTGTTTGTTTTGGGAACATTTTTCCTCCAGATCTCTTTTATTACTTCTGTTAAAGATTCAGTTCAGCCACACACGGCTGTTTCACTGACAACACTTCTCTTCCAGTGTGTGAATGTCAGCACCCTGTAAACACCTTTGACACACATGCTTGAATGCGACGGGTGAGTTAACTAAACATTCCTGGGTGTTCCCCGTAAAGGTTCACCACTCATCCACCAGACTGCACTGACCCATTTCCAATGCTCCAAATTGCACTCATGGAAAAAGGATTTGGAATATTTGCCCCCCTTTTTCTTTTATTTATTTACTTATTTTTTTGGCCTTTTCACATTTTCCCATCACACACACTAACACACTAAATTACAGAAAACAGCAGTTGCAGTCATTCACAATCCTATACCATATGGCAGTTTTTCTTTCTATGTAAGTGCTTTAAAATGCGATGGAACAATGCTCTATAAGGATTTGGGAATTTGGGAGTATAATTCCAGCCCCGTGCTTATCTGTGCACCCAGACTATTTGAGTGTTTTGAGATGCGGGCTCCCTGAGGACGGATCGAAGGCGTCCTAGTAGAACTGCACATCAAATAAATAGGAGGATGGGATTTATATGGAGGCTGAGTCTCTGTCAAACAGGGCTCTGCTGACTGAAGTGATCCCCACGGCCTGAGAGGAGGAGAGGAGGGAGAGGAAGCCTCAGAGGGAAGGCTGTAGAAGAGCTACACTGATGCGCTCACACACTCAAACACTCGCACAATGTCCCTCTCAGTCCTGGGTTTTGACCGGCCCATGGCATTGGCCAGGTATGTCAACTATGTTTGCCAAGCCATCTATCAGCCGTGCACCTTCCCTCCTAAAACAGGAACTTTTGTTTGAAACATGCACTTGTTAAGCCCATCCTTTGACTGTAGTCAACCTGATTTATTTCCTTATAGCTGAGACAGAGGATTTATTAGCGCCTCTGTTTTTCCTTATTGTGTGTTGCGCCGTGCAAATGAGTTAAAAACATGGGTGTGTTGTTACTGTGTTTGTAGCAGAGATTGCGAGCTACAGTTTGGGGACATCAGTACCTCTTATCGCCGGTGACCAGGGTTTGCAAATAAACACGCTGTAGTGAGGTCAAGCTGCACCCAAGGAAGGGAACAATTTATGGCTGTGTGACGCTCACACATGCCAAAGGAATTGTTTTTACTTTCTGCTGGCGTCTCTGCATCATGCTGCAGTCATACTAGTTCCATACACCTGAGTTCAAATAGTTTTTGTGTAGACGGAGAACTGTTTCAGGCAGGTCATTAATAACAGAACAGGGAAGTTTAAACTGCATGATAATGGAAAGGCTGAGAGGTTTCCATTAGAGATTTCAGGAAGTGTTTTAGTGATATCAACACAAACATAAATCTGAGTCATTTCGCTTTTGGTGGCCAGCTATGGAACATATTATCTAAGAGAGGCATGAAACCCATCCACAAACATCTCAAAAGAAACCTGCTATGTTTGCCAAAGAACCCAAGTTGGTACGCTGGAGCCTTACATCATTCCCTGAAACACCACCTGCATTTATCTTTTGACTTCTACTTTGTGCGAGAGAGCAGATATCGCTAAAAGTGCCACGTTAATGATTGACTCTCGGCACACCAAGCATCCTGCATTGAGTGGCCACTTTGCCTGCTCTTGTGCTGCATTTTCAGCCGTAAATGTTTGTGGTCCCACTATGCTCTCCAAGTCCCATACAGTATTATTAGCACCGGGGGGGTTAAGGTGGGGTAGGCTCTAACTTTCAATAAAGGACCGTTGGCATGCTGAGGTAAATGGAAGATAAGAGTTTGTCTCTGACCCTTTTAGGGCTTTATAAGAACGTGGGTGTGCAGACCTAATCTCTCCTCAAGATAAATTTGGCCTTGCTTTGTGAAAGCAAGTTCACGCATTGCGTTTTTCTTCTATTCTAAAGCCCACTTTGACAGGCATGAAATGAGCCCAGGACTTTTCATTGACAGTTCGAGATGGAGAGCAAACTGAGATTAGGGCATGTTAATTAATTGTGGGGTTGGTAAAACAGCCTTCAGTTCTATAAAAGACCCGTTCTATTAATTGCATTCCTGACGATCACTGACAGAGCCGTAATCATGAAGCTTGTGGCCCTTACTTGATTTTTTGTTGGCAGTACTCACTAATTGAGCTCAATAGCATTTGCTAAGCTGCTTTACAATTCTACAATCCTACAGTGTTATATAAAACTGACTTATATGTTCTCCTTGTCCTTTACAGATCCTTTTTCTTTGTAAGGAAACTCTTCCCGTCATCAAGCGGCCTGAAAGCGCTTTCCTGTCCATGTACTTGGCGATATCTACGACTGACCTGTCTGCTATATGTAATATCAAAGCCTCTGTCAGCGTGGAACTGAATGGGGACAAAAGAGAGGCCTCCATTAATGATTAACTGTTCTAAAAGCCCTGGCTTTTGTATTCCCATGGTGCCCAGGCTATCTGGCCACCATGTGACATGCTCACAGCATTTTTCGAGCAGATTGGGGGAAAGCTAGTGAGCAAACACAGGTGCTTTGGAGCAGCGTTGCCGACGCTGTCAGGGACAACCACAAACAAGAGCAGCTATGCCTGGCTAAATGAATCCCCACTCCTCCCTGCACCATCACCACCCCCCTCTGTTCTGTCGCTAGCTTGTTTGCTAGCTCCCTATAGCTTTCTCCCTGCAAAGCCTTCCTTTTGGACGGTCACCACACCCCCCTGCACAAGTCCAATGTCTGCTACAGCTGGGCTCCACAACTTCTGACACCCTCCAAAGAAACAAACAAATAAAAGTGAGGACGGCCGACCACTTCTTTGAGGTGATGGCATTTGCTGCGGTCATGACTAGTGGGAGAGCAAACAAATTAACGGTGTCCGAGTTTTCACTTTCCAAACCAAACTAAATGTCTTTTAGTTCAAGTGGGGCAATTCCACTGACCCTGGTGTCAAACGCTGCATAAGGGTTGCACACTCTTGCACTTGAAATCTTGAGAGGAGGCTGTAAGAAATTAAACAGGCTTTGAGTATTGGCCTACACGAGCCTGATGTGGTGAGGTACCTGAAAGCGGGAGAGAAAAGCAACAAAAAACATCTTGAATAAGTTGTGTTTTTAAATGCTTTTCTATCCAAGTATTGTGGCCTTTTTAACGAGATGTGTCTACAGAACTTAACCTTTTCATCCAGCTCGACTGATTGTTCAGAGTGTCTGGAGGTGCTGTGTCGCTCAACTTTGATAAGACAATCAGATGATAGGATGGCGTTATCTTAACACAGCTTTCCGGCCGGGAGACAAATGAACAGCGTGTGATAACAGGAACAAAAGCTTGGCTCTTATTGGCTGGCTCCTCCAAAGAAAGGAAAAATTATCAGAGTGGAAAATTTGCAACAGGCGCAGTTTATTTCATTTTCAATTTTCTGCAGAGGCCGGGTCACAGGAAACGCTCTTTTTTTAATCACTCAAATATTTATATTGTCTCTTATGGGCATTTTGGTTTGACAGTCTGCAATTACCTGAGCCCGTAAAGCAGTTATCACTGGAAAGATGATAAAAATATTTTAAAACAAACACTTAAATCAGCAGGAGAGGAAATTAAGTTGTAAAAGTGAGAAGCTCAGATAGGAAAAAAAAGGTCAGACAGGAGGTGCAAAAGAAATAGAGAGAAATTGGAGAAAGGAAAGCGTGGTGCTAATGTCTGTGTGAGGAGGGAAATAATGGGTAAAGCAAAAAAAAAAAAAAAAAAGGTCAAAAGTAGTTTTCTACTGATCCATAAAACGCCACTTCTGTCAGTATTTTCTGACTTTTGCAGCCCAATTCTCAGAACCAGAGAGGGGCGTGTATACTCAAGGATTCACTCAAGGCTTTGTTTGCTCTATTCCTCAAAAAAATGATTGGAAAAAATATTGGTGCCCTACTATGACATTTTTGTTAGAAGTAAAAAAAAAAAATGTTGGAGCTGTTTAGAAACCACATGAATAAAATATTTTTAAGGAAAGGTGTCGTGCTTTATTACAAATATAATTGTCTATTAAAGGATTTTCATTCCGACAGTGCTTTGGATATTTAAGCCTGCTAAAACTTGCATATTTAAAAAGTTACATTTAACCTCTTCAAGCCATTTTCCAGACATTATCACAAAGGGGTTTAAAATGAAATGGGCAGGGCATTTGGAGAAGCTTGTCTCATCTTCTTCTCCGACACTGGTACCCTGCGGGGATTTAGCCTCTACTGGTCGTGAGCTGAGTTTGATCAGAGGAGTTACAAATCCTTATTTTTAGGGATCTTACTGTAATTCACCGGCTTTTTGGCCACGGTAAAGCGTGGAGGCCCAGCATCTCAAGAGGGATTTGAGACAACATCTTTGTTGCCTCCTCATTGTATTATGGTGAAAGTCGTCCAGGCCCATTGTCTGGCCAAACTCAGCTCAGACCTCGGCTCAATCAA
The DNA here is from genome assembly GCF_051167445.1 of Perissodus microlepis. Taxonomy (NCBI): domain Eukaryota; kingdom Metazoa; phylum Chordata; class Actinopteri; order Cichliformes; family Cichlidae; genus Perissodus; species Perissodus microlepis. The sequence goes on from NC_140479.1 coordinate 9,294,706, forward strand.
AGAAAAGTTTTCCAGTAATGAGGTAAGACATGAAAGCTCACTGACAACAGCAACATGTTGAAAGGGCCGCTTTGATCTCACCGGGCACAATGACTAAATTTGAAAAGAGCAAAGTGTGCTTTAAGCAGCAGTGCACTGCATTAACCTCCTGCCTTTTGACAGGCCCACACCTAGAAAGACGTAATATCCAACTCCATGGAGGATGTACTTGATGAGTAATGACCTCCTAATTCTACCTGCTGCCTTAGTGATAGGCAGAAAAAGCAGAAAAATTAGACTTGGCTTCTTTTTTGGCAATATGGCAACATTTCTGTCTGTTCTTTAAGTATTATATATTTAACTCTTTTCTGTAAATATTTCTTAGGTCTGATAAAAATGTGATGCCCACAAAGCATCATAGAAATGAAGGCAGCCTTTAATAATGACATCACAGTACTTAAACATTAACAGCAGTGAGGGCAATGCAGGGCCACGACGGCACAAACGCTGCCCATCAGCCGGCCTGACTCCTTAAAGTAAAAAAAGAAAGAAAAACAATATATACACATATAAATGTGATGGCTCTGTTCTACTGAGTGGGAATCTATTGACATCTGTCTGTTAAAACACTGTAATACACCATAGTTTAGAAATCTTTGGTGGGTTGATGATTTTCAGGTAGTACCCTCATGAAACATCTCTGACAGGATCAGAAACCACAGAGCAGGTGTTTGTTGGATTTAAAAGGATAAAATTAAAAACATTCTCAGCTTTTAGCCCCCCCAAACGCACACATACAAACAATGCTCGCGATGCCTGGTGACCTGAACCGTTTCAGCTTGTATTCATTTTCCACATGGAGCTATAAGACAAAGGAGGCTCACTCAGGTAATGGAGCGACTCAGAACAAAATGCTGCTCAGGTGGAAGACCTCTGTCCTGCCGTGGTCATGCCTGAACTGCAGTCAATGACAGACATACAACCTGACGCTTCTCTCAAAGCAAAAAAGCGTGTCGATCGCGCTGCCAGGAGCTTCTCACGACCGTTCGGATAACCCGGATTCACCGAAAAGTCTCTCTGCTTCTTTTATGAATACAGACCGTGTCCCTCGTGTTCAATTACCTGAGTCAATACGAAAGTATTGAACCCCAACATATGAGTCAAATCATAAAGTGTATATACAAGCGCAGGGATGTTATGGCCATCTCAGTGGGGAAGTGGAAATTACACTGGTGATTTGCAGCCCAGGAAGTAAACAAAGCACTCATATATGAGGGTAATAATGCACAAATATGGATCCAGAAGGGAGAGCATCTGGCCAGTCGTTGCTTTTCACCGGCTTGACGAGATGTGTCGAGTTTCTTTGCACCATCCTCTAAACGGCTGTTGTTAATCAAAAGTGCAATAAAATAAAAATCTATATGCCACAATAATGCCGGAGTGAAAGGGTTCACATGAGAGTGAGTCCGTGAGTGCATTGCGTGTATGAGACAGCTGCTGCTTTTTGGCACACACACACACAGAGATACACAAATACGCGCACGCACGCACGCACGCACGCACGCACGCACGCACGCACACAAACAGATGCACTCAGGTAGCAGCTGGGCAGGCTCACCTGTCATATTAATAAAACTAGACAATCCCTTCCATCAGCAGCGCAGCAGCGGCAGAGGCCGAAGCAGAAAGAGAGACAGAACAAAAGAGCAGAGAGGCGGAGAGCCGTGAGGGAGAAAATGAGCAGGGTGAGAGGAGGAGTTTACATTTTCTGTGAAGCCTATCTTTAAAACGCCATCTATGTAACCATTAAAAGAGCTGCTTTAATATCAACAAAAACAACACATAATAGTTAATTATGGGGAGGGGGTGAATATTTAAGGTTTTTTTTCCAACAGTGGCCTCTCATGTTATCACAGCAGTATGTTTGTATACGGGTGATACACCTGGAATTTGCTTGGATTTTAAATCCACGGCATCTGCTTTAACTATGAATGCAAAAGTATGAGGATATTAATAAGAGAAAATTGTGCAAAATGAACATTTGTCTTATTATTGCTAATGAGTATATTGCTCACACATGTGATGACTTAGTAGTGGAGGGAACCCACAGGCCTCACAGCTTATCACAAAAGAATAAACTCATGTTTTTACATATTGTATCATTTGTAAGGACTTGGGGAGTTCTTCTTCTTCAATTAAACATTTAAAAATAAGAACGGCCAAAATAATTTATCAATAAAGAAACACAGTAATAACATTTTTATGGTTTATTTAGGTGTCTGTGTGTACAAGCTTAAGGTACAACTACACATATATCAAACAGGACATCTGGTGTAAAGATGTGCCAAATCAAATATGCAGAGCTACCCGCTGCGGTGACCCCTCAGCTAAATGTAGAGCAAAAATAAAACTCGCGCATTAGAATAAGTGTAAACACTCCTGTAGATTTGTTCATAAACAACTTAAAGGCCTTCTTGTGCGCCTGCTTTGATTACAAATGGTGACTTCTGCATTTTTGAAAAAAAAAACCAAACAAACAAAAAAAATGTTTTCTTCATTTCTGCAAACTAATTTTTGATTTAGTGAAATTTCAAAGTTTTGGCTTATTTCAAACCTTCTAAGTATAAATTGCATCCGTTGTTTGGGAATCACTAGGCAATGAGACAAAAGGACCGGCTGTGGATGATAGAGCGATGACAGTACTGATAAGATAAGGCCATTTATTGACTTTCTGATTGTGTAAGTCTTCTGTGTCTTGGACTGCTTCTGTCTCTGTCTTTATGAGAGTGTGTCAGTGTGAGGGTGCATGTTGCTGCTTGCTTGTGTGTGTTTTCTTGGCATCAGAAAAGGCCTTGGACAGAGTGAAGAGAGGGCCCAGGGGAGAAAGAAAAAGAGAGAGAGAGTTGGAGACGGAGACGGGGGTGGAACAATAAGGGCTGGTGGAAAATGACAAGCCTGGTAAAGGAGGTCTTCCTGAAAGCACCACATCTAACACAGGCGGCTATGCCATACAGACAAGACTGTCCGCCTCCACTTCCATTAACCCACAGAGTGCCTGGTTGCACAGGTAGAGCTGATTCATTGAAGCCACTGACAGCTGCTCCATGGGTGGGATCCTGTGTGTTTACTTTTACCTGTAGGCTCAGAGGACTGATCCTAAAGCCAATGATAGCTCCAATGTGTCATAACTGACAGCAAAATGAAAACACTCTCACGGGTCTGCACGATCATCTGGCAGCCAGGTGAGATTAATTAAGTTTGATTAATCAAAATATATTCCCGCCATCGAAAATAAAAAGGCATTTTTATTCTTTCCCCTGTTATTGCAATAAAAGAAACGCACGGAGCATCCGCCGTGCACCGTCCTAGGAACTTGAGCTTCACGATCACCTACAAAACGCATCCAAGGAAAGAAGTAGGAAATGCCCCATAAAGAATCTTTTGAGACAGACTGACACGGCCCAGTGAGTTAGCAGCGATTTATGGATGAAGGCACAATAAAGAAAGTTCCCACTGTTCATCGGAGGCCAGTGAATCCAAAATGAACTCTTTTTATGAGGCTGACTTTGCCTCCGTGATGGTGCTTGCACAAAGCAGCCAACAAAGGGTGGCAGTAAAGGGGGAGTTGTGACAAGATCGGCGCACAATGAGAGAATCAACTTTCACGTGGCTGAATGCAGGCAGAAGCCCAGCCCAGCTGTTTTTAATGGCGATACATTGACAGGAGGGCAGGCTATTTTTAATTGTATGCACTTCTTTCAGACATGCTCACAAAACGCCCCTTTCACCAAGCTTTGTCAGTAACCTGCAGTGACCTGCATTCAAGGCTACGTCGGGGTCCCCAGAACAAAAGGCACTGGGAGACAGGGGAGTCTGCAGCTGGATGTCCAGTCCTGAGTCTGGAATTCCTCATTAGACCTTCACAGACCTCTGGGATGGACAATACTTTGAAATCAAGGAAATATTGCAGTAAAAATAAATAGGTGACATAAGATTATGTACGGAGGCATGCAAAGCAGCACTAACTTTGTTACATTTAACACTAAATGATTGTCTGTTACCTCTCTGCAAACATGCACTTACACTACCGTTCACGTGCGCGCACAAGCGTGCGCAAAGAATGTACAAACAAGTCAGAAAACAAAGGGCTCTTGTAACAGGGCTTGGGATCTTGATGAAAAATTCAAACAATATTAAATGGGGAGAGTCAACAGCAGACACACTTCTGCTGAGGGCCCTTCAAACAGACAGAGTAACTCGGCACACACATTATGCCACCACAGTTCAGCCTCTTAGTGTAATGATGATGGCAGCTTTAGCTGGGGCACAGCTTTTAAAACGCCTCTCTTGCAAACACTCGCCTGGAATGGGGGGGGGGGCGCGGCATGCCATTTCCTTCAGATTTACCTGCCGGTGAACGTCACGGGCCACCTGGATTCCCTGCACCTCCTCCCTCCCACTTTAGTGACCACTTCATCAGGAGTCGCACTTCTGAAAGACATAGATTAAGATATCAGTGTTGAAGGATTCCAACTGTCCTCCTGCACAACACGGAGCAGTAATGCCTCCTGACAGGAGAGCTTTAGCGCCGGGCTTCAGATTCTCACATCCATCGGTGATCCTTCACCAAACAGCTCACCTAAATATGTGAGGAAAAATTTCATGACGGATTGGGAAACTAAAACTCTCACGGATGCAGGCTGTAAAAAGCAAACTGGGGAATAATTAAAAAAATAAATCCATCCATTTTATTCCACTTATCCAGTGGAGTTTAGCTTTCTTTCTTACATTCATTTTATTTTTCTGCAATTACTTTATTACATTTCAGGATTTACAGTTTTATATTTATTTTTTTTGTGCAAAATGAGCAAAAAATGCAACTAATTTAGAGCACCACTTAAGAAAACAAGACGAGTTCATCGTACTCTTCAGGGTCATTTTCCAGAGCATGAAGTCTGGCATTACTTAACTGCTCTCACAGGCTGAGTTCCCCTTTAAGGCAGTAAATGGAATCGGTTCCTTATTCTTGGATTGGAAGGGGAATAGAAACAGTTAATCCTGAGTAAAGAACATGGCCATTATGAGAGTTGTTGGTAATTGTGTGTATCCGGCACCACTGCAGGGTCAGCAGCTCCACCACCACCTGTAGGCAGACAACTGTGCTGACTAGGAGTGGCTTGTCTTGCTGTGGTCAGACACAGGAAGCAGAGACAGCAGGTGCACTGTTATCACCTCCATAGAAAGGTAATGAAACCACACCACAATCAGCAGGAAATGAAGGGCACAGCTGAGCTTGATTGCCTACTCTGCTGCGGCGAACAATATTTTAGTCATGTACATGGGTCTACATACGATGGGGCGATTGATAGCGCACAAGACGACTCCCACGTCGAACTGTTTGAAGCCAACGCTAGGCACTTAACTTTCTCGATAAGGGAAATTTTCCTTACCCCTGTTCCCTGGCAGTAGTATCCCTTTTGTTTATGAGCTCTCCCTAGACTCAAAGTGGTGTGACATTTACGGGTGCCTGCTTTGAAGAGAGGCCAACTGCTCTCCGTGCTGTAAAAGAGCCACCTGCCTCCACTCACCTGCCCTTCTGTGAGAGCTTAGAGAATAACAAAAAAAATGCCAGAGTTGCAGTGACAGCTAGACCCTGCCTAGTAGCTACTGTACAGTGCAGCAAACCCCCACCCCCAATTTTGGCATCTTGCAGGAGACAGAAAAGAAGATATAAAGAAGGAGAGCTGTTTTCTTTTCAGTATCTCCCCTCGGCTAAGTCTGGGGTAAGCCCGCTAATCCTTCTTGGTGTGATGACTCACAACGGGTGTGTCCAATGTGTTCCCAAAGATATCTTTTCCACAGTGTGAATATCAATAGGAATGTTTATGTTGGCTTTGTGAATCATGTTGTGTGGCATTTAATAGTTTCTAATGGTGGATGAACACCTTCTCTCGTGTGTATATTTCTATACTTGACCCACAGAAAATAACATTTGAATTAGTGATATGATTTTTATTATATTTCTTTTCTTTTTTTTTTTTGTGCTGTACAAGTGTGTGTTTGTGTGTGTGAGTGAGAGAATTGGCCCAGTGTCCCACCTAATTGTTATTGCGTCTGTGTTTGGCCTGGAGACAGTCGATAGGAATCAGCAGTGAGCCTGGTGGTGGGGTTATGGAGAGCTGTGTCTCCCACTTCCCAGTGTCTTAGTTGTAATGCATCCCTCCACTAACAGGGATCAAGGTATTAGAGATTCAGGTTATTTGTATTGATTTTATGTGCTGTCATGCCGGGCTCGAGGACGCCCTCATATTTGTGGAAATTGCAAATTCCACCTCGGAAATGTCACCAGCGTTTAATCTTTTCTTGAGTGGTCAATATCGGACCCTCGCTCCTCGTCCGACCACGTTTATTAAACAGAGACCAAGCGTTCCCACGGTTGCCATGACACCGTGCAGCACAGAGTGGGATTTGTCCAGACTAGATGGTAACTTGGGAGTGAGGAAGCACAACTTCAACATGAATACTTTTTGATAAGATTTGTGTCGATGGAGAGCCGACTCTGGATTAGCGCAGAGACGGGTTCTGAGGGTGTAATCAGAGGTAAAGCTGGAAACTTACTGCACTGAAAGTCAGGGTTATTCACAGTATTCTGCATTACCACGCCTTGGATGTCTGGAAAATTTGAAAAAATAAAATTGCACAACTGCAGATTACCAGAAGCGCTAAGGTCAGTGTCAATATTCTATGAGGGCTCTTCAAGGTCCGTAAAAGCAAACTGCTTTGTTACATCTGCCAACATTTGCATGCTATTATCATCTTTGCTTTATCCGTGTCATAGCAAATGTTTCTCTTTCTCCTGTGTTTACAGGAATGGCCGAAATCACCCCTCCTCTCTCCAGTCGCCACAATCAAATTTACTCTGGCTTGAGTACACGTTTAGTGGGGACCATTTGTTTGAGGCAAACACTTAGGGCCCTCGTATGTCATTGACCAGTGTCCACAAATATAATCCTATCAAGTTCAATCTTAGGATGTCCTGTGCCATTGTTTTCCTAATGCAATAAATGAAAATAATCCCATCTGTCTTGATTTAATGTACAACTAACTCCTTTTTTTGAGTGCATTATGAACTTCGGGAAGTCTTTTTGCCTACTTGTTTGAGCCGGTATAGCAAAACACGTCAATGACATTGTGATTGTTTCACAGAAATACTGCTGTTGACATCCACGGCACTCCAAGTATTTGTAGTAGAAGTAGGGGAACGGCACAGCTAACAAACACGAACCTGTCGGGGTGGACGGCATGCGTGAAAGCACCCTTTCTTGCTTGTTGATAAACCCCTGCTTCTTCCAGAAGCCCTCGGTTGACATGTACCTACAGAGAAAGCCTTAACAAAACAAGCTGGACCCTTGTAAATATGCAGTGCCCAACAGTGGCACACGCAGTGTTGGCTTACATACTGCTAGTGGTGTTTTTCTTTTTACCTCCAAATTTGCTCGGAAAACTAATCATGGTCTGATAAAGCCCACAGTAAATATGGGAGAGATTGACACCCACATGTCAAAGTTTACATAGCCAGACCAAGTGTACATATAGGGCAGGGGAACTGTGGGGCCAACTGGGACTGAACTAGGCTGACCTCCGTGAGTCTGGACTGGGGAAAAAGACACTTTGTGACCGAAGCCACAGAAGAGGAAGATTGCTTAAAAACGTGGGTCAAAAAGGAAGGGTGGCTGACTATAAATATAATACTTGCATGATGTGGAAAGTGTATGCACAGCATCTGTGGCACATATAGTGTAGGGTGAATTTTTTTAAAAAGTATTTTGACATCTCTTTTAATATGCTGATAGTGCTTGTGCCATTTCCCTTCACCCCTCGCTTGAAATGCGTTAAAACAAAGAAGAGGGATCGCTTCCTTCCTGCAAGCTGCTGTCAGCTTTCCAAATGCTTTATAATCCACAGCAAAGACAGTGCAGGAAACAGAAAAGGTTAACCCCTGACTGATGTGTCTGATGTTAATCTATAGATCAATTAGGTAGAGGCACACTGGGTCAAGCTACAGATATTGCAGTGGCTATTAGTTCCTCTATCTAGCCATTATTACACAGTCACATGCTCAAACATTGCGCTGGGTTGGTATGCTAGGCACAGATGCCTAGGGTAAACAGACAGGCCTACAAGGCTTGCACAAAATATTGATCTGACAGCAGATGGGAACCTTGATATCAGCCATTCACTTTTCCTGTGTCTGTACTCTTAGAGCTGGAACTCTTGTGTTTAGGAAAATATTTAAAACCATATTTTGTGTGTTTGTTTTGCCTGAAGTTAATCCAGAATATCTCACATCCAATTTCAGTTTTTCCATACAGTCTTTGTCCTTCCATTAGCAGTACAGATGAATGCAGATGGGCTGACAGTTTACAACATTTCATTTGAAATAAAATGATTTGCAAGCTTTGGTGGAAACTTCCTTTTTGTCAGTGCTGAGATTAAATCGCTAATAATATTATAGTCATAGAATATTTTCTGCTCGCTGCTTCAACTTGCAGAGTACAAGTTTGATTTATTATTAATTTATTTTTGCAGCCTTGTAACCCTAAAAAGCTCCTATAGTTAGATAAAATAACATTCTTGGACTGAGACTGAATTTGAACTTTGGCTCTCAAAGTAATCCAAACCTGGAGGCATTTTGTCTTCTGAAAAATACCAAACAAAGCATGAAACACATGCATGAGCTTCTTTTGTTGCATTAAGCTGCATTTAAAGGAGGGAAGGGTTGCCAGCGAGAAAAGATGGATTGAAATTTTCCATTACTTCATTCAAAGCTTCTCTTTCAGTTTCAGTGAATTACCTGACGGCAAAATGACGGGAGATGAAATGATCAGCAGAATGAAAGAAAATTTTCCTAAATCCCCTTTCTTGGGAACTGAAATATTTTGGGTGATCAAAATGGCTCACGCTGGGAAAAATGTCAACAGGGCTGACCCGTTTATTGGCAAGGGATGGTTCTTTCTTTTCTAAAGCTGGCAGTAAGATTGAAGCATCACGTCATAATGAAGAAATGCAAGTGCTCTCAGTGGTTATGAATAGCCAATCCCCGTATATGAAATATTGATTTCTCGATAGGGTTAGGCTGGGTCACATATTTTTTCGGACTATCCCGGTGCACCACAATGCAGCCAACTTGTCCAAATAGTGCCGATGGGTAATCCAACATTCCTCAATCCTAAAATCTCAGGATCATCACAGCAGGGGTATGGAGGCATATTCATGACTAATTATGTTTCTATATCTTTCTTCTCCGCCTCTCTGTGTTCGGAGCTCCGTGGGGATCAATCACTCTGAGCTGCCTAGCCAAACACCGTTGACAAGGCAGACGCAACGCAAAGCTGGTCCAGCGCCTCCATGGCATGCCACCATTCAATTAGTCTTGGTCAGTAGGAGGCATGATTATTCCAAAATTAGTGATTATTTCCCTGAGTAAACAGGCCAGATTGGGGTGTGTCATCCCTTGTGATCCTTGCTGGTCACTGGGCCTCCACAAAGGGGGCTGAGGCCTGGAAGAGAGGCCAGGGTACAGAAGACCGCTTCCCCTGAAAGAGCAACCCGCTCCCCCTTTCTCATTGCTAGAGCCTGCAGCTCGACACAGCCCTCCCTGATAAAGTGGTATTTCCCGCATACAAAGGAGGCATCGGGCTTAATCCTCAAGCAACCCACACCCCCTTCTTTCTTCCCAGCAAGAGAGCACAATGAGCACGGACCTTTTCTTAATCCAAAGGTGGGTTATCACAGTAATCTGATAATACATGCAGATCAAAGTCCATTCAATGCTAATCAGGACAACAGATCAGCTTTATGATCTAATTAGGGGACGCCTATGTGCCACTGAAGTGACACGGGAGACCATTGTAAACACTAAAGGTTGGCACTGAAATCAAACCGAAAAAGGCTGAACGTGATGAAGGGGCATCTTGGTTTGACCCTACAAAAAATACCAGGAAATACCAGTGTGTTTGAAGCCTGTTAAACATTGTAGATCAAGCAATATTTTACAAGCAGTTTTACAAATGAAAAAATGTTTATTGATACTGGTTGTATTTTATTTGCATGTAGTTTGGTGCAAAGGCGGTGAAAAGGCGAGGACTGAACTAACGGCCCTCTTGACAGTTTTCAGCATTCTGTACTTGATTTTGCCACTCATGGTATGCCTAATTAGTCATGAGCTATTAACAAAGCACCAAATCAATTACCCACTTGCCCTTCGGAAGTTGTTGTTCTCCTCTGGGAGGCGCATCAGTCACGCCTTGCCTGCAAAGTCATCCCCTGAAACTCCAGAAATCTGGGTGGCCACGGTGCTTTCAAAACAGCACAATACAGCTCCTACATTTGGATAAACTAAGTCTACTACAACAAGGCTCCTAGCAATGGTTAATCCTATCAAAATGGACTCCTTTTAGAAAAACAATAAAAGCAAGTGCCCACTAACAACAGTGATATGTTACGCATGGAATGCAGGAAAGACAGAAATCAGCGTGCAATGAAAATTCCTCTTTGCGGCAACCAACATCCCTTCCACCTGGGACTAAAACAACAAAGCCGTTTTCGGATTCAGACCTGTTTAGATACTCCTTAGCTACGAAAATAAAAGCCAGATGTGCAGGCAGGAGCCTCGTGTGGCTACATGCAGGATACTTGTGTGTGACGACGCAAAGGCAGCCTTGTCGACAGCCACTGCTTTGTGAGCCGACTTTCCCTTTCACTGTACAAAGAAAGGTTTAAACCAACAGTCCTAACAAAATGTACAAACATCGCTGACAGTGTGGGAGCTGAACCTGGCAGAACTTCAGATAGACGCTGTGTTTATGTGTTTGATAATAAACAATATCTATTACATTTTTCAAAACATCAAATTTGCAGCTTGGTATTTTGGGATGGCATGTCTAGACAACAAAGTAGATTAACTGGATTAGCCATTGTAAAATCTAAATGAGTAAAAAAGAAAAAGTGTCATGACGACTAAGAGACGGCCCAGCATTTCAGTTTAACCCCTAAGCAGCTTCTTGAAGTTTAAATTTTGTCCTGTGCGGGTCAGCTCAAAGCACTGCCCCCACCCCCAGCTGTAGCTCAACTCCCACACACAGGCAGGAACAAAAAGACCCACCTCAGTGTGGCCCTATCAATGTCACAGCTTTGTGTAGCAGTCTTTCAGGGTACATGAAGTGTCTTTAGCCACAATGAGATCAATAGCGCGGCCAACTGTGCAGCAGCTAGTGGCAGCAGCAGCCGCTCAGGAGCTGCAAGACAGAGAAGATCGGGCACATTGTCTGATCTGGATCTTTGATCTGCTTGCACGCACTTTGCCTTCACACGGAACTTTTTTCATCGCATTTGTTTCGCTGAATATGAAACACTGCAGTCGAGGCGCAGTATCGACGCACCATATCGCCATTTAGACGAAAGCGTCCCAGAGGACCTTCTGAAGTTTTCTGTGTACTTTGCTGAGCCAGATCTTTCCTAACAGTGACCTCCGTCAGCTTATAGGTACACTGGCTTGGACAGGTCAGTGCCATTGATTTCCCATTGCCTCTTGGCACAATAAAGACTGTCAACGAACCACCGAGACGTGTCCTTGACTAAAGTGTAACCCACGCCGTTATATAATGTCTGCTTTGATGCTTTTAACTCAATAAAGGCCCGTTCGCGGTGCAATAACGTACAGAGTGAAACGCAGCCTTAACTGTCCGTGGCTTTTGCTTTGATCGTTCCCTTCTGTAATCACGTAAACTGTAGGTGAATATATCATTATGAATAAATGGAGACCACCAAGTTAGACTTTAGAGGTTTCTCCTCTTTTTCCCCAACAGAAAGCCTGAGCCTAATTTGCCATCATCAGCTTCTTTTGTTCAAACAGGGGCTGGTATTTGAGAATAATCCTCCTTCCATAGATGAAATAGTGTCTCGACAGGCAGCAGCAAGACTCTGTCAAAACCTTTTTGAGGGGTGAATCTTTGGAGGATCTGCAATGTTGGAGGCTGAAAAATGACTCTTTAATGACAAAACCAGTGATGTAAATGTGCCACCTGGCTTTGAACACAGGAAATGTGAAATTAAGCAGAATTGTAGGCAATCTTTGCTCTACTGCGAAAACCTAGTTTGCATTTGTCTAAATGACTAATGTATATAATTGCTTTCGTTTTTTTGGTTGCCTTTATTTTATATTCAGTGTATAGTTATCCTTGCAAAATGCCATGTGTAATGTCATGCAATATCTGACAAAATGACCTTAATTTAAAGGGCTGCCATTGATGTCAACAGCAGGTAAATACCAAGTTGCAAATGTGCATTGATTGTTTAGATGCTCTAGGTGACACCGTGCCAGCAGAGAGAACTTTTGTTTACATCTCAAATTTCACAGAATGTTGAAATGGCACTAAAAAATTATTGACATATTGCTAAAGTGTCTGCACTGATAAATAAAAATTAGAGTCAAGCGCACTTGATGTATAAATTTTAACGTTTAAATAAATGATGTACTTGAAATAAAAATATCTATCTGTGCATCTCTTGCTTTACGTATCACCGATGTCTAAACGGGCCCGAGTGTACAGAGTTTACGGTGCGATTCAATGAGGAAATTAGATGCAAATTACTCCATACATCTACAGCATATTTTAGGACTGTTATTCAGTGGTTTGATCTAGACTATCCCTTTGTTAGTTAAAATGTGCAAACTATTCAAAAGATTTCTTTTGTTCTTAACCTTTGTAAGAAAGTGGAGGAAATATTTGGAATGCATTAAGTTCTGAAAACCGCCTGTCATGGCTGACAATAAAGGGTGGCCTAATAGATGTTAGCATTGGTGGTAAAGAGGACAAAAAGAAGCGTCTCTCTGTTGTGCACAAACTGCCTGGTGCAACTAAAAATGAATCCATTTACTTCACTCTGTTTACTTTGTACTTTTGGCAAAGAAAAAAAACACAATTCATGAGGTGCAGGAGCCAAGGCTTCAACTTCTCTTTCACGGGCCACGTTTTTTCAGCTTTTTAAAACCTCACACGCCAAGCGTCCTGGCAGCCAGCTCTGACAAGATGCGGGGGAGAGGGAAAAGACGGAGCGAGGAGACAAAACCAAACACAAAAACAGTAACATCTGCAGCCGCTTCCAGCCAGACAGTTTGATGTGAATAACTCAGCACTTTGTGCCCTGACCTTGGCGAACAAAGGGGGGGGGGGGGGGGGATGCCTCAGGAGTGAAGTGCGACGCCCTGGGAGGCGAGCGTCCAGTGAGCACCCCTGCTCGTTTCGCTGAGTTGGACTTATTGTCCTTCGGCGGGGCAGAGAGGTGCCACTGGGGCACCCAGGCACTGCATGCCACTTGGACTGTCATAGTTTCAGCACAGAGGTGGCTGCTTGACAAATGAAGCTGAGCAGTGCCTGAATAAAATGTAATTTTCAGAGTGGTTCACCGCTGAGGTCCCCATGCCATATGAATGCAGATCAGGGTCAGGCAAATAACTACAGAAGTGCCTTTAAAGCGACTGGTAAATGTAGAGATAAATCAGTCCAAGGGGGACTAGATGAATATTTATCAATCCTAGCAGAGGATGCTAATATCCACACAGATTTATTTCACCTCAGTCCAAAGTTAGAAAAGGCAAATTCCTCCCCATCGAATCAAAGAGAAACACAACAAAGCAACTGTGTACTTCAAGACTTAAATCTTACAAGTTCCTAATCCTACTGAAGTCCACACGGGACCTGTGGTCTCCATGGCAATGGCAGGGCATTCAACCAAGTGATTGCCTCCAATGAATTTCAGATAAGACAAAATGGAAGTGAATTGATGTGATTTTAATGCAGAAGTGAGCGCTGAAGGGGAGGTCCACTCGGTTCATATTTGAATAAAGCAAACAGAGCAGACAAAAGGCTGACAGCCGTAAATGACATTGTCAGAACAAAAATTATCAGCCAGTTTACAATCTGTTTGCTCATGTAGAACAAACAGAATGTGTGTGGCATCCCTGGCTTTGTGAACGGCAGGGCCGGCAGCCGGCGGCAAGAGAAAAGCAGATATCAGCTCCCCCTGCAGCCCTGCAACAATTAGATAGCAATTTGACAGGCACACTCAAAATGTGAGGTTTGTTGTTCACTTCCAAGGGCACCTCATCTTTTCTTTTTAAATCGAAAAGGAAATACATAATTGAGGCATTGAAAACAAAGATAAATTGTGTGACCTATGGCCAGTGGACTCGCAGGGTGGCGTATCACACGCACAGGGGGACACATTCCAAACACGAGACCCTCAGTTACCTAGCAAGGATTCGAATCAAGGTCTGCTTTTCTACCCTGCCTTCCTTTGGTGGTAGGGGACCAACAGGGAGCTCCTCCTCACAGACAGCCCTGTTCACTCCTTGGTGTTCTTTGTTGCATCTTGTCACTTGTTTTTGGTGGGAGATTGTTAGCTTCTCTATAGCCACACGGACAAGCGGCAGCTGGTGATCTTGCAGTGGCTGCGAGACATCAATTTTACCCGCGGGACAAAGCCAGAAAACAAGCCAGGCAGGACCTTGAACCTCCTCCCTGCAATACTATCTGTCCAGATTTCTATGCAGCGATAAGTCCAGCTTACATTTGTGACCAGAGAGATGTGCAAAGGTGCCACACGACCACAACAAGTGTCACTGGCCTGGCAACTTTATATACTGACATTTATTTGCACTAAACCTTACATGCTGATAACGGGTCACTGGAAGGTTCTGACCAATCTGACTCAGTGTGGAAACACGACAGCAGCGTGGTCCTCGAAGCACCAGGCTGAATTCAACTGCAGCCAATAAAGCAGTTCTGGAAGACGTCATATGAGCCGAAAAGTCAAATCCGGCTAAGCTGAATGTTTTCTTGCTGATGAGCAGTAAGCAGCCCAATTTGAAGAGGCTGTGGCCCTGTGAGTCACAGCTTGCTTGACAGATCTGAAAGCAGCAAACAAAGTCAGCTGACTGCTCTTGATACTGTGTCAAACTTTTCAGTGCAGAAAAACAGCATGTCAGAGTGTTAATTGATATTCATCCCGAGATTCTCCTCGCTGTTCTGTGAAGCCCCGCTCTGTTCTCCGGCTGCGGAGATGCCGTTTGGTCTTATTAAAAAGTTGTTTGATTAGCCGGCCCTGGAATGGAGGCAGTGGAAAGGTCTGGCAGCAGCAGATAAAAGGGGAATGATAAATAGGCGAAAAGCCAGCCGATTGCCAGTCAGCCACTAGAGCATCAAAACACATCCATTTCTCTGCAAAGTTGATCCAATTATTGTCAGCCACTCACAGATAGCTACTATGCTTTACTCCTTTCATTCTGGGCTAAATTGCTCTTCCCCTTTTTTGCCGATACGGCAATCGGTCATAAAGGGCCAGCCATCATTAGTGCTGTTTGAATTGGAGCCCTGTAGTGTTTGGTTAAGAGGGTAAATGCAAATTTGATGAAAGAATAAGGCTGCATTTACATATCAGCCTCAGCTCACATGGGGAGGGTAAACATTCTGTTTATCTCAAGTGTCATTTTATGATTTCGCTCGAATATAAAACCGACCTTGGCCCAGTCGGAGCAAAAGACCAAGGAAATTTACTGTTGTTTAAACACAATTTATTCAAGTAGAACTTGTCAACAAATCTTCTTCAACTCAGCAAATACGAGAAGAATATCAGGACGTTTCAGTCAAAAAGCAGCAGAGATTACCTCATCAAGTACAATAGGTGATTTTATTATTTAAGTAGTAATTTAACAGTAAAAAAAAAAAATAGAAATAATTAGGCAATATTCCCGTAAATGGGAAAATTAAAAATGCGGCGCCTCTAGACAGACAGCTGAGTTTTAAAATGTGTTTCCCTTTTTTCTGTTTATGCACAGTAAATAAGAAAACTGTTGCAGTCATTTTTAAAAGTACATTAGAAAATGGAAACAAAAAAAAAAGAAACAAAAATATGGGAAAAGCTTTAGGCAAAGTGCAAATTTTAAAGGTGATTGTAACAATATGCCACCTGGAAATTTATATCATAAAGGATTTGCTTAAATCTAGAGATTCATCTCCAGTTCAGGAACAGATCAGCCAAAAGTATTCTGTGTATACGTAAATGTATTATATATATATACTGCCACCAGGAAGCATATTACACAGAAACAAAATTTAATTTCTGCACAGCCACAGAACTCAGTGGGCTGTTAAAAATAAGGCAAAACACTGCCATCTATGGCTATGTTCCTAGGACTGCTGAGGTCCTGTGCACCCAGCACAAAGGCAGTCATGTATTGCTAGGAGAAAAAAAAAAAAGTATGGCTTGTTATTTGTAAATAAGATTAATAAAATATAATTGTAATCATAAAATTGCAAACAAATGTCTGACAATTCTCAATCTAGTAAAGTAAAGAAGTGCTCTGGAACAGTGTTAACAGCAAAGTTTCTCGCATTGCTCATGAAGCTGACACGTTTTTGGCTTCTGAAATTGACAGATTAGACTGAAACCTAGATTTTCATCCAAATGGGCATCTGGTGGCCATATCCTTTAAGCAACACAATTCTGCACAAATCAGGGGTTCTGTCAGAGCTTTTCGTACCACCTGCTGTGTATCTTCCCTTCAAAATGATTGAGCCTGCCTTTATTGTCTCATCATAATTTTATCTTTACAGTTTGTTGGCCAAAATGCAACACACATTGCACATTTGTACATAAATGGGCAGCATAAAGATACTGCCAATGTCATATACTGCATGCTGTTGTAACTCACCATATATCTTATGGTAGATACTTCATATAAAGTAGATTTTTATTGGCAATAAAGACACATATCAGGACTAAATTTTGACTGTGATTCAAGAGTGCATTAAGGCACAATAATGAAGTGCATATAGCTGCCAGACTGGGGTAGCAGGTTGGCGGTGAAACATAGAAGAAAGCCAGATGTCAGGGCTTCTATAGCTTAGGCCTTGACCAGGCCTTCGTCTGCGGCGGCCCTTTATGTAGCTCTCTGTGTGATGCACCGGTCCCCTATGGGAGCCCCGAGGCTTTACTGGTGATGAGACGCGATCTGTCCCGTCTGTCACCTCTCTCCAACTTATTCATACACCATCCATACAGTCAGTCCTCCAAGGCCTCTAATCCCCGTCTCCCGAGGTGGCGTACAGACAGGGAAGCAGACAGGCGGGCAGGTTGCAAGTCTGTTCATAAGATGTTTAACACGCTGAGCATGACAACGCGTTTCACATTTACAAAATTTCAGAAATGTTATCAGCATGAGGATGCAAAACAGTGGGTTATTTCTGCAAGCAGAATTTGTGATTCATACAAAAATGTTGAAATGCATCAGTTAGAGAATGGCACTGAGAGCGTCACCTGCCCGATTTTACAGATGCTGTGAAACAAGTTGGGACTAGGTCGTCACTTCACATTTGGACTCAACGACCAAATTTTCCCCCTTTTTGAAAAAAGTACAATTCTATATTTACAATTTCAGTCCCTCCAGAAAAGTTGGATTTTATTTAGTTGAAAATGTGCTGATCCATATAGTTTTTTCATGTCTTCAGTTTATGAAAACTGAGATTTAGGGAAAGCTAGAAATGATAATATTCGGGCTGTTGGGTGGCATTATGAATTGGAGCTACTTCAGCACCCCTGTGACCACACACGAGAGTAAATTTGCTCAGCATGTCATCTCCTGATGTTTACAAACAAATACAGAAAGAGTTTATGTAATGCATTTATTTAAACAAGACCTAAGAAATGAGCAAATAGATCATTCTTAGGGATTCTTTGCTTTGCAAACACACCTATTATAGATTAAAGTTTGACAGTATGCCAAAGTTATCAAGGTAAACTAGAGCTGTGACTGACAACTGAAAGTGGTTTCTCTTTGTTCTCGTACGTGAGCGAGCGAGAGAGAGAGAGACACACACACACACACACACACACACACACACACACACACACACACACACACACACACACACACACACACACACACACACACACACACAATATAAAGAGGTTCAGCAAGTCTTTCTATGTGGCACTTGTTTCACCTTCCTCCTTTCAGGAAGCACCATCAATTTTGCCACAACTTGACCACTCCCTTCAAGGATCAGCACAAAAAGACTGATCTGGGACAGCCTCGCAGGGTTCAGCTCGGAGCCCATTAATCAAGTGTCGTGCTTGTGTGTGGATGAGGTCAGATCCTGGCATGTCGTGTCGCAACTGCTAGGTCATGTACGGGGCACTGGATTAGACGCACAATATCTTAATGATGCGAAACCCCCCCAGAAAGTATGATTTGTGTTCCTGTTTTCCAGTTGAATATTGATTCACTATGTGTGATCAGGAATGTTTGTCAAACTCAAATAGTATTGTTTTTCCTGCAGAGATTAACCTGTTTAATGCAGAGAGCAATCATCCATTGAGGTTGCACTGCAGTGCGTTTGTGCATTTAGAGTGGCTGAGTGTGTTGTGGCGTGCGTGCGTGTGCACGCCTGAGACAAAGACCACCTGTGCAGTGGAGGGAGCCAGTGAATCTGGAGCCAGAGTGCGCTCTGTCAATTGGCATTTGATTTGTCACTCAGCAGACCGGCTGACTCACTTAGCAGGCCACACCCGCTGTTCTCCATCTTTCTCTCTGCCTTTCCCTTTTCTTCCCCCTTCAAACAAGGTGTATCTAAGAGTTCACCTCCAGGCCAGCGCTGTTGACACACACACCTTATTGCGCGTGGCTCACACCCATGTCTTTCAGTGGCTGCTGTTAAAAAGCAGTGAGAAAAAAAAATCATCATGTAAACTGTTGACTGTCGCGATTAGATGTTGATGATTTCTTTGGATAATTTGAGTGTAGGAATATATCTGAGAAACTTTGAACTGCCTTCAACCAGATCACAAAGGTGTATCGTATGTTGCTGTGTGCCGCCATCTCATCACCTGTACTCTGAAATGTGCTGAGACTAAAGTATTTATATTGTGTACAAATCACGAGAGATTGCATGGTCCAAAGCGGGCTTTTAGTTTTAATGCACACCTACCGACGTAATGCACGTCTGAGTCTGAAATGAGAGGACCATAGCACAGGTATTAGGAAAAGCCACATCTGAGTGGCACCACAGGGAAGCAGGTGGCAGACAGTAGCACGCTCAAAAAGAGAGCTGCATGGATAGCACCGCCAAAAAAAGATCACAGATGCACATGGAAGCCTTCTTATTGTCCACACTGTGCCTCTGAGATCACTCTCTAAATAATCTGAAGGCAGAGGTAGATAACCTAGTGTATGTTACTTGAACTAATAAAACACTTTTGTCCCTTTATGAACAATGAAACACTTTTTCTTGTTGTAACAATGAATCCTGTCCATATTAGCCTTTAAAAAGGTCCTAAAAGATTCCTAGTCTGCCTTAATCAGAAACAAAATGCACAGAGCTTGCATAAGAGTATTGGCATTTTAAATATGAAATATTCTTGTTGTTCTGGATCACAAAAGGTGACAGGTTTTGTGTGAAAAAGCTGGGAACTTTCATCTAGTTTAAGGAAAGAACTGTGAATTTTGTTCACTTTCATTTTAATGCACTAGAAAGGATCATATGATAGCCAGTTTGAACTATGAGTGCTACTGTTTAAAAAAAAAAAGCAGCAAACACTTGTGCTTTTCCATATTTTATGACATCACAGCTAAAACAGCAGTGCAAATATATTAATCTTTGCAAAGACAACAGAACGGATTTCAGAAAATTCTTGACTGAAGCTACATTTTCAATTTGCTTCAACAGGTTCATTCATGAAGCCTCTGAGAGGGTGTGGAGCAGAGCATGAGGCCAACCACATCAAACACCTGATTAACTGACAGTGCGATGCCAGAGGGTGTGCAACAATTGTTACTGCGAAACTTCTCGCTCGGTGACTCCTCTTCTCCTGAATTCTGTCTGAAAACCTTCATCCCACAGAGGGATGCATCAAAACCTAATTCCAGCTCACAGTACAACACTAACAAATAGCCCACCACTCCCTGTAGTAACAAAGCATATCTGTCTACAGAGCTGTGTGACAAAAGGGACAAAGCTGCTCGGCACTGTAGCGATGGAAGTCAGAGGCGATTGCTGAAAGAACTGAAACCTCCCAAGTCAGGTGAGTTTAATTTCCCATGACAGAGAAGTCTTTGAAGACAAGTTTGGAAGCTTTAGACAAAAGTGTGAGAATTTTTTGCTTGTTGCATGATTCTCTTACTTTTGGGTCTAGGAACTCTAAAAGTACAAGATGCAAGACAGAAAATCTTTTGCATGCAAAGCTCTGGAGGACAAAGCAGGTCATTTTCCATTTGTGGAGCGATACGTGCGGAAAGGTGTCCACTGTGATAAGCAGCTAATTGATACGCTGGCCCAGACAATAGGAGGGTGCCACCCGGTCACATTCCTCACATGCCAGTCAGTCTGTCAGTGACCCTGAAACTGAGCCCACTTTCCCAATTAGGGTCATTAGTATGAGCCACTAAGTGCCCCAGTCACACATGGCTGCAAACCAGGCCCACTTTGGCACCAATGAAACACCACAAGCAAAACAGCACGAAAAAAAGGCCGTCTCAGGACATCTTAGACAAGCAAGTGGTGCCTAAGATGTCCATCAAGGCCATTAGATGTTTTTAATGTAAATGCTAAATTTGATCTGCAATTCAAGGGAATCCACACAGTTCTGAGCTGCTCAAAAAAGTAAGTGGCTGTGGCTATTCCTTCAGAAAGGAAGGAATAATTCAGTCGAATCTAATCGAGCATGTAAAGAATGAAAATGAAATAGACGCTGGCAGTTGTAAAGCTGCTTAACAGCTGACTTAAAGGCAATAGACTGGCAGTGTGGCAGTTGCTTAATTTCTCAGTGATGTAGAAAATAGCAGACCACATGATTCACTTATGTGTTTCTATGGATGTGAACAAGTGAAACACCTCCTAACTACCTTTCTTTTTTGGACTATCTGTATGAGCTTGTTGGCCTATTATTATTCTCATGTCATATGGAAATAGATATTGATTCCATGAATGATATTTTCCTATTCCTTACAATAGTCTTTCTAATGTCGGACCCATTTTAAATCCCAGAACTGAAAAGAAAAGGGAGGCATTTGAATCTGCGGTCACGTCTTTTTTTGTGTTGTCTCTGGAAAATGTTTCGACGTTAACGTATAGCAGATGTTGTTGCTCATTTGACTTCTAATTTGGCTAAACAGTTTAGATGCTGCTTCGAAATATCCGTTTATGGATATGAGAACAACGACGTTAATGGGCCAGCATCATCACATGTGACTGACTGTGAGACACCTGCGGTGCCTCTTGTTTGGCCTTCTGACAGCTACAATTGGTGCTCGTTTCGAAATAAATAAATACAGAACAGTGCACCCTGGAAAAAAGTGTTTTAATGATAATGCTGGAGCATCATATTATTTGTCTGGCAGTCAGGACTGCTTTTCCCTTTGCTTTGAACTCTGTAGTGGCAGTTTTCATAGAGCATTTCACATATTGGCTGCTCAGGCTAATTTAGTTGTAATTAGCAGATTGTCCCATGTTAAAAAATAAAAAACATTTTATTTTGTTAGGCAGCATTTCTTTAAAGTGCACAACAGGGTTCGGCTCGATATCTCCTTGGTTGTAAGGATTTAGCATACACGCTTCGCTTCTCTCTGCTATAATTTGAGCACTAAGTGCACCTGCATTCAATTCAACCATTTACAGGCACTGGGGTTTTATCTCGAGATAAGGCACGCTGAGAGATTTGAAAGGTGGCAGAACAGTAAAAAAATCAGTCATCAACTTTCACATTCAAGAAACAATAAAGCAAAATGAAAGAGAAAACAGAGAGCGAGAGAGATTAGTGCTAAAGCTGTTGCTAGGCTGGAGAAAAGAAGCCTCTCAGCTGTGCAGCAGGGAGTTGTGCAGATTCATCAGGTGAGCCTGCTAGCAAGGTGCTGAAAGGTGCTAAAGCTCACGCAGAAAAGATGGTACCTTTCAGTGTGCTGTATAAACACAATGTTTCTTAATGCCACGAGTGCGAAGAAAGGAATAAAGGCGGCAACTTAGATCTTCTGCCATAACTGAGGAGATGATGCTGAATGTATGTTAGCACCAAACAGCAGGGTGGTGAAATGCAGGCAGGTTTCAGAAAACACAAAAATATTGCTGTAAGGTGAAGATTATGTGCAGCACAACACACAAAGCAACTACATCAGCACTGTATTTATTTGTGCCAAGCTGTAATATTATACTAATGTCAATAAATTCTCTAATAACACAAACGAGATGGTACACAGTGAGTGTACTCAGTGCCTCTAGTGTGTTTGTTTGATGAGTTGTCTGGCTTGTAGTGTCTGAAGCCGCTCACCTTGCTCTCTGTCATAAAGAGGCTGTTTGCACAGTGATCCTCAGACTTACTGCACATCACACTGAAAAGTAGAGCACTCAAAAAGCTGGCTGTTGATCTGCTGATCTCAATGGCATGTTGGTAAAGCAAAGCAAAAATAATCAGCCAACCCTGTTTGTACAATTGCTAAGCCAACCACCCTGTGCAAGTGGCTGAGTGTTGTCCACAGCTCCAGCTGTGGTACCATTCAGATAATCTTGCAAAACAAAAAGAAAAAAAAGTGAGCCATATTTGTTTATTGCAACCAGCATGTGCTGCAAGTAAGAAGCTGTTCTTTGCAGTTCAGAGCTCCTTTGTTTAAATAGTACCTTTAAAAAGTGTCTGTTCCTTTGAAAAAAACTAAAATAAAACGTGGAAAATATTAAAAGTAGAAATCAAACCAGTTTTTAAGTATGGAAAAAGGGTTTGCTGTTATAGTGAGCACCATTGCCCTCCAGTGGACAGCTTTGGCTTCAGCACAGACAGAAGGTCTCGCAAGGTTCAAGAAATACACAATGTATCTCTCTCTCACCCACACGCACAAAAACACACACTGCACTAAACCAACATGGCCATGGCCACAGTCATCAAAATATTGCACTTCACTATTATCACAGCCAAAGCCAGAGCCGGGCAGGCTATCGCTGCATACAATCCCTCTTATTGTCTTATCGTTGTTCCGACAGGTGGTCTTACCTGGCTGCTGCTGGGAAGTACACAGATATGAAGGGGATGTGTAGGGCAATAAAACCATAACTGCTTGGTTGTACTGAGGGGACGTTACGTACAGAGCACCACCTGCTAGATGTGAGTGCTCTTTATCACCAGTTGGCCAGTGTTTTATAGCACTTGTTTTTACAGTGGCTGTGATTAGCAGAAAAGGTCAGGAGGAAAATGGAGAAGCTGTCTTTTCATCTGGACGTGTGAAACAGAGTTCATATCTGTTAAACCATGTTTTAATCTACGTGAGATAAGAAAGTCGATAAATTCTCCTTTTGTTTTCCAGCACGTCTTCCATTGACTAAATGAAACAGGGCAGCATCAAATCTTATTCTGCAGCTCCACCTTGTGTGTGATGTAGTGCACTGCAGGAGTCCCTCTTAGGACCTGAGTCTTATTACAAGCTCAATCAGAGAGAAATATATGCATGTATGTGTTTTTATGTACCAGACTGCAGTTAAATAACAGCAGATAACCTGTGGAGATAACGGATCCAGTTTAAAGTAATAGAGCAGCAAACCTACTTAGATCAGAGCAACTGCCAGAATTAAAGTGCACAAGAAGCACTAAATGTAAAAAGGCTAATTTACACCATTAAGCTCTACTCTCAAAGACTGACATACAGTAACCAGGAGAGGATCTGCTGTGGTGGCATAAAAACTCTAGTGCCACCCCAGTTTTGCATATGACAGTGTTGTTTATTAAAATAAGCTAGCATTAACTTTGAGCCTAGCTACAATTAACACGGAATATAAATTCTAAAACTAAATATACTGCGTAGTGTTAAACCCCAACCCCCAAATCAAACCACAGTTCAGCTCATAGCACTGACGGCTTTATTTCTTGCTGTCACCAGCAGCTGATGCCTATGAATGTGCCAGAGCACATTTTGAATCAACCCAATGGGCATTTCAACACAGGTGAGTGTTATTAACCCAAAAATATCAGGTTTGAAATTTTAGTGAAACATTTGTTCATGACAGTGCAGATTTCTAACATTTTCTTTAAATTTAAGCACGTAACAATTATTTTTAATAAAAAGGGTTTGAAACTTAAGTTAGACTTAAGTGAGACCCTCATGTTGTGTAGTTTTCTGGATTTTATACATGCTTATCCATTATAAAGGCTATACACTACAAAAAAAATAAAAATTCACATTTATAACCGAACTGTTTAGTTATTTGGGTTAAAACCGATAAGAAAGTTACAGACTATGTTTATATAAAACATGTGTACACTTACTGCATTTGATCGATTTGAACCATATATAACACATATTACAGAATGCAACACCTGCATATGTGTGAAATAAAGTGGCTTTAATTTTGCCACCATATTTGATTACTTTAAAGCCACCCTAAGAACATTTCTCTGGATCCGCCCCTGGATGTAACTGGGTTTATGAAATGAACGCTTAAAGCTTTAAAAACATGTTTAGCGCCATCTTCTGGCAGCACAGAACGTTACCTCACTGGGTTAATTAAATAGACTTATACTAGTTTACCTTAGCCAGCTAGTATCTGAACCAATAACTCGGGAAAATAAGAAGGCTAAAAGTAAAAATCAGTTGGGGGTCACTTCTGTGCTGTCCCTGGCTGTAACAACGAGTTTTATGTTAAAACCGAGGGTATACGGCCCACTTTCACTGTCTGTAGCAGTCAGTGGTTCTTTGTTGTTTGACTAGCTGCACTGGCTGGGGTTTGTAAAGCACTTTATGAATGAAAACTGTGAGAGTCTCAAACTCCAGCCTTCCCGCGACAGGCCAACCAGCTGACAAAGCACATGTGTGTGTTAATGTTAATGCAATAAATAAAATATTCTGGCGTTTCCTAAGTGCAAACAAACAGTCTACAACATCACAGGTACTACATGCCAATCACACCACAAATATAACAAAAAGAAAATCACTTACATTTGGCCTTCGCTTTTCCTCACTTCTAAACGAAGTAATCCATCACTGAGATGACGTGAGAGGGAAAAATGTGCCATTTCTTCCTCGGTGTCTTTCTTTTCCCTTCGCACACACTGACCTAGTTTCCCTGCAGGCGTGCTCCGGTAAGAAACACGGTTCCCGCCTATGGTGTGATGTGAAAGTGGACAGAACATCCTAAATTTTCACATAAAAGTCATTGTTATAGCGAGGAGCAACACAAAAGTGAAGCCCTTAAACTAATTCTTACTTTTAGTGACCTTATTTCCCCGAGTTATTGGTCATTTCTTTATCAAGTTAAGCTAATTGTTTACAAATTAATTTCATGGTAACATAATGACATGCCAGTATTACACACTGTAATTCTTATATAAACTGGAAGAGAAACAAAAATGACCTAAAATGAGAACAGACTTAAGAACTTATCAAAATATAACCATTTAATCATGATTCTAATCCAGGGTCAATGTGAGCCTCTCCCAGTTTGCCAAATGTTAGATTTGGTGTATACCAAAGACAGGTGACCTGGATCTGTCCATCACAGAGAGACAAAATTGAATCAACAGTTAACCAAGCACGGGACCTTCTCTGCGTGAGGTGACAGTGCAACATGCTGCAAAATGCTTCGGTATAAAGAAAGAATCCCAAAAAAGTCCAAATGCTGTAGTCAATGAATTTGGGGAGCTACTGTAGATCAGATCATGAAAGTAATTTTAAATAATTTTGAGAAGCCTCTGTATTCCATTAGAACATGGATCAGTCTGCAATCATTATTGAATGGAATTGTTTTGCAGGCCCTCTTGTAGCACTACAGTACGACTGGTCACAGTTAAGTTGTGGAAATCACTGCAGGGAATTATGAACTTTCTGAGACCCCATGTTAGGGAGCACAGTTGGTGGATCCATGAATGCAAGTTAAATTATTCACCTTATTTCATCTACCAAATCATGCAGGAGAGGGATGATCTGGAGTGTTATCGACACACATTTCAAAGTCAGCAGCGTTAGTGAACGTGACATACAGTGCTCACTTAAAACAATGCAGTAATTCTTGCAGTGCAGTAAATGGCTCCACAGCCACATTTTTGGCCCCACTAGTTCCCATGCAGCTCAGCTACACCCTTGCAAAGTTTTGTGACTATTTTTTTCACAGGTACAACACCATCACACTGTCAGAATCTGTACACATATGAAAGATAAACACCACTGTGGTACCTCTGCGGATGTCTCTAGGACAACATTTTCAGATGACACATGGACTCACAACGGGACACAAGAGAATATTAAATATTTTTTGCTTCTTCGACAGGTGTTTTCAGGGTGATGAATTAGATCTTCTCCAGAGTTGACTAGCTCCAACTCTACAGAGGATTTGTTAATGCAAACAAAAAGAACCACTTAAATCAAACACGGTTGTGTACTGAAAAATACGTCTGAACAAATGTGAGCAAGAACCAGTAACATAATCCCAGTTAGCTGTTATAGTCTGTGTTATAGGCTGTACTTATATTAGCCGGGCTTTTGCTCAGCTGTCTGTCTCCCCCTGCTACAGCTTTATTGAAGTGGTTTCAGTCGTACCTCTCCAACAGATGTTTTAGTGTTTTTGCGAATCGGTTTATGTCATATTCTAAGGATCTGACTTGTGGGGTACCGCAGGGTTCAGTTCTGGGTCTTATTATTTTTCTTTTGTACATGTTACCTCTAGGACTTATAATTAAGCAGTTTCCTGAGGTGTCTTATCACTTCTATGCTGATGATATTCAGCTCTATTGCTCTTTTAAGCCGATGGAAGTCCATAAACTGTCCTCTTTAATTAAATGTTTAGCTTCCATTGAACAGTGGCTTGGTGACAACTACTTACAGTTGAACTCTGAGCAGTCAGAAACATTAATTATTGCCCCCGACAACCAGATATCTCTAATCAAACAGCATCTTGGCTCTCTTGGCTCATCTGTTCACCCGAGCCTTAGGTACCTTGGTGTGATCTTTGATTCTGCCATGTCCCTAGAACAACACTCTCGCCAGTTAATTAGGAACTGCCTTTTTCAGCTAAGAAACATCTCCAAACTGTGAACTTTGCTGTCTGAATGTGAGTTAGAAACGGTTATTCATGCTTTTATTTAATCTCGCTTAGATTATTGTAACAGTCTTTTTCTTTGTTTGAGCAAAAGGAATCTTGACCGTCTCCAGTTAGTCCAGAATGCTGCTGCAAGGCTTTTAACTAAGACAGGAAAAAGAGAGCTCATTACACCAGTGTTACGTTCATTACACTGGCTTCCAGTACATTTCAGAATTCATTTTAAAATCTTGGTACTGACTTTTAAAGCTTTGAATTGTGATGCCCCTGCCTACATTCCTGATCTTTTAGAACCCCACGCTCCCTCTCGCAGCCTGAGATCTTCTAATCAAAGGCTGTTGGTAGTCCCACAAACACGTTTTAAGACTAGAGGTGATAGATCTTTTAGAGCGGTGTAAGTAAGTAAGTAAAATTTATTTATATAGCGCTTTTCACAGATAAAAATCACAAAGTGCTTTAAAACACGGGAAATGGGAATATAAAAACAATATAACAGTAAATAAAACAATGTAAAACAATAAAACTATAAAAACAGCATAAGAAGAAATTAATCAAATGCTTTTCTAAATAAAAATGTCTTCAGCTGTTTCTTAAAAGAATCAATGGAGTCCGTGCAGCGAAGAGACAGTGGGAGAGAATTCCACAACCGTGGTGCCACAGTCTGAAAGGCCCGATCACCACGAGTTTTAAAACGAGTGCGCGGTACCACCAGCAGTCTCTGATCTAATGACCTTAAAGCCCGAGAAGATGTATGTGGTTTCAGCAGGTCAGATAAATATTGAGGAGCCTGACCATGTAGGGCCCTAAAGGTTAGAACTAAAATTTTAAAATGAAACCTAAAATTTACAGGCAACCAGTGAAGGGAGGCCAAGACTGGAGTGATATGCGATCTTCTCTTGGTGCCTGTTAAGAGACGTGCTGCAGCATTCTGCACAGTCTGAAGACGATTTAAGGCTGATTTGTTAAAACAAGTAAAAAGGCCATTACAATAGTCTAAACGAGAAGAAATGGCCCCCAGGTTGTGGAATGCTCTCCCTCCATCATTACGATGCCTTGATTGTATTTATTCTTTTAAAAAGCAGCTTAAGACTCATTTATTTAGATTGGCTTTTAATTAGATTTGTGCTGTATGTTTGATAATTAATGTATTTTATGTATTTCTGTTTTATATTACTGTGAAGCACTTTGTGGTTTTTATCCTGTGAAAAGTGCTATATAAATAAATTGATTTGATTTGATTTATCCTTTCTGCTTAGGTCTGTGTGTTTGTTTACTTTACATCAAACATTCTTTTTCACTCCTTCACCCTGAAGGGCGGAGTATGAAGCAGGGTTAAGGAGCGTGAGAGCCAGATCAAGCTTAAAGCCAGAGTTGTCACCGTCACAAATTTGACTCTCTTTTTACCCTAGCTATATCACCATGGAAACATATGCTGAAGACATAACCTGGTCGGGAGCAGGTTATGTTCAGGTTTTCAGTTTAAAGTCATGTTTTCACACTTTATTTGAAACACATTTTAAGCGTGACATAGACTCTTTGGTGGGTCAATAATTTTATTTGTGCAATTTTTGAAGCTATACTTTACTAACGTCATGAAATCAACTGCAACAATGCAATGTAAAATTTTGCACCACTTTAGGATTGCTGAAAGTTATTTAAAAAGACCAGAGGACAAATATTATATTGAGTGGATTTACTGGCTTGATGTTATCACTGCAAAGCATAAAGTTTCTGGTGCTTTTCACTCTGAGAGCCAAGGAGCAGTAGAGTGAGTCCACCAAACCTTGAAATTTATGCTACACACGTACTGTTGTAAGTGGTTTATTCAAATTGGTGTTTTGGCACACAGTTAGGGTTCCTTATTGTTGGGCTGAGTGAATGCAGATGCTCCACCTACTGTTGATGTGCTTGAGTATGTGAGCCATTTGAATCAGCTGTGCTGGATCAAGGACACATCTAAAACCTGCAAGACACCAGCCCTCGAGGCCTGGAGTTGCTTAACCCTGGGCTATGGTGATCTCCCAGGATCACAGCAGCACTCTGACGTCCTGAGTACATCCACTTAATTTATTTATTTTATAGTAAACAGTTTTTTCGATGAAAGTTTCACTCTGGTGTTGTATCCACTGAACCAACTGATGAATGGCCTCTGCTCAGGTGAAATAAACAAACATGCCAAATTTAGGTTCAGGAGAGATGTGGGTTAATTGTGAAAGCAAAGCTATCCAAACCTACTTGGCTCTGCCAGAAACTAATTGCTGATGATCTGAAACATTTATTTGTGACAAATTTACAAAAAAATTAAATAAATACAAAAGTATGTAGTAATTAGTAGTACAGCTTTACTTGCAACAAATTTTTTTAACAAACACTGTTAAGTATATGATTTAGTTCTGGTCTAAAATAAGAAACTTTCGGTTTTTAAAAATTGTAGAAATTTGTTAAAACTCACGATTGTTGTTTTCACTCTTAATCAGGGATTAAAAAGGGATTTCGCAGGTGGCAGAACTCTGAGATCAGGTGTAATTGTTTCCAACAGCTTGTTTTGTGAGCTCCAGCAGATTTTTCTTTGTGATCAGCTGACCTGTGCTGATAATCTAATATTCACTGCTCTTTGTGGAGTTAGTCAGTAAAAAATAAGTATGTTTGGCAAGCTATATAACTGATTTCCAGCCCCTAGAGTCTAGGGCCTAGACACTATAAAGCAGGTATCAAAGTTAGCACTCAGGGAGTGAATCTAATTAGCATCAGCTTGAATATAAATTGAGCTGTCCTAGTCCTAGTCATTCAGCTGCGCAGCTGAATGACTAGGATAGACCCTAAAGCAGAATCAAAAGAGACAACACTTTAAAAGTTTCATTTATACACAAACAGGAAAAGGTGAAGGGTCGAGGGTTGGTTTGTGGGGTTATCATTCAGGTTTGAGGGGGAAGGGGTTCCACTGAAGAGAGAAGACAAGTTTACATCAGAATGACAGGTGACTCCTGATTGTGAGCATGAATTGACTGGTGATTGTGAGCTTTGAGAGTCCACGAGGGAACTTTCCAGAGGGGAGTAGCAGGGCGCGGGTTGACATCCAGGTGAGTGTTTCTGTTGGAGGGTGAACAGTCAGGTGGGAAGATGCAGGTAAGTGATCCAAGTAGGTTAACTTTGCAAACCAGCTTGCTTATCTTGATGGTGTGAATTGATGGCACGAGACTCTTCAGATGGAAACAAAAAGAAACATGTAAGAGCAGGAATACAGTGTAGTTGCCACTGGCTGTTACCACTAGTAGGAGGCAGAGGCGATGACGCAGCTGCTCCTTTTATACTGGCCCTGAAGAAGCGGATGACAGTGGCTGTGTCCCTATTCGGGGGCTGCATTTGAAGGCCGATGACGTCACACCGACGCGATGAAGGCTGCTCCAAACCGGCCAACAAATGCGTCCTTCATTTTGCCGAATTTGAAGGATGGGTCAGGTGTATCCTAAGCGGTGAATTCCTCCCCCCCCCAAAAAAAACAAAAAAAAACGGCGGATGGTTCAAGCGGGGCAGCTGAAGAGTAAACTTGTAAAAGTAAGTACTGAATAGGGATGGGTATCGAAAACCGGTTCTTGTTGAGAACCGGTTCCCACTGTTTCAATTCCTTGGAATTGTTTGCCATTTTTGCAAACGATTCCCTTATCGATTCCAGTTTCCCCGAATGACGTCACCACGTTGCGGAGCGTCATTTACCTGGCAGGAAACATGGCGGCTCAAACGCTCAAAAGTTTGGTTATACTTTTTGAGAACGGATGACAACAGGGCAACTTGCAATACTTGCAAAGTAGATATTTCATTTAAGGGAGGAAACACTACGAATATGCAAAAGCATTTGCTCACAAAACACGCGATAACCTTAAATGAATGTCGTGTTTTTAATTCCGCTCCGGACTCGTGAGTCTCAACCCAGCAGCGGTAACGTTTGCACGTCTTCTCCCGTTAATGCGGCAGGTAAATAATCAACAACAGCGCATATTATGTTAGCACGATCTGCCTTATTACAAAACCTGCCATTACTGTGCATTTAGGTGACCATGATGAGAGAGACAGACAGAGTCTGGCTGGCTCAGATGCTGGCAGTTCTCGCTGCAGTCTACCGGTAGCGTCTCCTTTCAGGCCAGGATAGACGAATGTCTCAGAGCAGTGACTAAGTTTGTGGTCAAAGGCTTGCACCCATTTGCCACAGCAGATGCCCCGATTTTCGGTAAGTGAATGTGTTTAATTGTAGGCAGGGACATTACTGGATATTCTTGTGTAATTGCTACAGAATAATTTACGTTATACTTTGTTATTGCTACAGAAGAATATTTATTTTTATTATTTTACATTTACAATTTTTTTTTTCCTGGGGACCCTGTGACACCCCATTGAAGAGCCGTAGGCTGGATCTCTTAAGATCTCACTGCTGGGTTTGTAAGGCCATGTTACTCCTAAATTTCTATCTTGTTCAAAGAGAAGATATAAAACAAAGTTCTAAGCTATTCGACCTTAGTGTTCTCCTTTTTTAAAAAGAATCGATAAGAGAATCGATAAAGAATCGAATCGTTAAACAGAATCGAAAATGGAATCGGAATCGTGAAAATCTTATCAATACCCATCCCTAGTACTGAATATTATGTCCCTTATTTATGTGGAAATATTTAATAATGAAGAAGATTAAAACATGACTGGTCACATGTCAGCAAAGTTATGTGACAGTAGTGATGTTTGTACTTTCAGCGTTGACTTGGTTTTAAAGCCTTTAAAATATACGCCGTTCAATAGTCGACCCTAATCTTACAGAGAATGTGATGATTTTATGGATAATTAGTCAGTCATATATCCACAAACACAACAAGCTGAAAGTCAGTGATGCTGCTCGATTTGCAGTCCTGGGTTCCGTTCTTCGTACCTCGCCTACTACATCCAAGATCAAATGACACATCCAAGATCAAATCATCGCGCCAACTTTGAGCTCGCTATTCCGGTTCCCCGAACACACCTGTTGTTGACGATTAGTATAGCTGGATGAAGTAATGTGAGATCACTGGGTGGCTTAAAAGGGGCTACGCATCGATAGTAGAAACATTGATCGGCAACCCTTTGATTGGTCGGCGAAAATGTCGAAGGAGCGCGCTCAGTATTTTTCGGCAGCAGAGCAAGAACTCTTGATTGAGGGATTTCAGGAGTTTCAGAGTTTAATTAAAACGCAAGGGAACACTGCAAAGCCTGCAAAAGCAAGGAGAGAGGGCTGGCAGAAAGTTGCTGACAAATTAAACTCGTAAGTGATTTAATAATAATAATAATAATAATGGATTGGATTCATATAGCGCTTTTCAAGGCACCCAAAGCGCTTTACAATGCCACTATTCATTCACTCTCACATTCACACACTGGTGGAGGCAAGCTACGGTTGTAGCCACAGCTGCCCTGGGGCAGACTGACAGAAGCGAGGCTGCCATATCGCGCCATCGGCCCCTCTGGCCAACACCAGTAGGCGGTAGGGTAAATTTATTATATTATATTACATTATATCATATTATATTATATTACATTATATCCTCTTTCACATTAGAGCCACAACAGGACCCACTAGAACATGGGAACAAGTAAAAGTGAAATATAAGAATATTCTACAGAATGGTAATATTTATCACTTATATTGCTTTTAGTCTCTTGAAAAGAGACCCTGAAATAATCTTTGTTTGTTTATAACAGCAACCAAGAAAAGGGCAGAGCAAAAAAAGACAGGTGGTGGTCCTGCACCCCCTCGTCAACAAGTTGGTTAAGTAAATAATACCCTCACGGGAAAATCGATATCTCTCTATGAGCACACTGTCGCGCTGAGCTAAAGGATCCTGTCTATCTCGCAATATACGCTGAATTCCGAAAACTCTCCTTATCAATCTTGCACCTTCCGCAATGGGTTGCTCGCGTACAAACGGACAGGACATGGCTGCGACAGACTTCCCAAATCCACCTTCGCTTTTATAGCCGTGGTCTCTCATCTTGATTACACGAAGTAATTTACTATTACTACTCTAAAATATGAATTACATCTGAAATAATCAAATACATGAAATAGAATGATTAATAGTACATTTCCCTTTTTTTTTTAGGAAATGACCTGTATGTATCTGTATGAAATCAATAAAAGAATCAAATACTGCATTATCTTTAGTTACGTTGATAATATTTATTTATGGAAAAACAGTGGAAAAATATCGCTGTTGCTTTCGTATAAATGAAGCGGACATACCTGAGTGGCCGCGATCTAATCCTGTTTACATAAAGTAAGCCTGCTCCCAAGCAGGTTTACGCTTACGGATCTGTTGCTATGACAGCAAGTCCCGGATGAGCTTCGGAGAACCGAACGATCCAAGATCACGCGAAATCGTCAAAAATCAAATCCAGCTAACTTACTTAGCGAGGTACGAAGAACGGACCCCTGAATATCACGGCACAAGCAGGATTCACTGCACTGTTAATGTTAGCTATGTTATATTGCTGCCTCTGTTCGGTGGTGTCGAGTCAAACGGACTTTAACGTGTGTTTGAACGAGCTGAAGATGCTTTAATCACAGGAGTCACACATGTGTCCACTGTACCATCTTGTTTAGCACTCGTAATAACGCAGCTTATCAAATTTGATTTTTCATGTGTGACAAGTGTCCAGAGTGAGGACAGACTGAGGGACCCACTGTGAGGCTTTGCACCCCTGATGATCCACCAGGACAAACTCAGCAGTTTGTGAGGAAGAGGAGGAGGAAAAGCCAGCAGCAGCTGACAGATGGAGAGAATAGACCAGGGGTGGGCAACTCCAGGCCTTGAGTACCTGCGTCCTGCAGGTTTTAGATATCACCTTGGGTCAACACACCTGAATCAGATGATTAGCTCATTCGCAGGCCTCTGGAGAACTTCAAGACATGTTAAGGAGGTAATTTAGCCATTTGAATCAGCTGTGTTGAATCAAGGACACATCTAAAACCTGCAGGACACCGGCCCTCAAGGCCTGAAGTTGCCTACCCCTGGAATAGACAGACTGTTTACTCTGTGTGAAGGACTTCTAGAAAAGTTTAAAATGACTA
Source organism: Perissodus microlepis (assembly GCF_051167445.1). Classification (NCBI taxonomy): domain Eukaryota; kingdom Metazoa; phylum Chordata; class Actinopteri; order Cichliformes; family Cichlidae; genus Perissodus; species Perissodus microlepis. Next base: position 9,328,897 of record NC_140479.1, read on the forward strand.
ATTGTCTGTCCTTAATCAGTCTTATTAGGTAATGTTAAAATTTATCATTCAAGTGTTTTCAGTACTCTAACACTATGAAAACACTATGAAAGGCAGTAACAAGTTTTATATTCAGAAACTTTATGTATCAGCAGCAGAATGGAGCTAAAAATGTTTGTTTCAGTTCTATGAAGCTTTGAGTATTTTGGATCAGTAGCACTGCTGTGTTTGTTGCATCATATTGCTGTAATGGTTTATATGCTTTTTATATTCTGAGGTAAGTTGATCTATAGTGTTACATCATATTCTATAAGGATGTTATGTGTTTGTATACTTTCTGCCCAGTTTGACCCATTTAGCAGAAGTCAGCCTGTTTAAGGCTCTGATATCTATTCTGTATGACTTAAAGCAGTTATGACATGGTCTGATTTTCTCACCCAATAAAAGAATATTTAATATATCAGTCTACTCTTCATTTTATCATAAACGGTTATCACAGCTCGTACATTGTCTTTGTACACATGTAAGCATTGAGCCAAATTTAGTAATGCCAACCTAATAAAATAACTGTGTGTACAGATGTTATGTGTAAAGATGCTTGTCTTTGAGTGAAGATTTAAGGTGATAGGAATAATAAACAGCTGCCCCTCAGGATTTGACACAGACTTCACGCTCACTGCTGTAATAACTAATAATGATAAATATAATGCTGACTTTAATATTGGCCTTATTATATTTACATGACCAAAGTGAAAAGCGGGGCAGCCGAGTAAAAACAGATGAACAAAAAAAATGTCTCCTTCATTTCTGTCAAAGCTGTATGAAACGTTTCCAGCGGTTAGTATCATGGTTGCTAGGCAACCTGAGCAGCGCGACGGAGGCTAGACTGTCCCATTTCGCAAGCCTCGTACTTCCGGCCTTCTCGGTTTTCGGATGACGCGGACTGCGACGGCCGGGTCCTCCGAAGGATGCAGACCCTGAATTGGGATACAGCCAATGAGATGTGCACACCTGAAGGGTGAAAAACCCAGACAGAGAAAAATGACCCCAAATCACGCCACTTATGACAGGATGGTACCTTTTGATGTGACCCAGCATTGACTGTGAACATCACAGCCAACTTTACTACCAGTCATGGTCCCTGGGTTTCTGTTTTCTTTTGGATTTTATGATTATTTGGAGCTCGTGTGTGTGTGTGTGTGTGTGTGGTTTTTTTTTTTTTTTTTTTTTTTTTTTTTTAAATAGAAGTTTTCCCCATATTCCCACTAGTGTAAAATTGTTGTGTATGTGTTTGTCTTAGCTTTGTATTTGCTAGTTACGTCCTGTTTTATTTTCACACTCATTTGTTTCCTGTGTCTTGCATATAGTTATAATTTCCTTGTGTGTTAGTCTTAATGGTTTCATCTCCATCTCGCTACCCTCCTTCGTTCAATTCCCCTGATGACCCTCGTGTATATAAATAATGGTGGTGTCCCTGAAGTCCTTGCCTCAGAGCCTGTTTACCTCCCCAGTGTGTCACCTGTCTGCCTTAGTTTGCCTCTTTGTCTGCAGGCTCTTTGTTTTTGTTGAATTCTTGAATCAGCCAAAATAACGGCTCACCTTTTGTTACCTTTTGCATTTGAATCCACTTCCTGCAGTCCATAATCGCAGTACAAATTACAGCAAATTAAACAGTTTAACCTGTGGTATCTATACCTACCTGCCAAGTATAGTATTTTCATGCAACCTTTGCATAACATTAAAAAAAAAAAAATTAAATTGTAAAAATTTAAGTTTCTCACTGACCACTATTTCACTGAGTCACGACCTTCCAGTCAAACTAACCTTCATCAACCGGGTACAAAACATTGTTGTGCATAGCTGAAGGATAGTTGTACCAAACATTGTTTTGTACCCGGTCAAACTGACCTTCAACAGGTACAAAACAATGTTTATATGACTGACCTTTTTGTACAATGGAAGGTCAGTCGGAAGATCAGTAGTCTAGCATACCCCCAACCTGTTGCTGAGCCTGGTTCTGCTGGTGGTTTGTCCTCTTTAAAGGGAGTTTTTCCTTCCCACTTTCACCAAGGGCTTGCCTGTTTGGAGCTATGGGATTGTTGGGTTTTCTTTGTAATACTGTAAAATCTTTACCTTATATGTTGTTGTTTTTTGTGCTTTCTGTGAAATATACCAGCTGTAGACAAAGATACAGTTTATGTATTTGATATTTTTTGCAGTGTTTGAAATATTGTATTTTACAATACACTTAAAATGCAGTAAAGTGTGGTGACTTTAAGAGAAAGGAAAGGAGAGATTCTCCCTACACAGAGAAACAAAGATCTTCCTCCACTATTTAGCAATAATTGGACAAAAATTGGATCAGATTAAAAAAAATTTGTGCTGCCTCAAAATCTCCTATAATACCATATTTTATTTGCAATAAAAAGGCAATAAAACATTACGAAAACACGTCATCACACATAAAACTGTATTATTTGAAAATTGAGCATAAAGAATCGAATTAAACTGATTATTCTGCAAAAAAAATGCTCCCCATCAGCGTCAAATGTATTAATATAACTGCTGCATATGCTCCATTTTCTGCTTTGCTAAACATCTTCTCTACATCACACGTTCGCCAAGATGTTTTGCAAGATGAAACTCATTGGGCATGATGATAAATCACTAAAGCTCATTTATTTGCGAATGCTAGCTGTGTTTCCATATGAAGCACAAATCCTAACTTGTCTCAGAGCATTGAAAGCAGGGCCAGTGGCAGCTTGCTTTACATGCTGGTCTCCCATCAGTTTGCTGTGAAACCAGAGGTTTATCCACATGCAGAAATCCTCCCCCCCAAAAAGCTGCTGGCCTCTCAGATTGCTCATCTCCAGCCACTGCTAACAGGAGAGACTCATATGACAGAGAGAGCTACGGTTTCCTATGAATGTGAAGCAAGCGTATCTTTCAGTGAAAATAGCTGACTGTGGCCACAAGATGGCAGTAATATAGAGGCTGGATTACAAGCTTTATGGTGGATGTCTGAGATGAAATGAGAGAAACCAATTTACGGTGGTACCACTGATTTTATGTCTATTTTTAGATTTGCAGGCACTGCTTGCCTTGCTTGTCTTAATGGAACACCACTATTAAAATGTTATTGCTTGCTTCTCTTCTGTTGTGCCAGCTATATGCTGGAGTACTATAACCGCAGCTTTATTTACAATTGTACCATGAACACACTAGTATGTTGAGGATGTAAGCAGCGCGTGGGACATTTTCTAATTACCAAGCAAATATCTCCAAGCTCTCACTGACAGAAAAAAGCACGCGAAAAATCAACTCATTCCACAATACTAGCTATTAACCAACCCATCGGATTTAATATCTAATTAATTGAAGGTGCTAATACAACACTGGTCCACTTAAACAGCAGCAAAGAAATGCACATAACGTTCAAAGGAAGCTCTTACAAAGTCACATTACTCCCATGCAGGTGCTTTCAGATTGGACCCATCATTTGGGCCCCTCCCATACGTACCTTCCAGTCCTGAGATGATGTGTTTAACCAGACTTTAATTTCAGTCTGTTCATTTTCCCTTCCCAGTCACGTTTACTACATATATATTTTTTTTTCATGAACAAAAATATGAAGCACCCCAAAAACAATTGCTTCCTAAAAAGTCCCCATATTATATTTTTCTTTCTTTTTATTACATTTTCAAGACCACATTATTCGCTAAAACCTGTCAGCTGAAGTGTGAATACAATCATTTGTTAAGGAGCATCTGTGAATTACAATCAGTAGGATGCAATTAAAAAGCTCTTTAGCTCTCCTCCCATCATTTTTCCAACAGCCATGTTCTGCTAATAGCTTTGGATCATGGCTAAGCCTTACTGCAAATGCCTCCTAATCCAGTGGGCCTGCGTTTGGTTACCTGAGGGAAATACTATCCAGACTTGCTGCTACCCCCACTGCAAGCTTCCAGATTAGTCCAATATATATTAATCCCTCCATTTATCTTTGTCAACTAAGGACCAAAAATAATTTAAGACTGAGTAAATAAAAGCCACTGCAATAAAAGAGGCATGCCTCAGACAGAAGGCAGGTGCTTGCCACCTCATGCACCTCGTCCCTGCCACTGACTCTCTAATGAGCTTCTCCGTATGGTAAATATGGCTCTGCTCATTTTCCTCATCAACATTTCATGGGTTAGGTGATTATCCTTTTCAAGCAAACAGGGGATGTTTCAGAGTTTCTAAAATGGAAAAATAGTCATCAAAAACACATGACGCCTCACAGCCTTCGTGTTTGTTTAGGAGATGAAAAGAATGAAGAATTTTAGAGAAAAAAATGTTATTTCGAATACGCTCGAAACTTATTTAAAAGAAAATGGAGGCGACACTTAATGACCTGTTTAAAAATAGAAGTAACATCACACGTTTTCAGCGGTTAAACCTTTAGGTTGCCTAAATTCTTCTCATGTCCTTGTAGACACTGATCAGCTGAACCCTACAGGACACGTCCAAAGTTTGACATTTACTGTCAGGTGGGTGACTAATAAATACAAGAGCAAGGGTGTACCACAGAAGGAATGTGTCTGAAGTTTTGCCAGAAGGTCCAAACATGATTTCAGCCTGATTTCAGGAGGCTACTAGTCCCAAATACTTTTTAAAAGAAGCAGTAAACTTTGGAAATAGGAGGTACAGTCATCATGACATTTGTTTTTTTTTTTTTTTTTTTACAAGAGATTGACTCAGCAGAAATAAAAGTCTGAGTCGATCTGTAGATTGCCCTTATGTCCTGCTAGTGGAACTCATTACAAGTGGCACAGACCAACAGGCATGCTGTGCAGCCCCACCGTTTCATAATAGGGTGCAGATACACCATCAAAGGTAGGGTTACCTGTGTAAAAGACCTCATGAGGATCACGAATGGTGGTGGAGTCTGCTTTTAACGTTTCATGGGCTTCAGATTTTTTTTTTAAAGGAAAAAAAAATTGAAAGTTTTTTTTTTTTCTTCTTTAGCAGATGTTGCTTAATGGTTAAAACAAATATAACTGATATACAGGAAAGAAAGAAAAAGAAAGACAGAGCTTGTAGGACTTGATTACAGGAGGATGCAGACTGAATGAAAGAGACTAACAGTGATATATCAGTGAAAGTGTGTGGTTACTGGGCTCATCTGCTGGTGACTTTGAAGTGCTGTGAATGTCAACACAAATATAGACAAAAATGTCATCTGTACACAATGACACACTCGGTTTGCAATAGCAAAAGAGATCTGGCTCTTCCGTCTTGGCACTGGTCAGTGGTTACTATTGTGAAGGGTTTTATCCCCAAATCATGATCTTTTTCTAAACCCAACCAGGCGAAAGTAAAAACTGAGTGAAAAAATCTAAACCGAGTAAAAATTTGATTTGACTGATAGATTTTTAGGAAATGTGTCTGTCACAAAGTGTTTACATATATAGGTTGTATAACTAAATAAGTTAATAAATAAATGATCACATTTTCATGAATTCAAGCTACCACTGAATTTTTTCCCTCACATTACCAAAAAGTAAACATTACACCACTGTAGCAATTAAATCCCAAAAAGCTATTTTTTTTTTTTTGTTTGCTTGCTTCAAAAACTATTTATTTTTTGGTCCAGGATTTATAATCTACCATCTGGAAAGCTCAACTGGATTATTTACCCAAAGAAAATATGCTGGTGAAAAATTCATGTCTGTGTGTCAGTCTGACCTTTGGTCATCTTCTGTCTCTCCCAGAAAAGCCTCTCGGTGCTGTTGAGTGAAAGATTTTGGAGAGGAGGGTGGCCATGCTGTCATCTCTCTGCAGCCTGTGCCTCTCCTCTCCTCCCACTCCTCTTTTTCTCCACATGAGAAAGAAGGACAGCTGCTGACAGCTAAACTTGTAGCCTCTGTAACACGCAGGAGCTCAAATGACCTTTAGTGGCAATATTTAATTAGGGTTAATATGTATAACTATTTCCCTCCGTCTGTACATCCATCCATGGAGCCTAGCAGCTGCCATATTGTGAAAGTAGCTATGTAATTTAAAATAATTAGATATAAAAACAATTGATGGGAAAAAAAATCTTTGTTTTTGAACACGATGAGTAGTTGAATTTCCCTTCTGAATTGTAACACCTGTCAAAAATCAAGTGACTACCCCATGTTATTGATCTCATCCCAGGAGGAAGGCTCTATTTTAGGTTCTTTGACATCAGTTGATCATAAAAAGATGCTTTTCTTCATAGAACAATAAACAGCATTCATGTGGATCCACCGTTTTTCTCTATAGTGGAGACAGATGACATGCAGAAAACCTTGGGACCTCCAACTAGCATTAACTGTCAAGTTCATAAGGAAGTCAAATATTCAGTGTGAGGATTGAAACGTAGCCTTATCCATCTGCCTAGCTGAAGGGGACATTTCAACCTGCCAACAGATTTAAGTGGTCACTGAAGCCCGCATGAGGTGCTCTGTGTATTACATATGACAGCAGTATTTCCATAATCCTACATCTCTGTTAAACACTTGTCTAAATAGTTATAAATCATCACAGGATTCCAGGCTTTATTTGGAAGGACGTAGATTTCCACCCTATAGGCCAGAAACAATTCACTAAAAGATCTGCTTTGAAGCAAAAACCTTTCAATCAAGTAAACAACAAATGACCACAATATGACTTTAATAATTACAAAGTCCATCTGTCTTGTTTATCACTATGTAATGTCTTGGTACACATCAAACATGTGCATGTGCATACAAAGACAGAGAGCAGAGGATTCTGTAAGAGAACTTACAGTTCTAGAGTAACTGTTAATTTCCTTTGGGGAGGAAATCGGCCACCGGTTAGAAGAGGACTTAGTGAGTGATCCATTTTCCCTCCCACAGATGAGAAAGTTAATAGGTTATATCCTCATCCTCAGCTGGGATTGTCATTTCCTCTGCTGTTGACCTGTACATCAGATGGTAGACTCTTACAGGAATCAAGGTGAAGAAGAACAAACATGAACGCTGGACTCTGGAAGGCTAGGGCTTGCCTGAGGTCTGTGGCTGTGTGCTCTGCTCCACTCTGCCTGCCAGCCTGTGAGGAAAGATTGGAAAAGTCATCAGCACGCCGGGGCCCTGCTTAAACACGGGTGGCCACCACACAAAGTCTCCAAACAAATGGCTTTACATGATGGGATCGGTGTCTTATGCGCTGCAAGGGGGGGAACGCAACATAAATGGCACTTTCTTGTTGAAAGAAAAGTTATGGATGATGTAAGAACGCCGTGTTTGAGGGTGGCCAAAGAAACAGACGAACAGGGCTCTATTTGTCTGCTGCTCGGCCTGGGTAGCTTTTCTATGTCCACAAAGTCAGCCATAAAAATCTGAGCGAGGTGAAAGAAGTGACTTTGGCGTTTTCTTCATGCATACTGACTAAAAGGGTCAGCTAGTGTAAGGGGGTGCAGGGCACATCTGTCAAACTAAACTAACTGCAGCATGCTGCAGAATAAATATGAAGCCCATCCACTATGCATTATGTCATTCTGCCATTTGGAACAAAAAAAGCACAATTAACAAACTAATTTATGCAATTGGATCATTTGTCATCTGCATGAATGATGCCAGGGAAACAAGGAGCAGCTTGAATATGACTGTAATAAATATAATGTGTACTCCTGGCTCCAGCTCACTCCCTTTCAATATGACCCCCGCTACAAGCTTGACACAGTTCCCTACAAAATCTAACAGTGACGTTGGCTTTGTGCTACAAACTTTGACATCGCACGACTTGTAAGCAGGGGTTGCCACAACTCGTGCACAGCATGCCCAGTATCATGTGGTGCTGCATATTTAACCACTGGTGTAAACCAGTTCCATATGGCAATGTAGTATGAATAGCGACCACTAGAGGTCGCCATAGTCACACCACTGATCACATGATGCGTGAGCAGCAGACGGGCCTGCACAGTGTACTCCGTTTTTATCCAAGAGCAGTGTATTCACCATGTGAACAAAACACACACAGACACACAAAAGTTTATTTCAGTGAGTATTGATGTAGATTAAAACATTTAAAATTAAATAAAAATATCTGTGGTTTTCCCTCCTCTGAGAGGAACCCACATCTTTCACCTTCATAGACATGTTACCCCCTCCCCTACAGCTCAGTCCCTCTATAAAGTCACAGCCTGCTCTTTGTGGTTCACATCCTTGACTTTGGGTCCGCAGGTCAGACCACCAGTCCCTCAGGAGGAGTGTCCTAACCTCTTTCCCTTTAAAATAACAGCAGTGACTGGGTCAAGCCCACGTCTTCTTCTTCTTTTTCTTCTTCTTCTTTTTTGAGTAATATTTCCTCAAGATGGCCACCAGCAGAAACAGCTGCAGGTAGAGAATTAACCACAGCTGGCGAAATGTTAACACCATCACGTTCTTAAACATTTGTATAGTATGTATAGTATATTTTATCCCTTTATCCCCTCTTAACATCTAAAAAGGCTTTACTAAGCCCACGTGTTACAGCCTGTATGGTCAATATAAAAGCTTAATGAGAGGGCTGGATGACTTGACTCCAATTTGTATGTTCTGTTAAGTTGGCGAGTTGGTTTACAGTGAAAGGCTCATTTGTATTTTTAGTTATTAGTGTTACTGAACAAATACGGCTTGCTGTATCTGTCTGACCCACACACACACACACGGACAAATATGCTCACCCTGTTCTTTCTTATTTTTGGAGGCCCAGTGAGGTCTTTAGCCAAATACAGCTTCATACTGCCTGGTCTCCAGTCCAAATGGCTCAGTAACAGTTAAGAAACCTCCTGGGCCCACACAGACCAAAAAGAAACAGAGGAAAAAGTGGAATTGGCAGCCAACCCCACATATTCACTGAGCTCATCCCACCAGGCAGCAGTAAATCATTATGAAAGCAAAAGACATTGTGGTTGATGCTATCATCTAAGACCAATAAAGCAAGCATTTGTAGGAACAACCTCCTCGCAAATGACGGTCAATGTTATGTCAGTAGCATTTCACTCTGTGGCTTTTCACTGGATAACAGAGTTTCAGAAAATGTCTCAAAGGTGCGAAAGGGTTAGAACAATCCTCATGTACATGATGGGGAAAAAAGATTCTGTCTCTTTAGTCTGTCTAAGCTTTGTGGCACTGCTTGACAGGAACTGGCCTGGAGGACAGTTTCAGTGTTCCCACAAAGAGGTGATTCATTTTTCCTAACAAATCGGGAACCGGACTCCTAATAGTGGTAATAATCAGCCTTACAGTTTCACAGAGTGAAAATACTGAGCTTCTGTTGGTAGAACACAAATGTGGTTTTCAAAGACCTCCTGTAAGAGGCCAATTGGCTTGCTCTTTTCCATGCTCCTGGGATATTATTCCCCCTTGAAAGGTTTGATGTCCAAATAGCCCAAATAAACAAAAAGAGAGGATATGATTAAGGAGCTCTGGTATGTAGGACACAAGAGATTTGCTTGTTAGTTTACTTGTTTCAATTCAGTATTTTTACGCAGATTCTCTCAGACTACTTGAGAAGGAATCACTTGATTCAGAAAGGATTATCTGAACATGTGGTACTCTCCCAGGATGAACTCTGCCTGATGTCCTGCATGAAAGGGAAGAAAACCAAGGGCGTCATCCTGTGACAGGAGCATCTGTTGGCACCTCATTCCTTCTGGGCCTTGCTTTGTGTTTGGCCCCATAGTGGCATAAGTCTTGTCTTGAAAGACGTGGTGCTCTGCCAAGTTCAACCCAGCCTGTAGACATTGACTACTATTAGCTGGCTTCCTTAGCGGGACAGGGAGGGCAGATAGTGGGAGATTCACAGCAAGACTAGAGGCTGGTGTGATTGCTTTGAATGTCTTCAGCCTCTGCCCTATAATCTGGAGACAAGCTGAGATAGCAGAGCCATGCCATTTGACCACAGTTTATTCTATGAGGGAGGGAAACGTGGCCGTGCAACAGTATTTACTTCATCACTGACTTCATGTGGGTGGTCCCCCCCCCCTAGCTGGAATACAATAGCTGAACCAGACACTGCTCACTCACATACTGTCCTGCCTCATTGGAAAAGCCATAAAACACGAGTCATCCAGGGCTCCCAGGCTAAGTTTTCTTTCCTCACAGGTTACCATACATGTCTTGGCTTTCTGACATTTTATCGCTGTCTTTTTTAACAGTAAGTATTTTTTTCTACAAGTGTGGTCTGAAAAAACAGCTCAATATCGCAGTTCATAAGTAGATGTCTATCATTTAAAAAGCACTAATTGGACATTTTAGCAGCAGCTTGTCATTACTCCAGTTGACTGCTACATTAACCTAAATGATGATGAGACACAGAGGATGATACTGAGAGTGTGTCTGATGTGATTAGAACAGAGAAACTCTGTTGAGCGGTCTATCTATGATCTCGCTACATGACCTGCGGCCCTGGAAATGAAGCAGGCCGACTTTGTAATTCATTTAAATTGACATCTGACCAGAGAGGAAATCTGGTGAAGTATGGCTTAAATTATTTCATTTCCATTTTTTATGCCTCACTGGAGATAGAAGCAGCAAAATAAACCAAAGACAAATGATTAAAGTGTTTGCTCATAAATGTTAAACATGTCTGAGTGACTTGCTGTCACTTGCATGTTAGATAAGCAATAAAAAAAGGCAGTGAACACGTAACAAATTACACTACTGATTATAATGTTGATGGATGCTCAACAAGATTCTTTATTCAACAAACGTCAACATAAAATCTATTTTTTTACAGGCTTCTACCTCCTTTATTCTTCAACTTCACAAGTCAAACATAGAAGCATGTGCATGTAGTCGTTGTGCACACACAGACACACACGCAGTAATAGAGATATAACTGGAAGAGTTCTAGCAGCATATGGATGCCATTTGCAAGCTGCACTGAGAATGTATAGGTCAGTCTTACCCTTTGGTATCTCTCTATCCATCTGTTTTCACATTACTTGCAAATTATAGTGTCCTCCAGACCCAAATGAACATAAATCAGGCCGGTGAAAGTGCAGAAGTTTTCCCATCTGTCATAAAACAATGATTTAATGTACGGGTTGTCAAAATATGGCGCTGTGAATTCGCCCTGCTCCCCAGCAGTAGGAACACAAAGGACCATCTCATCGGAGTAATTTATGGCCTCTGAGGGAACAGTGGGTGATTAGGGCTTAGGCCACCAACAGCCAGAAAAACAGTAGGAGCTCCAGTAAGGATGGTTGGAAAACCTAGACCAAATTTATCAAACAATTCAGCAAAATCTATTTCTGTTTGGAGAAGAGAGCAAGATATATGGCCTGTTTAGTATACTGGTACATCTTTGGAACGTTTGGTTGCACTGCATTTGTGAGTTTTGGAGATTCTACATTAAATAGTTGTAGACCAGACGTGATGTATTGGTCAGCTGAGGGGCCTGAGGCCAAATCAAATATACAAAAGACCTTGTTGGATTTTGAACAACGTATTCGTGTAAATGATGTCAATGCGTCGCTATAAAATTATTTCTTCTTGAAGGTGGAGTTTTATGGTGAACGCGGCTCTGTTCAACAGCGGGTGCTGGCATCCAACAGCAAATGGACTAGTTTGAAAATGCTTGCGTGAACTGCCTTTACCTTAAATGGCCTTTAAAACCTGAAAGACATACATGGTAACTATAACTGCACAGAGGGAAATGGCTTCCTGTATGGTCAGTTAATATATTATGATTAGCTCCCTACCCCAGTCAGGTTGAGGAAATGCAGGGGTATGGCGGCTGGAATAACAGAGTAACTGTTGAGGCGAGGCTCGTTGGCTCCCAGTTAATACTTAAGGTTATTATAGGCTTATTGGTACTCACATCTGCCTGTAAATAAATACAGATTTCCTGTGAACCTTAAATGGGAGCAATAAAATCAGCCTAGGTGGTCATGCTGCTATTAGGTAGCTTCATATTAATACAGTCGTTTTTTCATCTCAGAGATGTGAGAAAAGACATTTAGGCTTCAGCAGCTGCAGTTCGATTGCTTGATCTTTTGCAGATATTTAGAATTTCATATTTACCCACTCAACTAAAAAACTAGTTCATCTGCAAGGATCCATTCAGCCCACGTCACATCGATTCATTTTCACCTGTTTTTTTCTTCATGTGCGATGGAGACTTCTTTCATTTCTGGGCAGGTATTTTGTTTTCATCTGTTTTTACAACTGTTGTTTTTGGTCCCTGGTCAGTCGTTGGCTCTATGTGGGAAGATTCATGCTTCTGGCCCCCACACGGTGAACAAAGTTCAGGGCTTGTCTTTCTGGGTCTACAGGTGTTTGCTTGAACCTGATTCAGAAATGAAACTGTTGTCATTATATTCCCACTACGAGCAGCAGCCAGGAGCTTTTTATAGCACTTGTAGCATCTATCATTCATATCACGTTGATGTGAAATATTGTAAATATTGTTTGTGGTATTGAAGAGACTGTGAAAGTGAGGCTGTAGGGAGTTGGGGGCGGGACACTAATGTACATCTCTTGTGAACTGCTGCAACAGTAGATGTTCTCTGTAGTTTGTATACTCAGCAAGGGCCTGACACACATTAAGTAATTCTCCACAAAGCTTATTTGAGTTAATTGCGCGGCTGCCTGGCAATCTCCTGAACCACCCAAGCATCCGCTCCCTGGAGAATGTTCTGCATGTCTGCTAACCAATCAGCAAAAGGGTTCTGCATCGCCGCTGGCGGTCCATCCCGGGATCCAAAGGCTGTTCTGGCCAGATAGTTCGTTATTTCTCAGGAGAACTGCCAAAGCCCTCGCTGGGACTTTTAAACATCAGAAGTGGAGCGAAGTTCAGGGGCCTTTCCAGCCTCGGCCACACAGGCCCCGCTATCTGTTTAAACAGCAGGTAGTCCCCAACTCTCCTCTGTTTGTGTCCGTGGCTTCCTCCACCAGTTAGGGGGGATTTTCCCATGCAGTCCAGGGCCCTTGAAGTATATCTCTTTTCCAGGATGGAGCTTGATGGAAAGAAAAACACAATTTACAAATTGCACAAGAATATAAATTTCACTTATACCCTTCCCCCACCGCCTTTTTTCTTTTAGCAGAAATAGTTCACAGAAATTCCGCGTTGCGTTAAAAAAACCAAACCAAACCCCAAAACCCTCCTTATGATGTGTTTTCCCATGTATTGTCGACTCAAGCCAAGTCAGCCCTATTGATTTTACATTGCTTAGGTCTTTTTTTGCCAGTGAAGTAAACAAAACAAGACTGTAGTACTGTAATACTGTAGGAACTGCTGGGAGACAGCAGCTGGCTGGATTTGGCAGGAATGTCTCTCAGAAGCTTTATTTGACCAGCAGACACATATGACTTTTACTAGAGGTCAACTTGCAATCTAACATATTTGAAGGTAAAAAGTTTAGCATTTGATAACAAGTCTTGCAGGATATGTTTTAGCACAGTAGTGCACTGAGCTAACTAGCAAGTCAACCCATTAAAGGAGCGACTTTGAGGTCTCAGTCTCCAAAAGGCAGCTGGTGGTAATAGAAGATTAAACATTAAAGAAAACAAGATGAATTTTGGCTTCTAATGCTTTCCATAGCTTCAACTCTGGAGATTAAAAATACAGCGCCCCTCATGCCACCTTTGTACTATAATCTATACAGAAAGATGGAATAATTGCACAAGTTTGTGCTCTAGCACCTTGATGGACTGCCAGTGGCTATAATGGATAATGAGCTGTTTTATTTGCTCTTGGTCTTAATAATGGTTACGGTTGCATTGAATCTGTTTACAATCCTGCATTTGGAAAAAATGGTACTGACTGTGTTTAAATGCAAGGTGTCCAGCCTATTTGATATGAGGAGTGTAGAGTGACACCAGGCTCTAGTATTGAGTGGGATGTGTAAAAGATTGTGGCTAATAATAAGTCATTCATTTAAAACAGGTTTGGTCACAGAACTGCAGTTATTTACTGCAGGTATGTAGGTGATGTAAGAGTCTGACAATATTTGGGTCTATATTGATAATTCTGTTACATGACAGTAAAATGAGGAAGAGATGGAGAAGAAAAACAGAGTGAAAGACATGAGTGGGAGTCGCTGTCCACACTTTAAAAAAAATCTGAATGAATGCACCATATTTCCATCTAAAAACTTAAACAAAATACATCACCCAAACTTAAGTTCTATGGACATGACACACATTTGTTGATTAAATTTCAGTCAATTAGCTTTTTTGTAGCTTTAATTTATTGACCTTTTTTAACCTTTCATTCCAAATATTTGGATTTAGTAAATCGAAAAGTTTTTACGTTCATTTACTCATAAATCAAACACGTCAGAGCAACAAAATGTTGCCTTGTTATATAAAACCATTATGTACTTTGTGTAACTAGTGTGTGTTGCTGAATGAACTAATACATGGTTAGAAAATATTATGAATATTAAGCTTATTGTTTCAATTCAAATTCATTTATTTAGATAACAAAGTTTGCCACAGATAAATTACATTATTAACACATCCAAAGAAATGTAACTTTTTTCTGTAACTGGCAGCAATTAACTACTGTTACTGTTGTTGTTCTTCCTCCTTTTTTTTATGCTAAACTTTCTTTAGGTCTGTGTACATCCCCACAAACATGTGACACATGGCTTCATCGCTGTTATCTTCATCATACCTTTAGCCATGTGTGTATTCTCTTTGATTAAAAACATAAATCTACTGTTAAAAGAAGAAGCACATTATAAGAGTAAAGACATTTCAACAAACACTTGAAGGCAAGACAAAGTTTTCCTATGAATTCTCCAGAATCCCACGAATGAAAATACAGCTATAAAAATAAAAAATACAGTTTTAACATCATAAGCAATATAATCAATTTAAAAATGGCACTGCAAGAACACCATTCCCTTATGAACACTCACACTCACACAAACACATATATATTATACTGTACATAACCATTTCATCCGGTTTGGTTACTAATATTGATCTAACCAGACTAATACACCCGACCAATTTGAACCAAATGAAACGCTCTATTCATATTTTTGATTGGTTTACTCAAGCTATACCGTTACACTGGTATATCATGTAAATGCATAGTAATTATGTATTAGTTATTGCATATGTTATTGTCACTATGCACTGTGTACAATATTCATCCAGGAATAATAATAGGAAGCTTACTCTAAGCCTTAGTACATACATGTGCATCGTCTTAGAAATGTGTAAAAACGTACTGTGGATTAAAGAAGATGGGCCCACGAGCAGATGAAGGGGACTGTTTTATTTTGTGATGTGCTTCTAGTAAAGACAAGAATATTACAACACATTCTACTTACATTTCCACTGTAAAATACACACAAAGAACTCTAATTTTAAACTGGTTGCATCAGTTGTTTAGTTATTAACCAGTCAGAGGAGAGAAAATCAGAATATTTTCACGAATATAAAACATTTAGAGCAAGATATCAACTACCATTAAAGGTAGTTAATAATGGTAAAATGTCGACAGCAAAACTAATGTGCTAACGCAAGGCTGAATACCCCCAAAACAAAACCACTACTGCCTTCTAACGTTTTCAATATAAGAGTAAAAATGTGCATGTCTTCAACTAAACAGACATGTTCTAATATTTTCTAGTTGTGTTTGCATTGTTAGATAAGTGTAAATTTGTGTCAGTGTGGCAGAAAACTTGGACAGGAATGACAGAACTCACTGCCTTCTGAGACGTGAAATTGGCTATTTTATATTGATGGAAAGAAGATGTTAGAAATACATATAATCAGGTCTACTTTTTTTTACATCTGTTCTGCAACTGTTAGCTCTGAAGATGTTAGTTTAACAGCCTTCTGACATTTTTTCCCACTTGCTTTGATTTGAACGTTTTCCGAGTGTGGAACATGCACTTAGCACTGAAATTGTCACTGCTTTGAAGTAATTAATTGTCATTGGATGAACACATATAGATATAGTTGATCTGAGTTTTCTTCAGATACAACCAACAAGAAGGAATCATTTAATAACCATGAACATAATATGTTTATATTCATTAAGCATTTTTATATCTAGGCAATCAAACAAGTGCCTTAGTTGACTTTTCTGAGTGTACACTGCAAAGCCAAGCAGGTCTCCTACATCAAGGTGGCCATAGCTGGGTTTCTATTGCATCCCACGTCAACACCACTGACAGCAAAAAGCACTCAGGGGCCGACAGATCACTTTACCATTCCTGCAGCAGGAAGTGGAGCCTGGAGGCGGGTGGTGGGGGGTTGAGAAAAAGGGCAAAAAGACTGCAGGGGTGTACACTAATAAGCATTGGCCAGTAGGTGGGAGTATTGATGCTGGTTTTGCAGTTCCAACAGGGGGGAGGATAGAGGAACATTAGCAGTTAGAGGAAGGAAGTCATTGACCTTTATTGATTTATTCCCACTGCTGAAAACCTTCTGCTGAATATGATAATTATGATTGTGTGAAATGCTTCTTTGTGATCGATGACAGTGTGTGTGGTACACATTTAACTTCAGCTTTTAAAGTAGGTTGCACTTTTGTTCATCTACCAGCATTTCTTTTCTTCTGGCATCTTCCAAGTGAACAATTTAATTTCTAAAATTATAGGTTATTATAGGACACAAGTGGAAGATATTATTTAATTTTAATGATTAATTTGCTACAAGATAAATACAAAAACAGCAATTAAAATATTTGGGTAAAAATTTGGGTTCACGATAGAGTTGGAGTGAAGCAGGACTTTCCTAGAACGGGACATTAAATTTGCCAGGAAAAAAGTTTGTTTGCACATATGCATATGTATCTTTAGACAAAAAGGTTCTGAATGACAATTTGTTCAGTTGCAGTTCTCCTAAACTGATTATTAAAAGCCAAAAATATAGTGTGCCAAAATGTAATAAAGTTTGGATATTACTGCACTGCTAAATACACACTGTAGTGCAATAAAGCAGCATTCTTGCCAGAGCAAGTCACTTAAACCAAATCAAGCTAAGAATTTCCTGAACTTTAAATATTTATTGGATTATTTGGATCCTGCCCTTGTACCAAATCCTATTTGTGTGTTTGCCTTCAGCACACAGGGTCACCCTCAGTTGATCTGACCACGCTGTATAATTCTAACAACAGCTGGCCAAAGTCAGTGGCCCGCAGCCCACCACTCCCTCCCTTTGTGGGTTAGCAATGGCAAGCATACTCCCTGTGGTAGGGCACATATACTGTACATGCACAAATACAATACAGAGTACAGTATATCTACTCCTACAAATACTGCATGGAAAATATGGAACATGGGAATTGTTTACTTATATTATTGATGCCTATACACTGAATTATAAATTAGAATCAGACTTATGAGTGGATTATACTGGCAACTTTAAATTGAACACAAATAACACAGGGTGTTGAGGGACTTTGGCACTGAGCAAACTGCTGAGCTGATGGAATATATTTCCTGATGCTCAAATATACAGTAATTGTGTGTATTTAGCTACAGAGATTGCTGACCTGACGCTGGTGAGGTTATGCACTCAGGTGAAGCCAGGCGCCAGTCGAAGTGACACAGTCTCACCTCTGAAGACGTCTTTTATCGTGGGGAAATGTGGCCATTCATGGCCAGCCGAGCGCTTCAATGAGCCACATTAGCTGTTGCACCATTGTTTTTCAAAAAGGCAGCTCTGAACTTGCTTTGATGGCGGGGTAGCAGGCCCGTGTTTCACTTTGTCATTCTGATGAGTGTCTCGTCATTCGGATCTGCCGAGTCTTGCAACCTTCATGATATTGTAAGATGAACCGGGACAGGATGTGATTACTCAGTTTTAGTGAAGTTTTAAGTTTTAATTGGCTTAAGCTGAAGGCTGCTGTAAATGATCTTTAAGCTTATAAGAATCAGTTGCAAAGAAAACACATGATTAATGTATAAAACTGAGTTTTTAAAAACATACTCCAGTGGTAGGGTATGCCAGTGCATGTGCTTTTATCTCCCTTTGAGCAACATTTATACTCCACAAAGAGACTGTTGGACTTCTCTCATGTCCTCCGTCACTCATTCACAGCAAGCCATTTGTAAGTCACACTTTGGCTTTGAAGGGAGTCAGGCACACACCAGAGAGGAATTCCCTCTGAGGGCAAAATCCTCTGGAAGAGACCTGTGATTATATCTATATTAATGGTTCAGCAAGTCTAGAAAGTCTGCTAGAAGCAGCAAATTGTGTTTTTCACAAAGAAGAGGGTCATCTTAAACTGATTAGGTTGCAGAAATATTATGTTCTTCTTGAAAGTTTGTGCTGTGCCTTTGGTCTTGTTGCACAGACCCTGATGCCAGATGCAGTAAATTATTAGTCTAAATCAGAACAGAATGCCAGCTTTACATCAGGATTGTGATCCATGTCAAGGAAAAGAAACGTTATGTTTGAAGCAAAGCGGCGCCCCAGTGTCAGGGTCTATCCCAGCTAAGTCCAAAGCTATTATTCACTATTTTATATCTCACATGGATTTGGGCTGTTCCTGAAAGAGCATTGCACGATTGAGCTTTGTGGGGACTTGTGTGATTTAGCGTGCTTTATGCCTTGGCAAAAACACAGGACGGGCCAAGCAACTCCTGAAATAAATACACTAGTGGTTAATAAATCACACCGTCAAGTGTGTGTGTGTGCGTGTGTGTGTGTGTGTGTGTGTGTGTGTGTGTGTGTGTGTGTGTGTGTGTGTGTGTGTGTGTGTGAAATGAAAAAAAAAAACTGGTAAGCTGCATTGTAAGATGAAAAAACTGAAGTCTCAGAAGGAAACATTTAAGTTATTCTCACAAAGATTACAAATAAATGTCACTGTTTGATTATATTATTTGGACAAAGATGAAGCGCTTCACTGCCAAGATATCTTCTATTTACTATAATCATATGGGATTCCAGGGCCTTATCTAAAGCCCTGTCATCATCAATACATTGCAGAGCATTTTCCACAGCTGGAGTGGGAAGACCCTTTGTAACATTCACATTCTGCTTTCCTTACAAAATCTATTAAACACTTTGGTTTGCTTACAAGTTGCTTTGCAGTTTTTTTTATTAAGCTTGTACCTGCTGATCAAACCTTTAAAAGCACTCTAAGCCAAATAACGAAATAATTTCATCACAGTGCTAAACCATACTGTGTGTGCATGTATTGTACATATTGGGACTGACGTGTCTGCTCAATGTGTGTTAATGTGTAATGTGTGTCTAACATTACTGCTACGCCAGCTTGTCTTTGTAACAAAATACAGTCGTGCTGGCTCGTGTCTCGGGCACCACGCCTCTTTCATTACCGAGTCAAACAGCTCATTACAGTTCAGTGACAAGACACCACCACCTCCTTCTCTGGAACCACGAG
Organism: Perissodus microlepis; assembly: GCF_051167445.1. Classification (NCBI taxonomy): domain Eukaryota; kingdom Metazoa; phylum Chordata; class Actinopteri; order Cichliformes; family Cichlidae; genus Perissodus; species Perissodus microlepis. Next base: position 9,348,211 of record NC_140479.1, read on the forward strand.
TGACTAAATAGGAGGCCTATACAAACTCACTTCAAACTGGGTGTCATCTTAACGAGCAGCATGCGAAACACAGCAGCTTAGTGCTTCCTGGATGTACCCATGAGCCCCATGGGAGCTGTCAGAGGTCAGTGAGGACCAGGCAGGGAATATATGAACAAGATTTCCAATAAAATAAGGTAACCCCGACCGGCATTCAAGCTGCAAAATCAAAACCAGGTGGGCTGCCTATGTTCAAAACTATCAAATGAACACCAGATCATGATGTCATTAGGGTGTTTTTCTTCCTCTTGCTGTGCTACTAAAAAGACACAGAAGTGATGGGCTGTATTAAACAAACACCCTGCCTTGTAAGGATATGTGAACATGGGCACAGTGTTCTCTCTCTCAAGCAAAGCAGTGAAAATGCTCACAGAATGCCAGCTACGCTACACTTATTATTTATTCTAAAACAATATATCATGTTAAGCTTCTGGCCTTCAGACATTTCTGGACATTTGAGTCGTGCGGGTATCACTTGTCCCTGTCAGGAAAAATGTGATTTGAGTAAAGTGAGGTGAACAGTTTAAGTGATCGTGCATTTGCCATGAAATATGTCCTCATTAAGGATGAAAGATTGGGTTACCATTTTGCGTCGAGAAAACAGTCGGCTTTCAAACCTTTTTCTGCCAGGACTGTAATGCAATTTTCTGCACCGTGAAGGGCACGCTGAGAAACAAGCCTGAAGACATGCAGAAAGGTACACACAGAAAGTCTTTGCTCCCGGTCAGGAAGGAAGTACCTTGCCACTGAAACGTAGGTTTGGAGTAACAGAAAATACAAAAACACTAAAAAGAAATCTATCCTACGTGAGAGAAGCAGGGAACTGTGGGAGGCTCGAACACTGTGACTGTTTTTATAAACCACGCTTATTTGGAGACAAGGTATTTAAGAAAGTGAAACTATCATCAGTCTGAAGTAATGATGAAATCTTCTAAAGTACTAAGAGAGAAGGAGAAGCTAAAAGAGTAGCGTTCGTGGCAATGGCAGCGGTGCTGACAGCTTTTAATAATCTTGCCAGCTAGAAAATTATTTAGTTAAAGAAAAAATGCTCAGAGTATCCTGGGAGAGGCAACAACCTCTGCAGCATAAATGGAGGGTTTTATGGAAGGTTATTGTTACGAGTAATCGGCGGGCTAACTTGTGTAAGGAATTATAATTGGTTTATGGCAGGAAGTGGTCTGTGGTGCAAAAAAGAATCAAAAAGAGATGACTGACAGACTCAAAAGCTACTGTGTGTCATCACACTTCTAACAAACTCACACTGAATTAGCTCTACTGCAAATTTTAGCCACATCCAGTGAATATTTACAACCTTGGTTACATGTACTTCACGTTTACTACTCTTTTCAACTTTTTGATTTTCTTTCATTGTACCTTTGTCTTTAAATAGCAAGTACGCTGGAATACTAACAAAACAGACAGTTACTTCCTGCTATGGCTAAAAGAAGAGTAAACATTGGTCCCACAATCATCAGACTCCTCTGTGTGAATATGTGAAGTACATATATTTATGTTTGCTTTCACATGTTTGCTTACTTTGTTTTTTGCCATTTCAAAAACAGTTTTTGCTGAACGGTTGATTCGCCGTTGTAAGATTTTATGTAGTAGTTAGTTCTGTTGTTTTTGACATGCTAACACCCTTGTTTAAGTTGGAATATAGCCTGTGTAAAGATCACCTACACAATTTACTGACTGATTGAGGCATCACCTAGTGTAACCTAACCTGTGTGTGCATTGTGTAGTAGGAATGTATTTGTATATTGAATTGCTTTCTTACAGGATGTAGGAGAGATGCCCTAGAGCAAGGTGAAAAAAGAACAATCAAATTAGGATGTGGTGACATCATCACAAAAACCGCTTTCTCATGGTTATTACCACGCTGAGCGACACAAAGCGTTTGAGTCAAGGACATGAAAGGCCTGCGACAGCATTTTCTCATTTGAAGTAACTTAAGCTAAACTTTCACCTCTCGCTTGTGCTATCGCCTCTTCACAAATACCTGTTGTGAGAAGTCTGGCACGGTCTGTTAGTGTTTAAGTCGGCCATGAGTCCCCCTGAGGCATTTTCATGTATTTCCCTCACCCTTCTGTCAAAGTTCATAATATGTGACAGATTATACCGCCAAAGAAGGCCAGGAAGTACAACTGAACCACATGTTGCGGTGTGTATGTGTAGTCCCTCCCACCATTATTAGTATCAGTCATGTACAGTTTGTCACTAACCCGGTAAGATCATTGCTGAGAAAGTAGGTTCAAAAATAATAAATAAATAGAAAATGAAAGCTCCTGCCTGGATTTTTAACACCTTCTCCTTTCCATTCAGTCTTTGTTTTAGATTTTTTTTAATCAATGACAGTTTCAGATCTTAAAGTATTGGTTAAACTAAACAAATCACTGAAATAAATGACACAATAATTATGTCGACTACTATTAATGCTCTGACCCACATGTTGGCTCCAAACTAAAATATGCAACTGGGTAGTTTATATAAATACAGCAAAATGGCTGATTATCCCAGTAGCAGAAGCAATCCCCCTAATTACTGGAGCCCTCGATTAACTTTGCAATAATAATCTTCAGCTTCTGGTTGTCTGAATTTTTTCCTAGATCTGAGGTATTCCTTTCAAAAGTCGCCTTTTAGGTTCTCTACTTAAGCATGATCGCTGTGTTTAATGTCCTGAAGCTTTTGCCAGCTATTCATAGTCAGGATAACGATTGGATAAAACTTGTGCCAATGGTCAAGCTGTTTGTTAACAAGTCAGAAGATGTTGTGGTTCTTGGTTTGCGTTCTACTTTCAACTAGAAAAAGTTTCCCTTTGCACTTGAAGTCAAAAGACATTCAATTGCAGCAGCTGCTATAGACACTTTAGCATAAATAATGCTGTCGATGAAACCATTCACAGGTGTTCCCAGTGTAAAAAAGAGTAAAAACACAGCATGGCTACAACTGACCTGCACACGTAAATGCCCACTTTATCATTTCAGGCAGCTGCTCACCATCGGAATAATAATTAGTCCTATTGAGATAGATCCACCTCAGCATTTTTTGTTGATTTAAGATAGCAAATTGGCTGCAGTGTTTGTTTGCTCCAGTAGTGTCTAACTACTGAAGAAATAGCTGCTGTCCCAGTCCAGAGCAATCAGGGTGTATTCTGTTTGGCATGCTTGAGTGCTCCTGAAGTCCACTGGGTGAAGGGGAACTACACTGGATGTCAGCCCAGCTGGAAAACTGTCCTGTGAACAGCTCTTCAGCTGTGAAATGGACAGCGTGCTTTTGATACAAGAAAATGTACGAGGGTGGTGAAAAATGACGAGACGGTAAAAGAAAATGTGAAGTAAACTTCTAAAACACTTACAAATGCAGAATAAAGCAACAAAGCTTCGTTCCACTGATAGCATTTTTGTTTACAGAGTGATCAATTGGTTGCAAGAGCAGAGTCAACTATAAATTATGTGCGAGCACGAGTGCTTACCACTCACACTCAGCTGGTTTTGATGCAGGGATGGGATCATGGGACAACTCTTGGACGGCTGTGAAAGGGCTGTGGACTCTGGCGGTCTGTTGCAATGCGCTGTGGGTGGGAACACATGTCAGTGTCCTCAGCAACCCAAAAGCAGCACTACAGTACTGGAATAAGTGGGCCCGACCCCATGGCCCACAACCCAGTGGGCCAACGGCGCCTGTCGGCCGAGCCCAAAACACCATTTCTACACCAGATGTATCCCTAAGATTTGGTAGTGCAACAACTTCAAAGTCCGACTTGATTGTTTTTGATTGTATGATTATTCAATACTCTCGACTTTTTCTTTATTTCTGGGGGAAAAAGATATTATCATTCAACCACACTTATTTAATTGCAGCAATTGGAGCCACTCTAATTGGGCTTTGCCTTTCATCTGTAATGGTAATGATTATGAGATTGTGTTTGTGCTGAGCAGTCCAGTCTGATGAGTAAGAGTGGGATGATATAACATTTTTAGCTGAGAATTCTTGTTTTTTGAATAACGTCTTTTAGCCTCCTGTCCAGTAAACCCCTCTGTGATTTAAGTGATTTCTTTTCTGTGTTTGTAAAAACATGAAACAAATCCTACGTGCTCTCACATTGTTTTTCATCTTGATGTTTGTAGCTGATTTGATCTTTGTAATGGAGGCCTTGAATAAGTAAACAGTGAATGCCTGTTCAAAATGTCAGCATGCTTTGTCAGAGCTACGCAGACATTTAAAGAGCATCTTATCATGTTGATTTAAGCAATTAAACATGAAGTTGCCCTCTGCAAGCTCCTAGTGACTGTATCATCTTAATTATTATCTACAGAACCTCAAAGCATTTTCTTTGGCTTGATAAAGGGGACTTATCACGGTCATTACGTGGTTAAATGTCTGGCTACTCGAAAAAAGTTTGTGGAAATGTGAGGTGCAATACAACCTAGCCCTTAATGTGTTTAGGTATATGGTGGTTTCGAAATGCTTTCATGCTGCATGCATGTTAAACAAAGTAATTAATCCTTAAATGATTCCTTGTTCTCGAAAACCTTCGTGTGACAAGCATCCCTCGATTAAAGCGGTGTAAACAGACTTTGCTTTGACCCAGGGAATTGTTAGTAGGGTCTGAAACGCTATTAAATAGGCAGATTACTTTTATCTTTTGGAAACCCGGCCTGAGAGTTCACATCAATACACTGCTAACACCAAGTCAGAGACTTAAAAGGTTTCCCGGTTCAGTTTTATTCGTGTGCAATTGGAATATTTGTTTTCAGTCTTAAGACTAAAGAACAGACTCTATGCATTTACTTACTAGTATACATCCCATGTAACTGCATTCTTTTGCTCCTAAGTCAACCACAAACCGATCGTGATCTAATCAAGTGTGACAAAGCTTTGCAGGGAGAGATGGGCAGCGATCTGGACTCTGCCCATGCCAGTATAGGAGATGTTTTGACAAGGATTATCACTTTCATCACCAGGTAATTTATAACAACCCCCAGCTTCCACAGACCTCATATCTCTGGTAAAGAACTGTGCTTACAAATATGAGAGCAATGCTGGTAGCTCGGTTTCTCACCTTCTGCTGAAGTAGGAGAGGGAAAAAACAAAACATTCAAACATCATGTTATCTTTGGCCCATATTGCAGGCTGACTCTTGCACAGAAGCCCTCGCCGTGAGTGTCTTGGCAGAACAATCACCTGCATAGTGATGCAAAAGCCAAGGAATTTATCCAGAAGTCTTCATAAATCATCCACTTTATGTTAAAATAAACATGTGGTGCACTGATAGGAAGCAGATCGATTGTGCGAAATTACACAACCCTGATCTTGTCTAATTGTGTTTGTGGAAGTCAGTTTGTGACATATTTGCAAAATTAGTCACACATCTTTACTGCTGAGTCTTGACAGTGAAATACAGCAGACAGCACTAGCTATTTTAACTGAATAAAGCAGAGTCCTTTAAATTTCGTAGTAGAAGCTGAATAATACCGTCTGTGATGGCAGTCACAACAGCCTTTGGCCTCCGTTCATGCAAGAATCAGCATTGTACCAGTGGATTAAAACTAGCTGTAAACCCAGACTTGGATACGAGGAATGTTTATGATGTAAGAATGCCATCTATTCAATCTGTGCATGGCAAATGTTTTTAGAGTGCAGCGCTGTAAAAACAGCACCTGAATCTGGCACCACCAAACTTTCTCTCACACAGGTAAGCACAAGCACCCGTGATCTGAAAAGCTGAATAGCTTAAAATACTTGTTTTACTGAACAAAGAACTCCAAACGTGACTATTTATATCATTTATCCTCTATGCACACAAGTCAGTGCATAGATTGAAATTAGATAGACATGGACTCGTATTAATTGTTGTTTTCTATTTCTTAATAGATGACTGTAACATTTGTAAGTCCAATGGATCTGTTGTAGGAATGCAAGTTAGCGTGTCATACACCAAAATTAAAGACAGGAAGACAACCAGAGTAACCATCCACAAATGCTCTACCAATCAGTCTGCCTGCTTTGATGAAACATCACTGGAGAGATATTGTGCTCATAAGGGATATCACACATGTTTGTTATGCATCAAATAGAAGTTTGCCACACAGAATTTGCAAAGAGAGAAAGAAAGCAAGAGGAACGAAAGCCAAAAATGTGGCAGCACAACATTTTCCTCATTGCCTTTTTATGAACTATAGTTCCACAGAGCCACCCACACCTCACCACTTTGGGAGAAACTCGTTTCAAACTGGCACCTATTTATGGATTGGCTCCTGCCAGAGAGAAATTCCTCTTACAGTAAAAAAAGGAAAGAAAAGAAATCCCACTGAATGTGTGCTCATCCATCATTCCAAAGCCATTGGCTTTAAAACAGAAGCAGTAAGGCTATGATTTGGTAACACACTGTTCTTTGATTGGTTTCCCCACTTATGCTTTTGACTTCCCTTTTAAGTGTTTTTCTTCAAATAAAATCCTTCCCCACTGCAGTATATGAACATTTTCATTAGGAGAAGCACAGTCTGCATCTCTGCTGCCTCCCTCTATGTCCGAGTTTATGACCTTTAGAAATGTGCAGTATGTGCATGCTGAGGTTCGTCCTATGTTGTGTGCAGTCCTGACTGGTGGGACAGGCTGACGTCATGAACTCCATTTCACCTGCGCTGCTCGCTGCTCGCACAAAGAATAATGTGGTGGGCCCTGCCATACCTGCTTTGATGCCAATTAACTAATCTTCCCACCGGTTTCTTCAAGTATGCAAACACTGTCACACTATCTGTGTGAAAATCAGTACAATAGTCAAAATGACGTCTATTCAGCACGCTCAAAACCAAAACACAAGAAACATTCCTCTCTGTGTCAGTGTGGGCCTTTAATGCCAGTGTGAGATCCATTAATGTTGTTATTAACAACCTATTGAACCAGTCATGGTAGCTAGAGTTGTGTGGTGTGAATAAGCACAGTTTTACTTTGGCAGCCGTGTTGTTGTTATAGTCATTTATCCAATTGCAATCAAACTTGTGCTGCTAAAGTTGTCCTGGAAGCATTTGTTGTTTATTAGAGTCATAAAAAGGATAATGGCAGTCTGAACTGAACATGATTGTTTAAATATAACATCTGTTTTTAAAACAGACCTGCTGGCTGTTGCTCTGAAAAGCATTTCTGTCAGGGGCTGCGTGTCATGTTCTCATTTTTGCTAACGACAACAATGGCTAGACCTTGATGCAAACCTTGGTGTGCAGGAAATAATGTACACGAATGAAAAGATTTAACACCTGTGGGTTCTGCAAGGGCTCTTTGCATTGTTGTATATCCCAGAGATCACGTCAGTCAAACAAGGTGGCCAGTGTGCTCTCAACTGCGGAGATGGCAATAGACAAAGCAACTAGTAGTTATTCATGTCAGTGTCTCTGAGAGATAAGGTGCAACAGATGGCGGAGATGCTGCTGATATGGAAACAAAAGAAGTTGAGCAGAGTTTAGAGCTGAAGGTGCAGCAGTGCAGTTTGTTCCCAATGCTTTGGAAATAAATTCCCACCTATAGATCACGATGTTGCGAAATTAACAGCAGAAGAAAGTTTCTGTGCACGTCCTCCAATGAAAGTATTTTCATGCTTTATGATTTTAGTAGTTGCTTTTTTTAATAATTCATTTTATATTTTGTCTGCTTGTTATTCAGTTTCTTTTTTGTGCATTGGAAAAACTGCTGTTTTGAATGCTAATGCTAAAGAAGGTTTTTTTTAACATCTCCCTTAGTGAGTTCAGTGAGCTACACCTGCTACACCCAAGAGCTGACAGAACAGATGACATACTGGGAAAGACGGAGGCTGTAATGTCTGGCAGAGCTGAGCACCCAGTAGTTCTAGTGTGCTGTGTGAATGGGTTATGGTAAGGAGACCAATGGACCTATACAGCCGATGGTGGTCTGGATTTTGTAGAGTTCCTCCAGTCTTTATCTACCTGCCAAAATATGAATATATTGTTACTTATGTAGGGCACAGATACTATTTCAAAGGCGCATCTACAAATAAAAGCTACTTGCGGCTGCTGTCTTATTTCCCAAGAGATCATCACGGTGGATGGATCATAATATTTGATTTGGCACATATTTTTACATCATATATCTTTTTTGGCACAACCCTGCCATCCATCTGGTCTTGGGACCAGCACTATTAGCACACTAGCTTGTCGGGATTTTGTTTGCTCCCTGTCTCAAACTGGGATCTTTCATATTTAAGGCAAATGTGTTAACCACAGTACCATGGGTTTTAAAGCAGTTGTCCTTGTTTTTGAGTTGTTTTAGATTTTATATTGTCTTCCTTTCTACTTTATTTGGAAACGTGCAACCTCTAACAGTTGCACATTTCCAGATAAAAATGCCCTGAAGTGACAGCAGTTACAAAACATTTTTTCCTTATTGTTCTTTACTAGTGCTGTACATTGTTCAGGAAGCGGTCAATTTAAAATCAAAATGTGATAGAATATCCACACGCATGACCAACCTGTACAAACATTTATAATATGAAACTGGGTTAAAAAAAATCAATCACAAGTTGCTGCCTTAATCATCAAGTCTACATCAATACTTATAATGCATGTCTGTACAAAAACCATTATATCTATATATGTCTATATCTACCTACCTTGCATTGTGTGTGTGTGTGTGTGTGTGTGTACTTAAATATGTGACAAAATGTGAAATATGGTCACATTCTCCCCTTTTTTTTTCCTGAGATGTTGAATAATGTACAGAAAGGCACCTGCACAGTGAAGTTGACCTTTGACCTTTTGGATATAAAATATGTCAACACTTTGTTCTAAGTCATTTCTGTGAAATTTAGTCACAACATATGAAGACACAGGTTATCCTTGAGACCCAGATGTTTGTGCCAGATGTAAGGATGATTCACCGAATCGTCGCTGAAATATTACGTTTACACAAGAATGGGATGAACATAGTAGTCAACGTGCAAGGTCACTTTGTCCTAATCTATTCTTCCTTCAGTCAAATACACTTTTGTGCCTAATAAAGACCCCTGGCCTTCATCACAGGAACAAAGAGGCAATCAACTCCTATATCGCAACAGGAAAAAAATGACACAAACGAAACAGTTGGGCATTTAAGATTGAGAAAGTATTATCAGCCAGGGTCAGTAAGCGTGGTGAGGCTGGAGCCTGTTGAAACAGCAGGGTTTCTTTCCTCCAGTTTGCTGCTTTAACAAGTCTGATTTTGAGTGACCTGGGGAAACAGTTTAATGACTGTTTCTTGACTGTGTTTCAACATTGTGTGGGTGGGTGGTCTTGAACGGCCGGGCAGGGACGGTACTCTGATGTACAGTACAGTAAATGGATGTTTCAGCAGAACAACAAACACTTTTCTTTTCACCAGCCCAGGAAAGCGCCAGATTAGGTCCTGTTGTGTATTTATACAATAGTCCTAAATAGTTTGTTTTCTGAAAGCATTTACTTCGGTGATTTCCCACAGAAAATATTTTGGGTTACGAGACATCTGTGAGATTTTTGATACCTGTATTTTTATGTGGCAGCTTTGAAGTAACAACATTTCTTTCATTTCTGACGATAGTGACCCGGCGATGTAAGGAAACCCACTCCGTATCACATTAGCTGACTTTCCCTTGATTTTTGCCAATCTGCAGGATGTCCTTTAAAACTAATGTAAAACCGTCACTGACCTTGTCTTAATAACCACCGCAGACTTTTATAGGAGGCTAGGCGCCACATCCTCTCATCAGCTGTTCCCTTTGAGAACGTTTCCTCAAAGCCCATCGTTCAAGTGTCATTTCTTTCATCTGCAATTAATCAGCCATCATGTTTGTAAGGTTTTATCCTCCTATGCCTCCCCACACAACTCCTGCTAGGTTTATGGTCAACACAGAGCCGATGCCAGGATTTAAGAGCGTTCTGCATGCTTTTCAAGTTTTTATGCCCATGTAACACTCTATAAATAGATGACTGAGTAAAACAACATGCAATTTTTCAAATTAATTTCCAGTAAATAGTTGCAATCAGTCCGTAAATATATATAACATGTACCCATTCATCTATTAAGAAAATAACACTTTTCTTTAGCTGTGTCATTTTAAAATGTATACCAATCGATGTAAAGTAACAATACTGATACAGTTGTGTAATGTCACTTTTTTAGCAAGTCTTAGCTCCATCTATAGTTTCAGTTTATTTGTCAGTATTTTTGTCATGTAGCAGAGGGTGGTACAATACCATACAGTCTCTTACCATTATATGAAATCCACTATTGGACAGAAATCTGACTCAGAACGCAGAATTTTGACAGCGAAGTTTACGAGTATGTGCTCCACATCCACTTAAATGAAAGAAAAATGTTGTCTTCAGTTTGTTGCAGGGCTAAGACACAGTTTAGGTTTCAGGTTTGAGCTTAAAGTACTGATTCTGCAGCTTCACGATCAGCTTCGTGCTTTTTAAAGCATTATGCATTAATCCCCACCTGATTTTGTTTTTCCAAGGAGGAAAAAACATGTGTAGTTACACGTCAGCTTCTCAAGTAAAGCCATGTTAATTTATTTTTACTTCCCTAATGGAAAAATACTCCCCTAATTACAGTAAACAGAAAGTTGCTATTTCATATGGAATCATTCATGTTTGATGCCTGGCTCTGATAAGACACTTTTGAAGTTCCATTGTATATGTTGTAAATTGTTTCTTTGAGCTTGCTCAAGTACCAAAATCACCCCTTCTTTACCCACGGGAATTGAGAGCAGAGTGGGTACCACTCCAGCACTTGGAATCTGGGCCAAGAGTTTCCAAACATCTTTTCCTGGTGCCTAAAATTAGCAGCATAATGAGGTAGTGGCTTCCTTTTCTCTGAACTAATACCCCATCCCAGTGGGACAGCATGATCTGGACTAACACTCAAGATCAACAGAAAAATCTTGCACTAACACTTAAGGTCCCAGAACAGAACATTTAAAATTGCAAAGAAAGAATTTAACTGTTCCGCCTTTGATTTACAGAGTGCTGTCGTTCAAATTTTTATCTGTGCTTCTGTAATTCACGGTCGCAAACAGAATCTAGAGCAGTCAAAATATCCTCTGCAGTCTCCTTTTCCACTGTTTCACTTGTAACCTTTCTTAAAAAGAGCTTTTATTAGGACCCCATGATGGTAGGGGAAAATAGAAAAGACATGCTTAGGTAGACTCCACTGCATTATTAAACCTATAGGTCACATTTAATTGCACTTGCATTAATCTGTTTTATTTCAGCTAATGAGTGCTGCCATAAATTTAACTGAAGGTGAGGAATTTTTAAGACCTTCAGCAAACTTTTGATCAGGGGAAAAAGAGTTGGAAAAAGAGTTACTGTGTACAGTACAGTGTCCAGTTACACACCAGAATGATTTTCAGCTCTCATTAAGAATTCACACTCACACTTAATGATCTCTTTGAGGGTCAGTTTTAGCAGGGACAGGTAATCCGGACAGATTTGTACCAGAATACCTTTAAAATGTTCACTAATCAGGCCGAGGTTTGTACGTTTATTTGCACATGCTTGATTTACTGCAAAGATTCGGACATTGAAGGCACCGTGAAGCCCCAAAGAAATAAGAAACACAAGTACAGACTAACATAACAATCTGCTCTTTTTAAATGAATGATGATTTAATCGAGTAGTCACGTTTTTATATTTATTTTCAGGAAAGCAGAGATGCATTTACGGCGCGTACGTTATTAAAAACGATAGCATCTGTGTCATATCTCATGGGGGCTCATGTACTGTTTGTTTTATTCTTTAGACACTTGGCACGGCTTCTGGTGCAAAAACGTGTACATACATACTGTATGTCTCTGTGTAAATAGAAGTAAACATTGTTTTTCTGGAAACTGATAAGCATCTTTAAACCTGCACTAACTGGAAATTAACGCAACGCTGACACATCAACACCTCACCTTAAAATTATTGTGGGAAATAAATGAGTAACAAGTTGTTCCACATGTACAGATTAACACTGATTTATTTAAGTATCTGGTAACATGGTGAATGTACCGTAAATCTCCTTTTTTCCTCACTTTTAGTTTTCACCAAGCAAAAATTGGTTCCATCTTGGTGTGGTACTTAAATAATTGATTGCACCTCTATAAAAGGAGAAGTTTTGTTATTTTGCTGGTCTTGAGCATTCAGATCATGGTTAACATGAGGCCATAGAATTTCCAGCAAGTTCATGGACTCTTGGATGCTCAAATCCATATCCATAAGTCAGGTTTGCAAAACTGCATCTGAACAAACCACAAGACTTTGGTAGATGTGACCAATTCGATATGTTTGTCCATAATGCACAGCAGCACATTTGGAGAAAACCAAACCCAGCACATCAGCACAAACACCTCATACCAACTGCCAGCACGGTGGTGGAGGGCTGGTGATTAGGCCTTGTTTTGCAGCTATAGAACTGGGCGCCTTGCAGTCACTGACCTAAACACTGAGTCCTCTCTATAGCAAAGTATTTTAGAGTAAAATGTGAGGCCATCTGTCCAACAGGACAATGATCCCAAGCACAGCAGTAAATGTACAAAAGGCTGAAAAGGAAAAGAATCAAGGTGCTGCAATGATCCAGCCAAAGTCCAGACCTCAGCCCGACTGAAATGCTCTGGTGGAACCATAAGAAAGCTGTAAATAGACAAACACCCCGCAAACCTCACCCTGCAAGCCACAAAGAAGGCTGGGCCAAAATTCTTCCCCAGCGATGTGAAGAACTGATAAAGTCACACAGAAAACGATTACTTCAAGTTATTGCGAATAAAGGTGATTCTACAAGCCACTGAATCATTGGGTGTACTTATTTTTCCACAGAGCTGTGTGAAAACTTTCTTTCCACATGACTGGAAGTCTAATTTGCTGCTGCTGAGGTTGCATCCAATAAATCTCTCAGACATTTTTGGTACAATCAGCTGCTTGTAGCTGCTAGAAGCTGCCACTGTTGAAGTGTACCTAACACATTGTTCACTTAAAAAATACTGTTAAAGCAACTTTAAGCTTTGGATTTAAATCTGCTGTGTTACATAATTCCTGAAGTCTTTCTGTTCCGTGAACCTGTAAATCTAGCTCAGATAAAAGCAGTTGCCTTTGCCATTAACAGAGAAGACAAAAATGTCAAGAACAAATAAATAAATGGCAGCAAAAGTACAAATATTTTGCATGTCTGCTACATGAATTTGGCATCCTATCAGCCATGTTACTAACTAATGCCCAGACACACGGGAACCTAGAGTTCCTCCAGCCCGCTGACTCCAGGACACCTTTACAAGAACCAAGCATGTTCTCAAAAACAAACAGAACAACCTGTACAGGAGTCCAGACCCGGACCTAAAGAGCCAGAAACTGGGATTGCTTCTGACAGCTGTTTCCTGTTATGTAACTACACACAGCTGCTATTTCTAAGAGAGGGCATCTTGGTGTTGTAGACATTTCCAAGGGTCAGGAGGAAGAAAAATAATGCAGCTTTAATAGTGACCATCAATGGACCACCAAGGTTTCCTCCTTCTGCGTGCAACGTTCTGAGTCACCAGACATGTCAAGCATCTTCCCAAAATACTGGTTTATTTTTATTTTTATTATTATTTTTTATCAGGCTGTGGTTTGTTGTAGTTGTGAAATGGAAACATGTTTTCTTTTTCTTTACATTGTTGAAAGAATTCCCGATAACTATTCCTACAGCTGCTAAAGCCACAACATGGTTAATTACATCCATATTATTTTCTCTCTTAGATTAAAATTGCATATCTTAGATAAAAAATTATATTTTTAATGTGTAGCAGAAACATTTGATAAATGTTTTCTGTCACTGGGATAAAGGCACAACTATAACGTCTCACACATATGACATTAAAGGCATCATATAGTATTTATACATGGCTCTGCATTCTGGTATGTTAGGCTTTAAAGGAGTTTAACATAATCTTCAGCCTATTCCTCTTTATCTTCTCAGCAGTAGCAGTGAAGTGGTATTAACTCTTGCAGAGCATCCACGTAACTGTATACATAATGTATGCTCAGAGAGGCCAATGCATCAGGGAAACTATTTTTTAAGTGACTATGTGAACTCCTTAAAAATAATACAGAGAAAATATTATAGTGTCCTTAAGGCTTCAGATGCATTAGTCTTCTTGTCTACGATTTGCTCAAGAGAATAGAAGATAAATGAGGGAGCAGTAATGTCTGGGGAAAAAAGGCAGAATATTTGGCTGCCATTCTCTCTGCAAATATTGGTTCAGTTTGTTTGAGGTCCCTTCGCAAAATAAACATTTTACATATTGAACAGATTATCCTACTTATCCAACCTGGACACTTTACGATAGCATGTGAACATGTCTTTAACCTCTATGCATGGCCGACAAAGACGGACCACCCTTAGAAGGAGAGGGGTGGAAGTCACTTAACGTGGAAGTTTGTGTCCTTTGAAATGCACCATTTGTGATTATTAGATGGAGCTCAGTGAACATCGGAATCCATCCTTTATTAAGGATGTCCCATTTACTTTGTCGTACGTGTAGATACCTGATGCTTAAATAATTCCTAAGCACCCTAATGTAATAATAATTTAGTGCCATGATTTACCCCAACACTAGAGCAAGTGAGCAAGTTCATGCAAAATCCAGCCTCACGTTGAGAGCAGACAAAAGAGCATCATCTGAGTCAGACACCGACATGGAAACGGCACATTTCATAGGAGCAGCCCCACATTCAAAGCCAATGGAAAACTGAAGACGTGTTGCAATAAATCACAAGAGGACATGTAAATCTTGCCTTACAGATGTTTGTGGAAAGATTAGAATGGCAAGGCGATAGGTCATAACTTAGGAGCAGACCTTGTAACAAGAGGCAGATTGTAGCAACTCTCACACAGCTCCCACGGGAGCTGGCAGTGTGTGCAAGCTAAGCTGTTACGGTACCCGGTGAGTTTTTAAAGCATTGTTGTTTCTCCAATGATCACTCGAATGCAGGCTTTATACGTCTATGCTGTAAACCTTTAGGTTTGGTCAGGTGTTGGCCAGCTAGACAAGCCAGTCTAACATGCTGCAAAAAAGGCCTCAGTCACACGCTGGAATGTCTCCATGGGTCATGGATATTTATTGATGGCATCTGTTCCAGGTTAAAGGGCCACAGAAGGTACAAGTACATATGGAAGTCTCTTTTCTCTTTAGAGAGGCCTTTCCCTCAATCAGTGCGGATGTCCAGAGAATATGTCCCTTCTCCAGCCTTTGACTGTACACATGTAAACTGACAGCCATCCGCTGAGATTTATCAGGACAAGATTTATGTTTTTAGCAGCCAGTTCTCGCTTCTTAGTAGCCGCGCTCACTGCGGGCAGTGTTTTTCTTCCTGCACATTCTTATTAGTTTAGTTTATTACAGCAGCACGTCTGGTGAGGTCATTTATGGCCAACCATGGTGGTAAGACAAACTCATTTATAACGATGAGCCTTCAACACCTTGGATGAGCTCACTTGTACCTTCTTCTCGCTATCCCTTGTTGCCCAGACATCAAGCTCCAGAGCTAATGAAATCATCTGTTTGTCTGTATATTTGTGCGGGGATATGACAGACTAGGGATCACTGTTGTTGGTGTTGAATTGCTAGCTCGGGGGACATTTCACGTGCTGGTGAATTTCTTCTCCCACAGTTATTAAACACTATTGAGATCATATGATAGAGGCAGCAGGCTGGGGCCACATGCCGCCAGTGCAGTCCTCAAAAAAATAAGACTGGAAAATATTTATTTTTTTGAGTTCCTGTACTAAAAAATTGGTGACACGTGCTTGCATCACATTTTCTTTTTGCTTCATTGTTTTACCTTTGAGCAACAAACTAACAAATGACAGATGTTTTTACTTCTTGTATCACAACAATTTTTCATTTGCATGCAACAGATTTTTTTGTTCATCTCTCATATCTAGAAGTAGAAAAACAATCACATGTGTGTTAGAAGAGGCTGAAAAGATGTTGAAAGACAATTAGCAGCTAAATGCCATGTGTTTGTACTAGCACACGTTCCCCGCTGGTATTGAACTTATGACCCTGATCCCTGAGGGAGATGTTCGGACAAAGATAGAGGGCAGTAGAGAGATTTAGACATGCTTATGGATCCTGTGTGGTCTCCAGATATGCAATGTGCAGTCCAACACACACATTCAAGCCTTGGCTGAAACTTAGCCTTGATTCATACTGAGTATCCATCTGGTAGAATACCCAGCAGCGTTGTACCCAGCCCTCTGCAGTTCCCATTTCAGAAGAGAAAGCACACTGACAGAAAGAAGCACAAAGGAATAAAGATTAAGATGCCACATTGAAAAGAAAGTGCTTGAACAATAAATGTGTGTATAAATACACTTTCAAAATGAAAAATTACAGTAAAACGGTTGCATTATAAGACTGGATTTTTCTGTTTTTTAGATTATTAGAAATTTGATCGGCTGAAAATAATACTCACAGATTGTGTCCCTGTCATATATGTGCAGTAGATAAATATTTTTCATTCATTCAAATTGTTTGTGCTAAAAATATGATAATTGGCTAATTATATTTTTGAAGCTGCCACATTTCATCTGGAATGAGTTCCCTGTCTCAAAATGCAACACATCATACACGTGTGTTAGAAACAACTTTAATATTTTTTATCAAGAGAGGGATATTACATTGCATTCTGTGCGTGCATTTTGAAGGACACTGGAAATGTTGCTATTGTAAAAGTGGAAATGATGAGTTTTTCCCCAGGAGGACTGCACAGCCAACGCTGCTCTCCTTTGGTCACACCATAACGAGAGTCACATCTGTGGCAACAACTTCTCACAGTGCAGCATGGAGTGCAAGCGACAAAAAGGAAATGTTACTCATCATTTCATAAAGGCAGATCATACCCAGACTCTTAACAGATATTTATGTTTTATGAAAACCAGTCTTGCAATTTCACCAACAGAGTGAGAGCCGGAGCTTCTTTTACCCACTCTGAATGAAGGCAGCTGAAGTGGATTAGGCTAAATGTCCTTGGAAAAAGGGGCTCACCACAAGAGTAAAGGAAAAATTTTACAGCACAACACTGACCGCTCGGTGTGTTCCAACAAATATAAGTACTAAGTCTGTTCATTGCATCCAGCACTACAGAGTGAAAACTTTCTTTATAAGAGTTTGAAGGTGTAAGCAAAGCTGTATAAGTTGATGTTAATTGAAGATAAACTCAGGACGAGTTGCAGTTATACTGTAATTCTGACAATATTGCAGTGTCCTAGCAGATTGGTGCCATCTACTTGAAAACACTTTCACTGACTTTATTATGTATAAGCTTGCACGTAATGAGGATTTCTGCAAGTGACTTGGTGCACTGGCGCGTCTTCCTCTTTCAAAATTGCTGACTTTTTTTATTTGCAACACGTAGAACTGGTCCAATCACGATTTATCAGGATATGTATCTTAAAAATAATCATTGGATTGAGTAGAGATGATGATATCGGGTAAAGAGATGTGCAAAAAAGCCTCCTCAATCAGCTGTGGCAGCCAGCTGTTAGAATCATACACTTCAGCCTGGTTGCAGGGCAGTGGATGATAACAGACAAACTTTGTGCTTCTCTATGGAGACAGTTGGCAAAGACAGTATTAATGTCTAGTTGAGTTCAACTTGAGCAGCAACAGTGCTTGGTAGATTGAAAGAATAAAAGAAAATGTTAAGATACAGCCTTTGAAAACATTAACTGCATCTTAGAATGCAAACTTATCCCATCTACCTCTCCATTTTCTTCCTTATCATGTCAACAAGTCCTGCGATGGTGACCACACCGGCAGAGAACATTTGTCTGTGGCTCATGACGTCTTTATCAGAGATTTCTGCTGAAGTCTATCGGCCTACCCTTCATGTTGAAAAATCATGCCAAGGATGCCCAGTGATGCAGTGGGTCCTGCCTGAGATTCAGTGACAAGTTGGGAGTGAGACGCCCTCCGTTGACTTGTAACTTTACTTTTGTTTGCCTTTAGGCATACAAAGCAAACTTGGATACCATTTCCATCTCTCTTTACCACCCATGTGGATGTCTCCAAGATTAGGATCCCTCCACTGCACACGTTCAATGTGCCCTCATGTAGGACAAACCATGCACGATCAGTTGGACCGCAGCCTATTGTGGTTTCTTGAGATAGGAGAAAGCACATCTTGGCAGTTTTTCACTGGCCGAGTAAAAGAACGATGCTGACGGTAATTACGATAAAATGCATGTTTGCTCTTGCATGAGTGGCATTTACATGCTGCCGTTTTTAATTGGTATGTGAAACACAGCGTTCTGTTTTGAACCACGGCATAGAATTGTTGATGGACCTTGAAAAGATTAGAAATCGAAGTGTGATAGCTCTAGTTACACGAATCAACTGAAGAGACTGTGTTGTAAATGTTTCTCAGCAAGTGGAAAATAAATGTGTGAAGATGTGCTGACATGTACAAGTTCACTCTAATTCTAGTATTGGCTCATGCTCCGCTGCTTTAGCCACAGAGGAGGATCTTCGCGCCCATCTGGCTCACTGTGCAGGACTGAAGTGGAAGCCAGCTCAGTTGGGTCACTGCAGAACTAAATCCACAACATAGTAATTGCTGAATGGATAATATTGGAGTGAAGCCTTTAACTGGATTCTGGGCCCTGACTCGATTCAGCTGTGCGAGGATTTAAATGAAGTTACTGAAATTGTCAAAGCGGTACATATTTTGAAACAACTTCGAGACTGGTTAACATACACAATAAAATATTAAAAACAATCTTGACGTTATTCATGATAAAAGAAAGTACGTTTTTCTCAGTCTCTCATGATTTTTCTGACTCTACCTGAGCAGTGCCATGCGTGTAAGGTTGATCTTCTAATCCCTTGGATCTAAAAGTAAACAGAAGGACTCCTGGATATAAAGAAAGACACTCACAATATTTAGTTAAGAGATTTCAGGCTGGAGTAGGGTTACTTACCTGAGAACCGGGAATGGCTTTTGTGTGGCTGGACAGGTCAACAACATATCCATTTTCACTAGTGGATGGGAATGTGTTTGCTTAGGTTTATCTCCGGTCTCCTGGAAGCCAAAGGTGTTTTATCGTGAATGAATAATCTCTGATTGTATCTTGTATCGCCATTTTAGAGCCATCAGCTTGGAAGGAATCGATTTTTTTCTTTCTCCAGTTAATAAAGTCTCTTTTACATTCATTACTTTATTGCAAATCATTTTATCCGCTCACACTTGCAGAAATTAGGTGTTAAGTTAAGGTGAGAAAACGATTCCTTACCTCTGAGGCACGTCAGCACTTGTCACACCCAGTAAAGCTCTTCTCTCAGCCATGTCTTAACTCTTGCTTCATCTTCTCTTTAATCAGCTATGCCATTCTTATAATCATACACGAGAAACCTAATATTGCTATGATATCTGGTGAGATGAGAAGAAAAGCACTGAGCAATGCTGACATGGAGAGGGAACAGTAATCTATTACCTTCATGTTTCACTTGGCTAGCTAAAAGCGCAGTCTTTGCTTTTTCTTCAGTCCCAGCTAGAAATCCTGATTTTAGAGCAAGTGCTGAAATATCTCCACAACTACTGGGTAAATGGGCATGAAATTTGATACAGATATCCAGGATCCCCAGAGGAGGAATCCTAGTGACCCTGGCAGATGTCTGACTTTTTGTCTGCCCAACAATTATTACAAGGATTTCTGTGAAAGTGGGAAAGGATATACATTAACGTGTAGCTCATTCCGTGTCCTCCCATTCTTCAAGAAACTTGGTGGCCAATATCTAAGGATACACTTTAAAAAACAGCTAGTAAAAGCTACATAATGCTCCAAACCTCAGTGCAAGAAACACATAAATAAAAGACTAAATGGTTTGAGTTAAAATTGCCTTTAATCTCAGTCTCACACTCCAGTTTGTAACATATCAGAACGTTTCAAATGTAAGTAAAAACACAGTATCCTCGCAATCTAATCTTTTAATGTTACTTGCTCCAAATACATGTGCAAATATGTGCTCGTAAAATTATAGCAGCTTAAGGCAGATTTGCTGCTAAGATGAATTGCTGTGTTGACAGCATCAGCCATGATTACTATAATAAGTCTCAATTCATTACATCCTTTTTCAGTGTAGGCTGAGGCAGAAATTAGCAAACAGTGTCGTGGGTGTTACAAAACACGGTATTATGGTTGACAGCTTGTCGGCATGATTGTTGACTAATTACAGTGCTCGTCTACCCTGGGGGACGACGAAAGCACAGAGCGGTGTGCTTGTGCTGTTGGTTGCTTTGACAGGATGAGTAATCCCACGGCTATCAGTCAGCTATGACAGCAGACGCCCACTGACTGATGCCTTCACTCTTTTTTTTTTTTTTTTTTTCCTCTCATGTTTTTTTTTTCTACAAGAAAATGTTTCTGCTACTAGCTATCAAAGCCAAGAAACCTACAGAACATTATGAAGCTTAACTAGGCTCCAACAGCTATTAAACCTCATTTGCAGTATCAGCATAGTATTTTGCAAATTATACACAGTCTGCTCTGGATCTCGCTCTGGATCTTGGAGGCGATAAGAACTCTCCCTGGAGATTGGGGAAATGGCTCAATTTGGGCCTTTCAGACGCACTCACGGGGAGCTGTGCTTGTGCCTCCATTCGCCAGGCTTGTCATCCTACCTTTTATTAGGCGCTTAGCTGTGTAGTATCTCCTCCTGAGATCAGAACTCACCAACAAAGAGTCAGCATTCACATCGCCAGATAGATCCTGGAGCTGGGAGGGGGTCTGGGGTGTTCAGACTTGGAATTGTTGAGTTGGGCAAGAATGCCCAACCCGTTTTCATACCCAGCCAAGTTTTATTTTGGTGTAGGTCTATTGCAAGAGCAATCTCTGAGTGTGTGGCATTATGGAGGACATCCAAATGGTTAAGATGGAATTCCCTGATTGTTATTGAGACCTGAACCCCACCGTTCCTGAAATGATCTCTATCAGCCAGCACTCCTTGAAGCACATAGCTATTCATTAAAGATGGTTATCGCTGAGTCTGAGGTGAGAGCAGGGTTTTCAGGGGCATTCAACAAGGCGAGATCATTGGGTAGCATCTAAGATTAGCCCAACTCGACGTTTTTCTATGTGCTCCTTCACAATTAAGACTACTTCAAACAGTCTCGCAGGTATCCGTTTAGCTCCTTAGATGTTGCAACATGAAATGAAAGCGCTTATGAGTTTGAACTCATAAAGAATACTCACAAGCACATAAAATTGCCTAGTATCCCATAACAAATAAACATAAAATACCTTGCAGATGCAACAAAAGATCAAGGCAGTCATGCTAGGAGTTAGCTGTGCTCAGTTCCCTTTGGACTCAGTGTTGCATAAAGCTGCTATTATCGCTTTGAATGTCATATCTAGACCATATATTTTCCATTACTGAGTCGTGCGCCTGTTTTGCAAATGTGGAAGATTTGTACAGATGGCAACTCAAGCAAAAGCATCTTTTTTTTTTTAATATATGTAGATATATATGTTCAGGGGTGACTGATTGCATGCTTATGTTAGGAAGCAGGGCCATCTGCTGATAGACCATCATTACTAGTCTGTCAAGCATATGTCTCTTTCTAAAACTTTCACTACTGTTTTATGATGCAATGTGTAAAAACATTGTTTTACAGCAGCTTTTGGCTCTTTTTAATAACACTGCAAACGCCTCTGGTTCAGGGAAAAGCAGTTTGAAGGCAGATTCAGCAGCAGAGGGCTCCCTTTTCCCCACCAGCCTCCCAACTTGAAGCTGCAAAAGGGAAATCTGACAAATCCTCAAACTTTCATTTACCAGGTCGGGTTGCTTGGGTTTTATATGGAGTATATACATATTATCCAGAGAAATGTTGTGTTTTATGACTTTATTTTTTTCAACCTGAACACTGTACAAATGAGTTACTACTGTGACACAGCCTGTTTTTGAAGTCTATTTTTTCCTGTATTTACTCTACATATTCCCCTGATATTCCTCCTGCAAAGTAAAGCAGCAATTTGCGCTTTAACTCTGCATTTCAGAACTATTACTCAAAGCAAGTTATCTGTTTTGATTGAGCGGGATGTTTGCCAGAAAGGAGTTCCCCTGCCATTAATCTTGCTGTGTGTCTGAGTGACAGACTGGATTATCAACTAAAACTTTCAGCCACTTGAGACTGCTACCGATGTTTTGCTTTCAAGAAGAAGAAAGAGTGGGAAGCCATTCTTCTGTTGGAAAAGAACAGAGGCTGGTGTAACTTAAGCAATGTGGAAACCCTCAGGAGTCTGCAGCATTATCTGGACAAACTAATATTTACTCCATGGCAGTGCAAACACACTCATTTACTCTGGCTTTATTCAACACTTTGGCATTGTTGATGGATTAACTCTAATGATGAAATCCAACCCATCTTCTCACTTTGAGAGCGCTTCGCATCGATCACTTGCAAGTGAAACTACTACGAGAAACGCACAGGGATCAAGATTCCAAGCAAAAACTTACTGGTTACTGGGTAACTAATATCAAGGAACTGTGATGACATATTTGCTTACAAATTACTGATCAGCTGCTATGCCATCAATGTGCACATTATTAAGGAGCCAGTCTCCCACAAAGATGGAAGTCAAATCAACAACAGTCTGTTTCTTTTTTTTCTGCTGTGTTCAGAAGGACTGGAGATTTGCAGCAGTCTGTACATGAAAAAAGGCAAATAATGACTTGGTTTGAAGTCTGACCACAGTGCGGTGAATCTCTGTTTGAGTCAGGTCTGCTTCAAATAAAAACTGATTTGCTTCTCCCCCTAAATTTAGTCTCCAAACTCACACAGTCTTCAGAGCATCGTCGGAATGCACGAAACTTAAAGGTCCTCTTTTCTCACCAGAGCGTAATGAGAAACTGCTTGCAGAGGACGCTGGTCATAAAGGCAAACACCTGCAATGATGACACTGAAGGAATCAATCTTCCTTTATCCCACCCCATCAACAACAAATAGAGAAACTAGATTCCCCTGACCTGTTAGCCTTATGCGATGAAAGCAAAGATGACGGCTTTGCTGTTAGAGCCAGACGGACGGATGGATGTGGGAAGAAGCTTAGACATGAATATCTTTTTATCATAAACACTGGAGATAAATGCATAGTATCACATGCAAAATTCAAGGATGATACAAAGACCTTGACTCAGACGACTGCTTACAGTTTTAGAAAATTTCCTCTAGTCAAATTAATTCAGCTGGATAAAAGTCATAAAATCACAAAAGTATTTCTAGTATTAATAGTTTGGGCTGCTGTTTTATTTATTTATTTTTATTTTCAAAGTCATTCCACTGCTTTCTACTGCAGCTCAGTGATGAGCGCAGTGACCTCATGGCAGTAAGGTCTTGAGCTGGAACCCATGGCAGGACAAAGGACCAGACCCAGAGCTTGTCTTTGGGAATTTTAAGGGTGTACTCCCTGGGTGATCCCTAGTTCTGTTTGTTTGACTTCTGTGATCACTGTGTGCCATGCCGGTCTCAGCTAAGCATATTGTGTCCTGGCCTGGTCAAAGAGGTGCCCAGGCTCAGACGAGCTGGACTCAGGCACTGCATACGTGTCGTGTCATTGCTCTGCAAGAGCAAGCTGAGGTCCCCCGGGAGGGGGGACAATAGGGTTTGAGTGTTTAAGTACACTTTAAAGGTTTCCCCATGATTGACCTTGAACGAAGCTCTCACTCAGAGGAGGTGTCTCTGCAGTATATCGACTCACTTTTATACTTTGACCTACTTTTACTTAAAATTGGTTAAATTCAATGAACAAATATTCCTGTCTTCATACCTTGCTTGCAAAGATTTGTGAGTAATTCTGGGAATCCTCTTTTTATGATATTGTGAACAATAGATAACGACTCAGCTAATTAAACTCAGCCTCTCCGGTATGTGCTGTTTTTATCCAATCATGTTACCAGTATGTTGCCAAGCTGGCTCTGAGATCTTCAACCATGCTATTTCTTCTATTTCTTCTTACACAAGATAAAAAAAAAGAAAAAGAAAAAAGTTGGACTTACTTTTCTAAAATAATGTGCGTGGGAGTGCGCACGTGTTTGTGTGTGCCTGTCTGTGCATGCATGTGTGTGTGTGTGTGTGACATTTAAATGACGCTTTCTGAGAAGCATCGAGGGAATTGTAAGTCAACACACGGTTTTAATCTTTGTTTTACATGTATTGCATTATATGTACGTAAAAAAAAATAGTAATAAAAATAATAAAGTAATAAAAATTTGAAAATTTAATTTCATAAAACTTCAGTGTCAAGTAACTTGGATGTGAAGAATAATTATGATAAAACTAGTGTAACTTATATAAAATGCGGTTTGGTGCTTTCTGCGCAAGAAAACCTCAACATGCTATTTTTTCTAAAATTATTTTTAATCTGTTTCACTCAAATTGAAATGATAACGTCTGTGGGACTAATTCAACCTGCTGCACAGTGAGAGTAGCCGAGCAGCATGGGGCTCCTTCACCTTACTTTTCTCCGTGTTTTCACTGGGTCAGCCAGCCAGTCTAGCAGAAACAAACTTTTCTTTGGGGGAAATCTAAGCCTTCCTCCAAGAATTCCCCTATTTGCATTTGCAGGTGGACTGAAGATGGCATGATGCCGTATCCATACGGTGTCCTGTTTTTAATGGACAAAGACTCAGCATTCTTTGGCACGAAGTGACCCCTGAGTAGAACCTCGTCAAATTCACATGTGTGTTTATTTGTTTTTTTCCATGTGACAGACAGACAGACAGCCTTGGATTTCAATTATAGAATAGCAGAGAACTTGTTAACTCAGTAACAGATAGCCTTAGCGTGCACAGGGACACCTTCATCATTCTTGAGTGGCTGAGAGCAGGAAGAGCTGAAGCATTTCCTCTAACACGCTGACACTCACCTTTTGTGTCGGTTAGCTGCATACAGCTATTTTCATCGCCTTTTCCCATGAAGAAGCTGATAACGAAAATACTTTTATGCATTATGAGATGTAAATGTGGGATAAACAAAACCACACTGACAAGTCGCACACCCTAAAATACAATATTTAATATATCTAACATCTGTAAATTAACACTATGTGATGTGTGAAAACTCTATTTTCTGATTCTATAGAATCATATTGCAAAAACAATTACTGTTTCTATTTTGACCACCTCTTATTACGTTAACAGGGATCCATTATATTCAATTTCCAAAGTAGCAGTCAATGTTAAATTTTGCTTGTATGTTTATTGCTTGGATAAGATTCAGTCAACACAGTTTCACCATAAACAAGTACTATAGCTGCATTTAACCCCGTTTGCCAAAACATACAAGGTTTCCTTAATAAGCTACTAAAAAGCTTCTCAACCAGGGAATAAAAACGATTGTGTTTCTCATTACGGTTTCACACCATGACAGAGAGAGTTTGGGAGCTGAAAGACAGAGGGTTCACCAGACAATTGAATGCAGTTTAAGCATTTCTACAGAGGCTCACCTTGTTATTGTGGCTTGGAAGTGCGACTTGTGGTTGTCTCAGTCTACAATAGAAAGCGATGAATGAGAGGACAGCCCGTAGCCACCCACATAGGTTTGTAACATGTGCTCTGTGGAGTCTACTGTGTGTGTGTTTTTTAATATATTCTTCTGTAGAGAAATTATATGTACACAGTTTGACATTAAACTTGCACTGCTTTCTGCCTTGTATATTCTCTCTAGTATGAGAATATAAATGCTACCTATACTACTCTGTTTTGGCTATTAATTATCCTTCAGTATCACTTCACCATATTTCATTGCCAAAACAGAGATATTTTCTAAATGTCTATTTTCTTTCAGTACACACAACGTCATGTGGGTTATTTCCATATTAGTTTTGTGTCTTTTGGTCTGGCTCGTGGAGCTACTCGCTCTTACCGATGGACAGTGTTGGGACTAACGCGTTATTAAGTAACGCGTTACAGTAACTACGTTATTATTGTGGTAACGAGCACGGTAACTAGTTATTATGCCAAAACCGGGAACGCGTTACTCGTTACTGGGATTTAGATAGGCTCGTTATTCGTTACTTCGTGTGGTGGCTATCGCGGAGCTTCCACAGATTCAATAACATTAGCAAGTGGTGGAGGCCAGCAGGTGGATGAAGGAAAAGGGAGGCAGGAGGAGAGACCCGAAGCGGCCGCTGGTCCGAGTATCAGGTGAACTGAACTTCAGGTAAGAAGTTATAACCTGCAGTCTCTCTGGGTCAGATATAAACCAAGTTTAGGTGGAGTTTATTTTCGTTATGCTGACTTTTTCGTACTGCGTGCTAGCTAGCATGACGGGGTTTCTATACAGCTGGGTGGGAGCTATGTTACTGGTGTTGAACTTTATTTTGTTCATACGGTTAATTATTAGAGTTGCCAACCGTCCCGTAAAAAACAGAATCGTCTCGTATTCAGAGAAATTATTACACGTTTCGTATTGAGGTGAAAAGGAACACAGTTTGTCCCGGACTTCAGCTACAATGAAAAAGACACAAAGCTGGATTTATTCTGTGTTTACGCTTCACAGCTGCCTCTTCTTCTCTCCCCTCCCTCTCCTGTTTCTACTTCAATCATGAAACTGATCAATGATCAGCTGATCGGCTTTTCTCTCTTGTTTATGTATCGCCTACTTTGCGCCAGAAAGAGGAAACCAGCGGATGTCGCGGTAAACAACAGCAGCACGTTTGATCAGCTGTTGTTAGAATTTATTTAATATTAATTTCTAGTATCAGCTGATGTTGGCTGGAGCCACAGCTGTAAAGCTGCTGGTCATGATATCGGTTTGGTTATCTGGTGAGAGGGAAACATGAAGATGAAACCAGGAGATGTCCTTACTGAATCATCAGAGCTGTGATGGAGAAACAGGTTTACCTTTTAGTTAACATGAATGAGTTGAAGGGAAGTTATGAACTGTTTCTGAGAGACAAATAACACCAGGATCCTTTTCTAAGTAGCTGACAGCTGGTAACTGTGCAGGGGCGGGTCTAGCAAAGTGTTGCCAGGGGTCCATGTAGGGCATTAAAAGGGAAAGGGGGGCACAAGGAAATACTTTCTTATTCTCATTTAAAATGTCTCACTTTTAAAAAAATAATTATCTGAGTCTTACAACAAACAATTGATAGATTGATACATATATACCATCAGAACAGTGTACATCACTGTCACAACAGTGTTTATTTTCATTCAAAGGCTTTATGATTTTTCCTATAATGGTGGGCCGGTCTCTAGTCAAAATGCCCGGGACGATTTTTTTGTCCCAGTCCAGCCCTGTATGCAGCTCATCTGCAGTCTGGTGTTACCTACATCTTCCTATTCAGAAGGCAGAATTTCCGAGTTCTGAGTACAATCGAAAGCACCACGACTGCAGTTTTTGTGTTGGATGTAAAAAGCAGGCTAGGATAGAATCAGGCGTGGGATTTCTCTCGTGGAAATGTGCACATTATTTTTTCCTTTCTATTGGTAGGTGGCACAGTGCAGTTGTGGCAAGTAAGCAAGCTAGAAGACTGGCAATCTTGCTGGGTATCCAGTTACGGAAGCAGCACATTAACAAGAGAATTCTGAGTAAAATCAAAGTTACTTTCCCTAGTAACTAGTTACTCTGAAAGGAACGAGTAACTTGAAGTAACTGAGTTACTTTTGATAGAAGTAACTAGTAATGTAACTAAGTTACTAATTTAAAGTAACTTACCCAACACTGCCGATGGAGTGGCTACATCAGACCCTTCTTTCAGCTTAAACCCATGTTTTCGCCATGCCAAATTAACAGCCACCCTTTGGATCATTGCTGCGTGTGAGTGCTGAGATGGGAGAGGCATATCTGAGTGAAAAGCACCAATAACAGCAACACGCATGGTTCTCCACAACTGGTTGCACTCCGTGTTCTTCAAAGGGCCCTCTGTCTTTCGCTCTCTCACTTATTGTGCGCCAGTTCAGAGCGGCAGTTGGCTGCGTGACACAGAGTTTCCTGGGCCTCGCTGCTCGCAAACACACAAACCGAAATACTGGTTGTTTAAACCTGACGATACTGTCAATATGGGAAAGGTCAGACAGTTATGTATATGTTTTAGTCCTTCCTGGATGTTTCTAAAGTCAATAGATCAGTGTAAATTTGCGTTGATATAGACATGTGCCTGTCTTGGTTATTGGCCAACAAGTTCCTTAAAATCTGACAACTGATAGGGGTTGGCAGCTCTTACTGGCGCCTTCGCTGCAAACGCTTCTGGGAGTGGCAGTTGCCAGGCAAGGTCAAGTTTGATTAATGACATTCATTGCTGTTTACCTTTCACCTTTGGTTGCATTATCTCGTGAACTCACGATGTGATGACAGCATTCGTTCCTGGTCCTACGGCACATGTGCAGCATTCAGCAGAACAACAGGTTCTGCATGATTCAGAGCTGCGCTTACAACTTCCTATTATCTCATGAATAATGGTGTGATCAGCATGTGCTGTAGGACAGACATACAGGAAGAAAAGGCAGGTGGGTGACAAAAAAAAAAAAAATCCCAGAGTGATATCAAAGAGCAAATTTCATAAAGTACGAGTGTCTTCTTTCACTAATAGTAAAAATATTTTATTAGCTTATTTACACCTAATCTGATAGACTAATTACACAGTCCTTTCTCTTTTATTGCCTTTAAATAAAATAGTTGGTGGGCTTTTACGTCTACGTGAAGTCAAATGTCTGCAAACAAGCTATGATTTGACTTTTTGACCTCTAAAGTGAAGAAGTGAACTGTAACCAGAATCCTGATCTTCATGGGGAACATGTACATGTGTAAAAATAAAAGAACTTTAAAAAAGGAACTTTACGTACCTAGACTACACTGATGCCCTAATGTGGTTGGAGGTTTTTATTCTGAGGGATAAGCCTGGTGCTTTCTGTCTTTTTCCTTGTGTTATCATCTGGTGTCTCGATAATCATATGTAAACATAAAATACTTACGTCATCTAAATAATGCCGATTCGATGACGTAAATAATATAGTTTTATGACCATGACAAATGAAAATCTGATATCTTAAAACCCTAGTGACAAAAAATGAAAATGGCCTTTTGATTCTGATGCTACATGTAGAAAAGTCCATGTCGGACTGGTTTGCACATTTCTTTAACTAGGAACGTGCCCTCTGTAGTTTATTTTGATTCCTCATATACTACTGACATAACCACCAGGGCAAAAAGCATGTATTCATTTGCAGCTGAAAATAGTCCCCGGTCCTTTGTGGAATAGCATTTGCTTAAACACACAGCACAAGACAGTTTGAATTCATCTGAGAGTTCTGTATTCGGCTGTAATGAATGAACTTGGGGACGAGAGCCATGGAGAGGGTCAGAAAGTCACACACTGATAGATTTAAGCTTTTTCTTCTTCTTCTTTTTAAAAATTATTCATGGTAGCAAAGCTCTTATTATTTAAAAAGACGGGAAAAAGCCATATTCTGTAAGAATTCCTTTGAATCACATACAACGTACGGTAATAACGCTGCTTTTGAATCTTCTCTCCAAGCACAATAACGCCCATTCACCCGTTTTAAAGATCCATCTGAGTTTCATGCAGGACTTTCCTCCTCAAACCAGCAGACAGTACCGTGGTTTACCACTTGCATTTTTGGGGAGAAGAGTCATCATCTTATTATCACCTAATAAGAATTTGAGCCAAAAATTAACTATTTTATTTGGTGGTAGCATTTTGCATGTGTGTGGCGTGGTATATGTTTCAGCACACTTTAAATAAGTCACAGATGGGCGTTCTGGTAGAACATTAATTCTATAGTGTCCACAAATTAGAGAGGATTCTCTTCTTCTCGTGACTGTCTTTCTCTTTGCCAAGATCTAGAGTAAAATAGACATGCGAAACTGCTGACAAATTTCCATGAAGGTCTGTGTTATGACTTTCAACTAAAGGAGTGGATTTTGCTGTAGGCATTGATATTTACAGACAATATGCACAAATTATGACAAATTACAAGCATTCTTCTAGTTTAAAAAAATAGGTCTGCTTTCATGGCATTGTTTTCAAAGAGTGCATTTTAATTGTGTTTGCAAACATAATTTCATGGTCTTTTAGTCATCTGTGTATAATAATCAAATCTGGCCTCTGCAATTTGATGTGATCCTGTGGTTATTCTCTTTATTGCTGTATTGCTGTATCCTCAAAGGCAGAAGAAAACAGCAGCGGAGTCTCCTGAGAGAAAAAGTGAAATGATACGTTTTCATTTAGAAAGCCAAATGTCATCATCATGTCTCTGTCCCTTTTACTTTTAGAGCGTCTGGTTGATGTGGTGAGCTGGCAGAGCAAGTAAGAACATGGGAGGGAGACATTTATCATCCCCTAGACTACAGAGCTGTAACTCTGCCTGCTTGGAAATCCTGTGGACAGTCAGTGGAAAAAAAAAAAAAAGCCAGTAGTGACTGCATTACAAGAATTTTCACAGACCCATTGCTTTGATCTTTACATTCTTGGTGAAAAATGGTTTAATTCTAAATTAATCTAATAATAATATTTAGAATATTGATAACTTTTGGATGTGTTATGAAGGGTGCACATCTTTTTGCATGTATAACTTACACTGTCTGATCTAATTTAGTCTAATTCTTTCAAGGAAATATTAACATCACGCTGGCAGCTATGACAGTTTTAATTCATGAGCGTTTCTCACACGCCTGTCAAAAAATGATGTTCTGCTCGTCAGGGACGAGGATACGCACATGTTCCAGCATTGTACACCATGTTTCCACGGCAAGGCAATTCATTTGAAATTTCAGACATGACTAGAAGTGCTGACACTGGCCTCCTTTCTAAAACTGAAACTTTGCCAACTTGCCACTCTCTTTCTAAAAGGTTTCTCGTGTATCTTTCTTTGCTTTTTCCAAGACCTGCCATGTCGCCTGTCCTGAGATGCTCTCTTGTTGACTTTGACTTGTGCAAAGGCAGTGGATGAGTGAATGAGTGAGTGACTCCTGGCGAGCCTAGGGTAGTTTTCCCCCTTAAAGCGAAAAGAGGACACAATGTAAAATGCCTCAAACCAAGCAAAGTGTCAAATTCATAAACTGAACTTTGGTCTGTGAAGAACTCTCACTCCCTCCTGTACACATGGCAGACACTGATGGATTGTTACAGCTGAAGACAGGAGCGCCTGTTCTAGCTTTTTAAGGAACCTCTGTCACCGTTTCATTTCTGCTTGGATTATTAATAGTACTTAATATCATATCCATTAGGCTCAAGGAGGCCAAGTTCCTATCCATCTCTCCAAGTATCTGTTTGAGTTTTTGGTATTTGAGAATCCTTTCAAGTCTAAGTTTTAGAGGTAAGACCCTTAAGACCAACAAGCTCAGTGCCCAGAAGTATTAAAGCCTGGGCATCTGCATACTTTTGTGGTATTACTTGCGTTTAAAGTGTATCACATTACGTGGCAAATGCATTTATCAATTTAAAGCGAGGAATCCAAGTTTTTTAAAATAAATAAATAAATGCTCATGCGTATCATTTTACATTACAGTTCAAGTAGAACTAATGCAAGTAGGAATTTCTGTATGCAGCTACTGGATTCATCTGACCCGAGGCAATTACAGTCATCTGCAGAGAGATCAGATTGTAAATCTTTAAAAAATACAAATTCTTTTTGACTGTTGTTTCTTTTCAATAAAAAACAACATCTGAAACTAGCCCACCTGCTGCCCTTTGAGCACAGAGGGTCTGCTGAAGACGCAGTGGGGGGTATCACTTGCTGCCCTGATTGATGACCATAGGTCCCGCAGGAAGTAACCCCACCACCATGAAGGAGTATTTTGCGAACCCCAAGTGGTATCCGGGAAAACATGAACGACTCCAGTCAGGGAGCGTGTGTACTCAAAGGCCATCTTAATGTTTGGATATACTGAGTCGCTTGGGATTTTGCTGCAAAAGGGGAAAAGAATCAACAGCTGCAAAATAGAGCTTATGACACCCAGATTCCAGCATGTATACCAAAACCAGCCAGTAAAAGACATTAAAGTGCTTTGTATTACGAAATCCTGGCCTTTTACAGTCGATCATTGCCAGACATTTAATATTTAACTGCTTTTGTAACGGCAGACAGTGGCAGGGACAACTGCTGTGTCTACGCTTGATTTTGAGATTGTTGTGATTCAGAAACCGTTTTGAAAGCCCACAACAGCATCAAGCTGCATACGCTGTACCCAGCAAAATTCAGCAACACCACTATGGCAATCGAGCTGCATTCCAGTTATGCATTTATGCCCTCGAACCTTACAACAACAATATCAGAATAAAAGAATCATAACTCGATATGAATAACAAAAAGCTAAACTTACTGAAATTCATGATAACCATTGAACTGATCCTCCCTCCAGTCAACACACTTTGAGTTAATGTGGCTGATTTTGCTCAGTTTTATCACTTTATAATAAACAGATACAATCAATAATCCCAAAAGGTGACTGTCACCTCAGCTCAGTCAAAACACTGTCAAGTCATTCCTGACCGACCTGAAAAGTTAACAGCTTGGAGCACTGGGAACTATAAAGCCACAGTTATTAATTTTTAAGGCATGCTGACATCAAAAAGGGGGAAGAAACACATTTAGACTATATGACAACTTTTTCTAGCTGGATGTGCTGTTAAAAACCACAGAAATGCTCATTGTTACTCAGCCAAACTAAACTGGGTCTGTCACCGAAACAACAGCAGTGCTCACATTCCCCCTGACCACACATCCTGCATCAGTTCCACTGGAAGTGATGCAGGTTTTACACGGGAACAACAAAGCAAATTCAAATTGTATTCGTCGTTTTTTTTTTTGTTTTTTTTTTAATGAAATGTATTTATTTGTTGATTTATTTTATATTACAAGTATGTATAAATTTAACATTTAAAAGAATTTTAATTTTTGAAATATTGGTTGCCCAGAAAATAATCGGGGGGATTTTTTTTAACATTTTGGATTTGTAATTAAATGAAAGTAAAAACAAACAAGTAAGCAAATAAATAAAAACAGTGTTAATCCGCTTTTACTGGTGAAATATGCAAAAGTGCGAAAATTGTAAAGAAAATTATTTCTGACCCAAAGTACAGTTAGACGCTTTGCATTGAGACAAACTAGTGGATTCATACACAACGATAAATACCATGATAACATGTAAGACCCTGCCTCACATACCAGTGGGCTGGATTTGTTGAAACGCACCATAAATAGGGTCGATTGACCCCCATACATAGAGGCCAAACATATAAGTGAAATCACACATGACAAACGTGGTCACAAAAACCTTCAGTGGCGCACAGTGAAGTCTATTAAGCTGTGAGAAGTCTTTTCGTTAGGGCTGGTACAGTACAGCCAAACAGGTCACAGGAATAAACAGTTTACACAGAGAGAGCGGGCAGAGCCTATAGGCCTGTATGGGAAAATTCTCGTAATTTCTATGCGGGACAACAGATCCCACAGGCGGCATGTGGGTGGATTGGACTGTCAGCTGCTCTCCTGCACACACCGTTCATTAACGTGTATGATCAGCCCTCAGATTTTTATCACGGTATCAATTACAGGCCCGATAGCATCAGCCGAGGCGCCCAGCCAGTGGAGAGCTCTTTGGAAGTGTAGGCAGGTTATGCCTGTGTAAACACAGTAATTACCTTTCCCGGTAAGTAGTAGTACTAATCATTCTACCAATATGAAGAGTATAAATCCAATCAAAACATTTTCTCATGAAAGGCAGGCTCAAACTTAATCTCTTTGTCATCGATTCAAACAGGTTACAGGTCATTAAAAGCCTCACAAAAGGCCAAACGACGCTTTCACAGCCCTTTATTTCACCACCGCCTGGGAAACGAACAACAGTAATATCTGGCAATATCTTAAAGGCCTGTGCTATCACCAATATAGCCAAAGTTAGATTTCAGGGTCCTAATGGTAGGTTAAATTTCTGGTAATCGAAAGCATAATGATTAAAAAAAACTGGCACGAACTGGGGTGAGCCGACCATGGCACTGTCACGGGCTGAAATTAAAAGAAAACTTTACTTCAGCTTCTTCGTCTGATTTCCAAATCATAAACTCATCACCTAGTCCCATAAATTAGGAGTGAACCAGCTGGTGTCCTCTCATTGATCAAAAGTGAAATGATATCAGCGGCAACAACATGTGGCATTTAAGAAAAAGGCTTTATTTTTGAATATTTACAATGAAATTATAAAAATATATAATTAAAGCTTTGGCAAATATTTTACATTTAGACAATTTATATAATTTGTTCACATCGTTGAGTCACTGTAGAGTCATGGCCACAAATTAAAGATAAGATAATGATAAAAATGGCGGATTACAGACCAGCTCTGGTTTTAGGAAGAAAACATCCATGGCAGAGGAGACTTACACAATGTTTTTTGATTTTTTTTTTTTTTTTTAAATCCTGCAATCTCAATTGGAGAATATACTGTCCAGCAACATGAAGGGTTTCAAATGAAAAACAAAGAAAACTATCAGCCAGTGCGGGGAACACCGATACATCCATGCAAGCTTACATTCATATGGCCGCAGAGACCGGTAAAGCTATTCTGCACTCATAATGCACGTGATCTGGCCCGTGTTTAGATGCAAACAAGCCGTTAGTGTTCAGACTTACTGTCGCAGTTGTTGAAATGAGTTCATTTAAATGGTTGTGGTGACTAAGGTGTTATAATTCCCGGTTATGATGATGAGGTAGGGAGACTGAGTCCGTGCACACTGTTCAAGTCTTCATGTTGCTGCTGCTGCTGCGGCTTGCTCAGGGGACTGGGCGGTTTTCTGTCTCCTGCAAAAAACAGAAGAAATATACAGTGTGCAGATTCCCATCAGGTGATTATTTGCTTCTGTAGAACGGGTCTAAAGAGAACTGTTTTAGTTAAGTTTAAAATCCACTTGCTTTCCTCAAACTAGGAACATTTTCAGTCGTATTTCCTTAAAAAGTAAGTTTCCAATGGCTAAAATGGTCTCGGGCAACTTGGCTGGCGTGAAGTTGTCCAAGTCTGAAAGGTCAATATTTGATCATTGTCATACAGTTAGACTTTCTCTGGGATTGGGCACGTGTTTACATCCGTTACGGTCATTGCTTATTGCAAAGTGTGGGTGCGTGACAAGAGAAAGGCAGGGAGAGAACCGCGTGGCCTTATGCGGCCACCAGCTGAATGCATTTCAAAAAGTAAAAAATAAAACAAAAACCCAACAACAACATTTAATAAAAATTTTTTTACAAGTAGTAATAATAATAATAATAATAATAATAATAATAATAATAATAATGATAATGATGATAATAATAATAATAATATGCCTGCCTGTCCTGTACCTTCTCGGGCCTGGTGTTTAAAGGTCATCGGGGAGTGGATTTCTCCTGCGTGCATGCTCATCCCGCTGCTTGGGTGGGACAGAGCCGGGCTCTGCGTCTGCCAGTGGTGGTGGCCCGGGGCCACGTATCCGCCTGCTGGCCCACTGTACACCCCGTACTGATTGGTTGGGGAGTAAGCACACGCCGGTACATAACTAGACAATGTCGAGGAAGGCTGTGGACAGGTAGATAAGACATGCGGAAAATAAGCACAAACACACAAAATTGACAGAACTTCTAATTGCAGGCTGTGTGACAGCGGCATGTGGCCTTCGGCAGTGGTTCTGAGAAACGGTGCTTGGTGTTTGAGTGGTTTCGAATACATGTGTTTCACTATAATTTAATTTACCATGAATACGCTAAATTAGAATATATACGCGCTACTAGATTTCCTCCATCGACCATCCACTTAAAAACTCAAAAGACTCGTTTACCCAATAAAATCCCGCCTGAACCCAAAAAGAACTCTGTGGATGAGCCCTTTTTTACAGTTTTGCCACAGGCCTTTGTAGCACGAGCATTTGGCATTAAGCACTTTGGACTGTTTCTTTTACAGAAAATAAATTAAAGCAATGCAAGGTGTGCATATGTGTGCAGTTTGAGTGTAGAAAGGTCACAGGCCGTGCAGTGTACCCACAGATTTTTACCTGAGCATATTTTATGTCGGCGTCAATGGCTGACTTGTCAATCCCGTTGACTGTGTGCGCGGCTGGGAAAGCTGCTCTGTTGACACTACCCCACTCCTCCATTTTTGGTGGGTATCCCTCTGTCCCAGCAATTGCTGATTTAGAGACAGTAACTTTACGTTAAAAGTGTGTAAAAATTAAAAATTCTCAGGTTTCAGAAAATGAAAAGAAAAAACAAAGGAAAGATAAAGAAAGGAAAATGACAGGGCAGTTCCATTTAACGTCATAATTATAAAAGTAGAAGACAGGTAAACAATTTCCTCACTAACCTTTCTTGAGTATCAAACAGATTTAATTTTCAATACAGAAAAATAGTTTTCAAGACAGGATAAATATAATATTTAATACTATAATAATTATAATTGCTCCAGCGCGCAACTTAATAATGAGTAATAAATAAATAAATAAATAAATACAACTGTCTTAAAAAATAAACAGAAAAAAGCTGTTCGGTTAGAAGGCAACAGCAGCTCATTATAAACATTTCTCTCCATTTTAATGATTTTTTTTAGGTTTTATTACATAATAAAGTCCTACATGTTATTTTTTATGCGTATGAAAGACAGAGAAATATTATTGCATAAGAAGGCTTTGAGGAATTTTATCGAGAAAGTATATCTTTAAATATATATATATATATATATATATATATATATATATATATTTATTTTAGTTCTACATATGTTTTGAATAAATTCAGTTGGAACACAACCGTAGCTGTGAGACCCAACAGTAAATGAGTAAAACACCAGCAAGGCAGAGAAAAAAAAATAAAAATAAGGAGTGCTTGAATTATTAGGTTGGATGTAGCAGGTGGGCAAGGTGTTTGTAAATGTATCATCGCATGAAAAGGCCCATTGAGCGTGGCCTTACTACGTTCTGGCTGAATGGTGAAATAGAGGCCTGTGCACATTTTAATGGGCACATTGTCCCGTCTATTGCCATAGCTGCTTGTACGCAGAGGTATGGAAACTAGTCTTGTGGAATTGCACAATAACCAGCTGTTCAAGTTTATTAAGCTCTTATTTGTGAGAGATAAAGTGTCGTGCATTTTGAAGCCTGTGATTTTAAGGATTATAAAGTGTCGTTTTCCTTACCTGTAGGATCCATGAAGGCTCGTATTCCGAGGATGTTACTGACGGTGTGCGCAGAAGGCCAGGCCCTGGAAATGCTCACATGTCCAGCCGTCACTGGTACTCCAGGAGGGCTGCCCATTTTAGTGCTAGTGGGTGACATAGTGTTGGGGTAGGAATAAGGGTATATGTGGTTGTAGGGGAGGCCTGCCTGCGCGGAGGCTTGCTTGGTGCTTTCATACTGGTTAGGCTGGGAGAGATTTCCAATCTTGTTGCGTAAAATCCTGCTGATCGAGCTAACCGACGGGACATTGTACTTGTCACAAACACCATCAGCCAAAAGCCTGTCCCGGATCTCCCAAGCAAAGATCCCGGGGTCATTTTGTTTGTAGTCCCTGATGTTTTTCACCACGTTCGGCGTCGTGACTCGGGGTTTGCTTCCACCGATGGCACCGGGTAGTATGGAGCCAGTCTCGTTGTACCTCGCTAAAATCTTGCTCACGCAGCCGTGGGAGACTCGGAGTTGCCTGCTTATATCACAGGGTCTAATCCCGAGCTGAGCCAGCTCTACAATTCTTAACCGTATGGCGTTAGGTAGAGGTCGGCCGTTGACGAACACACCGCCTAGTTGGTTCACCTCTCCATAGGTTTGCTCTGCAGGAAAAGAGAAAGATACGAGTTACGTGTTGTCACTCTTTGAGTTGAGTCCACTAATATGATCAAAGAAAATATTACAGCGTGTTTTGTCATTGCATTTATTCTGACACATATTCAATTAAGCGAGAAAAAAAAATAGTGAAAGGCAAAAGCATTTTAAAATGCTCAGCTGAGACCGTTTGATGCAGTTAAGTTATAATCCACGCCATAAACAGAGTTCATAAAGCTGATAGCTG
Source organism: Perissodus microlepis (assembly GCF_051167445.1). Classification (NCBI taxonomy): domain Eukaryota; kingdom Metazoa; phylum Chordata; class Actinopteri; order Cichliformes; family Cichlidae; genus Perissodus; species Perissodus microlepis. The sequence continues at coordinate 9,386,279 of NC_140479.1, forward strand.
GTTAGCCTTTACTTTGCAACTATACAAAGTATATAAAGTGTTTGGCTGGGATTAGCCTCCAACACAACAAAAACATAAAAAATGGCGAGCTCGAAGAATACAAACAAGAGCGCTTCAAAGAAACGCTTCTCACCGGATAATTGGTTCTGTGGTTAAGTTTACGATTTAAAGCTTTAAACAGGCTGTCATTCCTGCTCAGCAGTGCTGGAAAAAATCCTCCAAGGAATAAACTTGTTCTCCAAAAGGTTTTTTATTTTATTTTATTTGCACATTATCTGAACTTGGAGAAGGGGGAAAAGTTCCTTAATTCTCTTTTTACGCAGGCGTGCTGAGTTTGGATACGCTTCCATAAGCTACATGTCACTGAAGCATGCAGACGGTAAAGGCTTACCCATTTGCCTATATGTTTCGAGATGCTTGGAAATATAGGTGTCCTTTCAAATGGCTGAATGCGCCGAGCGAGATCAGAGAAGAAAAGGGAACGGGAGGAATGAGCCCCAGAAGAGAAAACGTAGACCTTTTTAAAATCCTCCGAAAGCAGCGTGCCCGCTTCTTTTTGGAAGCAAGTGCCTGCAAGGTACAATAGCGCCAAAGTGATCTTCATCCGATATATGCAATTTAGAGTTATCCCGGGGAGTCCGGAGCCTGCTGGAATTAATTTGGAGCGTCCTTCAATCCTCGCTGTTATACGCCGAACCTCTGCTTTGGTTTCATTGGTCGTCCTGCGCTGGAAATGCTCTCAGCCAATACAAACCCCATCCGGTTTAGAGCTGCGCAGCCTCCTGACAGTTTTGCATAGAGGGAAGTGGAGACAGGGAAGCGTTTCATCCACCGTTTCTGGTAAGGATTTGTAATATGGGCGATGTAATAAGCGGGATAACAGTAGAGGTGTAACCTTGCTGAACTCGTTCCAAGTAATTTCAGGTCTAAAATAAAATGGAGCCATTTTTAAGACATTTATTAATATCGATAACGCACGTAGTTCAGTTTGACTGTCATTTTTAATAAATGAATCTCACTCTCTTGAACGTTACAGTGTAATTATATTCATTTAACTGAAATTGCATCAAATTTGAAAGTATGAAACCAGTGACGCGTGTTTATAACAGGGAATGTGTTTGTTTTGTTTTTCTAAATTACCCCCAAAATCTCAAATTATTCTTTTAGAAGATCAGATCTGACACGTTTACAGTTTGTAGAGACTTTTTCTAACTTTTGAGATAAAACAGTTTTGCTTACTTACGCCAACAAATCTTTTTTTCCTCCTTCTTTATATTGTATATAATAAATAGGCTGACTGAGCAACTCTGGAGTATTTAAAGGTATTATCCCGCAGAAGCGACTCCCTTAGCCACCAGAGCGGGAGGAAACTTGCACACTTCCAGCCTGAGTCTTTTTATAAGCCAGTGTTAAGGCATCAAACATGGGAAGGGCCTCATGTAATCGATACCTCTGTAGATCGCGGAGCTCCCAGACTATGGCTTATCGACTGGATTCCACAGACATACATTATCACAGCATGTTTTCGGAGTTTCCTGTGCAAGTTTAGAAGGTATCGTTTATAAGCTCGCAAAATGTTACTTGTAAAACTTAACAGTCGACCCAATGGTAATAAGGTGCAGTGTCCCCCCCACACACACACACCAATCCTCACACACAAGGACGCACGCACGCACGCACATAACCGGCCCAACCCCTCTCCTCTCTGTCTCCTGACTACTCCATCCAAAGCTGAAAGCAGGACACATGGAAAGCATCACGTTAGGTCAGAGGAATAGAGTCAGGGGGGCTGGAGAAGATCGCCTGAAAGCTTCATACCTGCCACGGACACGTTTGGTTTTACTGTGGACTTTGTCTGGAGACCAAGCGACCAGATATCACAAGTCCACATGCTGCATTTCTGCATTTGCAGGTTGCAGAGCGGTGATACTGGACAAACATGAGGAAGCATCAGTTGTGTTCGTTGTTGAGTATAAATTATATTTAAACATTATTATTATTATTATTATTATTATTATTATTATTATTATTATCCCTTCTCCGCCAGTGCCCGGCTGGCAGTTCTCCCCTCATCTGGACATTGTAGGAACTGCACCGGTTCCCTCAGCACCGCCTCAGCCTCCGTATTTGAATTGGGCACATTTTAAAAATCAGTTTCTGAATGTTGCATGGAAACAAAATATCCAAATAAGCGGCATCGATTAAAACCTTACATTTACACTTAAAAAATGCTACACTGATGAGTCAGCTTTATTATTGGATACATTTACGCAGACGTTATAACACTTTTTGCGGGTTTTTCTCCTCGGCTGACGTTAGACAGCGCTTCAGGGTTTTGTTTCCTGAACTTGAAATTGTCATAATTGCATCACGTGCATCAGTAATTATTTGGAAATACTGATAAATGATACCTTCATTTTGAAAAGTGAAAAAAACAAAACAACTTTGAATACCGGAATATGAATATATGTTGTATCACATGCACATCCTCCACTGGACTGCATTATTTTTTATTATCTAGCGTTTGTCTCTGTGAAATATATTTATTTTCCAGTCTTGGAAATTTGAATTTCTTGGCTTGCGAGCTTCTCATTTCTCAAATTCAGATGGTTAAAATGATACTGAAGTCAGAAATATGCACGGGAGCGATCTGATTTTCTGCCGCGTGAATCCAGGATGGGTCAGTTAGATAAGAGGCTTCTAGGTCGAGGTCGGTGGTCTGGCTGTATTACAGGAATAAACGAGATTTGACTAAATTGTTTGAATTATTTGTATCCTGTGTTAATGTGTTAGACTGTTGGAACATTTTCTCTTCATGAAAGTAAACCGCAGCTGCTGCAGGTCTACATTTTGCACGCATGTCAGGTGTACGTTGAACCATCTGACTTTGTCAAGTGTGATAAAACAAAGCAACCTTGAACCCGCCCCCACGTTTTTTTTCAGGAGTCACATTGTATCATGTATATTCATAAAATACATGCCCACATAAACATAAATAAATAAACCCAAAACGTGCTGTTCAATATCCAATATTTAATTTTAGATCTGAATTTTTTACTCAACGTATTTTGAGGAGCAGTTTGCCCGTGACTACTGTGACAGGTGCGTGGATATTTTCAGATGTTTTCATATAACATGAGCATTGATAATGAGGATAATTTGAAGAACAGCAATAAAATTCACGTTATTAAATTCTGTGCAAAAGCAGCTTTTAGTGTGTGTTTACCTTAATTTTTATTCTAGTTGCAGTGCGTAAGACGAAACTGCAACGTGCAGCATTAATGCGTCTAAAGCAGGCTTTTACTGTGAAGAGAAAAAAGTCTGATCCGTAGATTAGATATCTTTCCACGGGGAAATCATTAAATGTATTTAGTCTGTATTGAATCCTGCTGAAAAAAAGTCAGCATCTGTTCAGTCTCTTTTTATGCCACCCGTACGTGATGACTTGGGTGTGAGAAAACTTAATGTCATTTAGACCTGCCTTTCGTTTAAACAGGCCTCATTGCATTATTGTAAATCTTCTAAAATTTAACTTGAGAACATGATTTATCATAAATATTTGATTACCTGCGAGCATATATAAAATAAAACGAAGCAAAAAAGAAACAAAAAGAAAGTACAAAGGTCTCCAGGGTGTATATTTCCCCTCCAAATCGCTTTTAGATCAAACGCAAGTTATCTCATCCAACTGACACCTGACACCCGTAAGGTGCAGCGACCCCGGTCGGTAAATATTGATGCTGGTTTTAAGTGGCATCAAAGGATTCGCTTCCTCGGGTGTGCTTTGTCTTCAAAGATTTAAGGTGAATTTAAAGTTCTATTTTTCGTTGTCTTAAAGGGGCCTAAAATGTTGGAGTATGGTTTTCGTGTGTGTGCGTTGGAATTTAGTGATCTGTCGGAAGCTGTTGTACAATTGTACTCCTTTGTAAATGGGGGAGAAAGCTGAAATTAATGAAGAATACCTACAAGCATTTTCGTGTGCATGCACAGTAATGCCTCTGTGCAAGTCTAACGCAACCCAGGCCTCCTACTGGCTTCTTGGAGTGAACAAAAAATGCAAACACATTTACGTGATGAGTACGTGATGTTTACATTTACCCTAAAAAGTGTGCAACTTTCTCATCTCTCACCAGGTACCAGGACCCCCTATCGTGCCACCTATAGACACCCCTGTCTTTCCCATTTCAACAAAATCTATCGGCTATATTTTTTGACATGGTTTCAATTTTCTTTCCACAACCGAGCGAGCCATATTGTTTTATTGAAGAGCTTTTTGTGTGTGTCTACGGTTTTGATTTAGTGTTTGTGAGTTTAGTGATCTCAGCCCTAAATATGGAAATTATTAGTCAGGGTCCAGCCTGCTCGCTTTGAGCACACCAGGAAGAAGACTGCAAGTTTAAAGCAAAGTGTCAGAGAAAGTCCTGAACAGAAAAAATAAATACGCACCCTTTGTTTTTTAAATTAATTAACTTATCTTGTTTATATTTGTGCCTGTTGTTGTTGTTGTTTGTTCTGGTTCCATAAAAGGTTTGACTCAACATTTGCTTCTTTTTCAAAATATCACTTGTGTGTGATTTAGAATATTTTTAGCCTTTCACGGGTTCTGTGTGGTAAGAAGACCTTTTTGCTCATTATAGGAAAAAGGGAGAAATCAATGTTTTTCTGTTGAAAGCCAACCAAGCTCAACCTGTAAAGAAACACAGATTCCTTGGTAAAGTATCCCCCTCCTTTACAAAATAAAGTTTGTCCATTCCTATCTGATCTAGAGGCAGTGATGTGTAGTTTCTTTGTGCTCCTGCTGGTGAAGTTCTGCTAAAAGGAGGCTGGGAAGGCAGCAAGCTCAGTTCTTTTATAGCCGCAAGACCCACTCTGAGCTGCAGAAGACGCCTAATGAGGGTGTGCAGCAGTGCCATGTGAGACATGCCAGCTTTTACCAGGCTGGATAATTGCTCGTGACCTTCACTAAACACGTCTCAAGTGTCTGTGTGTTCTGAACGTACTTCTAATTGTTACATTGAGGGCAACGTCTTAGGATTGCACACTCATTGTGAGTGTTTTTGGATGGAAGCCCAGGAAAGTCAAATGTTTTAATGCTGTTTACAATGGGGAGGTGCATTTGTAGCTTGATTTGATGGCATTTGTGCTTGAATTAAATGAGCTATGGATGCTTTCTGCTTGTAGTTTACACATCTCAGTGACTATAAAGACTACCAAAACTTTTCAATTAGTACGTCTTAACGAGCTATTTTGTTTTTCTTACTTACTCCACAAGTATGTCATTTTCCTATGGAAAGAGTTTCTTCTGAAATAGGTGGGCTGAATTTGTTTTCATGCCACTGCTCGTCCTCAGTAACTCGTACCAACCCCTAACAGCCCTGCTGCATGTCAGGGACAAACTTGGTTTTCATTAAACTGGAAATTATAAGAAACAACAAAAATACAAAGAAACTAGTGAAAGTATTAAAAGAAATCACATATTTTACAAACTAACTTATTTGAGCTCTCAGTGCAGGTTTATTTAAAAAATTATTTACTCAAAATTTCACCACAGGTAAACGTGTTACCTTTTTAATATGACCCACCACTTAACATCAGTAGCAGTCAGTACGGCACAGGACACAAAATAAAAACTATACCTGGGTCTTCATTACACTGGCACAGAGCTCAAGTTACTGGAGCTGTCTCTAAGAAATCTGTTTTTTATTTATACTGTCTTATTAAGTTAAAAGAAGTTAACATTGTTAAGCTAACAGAGACAATGTAGCATTACTATTTGATTTGTGTTTAAATTTGGCAACTTAAAATCATCTTGGCTCGAGTATCAAGCAAAAACGAATCTTTATGGAAAGCGACGCTTTAAGCAAAAAGAAATGCTGACAGTGTTTCTAAACAGCCTCTTTAGATGCCACAGCGGCATTCATACGTAATGGAGAATTTATATTTAGGTAAGATTAAACTGTAAGCCGTCGACTTCCTTGTTGTAGCAGCTTCATTTTCTGGAAGACTATAATTTGAATGCAGAATAGTAATTTCTCTGGATATGAAAAGGTGCCTGTGTTTATTGTGGTGTTTTTAATTAAGATAGAGCACATTACTTCTAAATTAGAAGCCATAGGATGACAATCTGCTCAGCAAAAGATAACTTTGCTCAACAGCATATCCATGCTAAACATCTGCTAACAAACTAATGAAGATGTGACCAAATCGCTTTATCAGATATGGCTTCAAATTACTTACAGAAAGATCAAGAGGTCAAACTTTGACGTGTATCACACTAATGCCAGAAATGATTGTGCAGACAATACGTGCCATAACTATAATACTATAATACTATAATATAGTCTGCTGTTTATTTTTGCATCTGTTTCTGTCTCTTTGGAAACCATTCAGCTGTATTTTCTTTTGGGGCAGAAATATTTGGTGAGACTTTAGATTGTGCAGAGTCATTAGAGACCACAGTCTCACTCCTATGTTTCATCTCACATGGCTATACAATAATAAAGCAGAGTGAAGGGCTCCCTCTGTGTGCATAAGCACAGTAGTGATGATCGTTGAAGGAGTGAAACTCTTGCGTGTACAGTTTGATGCTCCTGTGTCCACTCACTTATGCCCTGTTGTTCTTTTTTTGGTGATTCAAATGGTCTGAAACACCTGCAGGAACCAATTTCAAACAGCTAAATAAACAATATAGTCAAATATTTAAAAAATGGCAAAAATCTTTTTAATGGGATTTGTTTTCTGACATAAAGTGCTCATTTGAATTGTTACTACATCATTAACACTCACGCTCACAGTCTGTCCAGTCTGTTCTGCCATAAAACTTTTCTAGGCATTGTTTTATGCACCTTGTACTCCCATGTATGGTTTTTGTTTGCAAGTGGGGCTTTGCTTGGCTGGATCTGTTGTCAATTAAGGAGGAGCCTTAATTACTTTTGGAGCACTTGAGACTGTATCCATGGCAGCTGCTGATTCATGCCTGCCCTACTTGGAAATCAGCCCAGGGAGTCAAAAACACTGGGTCACATGTGGAAACTGACATTAACCTTGTATGTTGAATCCACAGTACTGCTGTAATGTTTTTGATTAGCTTTTAACCTTTTTATTTTGTTCTTTGTGTTCTCAGATGAAAGCTTTGCTTGGCTAGAGCATTAGGATATCTGTAATTAAAGCAATGATAATTATCACCTCAAATGAGCCTCTCTTGAGCTGTAAATCCAGTCAATTGTTGGGATTGCAGCTGCACCAAAAATCTGTGCTTCTAAGTTTAAGAATGCCAGATCTATAATGGAAAATTCTGAAAAGGGACATTCAAGGTCTTCTATCGAATGCAGTGTGATGTTGTTTTCCGCCAAACCAGAAATCAAGGCCTTGGATGGGCCTTTTTTATGTCAGGGATAGGGGTACTGTATCATTTCTGACAGTTGCTCCTTTTAAGATTAATGGGCTTATGAGAACCATGTGCCTTCTTCTAAAAGCCAAGCTCAGTGTCAGTCAGTGTTACCAGCATGGTCATGTTGTCCTGACAGAAAGAAATCCCAAAGAGAGATTGAATATTGGTGTCACAACACTGGGCAATCAGAATCTGCGTTTTGAAGGTTGTAGGAACACACAGGCTGGTAGTTACTAGGTCTTATTTTATAATTGTCACAAAAACTAAAGTCATGAATTTACTAATATGTGAATCCTAAGTGACACAGGTCTTCTTCCCTTCAAAATAGTTTATAGAGGTGCAGGGATCTCTCCTTGTACTCTATCAGTTCACTGACCTCACTGAACCACAGCCAGATGCTTATAAATACGTTCCCTTATTTCTACTCTTGCGTGGATGCCAGTTGGGCCGGGAAGTGGGTTTGTTTTGGGAGTTCTCAGAATTTTTCAGCCAGGGCATGCTTTCACGTTTCTAATAAGAGAACTGTGCTGACTTCCTGAAATGCATATGCATTCCTACTTGTGGTCGTCTGTCATGGTGGTGATCTGTTGAAAGCTACCAAACCCGAGTCCACTGTCCGTATAATGAGGACTTGTTTGTCCCAGCACTTGAGGATTAATCAGTGGACGTCTCTCCTCCACGAATTGTGGTGCCGTACTGCAGGAGTCGACATTCAGCAGAGAAAATGTGAAAACTGACTCCAGTCTGGGTAAGTGAGGAGTTAAGTCTGTGTCAAACCATGTCAGAAACTCAACCCACATGATTGTTTTTTGGTCACATCTGGACACATTGCTTGTAGAAAATGCATGTGTAGCTTTTAGTATGCAGGGATCCCTTATGTCCCTTACTAATTTTCCATATTCTAAAGCTAATTATGTGACATTAACATGTTAATCATGCTGAGTAAAAACACTTTAAAAAAAGAAGACCAGGCTTATGAGCGGAGATCACTTCAACCTAAAAGGAGTGAGTGAACTTAGCTCACTCATGCTGGTGGTGAAATGTCTGACATGTTTGTACTGAGTAGGGACAGACAGGCCTGCAACCAAGCCTGGACTTGCTGGCCAAGAAAAAGCCCCTCATAGCTCCCCCATTTTCCTCAACATGCCCCTTCCTGAATGAATGTGCTGCCTAGCTTTGCCTATTTAGTCACTGCATGCACAATAATGAGCAAGCGTGCAAAAATCTGCACATAAGAGTGCATATAAACTATGATGCATGTGTTTATAAAGCAGTAATGCAGTAAAGACGTAACGCTGTGTGATTTGTACATAACACACTACAATGACTATTTCAAACCTATATTTGATTGAAAATAGGTTTGGAAATATATTTTAAAATATACACTCGTTTTTAATGTGTTACTGACAAACATGTGTCATAAATAAATGCTTTTAAAAAGCCATCTCACCACTCACCACCATTTATTTTGTAAAAAGACCACCTGAGCCTGAGCCTGTCTGATGTAAAGCTGGGAAAGTTGTGCCAGAAGTTTTTAAGAAATCTTTGTATGCAAGGTGCAAGGTTAAAAAGCACACAAACATAAACGTGTAGTGGAAAATATTATGTGGGGACATGGACACATAAAATGTTTATCATTCAAAGTTGAAAAAGGAAAAATAACTTGAAATGTTGACAAACAATGGAGGCACATTTTCATGTTTTTACAGCCAAGGCCTTTTGTTTTTTTTAGCTAAACTGTGTTCAGCATGTCTAAGCAAGAGGAATGTCCAACGATTGAAATCAAACTGACATGCAACTGAACATTTGTGTCAACAAGAAAGCATTATGCTTACTTAAATAAAAATAAGAATAATTCTTCTCTGTTCTTATAAACTTACAAAGTGTAGCAAAAAACAAAACAAAAACAGAGAAATGATCCGATGAATTGGGAATGTTTCGTCATTACTGAAATCTGTTGAGCCCTGGTGCCCTGTGCCTTTCACCCAAAGACAGCTGGGATAAGCTTCAGCTCCCCTGCAACCCTGAATTTAAAGAAAATGAATGGATGGATGATGGAACTAAATGTGTTGGAAGAAAAAATATTGGTAAAAAGATTTTTTTTTAATCCCAAAAAGTGCAATTTTTTTAAGTAATTATATAAGGCCACTGAGACAGCTGTAGCTGAATTACTAATCATTCGTGGCAACAGCCACGAGCAAGATCATGATTTGTGTCAATATACCGTCGAGATCAGCTGTAATAATGATGGTATGTGTGGCAGAGCCCACATGTGGTGATGTTATTTGTTGAAACAACTTTGGAAAATGGAAAACCGCGATTGCTCAATGCAGTGTTGATGTAACCATATTTGAACTGTGTACACCCATATTCAGCTAATTATGGGCTTGGTCAGAGATCACATTGAGCTTCCTAGAAGACTCACGGTGTTACGAGATGTCAAGGAGAACTTCATCCAGTCTAATTAGAGGACATTTAGCCTCCGCAGAAATTTGCTACATACGGAAATTATTGGTGCCATTATCGTGCAAACACTCTGGTAGTTTGATCCACTAAAGACAATTTATTCAAGATGATGAATTAAGTTTCATGCTGTGTAGTGTTATTTTAAACGGTTTTAGTTGTCACGGAACAATTGTCAATGGATATTCTGAAAGAGTGGAAACTTGTTGTCAACAACTGCATTGATAAATCAAAGCCTCTCTGGTCTGATACATGATACAATTATCTAAACTGAGAGGTTTATGAGGAGATTTTAAAGTGAGCCCATATGCTGCAGACCACAACCTGCTGCCACATCTCCAAAACATTCAGCTCCATGCTCAAGTGCTTCCTCCCCTGGAAAAAAAAAAAAAAAAAGCTCCAGACCTCCCGTCCGAGATAGAGAAACAATTACAACATCAAACGAAAAGTGCACAGCACACTTCGCAGATGAGAGGGTTGAGTCTTTCCCTGGCAGTGCAAAGTGTTACTGGCTGAAAGCCCCCTTTACTTAAATAGATGTCAAGGATTTCCCCATGACGCAGTGCACAGGATACTTAGCCAAAGGCAAGAGGATAAAACAAAGCTTAGGCATTATTGTTCTTTGTCACTCTAATGACGAAGAACATACATAGTCTATTTTTTATGGATGAAATATGGCTACACAAAATCCAGGAAATAATACTCCAGCTTTACTTTTGAGTTATTATATTTTTTGCTTGTCATTTTACACTTTAGTCTCTATTGACTTACCCAGATTGCTTTAATCACAAACCTAACATGCTTACAACCGCCTACCCATCTCACCTTAATGGTGTAATATGTGGATGAATACATACATTTACTGGCTGCTGTATTAGGGACTCCTCTTAACCTGCCCATTAACACAATCACATGGCAGCAGCCATGTGATTGTGTCATCTACTGGGATTTTCCCACAAAACCATCTCTATGGTACACAGAGAATAATCTGAGAAGAGAAATTTCCAGTGAGCAGGAATTCTCTGAGCAAAAAAGCCTGTTGATGCCAGACGTCAGAGGAGAAGGTACAGGTATCTTCGACTTAAATAACCACTCGTTATTGCCATGGAAAGCAGAAGAGCATCTCTGAAAACACAGGATGTCAAACCCTGAAGCAGTAGAAGGGTGCCATCCCTGGCATATATCGCTAGAAAACAGAGGCTACAATTCACACAGTCTCTCCAAAATTGGACAACAGATGACTGGAAAAACATTGGCTGGTCTGATGAGTGGTTCAGACTGCTGCTGGCGGGGGTATTTTCATGGCCCACCACAGCTTACCTGACATTCTGACCATCCCTTTGTGATCACAGACCTTCTGATGGCTGCTTCCAGATTATTATATGCACACGATTCCTTGAAATTATGTTGGAATTACTGTATCTCATATTTTTTTAATCAATTATTCAAATGGGATACATATTCCATTTATTGGGAACCGCTTTCTGTCATGGACTGATACACATTTGCTGTTCTAGTGTTCCCCAAGAGAGCAGGGATTGGACCAAATTACCGTAACAGTGATTTATATAATGAAGAAACATGGTACAGCCCTGTGGCACAGAAGAATATATCAGGTGACACTACAGAGGGAGTACTGGCCCTGGTTTATCGTTCAATTATCGTCTGCATAGATTCACTGATCAGTTTTTCTCTGTATTTAAAGATGCAACGCTATCATGCAAATCTATGAGCAGCACATCAGGCGTCTGTGCTTCAGCTCTGCTGAAGAACTGTCCTGTGGTCTGATGACTGTGGACAGTGTGACCAACCAGCTTGTTTTCAGCACACAGTTCAAAAGCATGACTGCAGTAAACTGGAGCACGTGGCACATGTATACAAATTTTACAGAAGCAGCTTATGCTGCCATCCAAAGACATCTCTTTCACTCAAGATATTGCTTATTTGAGCAAAGCAATATAAAAATTACATGCATGCACTTTAGAGTCATGGCTTTTTAGCAAATGAGCGTGGGTGCTAAACTGTGTGCCTGCAGTCCAGACTTGTCTCCTTGGTGAATACATTTTTGTGTATTACAAAAAAAGTACAGGAGGCTTGGAAGTGTTATGCTGTCAGAAAGGAGTGGAAAATATTTTGTTTTCAAAAATACATCAACTGGTCCCCAGAGTTTCTAAATGCTTACAAAGTGGTGATAATAAGGGATGATATAATTCTGTCAACCCCGCTTTTCACCCAATGACAGCAGGGACTGGCTCCAGCCCCCCGTGACTATGAATTCTAAAAGAAAATAGACAACATGTTTTGTCATGTTTTAACATGACAATATTTTTTTCCATTTCATTTATATTTTTATGTCTACATTTAGTGCATTTAAAACATGATAAAATATGAATGACACTTGACCCATGAGCAGAATCCAGAAAGGTGGCAGTTTGGAGGTAAGAGTTTGGCTCTCCAGGTTAAACTGATCACGTGCCAGTGAAGGGAAATGAAAGTATGAAAAGCTGGTAGGAGAAGACTGTCCGGCAACGAGGGGAACGATGCGTGAGCAGAGAGCAGACAGGCGAGTCAATCCTAGCAGAGTCGGTGCTGAAGAGCTGGATAAAGTCAGACAGACACAACAGACAGGAGAAAGAACTGAACGTACACCAGTGGAGATAAGGGGGTTACAGGGAATTCAGCAATAACAAGAAAAACTGGACTTGTGCTCATCAGTGAGCGTACGTGTCAGTATCACCATGCTGGTGAACTGAACAATAGAGACTGACACCCACAACTGGTGTTTATAAACTGCAGGATCTTGACGAGTCTCAGGTGTGAGAATCTCAGGTGTGCAGGATGCATGGCCAGATAATTACACATGCCACACACACACAAACACACAAAGTTTGTTAGTAAGTGCTTCAGTGACTCCACATTTGAACCTCTTCTTCAGCACTATTATATGTGTATACACAAGGAAGTATTTTCACTTACTTTCTTTACTCTGTGACCCCATAAACAAAGTAAAAATAACCTTTCTTCTTTTTGCTAAGGAAAAGCATTACTCTACAAACAAAACATCTCACTGAGCAGCTCACCAATAACTGCCACAAGATATTTCCATTTCCATTATGGCTGAAAATGTCATTCACATTCAAAGGTGCTAGCACCACCTGATCTGATTTTGTGGCACACCTACACACCACCTTCAGCTTTTGACTATCATAACACATAATACAGGAAAGATAAGTCATTGTCTGGTATTTCTTTTGCAGTGTTGTGACCTGTGAGCTGTCTGAAAGTGATACTCGCTCTTCAGACACTGTTTGACTAAACCAAGCGAGATGTTATTAGCACTCTGCTGTTAAAATGTTTGAGTTTAAGCTAAAAATGGATTTATCACTGTCTGCCTGTCTTCAAATGATTCATACCGAGCCGTTCTCTGTCCTCTTTTGCTTTTTTCTGAACTGGAGCCAAGACAAGTGCAAGCAAGTTCTGGAGGACAGGTTTGATTGGCTACTGTTAATAGTTTTCTTTCTCTGCATACAGAGCTCGGGGCAGACACCAGGTTTTTCCATGTGAATGGAGCACAAATCTGAGCATAAACCTTTTTAAAACTAAAGCAACATCATTTGTTACAAAGGGATGTTTTTGCAAGCTTGTTAGCAGTTGCTTCTAAAAATGTGAGTTTACTCTCAGTGGTTAGATACACAGTGAAATAAGTCTGTCTTGACAGAGGCCGCACACCTTTAACCACCCTGACCTACAACTAATTGGGTGGCTACGCAATGTGGTGTTAGAATTTTCCCCATAATTCTGATATGTAAAGACATTCATACCACATTTCTCTTTACTTCATAGCACTCTGGGTCATATCAAGTTCCATGGAGAGAATGCAAATAACTGCGATAACATCGGCAAGATGGTGCAAAGTGATGACACGTTTGCAGAATCAGCCTGTCTAACGAGGCCTGGGTCACGGGTGGCTGAGAAAGCGTAGTTGGGTCATTCATGTCATCATCTTTAAGCACCGACGAGAAAGACTCGGCTACACATTTTTCTGGTGAAAAAGCTGCCGAATGCAGATGGTTCTGCTGGAGGGAGAGCTGCATCGTAACTTGTGCAAATCTCAATAACTGGAGCTAAAGAGCCACAAGTATCCTGTCAATGATAGGTTCAAGCTGAGTGCAAATGTAAATTTCAAAGAATTAATTTTCAATGAACTCCATATAATTAAAAATGAAAGCATTAACATCATGTCAGTTGGCCTTCCTGACCTTTTAACTAATAATAAGCCAAAGAGCCGTGAGCTAATAACTGGAGCAGCAAAATCATGACTGTCAGGATGAAGACATATCCATTCTTCTCTCCATTTAGTCTGCAATGACATCAAACTGAAACACTGCAAACACTGATTTGATGCTTTTCATTTACAGTTTGTTAGATAAGTTTGTTTCCACGGTGAAAGACGTATTTGTTTCTAGAAAATATCACAGTCACATTCCTATTATCTCTTTTGTCAGATGCCAAATACCCATAGCAATATGCTTTCATTTTTCCAGAGTTTTCCTTCATCTTTGCATGACACACACTGATAGATGGTGAAGTATTAAGAAGGGCAGAGCGAGAGATGGTGGGCCAAAGAGGGCGGAAAGAGAGCATGGCTGAGCTTTATTGCCAGAGCGACAGAACAGAGACCTTGGTGTGAACTCTCTTTTGGGGGGTTTACATATAAACACGTTCAACATGCAGGTGGAAATATGGGTCTGTAGGGGTAAATAAATAGTCTTGGTTTGGAGTTTGGGACATTTTGCAAACAATGGAATTTTTCAGGGTAAACTTGGACTTGAAAGCTCCTTAGAAATGAAACTACTTCTTACAATCTGTTCATTACATGGATAAAACACCTGATGAGAGATTGAAGACTGGGGCCTCAAACGTCTGCAAATTAACTTTAAAAACTTTTTTCCTAAAAACTGATTTAAACTATAACCAAAAAAAGTGAAATCGTGAAGAATTCATCCAGGTGAGTTTTTTCTTCAGTGATCCAGTATATTTGTAAATTTCAAAATTGCTCTACAACCCTTCTGTTGCAGACTTGAGTGCAACCTGGTACAAACACGCCACCACCTGGCCTAAACTGGAAGTTGCTCACCCGATTATTCACCTGCAAGACGCAACCTTGATCTTGTGTTTTCATCTGAACTGTATGAGTGCGTCTTACTCAGAAAGCCTTTTCTGTGAAAGAAAGACATTGTGACCTCAATCACTTCAACCTCAGCCATGCACTGCCTCTCATATCTTCCATCGTTTCAGTTTATCATCCAGTAGATGGCAGCACAGGCTCATAAAAAAAAGTATAATTCGGGTCCTTGTCCTGTGAAAGCAAGATTTCCTCAGTGTATATTCTTCCCATTTTTACTTTTTCTGACTTTAAATTTTTTCATCTCATTCTGTAGTAGCCTGTTTGTGCAGCTCCTTGTCTCTGTCTTGGTATAAAAACTGCATTAAAATGTCTTCAAAATAAAAGCAGAACATGTAGAGGGGATCTAAATTTAAGAGATTGCCAGATGGTGGCAGTCTTTACCCATTTTCCGACCAGGTTTTTTATCGCCTTCTCTTTATGTATGCAGAGTGAAGAAAACAGAATAGCTCAAATTAAAACTCAACAGTAGTTTTGTTGTTTCACTTAAAAAAAAAAAAAGACAGATATATTCCTGAGAGTGATGTGTGTCTCAGCTGTGCCACATATGTACAGTCCATAGCTAAATAAGTACAGGCATATTTGTATCATTAGAAAACGGTAATGGCATGTTACAGATCCTGCTGTTTAATTTCTTTTAGATTGCACAAATTTTTTTGGTAGCTGATATAATTTGGTACAGCCGCAAAAGGAGTTCACGTTGCCAAGGACTTCTCTGGATTAGAATATGATACAAGTGCTGAAAAATTTGACCCCGCATTGTCATTGTTAATCACTGAATCTCCTTTCATGAAAGCATCTCAGCTGCGGGACAAAAGGATACAGAGACCACACATTTAGTTCGGAGAATGTAATATCTCCAAATGTCTCAGCAGAACCGCAGCGAGAAGTTGAAAAGACACCTGTGATTGATGTGACACTGTATGGAAAAAAATATTGACAGCTAAGCCCACATTCCTCATCGGGTTCGGCGGTGTCAGCTTCCTTTTCTCGCCATCCTTCATCTGCTCAACCCTCGTCCCCTCCACGATGAAAGTCGAACAAATCTGCTGACATTGATCCTGTCTCCTCGGCTGGCCTAATTTCATTTCAGCCTGAGAGAGACGGCTATCTCCAAAGATCTTGACAGACAATTGTATTTACTATTTTCTTTTCACAAGCCAATAAAGGGGGAGCAGTTATTGCATCAGATTATATGAAAAACCGTTTAATGATTCCAATTTATAACTCTAGACTGAATAATGATACAGTTAAGAGCTGACAGGCCATGATAAATGAAGGCTCATATAAAACATATTTAGTGTGAAGAATGGCTGGAGATGAATTGCGCAGTGATACAAACTCATGATAAAGAACAGTAAGAGCCACTAGAAGACTTAATAATGTGCTATTCATTTTGAAGTGATTTTGCTGGTTAATAAAATAGCACAAATTAAAAATATATTTATTGTGGAAAGATGTCTGGGAATATTGCCCCCATGTCTCCATACACATCTACCCGCACCCACTGTAATCGGCGCCTATCTCTTTAGACTGAACCCATCAAGTCCTCTGCGTCTCTTTGCATCACCGCTGACTCTCGGTGCACTTCACTGTCACCGAGTTGCTTGATTTAGTGCACACAGGCTATATGATTTCTTCCCCAGTATATATTATCAGCTTGTTCCCGGAGCGACTAGCGACATCGTTCACGCCACTGCTTGGACTAGACTGTTAAAATTTAAACCCATAAGACTGACAGATAGACCAAAGCTAAATTATCAATGGGGCTTATTGTACAACAAGTAAACGATTCTGCAAATGGATACGTTTGCGGTGTCAGTCACATCCGTTAATATGCGACATCCTTGAATTGCAGAGGCAAAAATATACATTCATCATTCACAGGAAAGGACTAACATGCATTCACGGTTGCTGAATGTTGTGAAAAACCATGGTCAAGTGGTGAACCCTTTAAAATCATGGTCAAGGACCAGAGTCTATAGACACTGGTGGTGGGCCAGTGAATTTCTAATATCTTTTCACACAGAGATAGATATTGAACCTACCAGATACAATGTCCACCCCTCTTCCTATGCATCAAGATCCTATTCTGGTGTCAAAGGTGCTTTGATAGAAAAGGCTCTAAAAGTGCCTTTGTGTTCTAGCTATGGAGAGCAGAGTTACACTCATTTTTTTGTATTATTATTTTGTGAAGTACAGCAAATGTGATGTATCAAAAGGCCTTGTTAGAAAAGCAACCACTTTAAAAAATGGAAGAGGAAACAATGACTCTCTCCATCTTCAGGTGGCTGTCCAGACATACATACGCTGTCCTCATTGTTGCAGGGTAATTTATGGACAGCAAGGATGAAAACATGACTTCTGTACAGAGCTGATGATCACATGTAAATGAGACTAAGGTGTACATAACATTTGTTGAACACGAAACGAGAAAATAAGTCAATTATCCCGGGATCGTGCTGACACTGAACACCTGAGACAGATGCAGCAGACCCTGGTCTAGTCTGCTGCACTCCATCAAAGGATGGTGATGATACGGGCCGCACACATCAAATGACTGTTACATGAAGTCATATTTAAGATGGTATCGGGTTTGGCGTTCTGTATACTGTACAAATCTGATTAATTTCATTGTTTCCTTGTAACGCTAACAATTAGCCAGGATGTTGTGTTTAGACTTTGCTGCAATAAAATCAGATTTTCAGAGAAATTCGATGCGATGAGATCTCTCGAAATCCAGTCCAGAGAAGAAACTCATTTTGGCTTTGGAATGGAGTAACACCAGACTTCCCTGCTCATTTAATCACTTTGTTTTTTGATGAAGTCTTGATAATCATTGACTGCATGGCCTATGAAAAAAAATCCCGATGACTTTGGCGACCCTTTGATTTGCCCAAGTGTTACCAGAAGGTGAACATTTTCAGGTTTTCTATGAAATATTTCAACAGATGCAGCACTGGCTGGCTTCAATTTATTAATTCTGTCCAAAACCTTCAAAAGCGGTGACATTCTCAACAGACAGAGTTAAACTTGTCTGTGAATATTAGCAGTCTAACAAGGTAAATTGCTACGGGCCATATTGTTCTCATGTAAAAAGACTACTTAGCATGTTTATTTTTCACTACCCGAACAGTCTTAATATAAAAATCTGTGTGAAAAAAGCAGCTTGAAAACTAAGACTTGCATACAAAAATATATTATTGTACCTTGCTGGAGCATTTTAGTACCACAACCATTCTATGCACAAAGTTTCCGATTTTTAGTTTTCTAGGATTTTTTCTACGTGGTGTGATGGTTTACTGATTAATGTGTGCAGATGTGTAATGTGGACTTTTACCAAAATATTAGCTTAATCCTCTCATAAAGCATAAATCCTCTCTTGTTAGGTAAAATTTTGGAAACACGTACATATGATTAAGGTGTACCTATCTTTGATACAGCAATCAAAGAATGAATCTAACTGTAGTTGGTTGTATCCAGCTCGTAGCTCATAAAAATACAACAGTCGTCTCCGTGAGACATAGATGCAATCACCTGACTGTTCCAGAGTCCGGCTGAGCTCTTTGACCTCTCAAAGCCATCTTAGCAACTCCCTGAGTCTTCATCGCTCCGGACACCCACACTCTCCTTTTTTGCCACCTCTTTTAGGCCTCCCACCCAGACCCTCACTACTTGGAGAAGACCCCAGGCCAAGGAGCTCCTGAAAGGGCTCTGAACTGGCCTTTGTCTGGACCTACTGCAGTGTCCCTTTATTTACACAGTCTTTAAAGCTATATGTTCTCTTGTCTCTTAATTGCATTGGCCTTTGCTGCCCCTTGGTCAGTCAATACCATCTCTCCGATGACATCAGCAGTTCTATTCAGCAAGGCATTTCCAGGTGATGGGTGTTTTGTGGGAGAGCTGGTAGGAATGAGTTGTGCAAATTTGAACCTGCAGCTTTTTGTCATTGTTAACCTTTTTCATGGTTAGATTTTATATTGCGTTGGTGTGGTACATGTTTGTAAACCTTCAACATACATAGCTATCTATCCATGTCCTTGCATTTGTTAATAAACATCACAAAAGCAGTTTAGGAGAAAAGGGTGTTTTCTTCTGCTGCATGCCAGCTGGCCTTACATATAGACTCCAGCAATCCAGAGTCCATAGGTGAGCTCACTGCACATTATAAACCTAGCAGCAATCAGTGCCATCCAAACAATTTTGCTGACCCTTAACTCGGGAGGAGAGCAGGAGAGAGAAGAAATTGACATGCCTTTACCACTCCTGAGTGTGTGTGACCAAGCACATTAATCATAAGAGGTCTAACCCTCTCCTGTGTCCAATTCAGCGATGATTCTCTAGTGCAGCACCATGGAAATGTTTAGACAGAGCCGGACATAATTATCTTTTTGTGTACTTTAATAAGGAGACATCCGAGTGCTCCGATGATAGGGGCACACGCGCCACAAAACTACCGTACAGTGATATTATCCCCTTCATTCGGTGTAATTAAAACATAAATAATTAAATGCCACTAACTAACATAACTGGTATGCAAATTTGATGATTTAGTGAGTTGAAGAACACAGGGATTTTTTTTTTTTTTTGCCAAATGGGGACCGTTTAAAGTTGACCTTTGGAAATGTTATTTTGAATGCAATGTGATGGTGCTGTTTAATTTGAAGAGGTACTTATCTCAAAGTCAACATCTTACTTCTGTTTTCCTGACGCACACTCAGTCACCATATATTAGGCAGTAGCCTGGCAACCACAAGAGTAGAGCTGTACCAAATGGATATGTTTGCAATATGACAGGCCCAGTGTGCTCCTTACCGCTGACCCTGCCTGCCATTTTGTTTCTGTCCTGCGAAGGTGTCAGTGATAAACGTTACCTTGTCTCAGCAGGTGTGCCTGGATGGAGGACCCTGCCGCACGGAGGGGGTCACCAACCCCACAGTGTTTCCCCCATTTATTTGAATAATGGCCCATTAGGACGGCTGGATATCCGATGTTAAAGTAGCTGTATGTGTCTCCCAGATAAAAGACATAATTACCTGAGAGAGGGAGGATGTGTTGTGCAGTGCACACTTTTCCTCAGCTGGGCTTCAGAGTTCAGAATTAACACACACTCCTGCCATTAGGTGGCGACAGAGAGGGACAGCAAGCAGAGAGACACAGCGAGAGAGCGAGGGGACTGGGGGGGGTTATGGGTGTGAAGGCCCAGGTCATGGCTCACACATACATTACCACAACCTGAGTATAAAGAAAAACTGTTAGTGGAAAGCCAAACTGAGTCACAAAGTATGTTTCTGAAAAGGAAACCTTGACACTTTAAACTCTACAGCGCATTGTTTTTCCAGCGAGACCAGCATATTTTATCCTTTGTGAATCAGGATGCACTTATTTATGTTTTAATACAAATTCATTCAAATTGGTAACAGCAAATTAATCCAGTTTTCAGAATGAAGGTCTCCAGAACTACAGTTTGCATCTTTTAATCTCTTTTAAGGCAATTACTGTTCTCGTTGAATTGTATAGTATCATGATGAACACAGAGTGGGCAATTTGCAAACCTTTGGCTTGCTGAGTGACACAGTTGTCCTTTTTGGGTGGCATTGTGGCTCCTTTTACCTTTCATATTTCTAGTTCAAGAGAGACTTACCATTACTGTCAATGAAAATGTGGGTACAACATTTGGAGTGGTATTTATATAAACCCAAAAGATTGCCAATTAATGATGAGTTCTTTATCATTTATTTGCCCTTGGGTTTTTATTCCTCAATTGCTATCACCTTATAAAAGCATCCTTTTAGCACAAAGAATAGAAGCCCATTTTCATGACCTCCTCTAATGCATTTCCCTCCATCTTCACTGCCTCGAAAAAAGTTTCCACCTCTTCACAAAACATGTTAATTGCCATCGTGAGCCCAGTATAAAGAAAATATCTACACGTTAATTATCCAAATATGTTGGCAACCCATCTGCAGAAAGCCATTGAAAATACTAAATTGTGTTTTCTCCTTTTCAGCTTTTATTTTGGACACATTGTTAATCAAAAGGCTTCAGAAATGTGCAGATGGGCAATCCTTGTGTCTGCAAGGAGCAGCCTGGTTCAAGGTGAGTGTTTCATGCCCCCAAGCCCTTCTGTTACTCTCCATTGTGTTGTTTAGGTTACATATCCTGATGGGCTCAAATAGAGAGTTTCTCACACGAATCCAATCGCACTCAAACACAGAAGAAACTCTCACAGCCATTAAGATATATCCGCATGCACACATGCAACCGTGAGCACACCTACTCATGGCAAGGCAGTAGCTTTGGGTCATTATTTGTGGGATTGTCTGTTTAAGTAAGATTTCAGTAAACAGAATTTTTTTTTTCTCTTGGTGGAAAAATGGACACTGAAAATGTAACCTCAGACCTCCAAAAGCTGGAGAATCTTTTATACAATATTGAAACCCTAACCTTTTGCATTTATGGGCCAAACTGGTTGAGAAACCCTTTAAAGTAGTTAAAAACATTTTAAAGCGCCACAAAGAAATATAATCTGCAGTAAACTGAGTGTGAATGACAGCTTATCTTATAGAAATGGATTATCATCAGGCACTATTTGAGCTCGCATTGAGTTAAATGTTCAAATGTTCAAAGTGACCTGGATGCAGTTTTGGAGAGACTCAGCTTATGTTTGTGGTTGTGTAAATATTAATATAAGTTTGGATAAAAAGTAAATTTCTGTTTTTAAGGGTTGTTATATCATCTTTGCACTTTATATGTAAGCTCTTAAATTCCTCTTGGGCTCCAAAAAAGTTCTAGTAGTTGTTTTCAGTGTCACCCCCTCAGGTTATAGACACATCACAAGCTCATGATGTTGCTGTTTAAGGCTCCGTTGACTGTCACACACATAAAGTTGGATACATTTCAGCATGTAACGCAGCTCTCTGTCGAGTTGACCCAACATTTATGGATATAGCATTGCAGTATTATAGTAATGAGGATTGTTTTAATTGATCTAGCTGCATTCTGCATATTCAGTTAGTATGTGATATAAACTTTGCTCAGCATACTCTGAACATCCATTTTCATCCATATGTGGACAGTAATGCATGTGAACCATTGTCATTTAGCATGCAGCTTACTTTCTGATCCTTACTGGTGATAAAATGTATGTACAGTGGAAGGAAAACGAAAACTATGGGTAACAACTGATCTGCTTTGGATGAATTATATTCATAAATATTCAATTAAAGGCAAAAAAATAGAGGGGAAATTATTATTATCATTATTATTATTAGTTTACAGTGTAATTCTGTGCTACTTTCAGCTGCTGCCTTACTCACAGGCGTTCAGCTCCACATTTTTACACTGGATTTCTACTCCTGGGATCAAACTGGGGATCTTTTGCTTCGATCTCTGCCCGGCTCCTTGTTGCTGGAAGGACAACAACACACACTTTACAACCATCCATCTGATTTTTAGGCAATATACAACTTTGAATAATAAAAAAGCAGAGCTGCTGAGAAAGCTTTAGCTGGTGTGCAAAAGGATTTTTTTTTTGACTAAGAGTAAAATTAAATTGCAATACTTGACCTTACCAGATTCCTCATAAAACATTTAAAATGTATGTTCCAATAAGCCATTACTTTAGTGTATGTTTTTCTCCCTTTCCTTTGATGGCTGCTTGTCATTTCCTTTGTGCAACATTGTGATATTTCACTACATTCACTACTAGTCAGTATTCTATTGTATTCAGTGGAATTTCAAAGTTTTACCACGTTAATCTGTCCATGGTTTCGTCTACCTAAAGGGTAAACTTTTCAGAAGGATGTTTGTTAGAAGGATTTTACATGAGAATATATTTTTCAGCAAGATACATTTGTAAAAGAAGTGCCCTTGAGACATCCCTCCTCTAATTCATCATGTTTTGTCCATGCTGTACTATTCAGATATGAGTTATATTCTACCTTCCCCACCGTGGACCTACTGTTGAAGCTAACAGTCAATATCCTTGCACTGCTTTTGAATCTTTGCTCCAGACCTGTTCTGTTCAGCAGGAGTGAAGGCAAGGACGAGTGCACCCAGCTCCAATGATCTGTCCTTGGCTCATGCTGCGTTTATTGTTTCAAAAAATAAAGGAAGTCTTGTAAGACTAAAGCAGAGTTACTACTGCTTTCTGCATGTATTAAGTTCTGTGGAATCAATGCACCATTGTGGGTTAACACTTTGCAGCGCTACCCTTCAGGTTTAGGTTTAATTTACCGGATGATTTGGTTCACCGCTGACTTTAAAGAGAAAACGCTTTATTGTTAAGGTGGTCCTACCTGTGAGTTGTTGCTCTGCTTTTACCTTGGATGATAGAAGCAGTGTTGAAACATACCTGGTCAGGTGCCTTTCTTGTCTATCACAACCATGCGGTACTTAGGCTGCTTTTGTCTTCAACAGCCATACGGCCACATATCTGCACAGCACTTACTTTACAATTTGCTGAAAGTATGTGCAGGTTCACAACCACTTTCTTTATTTATGTCCTCACTTTCACTTCAGCGGCTATCATAAACGTTTGTCGTCTTTCCTCGTGATACCCGACTGAGCCGATATGTGCTCGAGCGAAAATAATTTTGATTGCCTCCGTTCTTGATTATTATTTGAAGCTTACACCTTTTCAGGCAACTGACCTAGACTGGGACTTTTGTTTTGTACTCACATGCCACAAGGGCTGAAATGCTTAAATAATGTGTCAGGTAAGTATTGTATTATTGGCCCTTAGCCTCAGCAGCAGGGTTTACAAACAGCTATATGGCTCTCCAAGGCCAAGCACTGGCCTTGCACTAGAGGCTTAGCACTGAAATGGAGGTATTCAAGCTTAAAGTTATTCATGTCAAGTAAGGCCCACAAAACCCTTCCATACAACCCATAAATCTGATATTTTGATGGAAATACCAGACATTTCATGAGTGCTCTAAAGGAGCTTTTTCACTCAGTTAACACTTTGACACAGCTCACCACTTTCACACTATTTGTTCCATGGCTTCTCTTCCTCTCCAGTAGGTAACACAGCAGGGCAAAAACGTTAAGACTGAACGCCCTGCACTCCACAGCTCCTCAAATTCACAATGCACTGTTGTCATTTAAGGAACGGTAATATTCATCAGTGTGTAGAACTGGGCACTTTGTTGGAAAACAACTCATCCCTCTACTTTGCTTCACATCTCTTAAAGCGGCTATAAACTCCTATTCATTCGCCTTAACACTGAGGACTTGGCGATCTAATGCTAAACCTCTCCAAGTGCATGTGTTTGTGAAGAAAATGTTCTAAGCCTTTCAAATTGATAGGACTGGCTATCATCATGTATGAGTTCCAGCCATCCAAGTGAGCCCTCAGCTTTAATTAAACTTTTTTCAAAGTGTATCTTCCATGAAATCAACCTAGTCTCTCTGGCATTCGTGTGTCGAGAAGCTCTCCCTCTTTTTCGCTCGAGTGGTCGATACATTAAAACTTGAACTGATTGATTTCAGAATGCTTGTGCCATCAGTGTCCTTACGCTGCCATTAACTACATCTGAAGTATCTTAGTCATCAAGCTTTAGGCCAGGGATTGATAATAGCTTGACCGCCGGGGCCTATCTTACCCATCCTTTTTCAGGAGGTCTTGTATTTAGCACCCAGAGCACTTGTGGCAAAACTCAAACAGCACAAGGGTATTCACAGAGCAGCTGAGTGGAAAGCTTTTTCTCATTCGTCTGAACCTCATGAATATATTCCAACTCTAACCAACTACTTTGCCTTAATGTGGAATTTCATCAAGGTATGAGGCCAATTTATTTATTTGTATTCTCAGCTTCTTAGTGATACTCTTGAACACGGTGATGACAGGCAGGATAATCTCAGTCTTTCATCAGCAAAGTGGCCCTGCACAAAACCCATCAGTAATGTATTCGCTATTGATTGATGGTCGCTCCTGCACTACTAGGCAACACCATTATTATCATGCATAGATTCCAGACTGCCCACAATAAAATCATTGTCTTGATTTAAGTCATCCACCCCTGAGGTGTCATAATAGCACGACTGGTATTTGCCTTGTATTGCTTTCTTCCTCGACAATTGCCGGGATTCCCTGTTATCATCTTTACACCAGCCTAATACTCTTGCAACCTTTCATGCAGGAGACAAAGCTTTGTTTACACAAAAATGCTGCCGGTGTGTACGTGCAACAGGTGCAAAGATGGGCTAAAGATAACAGACATTTGATTGCATTTTATTTTTTTGTAAAAGCAGATTCTGAATTTAAGTGAATAATTTAGCATTTTGGGGACCAAACTGTTTTTTTTGTTTTTGACTTTGTGCTATAATTGAAACTTTTAAGCTTTTATTTTGACTCCTGTTGTCAAACTCTGACTTATGATTTTATTCAAAAACTAAAAGTCGTAAAAGTTTCCACAATTATAACAAACAGTTAAAAAACCATTTGTTGGTTTTCTAATTGTTAATGCCATCAAAAGATTCTGTTATTATAATTATGCTTATTATTATTATCTGCTGGGTTGTACTATGCTGCTATTCTCCTGAACATGGTACGTGTGACATTTTCTCTGTTCTCACCGTTGCGCCCGTTTTCAGTGTCGACACGCGCGGCTCTATGTTGCAAACATTATATGCTCGTAGTGCGCCTCCTGGGAGCTGCCCGGGTCTCGAATCATTGTGAATTACTGTGACCTTGGTTATCAATCATTGTATCAGGGTATCTAATGTAAACGCAACCGTGGTGTGGATAACATGCCACATCTGCTCTCTGGACTGTGCTGCTTCTTGGTTACCAAGCGATTTATTAGAGCGCACTGTGTGAGGGATAATAGGTCAAGGTATAAAGATCAACTAGCAACGCTTCCATAGGCATACAATTATCTCTTAAACAGGCTGTTGTAATATTGTTATTCACCAACAGATAGTTTTGTGTCCCCAAAGCATTTCAAAGAGGGAAAACTAGTTGTGTAGCTTAAAAGCGCCATCCAAGGGGAGTTGTGTTTGCGCTCAAGACCAATTTATTGCCGATGAACATATGGCCAATATTTTGTCTCACGTAATAGCAAAGGGAAAACAAACATCATGCAATGTTAGCGAGTCAGCAAGAGCAGAGCCACTTGGCCAGCTATGCAAACGCTCTTGGACAATATGAGAAGAGGAGCACTTGCTTTCTGGGTATATAAACCACATCAGGCTTATCTCTGCACGCACTCCTGACTCCCATTTGGAGATATTTCATTAACTCTGCGCGCTGTCTTAACGCTGGCAACACATTCAGCCCCCCTCCAGTCTAGGTAAGCGCACTGGATGCTCCAGGCAGTTTATACAGTATTTTCTCTTGTTACAGCTTAATAGACGCTGCTTATTTTCTGTTACTGCTGATTCATGCACGCGAGCGCGCACTTTGGTCTTTAAATTAATAAAACGCTGATCTTAATGTGTTTTAAATACAAAAATGATGCAGCCAGGCCTGTGTGTTTTCAGCCTACAGTAGCTGGTGATCATTACGCGTTCACGTGGGCAGACTGTGCTCTTTTCAGCATTATCATTGCGTGACACTTAGAGAAAGAGGCCTTCACCTTCACACTCAATTGCTCAATCGGGAGAATTGAGGTGTCATTTGGAGATGACTAAGAGTAAAATTAAAGAAAATATTTTAATACGACAGATGTTCCTGTCCAAGAGTCAACAAAAGGCCCACATATTGACCCCAATGATGCAAAAAATAAAATAAATTTTAAAAAAAAAAGCTTCCACAAATGATGCGCTCACAAAGTTACACCAAAGCCGAGCCAAAATCTGTGCGCGAAGATAACATCTCTGTGCATTACCTGTCAGAAATCCTGCGTTTGGTCCTCGTATGATCAAATGTTTCTTTTCTGTGCACCTCTGAGCAACGATACTGGCAATTATCAGTTGCCTAATTGTAAGCACCCCCTGTTGTTTCTGAATTTTGCCGGTAGAGACCGCTAGAGCTCTACAGATGTCAACAGCTGTTAATGTTATTACTCCTCTCGCACACTAGCTGCTTAACAAGGAGGACAAGTTGTCTGTACTTGTGCCATCTACAGCGGGCCAGATCAAGTTTTCGTGGAGAGGATGATTTACTTATTTATTTATTTTATTTTTATTTATTTATTTGTTTATTTGACAATAATATTGTTCGAGGCTTTACAAATTGTCACTTTGGATTTATGTGAAGAAGCCTTGGAGATTTCTAACTATTCTCCCTCCTCCCTGCCGGTGTCAGAGCGATGTTGAAATGGGAAGTGATTAAAAAATAATAAACCCCCTTTTAGCAATTTGTCTTATATAGAAAAAGATTAAGGCGAATGGGAAAGCGTGGCATGAAACTCACCGTTACAAATAAACTGGTGGTTTAACAAATGAAGGCATCTCCTCGGGGCATGGGCGCCTCGCTATAATCTCGCCATGACATGTTTAATCATTAGAGAAAAGGAGACGAATAAAGACTTTGTGCCCGGGGCGGGGGGAAGGTGGAAGGATTTCTGTTTCTGTTTTCTTTTCTTTCTTTTTTTTTTTTCTTTTTCTTCTTTTTTTTAAGAAAAAAAAGGAAAAAAATCGGGCTCCAGAATGATTTCTGCCCTCGAGCCAAGTCTCCTCGGGCCACGGCTTAGCCCCCATAAATAAACCGGACCCGGCTCTACCTGAATATTATATATAGCCTTTTAATCATAGAGGGAGGAAATCGGTCTTGTCACTCTGTACATTTATCATAGGCACCCTGAGGCAGGCGGGGTTACCTTTATCAAAGACTACCTCGCTGCCTGAGGCATCCGAACACGCTGAAATTCAGCGATTAAAGGAAAGCAATGATCAACATTATTATGGATTCTCCTGCGGCATTCTTATTTGTGCATTCAATCGAAAGATTTATTTAATCAAGAATATAAAAAGCCCTTTCTTTACTTATTTGGGAACAATCGTGGGCATGAATTTTTAGGAGGGAATTATAATTAATCAGACGGGGCCCGTTTTTTGGGGTTCATCCGAAAAAT